>NC_135736.1:44960000-45605000 GCF_041903045.1 Epinephelus lanceolatus
TTTTAACCTCTGTGAGGCAGTTTGTGTTACTGTTGTATGAAAAGTGCCATATAAATAAAGTTGATTTGATTTGATTTGATTTAGCATCAGGTTGGTTTGGCTTATCACCAAGAATGTCCAGATCTTCAGACTGAACTGCACTGCCTGCTTCATCCCCTGACTCTCTGCCGCTGGCACCTCCCTCTGGCTCTCCTCCTCCTGCCTCTCCTGTTATAGTCTCAATAGTCTCACATAGCCAGACCTATCTCCACACTTCATTTACACTGTGCCACCTCTGGAGATAGGTCTGGTTGGGCTCATTACCATTTGTGGATAGAGGGGGAAAATTTGTTTAAACCAATCAAATTCAAATTCAAATGTCTTCAGCGGAGCACTTGCTAGGTTACTGCAGCACTGCGCTGGGTTGTTGTTGTTTCACATAGTCTGGATTGAATCTGATTGGTGCTGAGATAAACTCTTGGCCAAATCAGATTAATTTACGTTGCCACTGATTGGGCAATGTGACAACGAATTAGGTTTATCTGTTGTCAGACTCTAATCTCACCTGTAACCCTGATGCATCTCCAGACTCCTGCCTCTCCTGATCTTTCCTTTCTGCTGCTTTGGCAAAAAAATGTCGAATGTCCATATTTTTTTCTTTTTTGGTGGCATTTTCTCTCCACTCACCACCTATCATAAAAGGGAAATGATTGACAATATTAAACTACTTGCAGACAGAAACACTCTTTTCCGAGTAGTCTATAGCCTATTCTGTGTAGCCTATGTAATGTAATGTAACATCTATCAAGCTGTGCTACTGCTGGGCTCATGTTTGATCTCAGTGTATGAAAATCTAAACTGTACACTGAGTGAAATGTGATGCTTTCAGTTCACTGTTTGCATTTTGAACACACTTTATTAACTTTTATCAGGCAGGACAGCTGCAAACCCAGAAACTGATCAGGATTTTTCACAATATATTTATTATGTAGAATTTCATGATAACATTTTCCATAACAAATTCAATGTCTACACTTCTGTAATATAACTGTATAGGTAGAAATAAGCTTGCATAGTTTAAGCAGTGAGTTATAAGTCAGTGAGTCACACAGCACCTGACCATCATCTGATCTAAACTATAAATCATGTTTGACACCTCGACATGATTCAGTTCAAGCTGCCAACACCACATTCTTCTAAACGTTGTGCTACATGCTGCTGCTGACTGCCTGTGCTGCTGACTCCTACCTGCTGCTGCTACTGAAAACTGACATTAAGTTAAAGGCTGAATGGACCTAACAGGTACAGGCCCAGGGGCTCCAAGGCCTCCATCTACAAAGTGTCACTCAGAGTAACACACACCAACCAGGAAGGGACTAAAAATGAAGCCAAGCAGACACACAGAAACAGAAAAAGAGGCAAAGTCACAACAAAGTCTGTGTTTTGATCCAGTGTAGGAGAGGTGGTGAGGCCTTTTGCATATCTGTGCATATTGTCTCATAATGGACCTACAAGTAAATGTAAATCCACACTGATATTTCCATGTGGTACTACTTTGTTTCCATCAGGTGAGTCCCGTCTCTGGTTCAAGTGCATCTGAAGACAATCACATAAAACTTGTGTAAAGTTATGGTTGGAACTGTGACTATAAATCTGATGTGGGCCTGTTTTATTTGATGCAGGAGGCTCTAACCTGACTGGACTTCACACCAGGTCTTCCTGCTCCTCTGTGTCTTCTGTCTGTGCTACAGCATCTGAGACGTTCTCATACACAGGACACGACTTTAACTGATGGAGAGAGACCACAAAATGAGGCTTATTCATGAAACCTGCATATATTAAGAGTTTTATTTGATTTCATTGATTTGCTGAAAGTTTGTTTTGGCCAAATTCTTTACTGGTTCCTACTCAGCAAGTTGTGTTTTAAACATGAATTTGCTTCACATCTCCTTCATGTTCAAGTGTTTTTATGAGCCAAGTTATTAGAACTGTGATATAGAGGAAGTTTTGTCAACAGGGCCTCTCTTTCTCTCTCACCTCTATCTCTACAGGTTTCTGTGGTTCAGTGGTGAAGCTCAGAGTTTTCTTCTTCCTGGATCGAGTCAACAATAAATACAGAAGGTTAGAACAAAATAAAGAGCAGTGACTGAACTGATGGAATTTTATTGTCTTACCTCGTCCACAGACTCAGGAGAAGCAGAAGAGTCAGCACCAAGACCACCAGAGTCAACCTGATGATATTCATTACTGAATGATGTAGAAATATACACAGATATGTGATACAACTCATTAGTAGGATTATTTTGATAAATCACTTTGCCATGTCATTCTGTCTGTTAGTCAGTCAGTGTCATCTACCTCTGACAGGACCTGCCACAACAGTCAGATGTAAGGTGGAGTTATGACGTCCTCTTGTGTTCTGGGCTTCACAGTAATAATTCCCACTGTGTTCAGCTGTGACGTTAGAGATGGTGAAGATCTGTCCTGATGCTTTTGGTGAGTCTTCATTCTCCTTGTACCAGGTATAGTTAGCTGCTGGGTTAGCATCACTGCTACAGGTCAGAGTCACTGAACTGCCCTCCACTATCTCAGCAGAGGGACTCACTGACACAGAGGGAAGCTTTGGAGCATCTGGAAAACATAAAATAATTTAACCAACATGAATATATATTCATGTGTTGTGTTGAATAGAGTTAAAGGTATACATGTGGAAGCAATTGAAACTTTAGAGGTAGTTTTGTGACTGAAATTTGAGGAAGATAAATAAAGCGGCTATCAGTAGCACATTTTTTTTATACTGAACTTAATAACTTAATATTTTCATAAATATGATCTGTAAGTTGTTTTTTTTAAATAAGCTGTTTTAAATTAGTTATAAATACCAAATCAAAACAAACTGCTAGTACAGGAGCATCATCTGTAGGAAGCAGGGTTGATGACAGGAAAGAAGCCTGAGGTGGTGTTTTGGATTACTGATGGTTTGAATCCCCTGAACATCATTTCAGATCTGGGAGCCAACTGTTAATAAAACTACCTTTTCATCATCTGCTGTAGCTGCTCAGTGAACTGCAGCAGCAGACTGTGAATGTGAAACAATCAGAGCCATCAGCCTGGCTGGGTAATAAAGCTTTAAAATGTAGTCATTAGTTGCATGATGCTTTTTGAATTAGCAGTGTTTTACTCACATTTCACATCTAAGGTGTAATAAGACGACCTCCTCCCC
This sequence comes from Epinephelus lanceolatus, assembly GCF_041903045.1. Taxonomy (NCBI): domain Eukaryota; kingdom Metazoa; phylum Chordata; class Actinopteri; order Perciformes; family Serranidae; genus Epinephelus; species Epinephelus lanceolatus. The sequence goes on from NC_135736.1 coordinate 44,963,203, forward strand.
AGCTCGTTCTCAGCTTTACAGTCATACTCTCCAGAGTCAGAGGACTGGATGGAGCTGAAGACAAGCTGTGGATTTTGTCTCTGAGGATGATGGTGTAAATGTCCACCCTCCTTGTACCAGGTGTACTTAGCTGCTGGGTTAGCATCACTGCTACAGGTCAGAGTCACTGAACTGCCCTCCACTATCTCAGCAGAGGGACTCACTGACACAGAGGGAAGCTTTGGAGCATCTGGAGGAGAAAAAAAAGAAAACATGAAAAAAATCTGTGTGTGTGTGTGTGTGTGTGTGTGTGTGTGTGTGTGTGTGTGTATGTCTACTGATGATCTCTGGTTGGTAAATTAGCTAAATGAGAGCATTAAACAATTTAACACAGACGTGTCAGTGCAATGGCTTACAGGCTCCAGCAGATGGTGTTATAACAGTAGAAGACTGTAAGTAAACTCACACACTGAAGGAGAGGGGAAGCCTCCACATCCTTTTACAGCACAGGAATAGCTGTCTGCAGAATCATAACTGAAGTCTACATAAGGAGATGTGTCTTCTTTTATTTTCTGTCCATTCTTGTACCAGATGTAGGAAGTACGAACAGGTAAATAACGACTGCTGTGACACTGAAGGTAAGAAGATGAAGATGAAGATGATCTGCTGACCTTGAGATCTAAATATGTGTAAAAGGAACAAAAATATTTATTGTGTTAATACATACATGCAATTATACAACAATTCACAGTATTTTCAAGAAATTAAACATTTGGATGTGAATTTTCAAATATTCCAGTGAGAATGTTACCTGTGACAGACAGAGTGACTCCTGATTTACCATAATATTGTCCACCTGGTTGGTTTGTTATGAACCTGAACTTGTACACAGCTGAGTCACTCTCTCTCAGGTCTGTGATTCTCAGAGTGCAGTCATTCTTTATCTCATCACAGACATACTGCACACGACCTGAATACTGTGGGTCTGTTTTCAGATCCACAAACACATCATCTGTCATATTAACAAACCAGAATGTTTTATCAATTTTATAATAGCTGGATGGGTATCTGTAGCTGCAGTGTATTTCCACTGTTGATCCTTTTACAGCACAGATCTCAGTAGAGGTGTAAGTCACTCTCCAGCCTTTCTGACCCTGTATCACTGTAACACAGAGCACACCAGGAACCACAATCAAAATCAATGACTTCAGTAAACAATCAATCAATAAGACAAAAAATACTGATGTGATTTGGGGAAAGATAACCTGGACAAGTCCTCGATTATCAGACTGATCATCTGCAGTCATTGTCATAAAATGTTCCACATGTTGCATCTAACTAGAATATAGAACTTTCTGTGTGTTTCAGCTTTGTTCAATTCATTTAAAAAAACAGTCAAGAAAATCTCAGAAAAGTGCATCGCATATGTCAACCGCCCCAAAAACATAAATTCAAGTATTTTTACACACTCTTCTGGGATACGGCAGTGGGGCAGTAGTCACTGGTGCCCCCAAGGGGTGGCCATGGCAACTGACCCATCACTAAGCCGCGCCCCCCTTAGTTACTGTTGCTATGTCTGTCAAGCTTTTGCTCCTAGCATAAGAAATATGGAGTTTTCAGCGATATCAGTGAGAGATATTCCAAAGGAAATAACATCAAATTTCTGGAAACACTGTTCGGAGATATCAGAGAGAAGCCAACAGAAAGGTCTTCAATATGCATTTGAGAGCTACATTCACAATATCATCTGCTGGCGGAGTATAAATCAGGAGAACATTAGAATAGAGGGAGAAGCTCATTGGTCACAATGCCAAGTGTCAGGCACCCCACGTCTTGAGATAATTATCATAATTATGAGATCAGGAAAGGTGCCACATTAGCCACTGCTTCACTCAGAACCACATACTGCACATCCACGAAGGGGGGTCGGAACTACTGTAACCAGCTGCCACTCGGGTGGTGCCATCTTGCACTAACAAACTAACCCTAAACAACGGTATAAAGTTTCCTGACTGTCAAGTGGTTGGGTCAAGGATCCAACTAAAAGGCCAAAGTTACAGTGGCCGGACATCTTCATATACTGTGTGGAAAAACCAAGCGTCTGTATGAAAGAATAACTCAAGGCATATCAATCTCCCGATGCATGCAACTTTGTACTTTGCCGTCATGTCCAGGATGTTGAATATTGAGATTTGTCAATTGATTTTTGATTAATACGGACAGACATGCTGCTGAGTTAGTGACAAGGACATAAAAAGAAACAAAAATTATTTAAAGTTACAATGTAAAATACCTCAGTGTCAGTCTCTTTGGCAGTACCTACGATGCTAAGTGGCGATTGCAGTGTGTTTGATGGCAGACTGCCCTATAATGTGCAGCACCAGTTATCCAGATTTGGTAATGTTGAAGTGAAAGTGTCTGGACCGCTGTGATTCAATCCAATTTGAATTTGAAAAAACAGCAGAAAAGAAAAAATGAATTATCTAATCCTGGATAGCAAAACATAGGATTTCCAAGTTCTCATCATTCTGGCCCAGGTTAAATTTTTTTGACAACTGGGCCCTGGGCCTTGAAAACCCGTGCAGAGATCAGGGACACAATTGTAAATAAAATAATCTTTTCATCATCAACTGTAGCTTTAAAATGGTATTAGTTGCATGATGATTTTTAAATAAGATGGATTTTACTCACATTGCACATCAATAGCGATGGATTCAGACGTCCTCCTCCCCAGCTCGTTCTCAGTTGTACAGTAATACTCTCCAGAGTCAGAGGACTGGATGGAGCTGAAGACAAGCTGTGGTTCTTTACTGAGAGGATGAAGGTTGGGGTTTCCATTCTTCTTGTACCAGGTATAGTTAGCTGCTGGGTTAGCATCACTGCTACAGGTCAGAGTCACTGAACTGCCCTCCACTATCTCAGCAGAGGGACTCACTGACACAGAGGGAACACTCAGGGCACCTGGAGGAGAAAATAGAAATACATTGAACATTTATTTTCAAGATTAGTTCTCACAGTGTAACACATCTTAAATGGACATCGGTTCATACAAACTTTGTCCCTGGACCCTCACTCAGATAAGGAAGAACTCCCCCCAAAAAACTTTAATGTGGAAAAAATTAAAGAAGCAACATAGGAGGGATTCCGATCCCTGGATGGACAGATGTGCAATAGATGTGTGTTCTGAATGACCTAACATGATCAAATAACGGTAGACGATTCAGTTATCAAAAATTATACGTAGAATGTCAATATCTTTTATTTAATTTTTAATTAAACCAGTGTGAACAGGTGGATGAGGATGTACACATGCTTTCTAGAGATACACTGTAAACCCCAATTCGCACACTCAAATTAAATTTTCGTTTGGACACAGCGTGCACTCAAAACTTTTACTTTAGTACAATACGGTAACATAAATGTTCTGAGTACACCAGACACAAAATAAATGTGTCACATGACCCTTGTATGACAGGAATTTTATGTCAGCTTAACATAAATTTCTTCTTTTGTTTGTTTGATAGTGTTGTGTCGTTTGCGAATGAATCGTTCAAAAGAATGAATCTGTTGAGTGAACGTACTGAACTGAATCACTTCCGGAACTGATTTGTTCATTTCTCAGTTCAGTTGAGTTCAGCAGTGAGTGTGCAGGCCGGGAGTGGAACTGCCAATTCGGTCCGTGCGAACAATAAATCACTCGCGAGGCAGCCAGGGTGCAGGGAGGGACTACCTAACGCGTGACGAATCACTCAGTGAATGACGTAACCCAAATCCCTAAGTGATTCAAATCATTAATTCTCAGCGATACACTTTCATAGGGACCGTTTCCTCCAAGCTAATGGCTAATGTAGCCAGGAGTCAAGCCACATGAACACAATCACACACCCACTGTTTTAACAGACTTAGTTTCCAGATAAAAAAACTTAAAACATTAGGCTGGCCAGTAATGAGACTCACCAGTGCAGGGCAGATGCAGCAGCAGCTCAGCTGTGTATCAGGTCAGTGAGTCGGACTACACAGTTCACAGTCAGGGCTCCTCCTGCCAAGCACTGAACGATTCGATGAACGAATCTTTTGAACGAATCTTTTTAATGAACTGATTCTAGTGATTCAGTAACATCTAAAGAACTGCTTTGCCCATCACTATTGTTTGAGTATTTAATTCTGTGTCACATTTTTCTTTTTGTTTTTATTTCACTACTCAATAAAAATATTTTGTTTCTTTATTGCATGAATAAGACAAGGACATGGATTCAGAACCAGAAAGTGCCTTTTACTTAGCATAGCTTTAAATTAGTCACTCTAACAGTCTCACGGGTGGGAGGTCACTAAATGTGTTTAACACTTAACTCATGGTGCAAAATGTCTTTTACCGCAACTTTATCTGTGACCTATTAGAGCCATTGTGAAATACATAAACATTAATCACTGCGTAATGGGTAACATGAGTGATTCAGAACACATTTAAACACAGTTTTCTTTGGCTTATAGCTTTATATCTCACAGCATGCTGGGAAACTCCACCCGTTTAGCCCCAACATGCCCCAATGTGTTAAGCGCACAATGATAGTGTTGTTCATTGGCCTTAAACTAATTAGGCAAGATTGGCTTCATACATTTTAGTCAGATTAACTCAAAACTTGATGAGTTAACACAAAAAGATTATGTCAGTCTCACAAGGGATTTTGTGTTGAGTTTTTGTGTCAAGTAAACATAAAGGTTTTATATCATTTTGACAATCCTGGGCATTTGTGTAGACTTCACATTCAAATTTTGTGAGCATGGATTAAGGTTTACAGTGTACGTGCCCTGAGGCAGGACATCATCCATTGTGAAGCTGCGGCTTAGAAGTAGAGTAGGTCGTCCACAAATCGGAAGATCAGCGGTTCAATCCCCGGCTCCTCCAGTCTGCATGTCAAAGTATCCTTGAGCAAGATACTGAACCCTAAATTGCTCCTGATGATGCTTCCATCTGTGTGTGAGTGCGTTTAAAAACTGAGTAGCAGGTGGCACCTTGTATGGTAGCCTCAGCCACCAGTGTGTGAATGTGTGTGTGTGAATGTGGCTCATGGTGTAAAAAGTGCTCTGAGTGGTCAGATGACGAGAAAGGCACTATACAAATGTAGGTCCATTTACCATTTAAGGTGAACAGGAATGTTTTTGGACCTGAGACCTTTAATGCAGTTTATTGACCAGGACAGGAGGAGAAATATAAATTCTCACAGCCTGTGCTTTTCTTGCCAAGTTTCCTCTCTGCTCACTCTGTGGTCAGGCTGCTGCTGAGTTAAGTGTGAAAACCACAAAGAAATCCAGTGCATGGAGGTGGAGGAAACTGTTCACAGCAGTTATGGTTTAAATATAAGTTAGTTGATGACTGCTGTCAGCACGGAGCATGAAAGTACCACAATGAGGTCAGAGTATAAAAGAAATTAGCAAGGTTTGGTGCAGATGTATAATGATATAAGAGAAGTTTGGACGGTATAACTTGATTTCACCGTGAGGCCAATATCCCTCCAAACAACCTCACTGTGATAAAAGTAGCTATAGAGACTAATCAAACCTAATCGTCGGCCACATGAGCTGTTGCTTCTTTGGCTTTAGAACAGATTAAACAGGGCAATATGTTTTCACAGGGTGTGTTAAATCTTTGAGGCCTGTTTGTAGCTAGAGTGCATAAATGTAAATGACATCTTTTACTGATTGTTTAGTTTTGAATATAGTTGAAAGGGATTAGCTCTGAAGATAAATTTTGGACTCGAAATGGTCTCATACTCACAGTGTAACATATTTTAAATGTACAACAGGATAAGAGGAGAAATATTAATTAGTAGAGTAGGTGCTTTTCTCTTCCTCTCTGCTCACTCTGTGGTCAGGCTGCTGCTGAGTTAGGTGTGAAAACTAAAAATAACTGCAGAGCACTGAGGTGGAGGAAACTTAACAGCAGGTAAAATAAAAGCCAATAATTGCTATCCTCTTGGTGCAGATGAATGATGATATCATAGGAGTTGAGACAGTACAATGTGACCTCATGGTGAGACCAGTATCCCTCCAATACACTTCACCATGATGAAAGTAGCTGCAGATGGAAAGTAATCGTGGGCCACTTGAGTTGTCACCTCTGCAACCAGGGTCAGCTTTAGAACAGATTAAACAGGGCAATATGTTCTCACAGGCTGAGTTAAATCTTTGAAGACTATTTTCTGTTTGTAACTAGAATGTATAAATGTAAATGACAACTGTTATTCATTGTTTAGCTTTGAAATAAGTTGAACGAAATTTGTGATAAAGATAAATTCCTAGCTGAAAACAGTCATCTCTCTGTGACAAATATTGTAGATGTGAAAAAAAGCGATTCAGTGGTCACCCACGGTTAGAGGCTCTCACCTGTGACTTTAAGGCTGGTTTGGCTGGTGGCATCACCGCTGTCTGTTATCACCATACATGTATAAACTCCCTCGTGTTCTACAGAAGTGTTGGTGATGAGCAGAGATACGTTCATGTTCCTGCCATTCCAGGATGGCTCAGCAAACATATAGCCCGCCTGTGGCTGCAGTTCAGTTTGCCCTCTGCGAAAAACCAGTAAGGGTCTCTCATCTCCCACCTTCCTCCAAGTGACCACCCTGATTGTTGGGTCTGCTGCGCCTTGTGTGGATTTGACAACACACTCCAGCAGTGACTGCTGACCAATCACTCCCACATTTTCAGCCATGCATTGTAGACTAATAAAAGCTGTAGAAGATTATATTTTGTTATTAATTGATGAGAAGTTTCATCAGCAGCAAACAGCATTTTGTACCTTAATTCTCAGATTACAGAAGACCTTACCTTCATTTCCTTTGCTGATAGAGAGAGCAGTGAAAATAAAGAGAACACCGAATGAGGGTGTGTTCATTTCCCTGAAGGGACAAAACAAACAATTCTTCATGTGAGGATCAGATAAAATGTAACAAACACAAACATGTTTTAATTCACAGTGGATCTCTGACTGAGAATTAAAGTGCAGTGTGCAAAAGAAGTACATTTCCTTTGTCTTTTGATTAATAATATGCACAATAAGTCAAGTCCCAGTAAATACCTACAGTACAATAAAGTACGGTTGTTCTCCAAACTATAAACTTCAAACAACAGAATGAGATTTCAAACCTGTTTCGCTGACAACAACCCACCGACACGAAAAACAACAGCATTCAAGACGAGAAAAGATGAACAGACACACAGTTCATCTCTATGTGCACTACAGGATGTCACACAGTCTGCAGCTGTAGGTTGGCAAGTGTTTTTTTCTCTGATGGCACTGCGGTCAGATCGCGCTCTCTCTCTCTCTCTCTCTCTCTCTCTCTCTCTCTACCTCCCTCCCTCCCTCCCTCCCATGTCCTGTTACCACATCTTGCTAACTCGGCCATTCTGGATGTCACTAACTCAGCTTCTTCTCCGGAGCCTTTGTGCTCCACTGTCTCTCAGGTTAACTCATATCGCAGCGGTGCCTGGATAGTGTGACGTGTGTGGTTGTGCTGCTGCCGTGGTCCTGCCAGATGCCTCCTGCTGCTGCTGCCATCATTAGTCATTAGTCATACTTCTACTGTTATTATACACATATGATTATTGTCACATATGTACACTATCAGATATTAATATATACTTTCAACATATTGTACCACAGTAGCCAGAGTTATAATTATAATATTATTACTTTAATTCACCTTGTTGTAAGCTACTGTCATTACCATCTGTCCTGCATATCTCTCTGTCTCTCTCTCCCTCTCTCTCTCTCTCTCTCTCTCTCTTTCTGTCTCATTGTGTCATACGGATTACTGTTAATTTATCATGTTAATCTGTTCTGTATGTCATCTATTGCGCGTCTGTCCGTCCTGGAAGAGGGATCCCTCCTCAGTTGCTCTTTCTGAGGTTTCTACCATTTTTTTCCCCGTTAAAGGGTTTTTTGGGGAGTTTTTCCTGATCAGCTGTGAGGGTCCTAAGGACAGAGGGATGTCATATACTGTAAAACCCTGTTAGGCAAATTGTGATTTGTGATATTGGGCTTTATAAATAAAATTGGTTGATTGATAATAATGTTGAATAGAGGAAGTGGGTTTAATGAAAAAACTGGCTTGTTAAGGTGGTTCAGTTGGATAAACTGTGTGCAGAGAAGACCTACATTTAAAATGGGTTAAAAACACTAGAAATCAGTCATATATGAGAGAAAATGTCCTTTTGTAATTTGGGTGAACTGACCCTTTAAAGCAGACAGTGGAGGGAGCACTTAGAGTGATGAAGCCTGAATGTGTCACACTGAAGCTTCCCCACTAGAGGACAGTGAAACATCACAGATACTGAATCAGCACCCTGAAACAACACTTCACCATCCATCACTGGTTGATGACTCAAATTTAAATTCACTCCTGGTTTTTTATTTTCACATTTCATAAGTGACAAGCCATATGCATTATAAGTCTTTTACCCAGAACATTTAATTTACTAAGCATTAGAGGTCCAGATGACGTTCAGGAAGCGTCAGCAGTTCACATTGGTTCTGATACAATGTAAAAGCAACAAACTCTTATTTTAACTCTACTTTTATATTGTTCCACAACATCTGCACAATCAGCCACTGGATGTCTATAATCGCCTTTTGATTCGCTCCAACTTCAGTTACATAACCATATATTAGTACTTAACTCAGACAAAACCAAATGGATGCTGCTCACCAAGGCTTCTCATTTTGAATCTCTCAATATTCACATCCATCCACACAGAGAGGGTCAAACAGTATGAATATCTTGGTATCTGGCTGGATGACAATCTTAATTTTAAGCAGCATATTGAAATTCTGACCGCCAAATTGAGGACAACACTTGGCATTCTGTATAGCAATGAGAACGATTGTCCTTTTGTATAAAGAATTGTAGAATCTGTATTTTTGTGTGTTTTTGATTATGGGGATGTTATATATGGAGAAGCTGCTGCCTCTACACTAAAATCACCAGATGTTGTACTACTCAGCCCTAAGGTTCATTACAGGTGATTGTTACAGCACCCATCACTGCCACCTTCAGGCAAAGGCTGGCTGGCCACATTTGGCTGTGAGACGGGAACAACAATTTATAAAGCTTTGATGGAAATGCTTCCACCCCATATTTCATCACTCTCAACTCTGACCTCACATAATGTTGTTACTTGTTCACAGAACTGGTTGTTGCTTCACCCTCCCTTAATCAGAACTGAACTAGGAAGAATGTCACTCTCGTACAGTGCAGCTTATACATGTAATAATCTGCAAAAGACCTTAAGCTTGGACACTCTGCCGCCCTCGGAACAGTTTAAATGCCCTATTTCAGATTTTGTTTTAATTGAGTGTGAATGCTTTTACACTCAACAAGTAAGCCAAAGCAAAATAACTTTGTCTTGATAGCTGGTAAATAAAATTATATTTTGAATAAGAAACAGAAAAGCTGGAATCCAAACACAAAATTTTCAAACCACAGAGTTATCAAACGGGTCCTTCACTTGTTGCAGAAGCTGACTCTTTATTTGAATCAAACACTTGGAAAATGTAACAGCTAGCAAAGTGTGCAGCTGCTGGACTTCTTTTTGATTTTAATGTATGAAAATCAAAACTGTACATGGAGTAAAATGTGATGCTTTAAACGATATTTCCACACTGATATTTCATTGCTGTACTACTTTGTTTCCATCAGGTGAGTCCCGCTTCTGGTTCAAGTGCATCTGAAGACAATCACATAAAACTTGTGTAAAGTTATGGTTGGAACTGTGACTATAAATCTGAAGTGGGCCTGTTTTATTTGATGCAGGAGGCTCTAACCTGACTGGACTTCACACCAGGTCTTCCTGCTCCTCTGTGTCTTCTGTCTGTGCTGCAGCGTCTGAGACGTTCTCATACGCAGGACATGACTTTAACTGATGGAGAGAGACCACAAAATGAGGCTTATTCATGGAACCTGCATATATTAAGAGTTTTATTTGATTTCATTGATTTGCTGAAAGTTTGTTTTGGCCAAATCCTTTACTGGTTCCTACTCAGCAAGTTGTGTTTTAAACATGAATTTGCTTCACATCTCCTTCATGTTCAAGTGTTTTTATGAGCCAAGTTATTATAACTGTGATATAGAGGAAGTTTTGTCAACAGGGCCTCTCTTTCTCTCTCACCTCTATCTCTACAGGTTTCTGTGGTTCAGTGGTGAAGCTCAGAGTTTTCTTCTTCCTGGATCCAGTCAAACTATGACAAATACAAAATTTAACATAATACAATTCATAACACTAAAATTAAAGGAGGTTGAAACTAAATAAAGAGCAGTGACTGAACTGATGGATTTTTATTGTCTTACCTCATGCACAGACTCAGGAGAAGCAGAAGAGTCAGTGTCAAGACCATCAGAGTCAACCTGATGAAATTCAATATTGAATTACCTGGGAATTACACAGACATGTGATACAACTCATTAGTGGGATTATATCGATAAATCACCGTCTGTCAGTCAGTCAGTGTCATCTACCTCTGACATAATGGAGGCTTCTCCCTGAACACAGCTACAGAAAAACAATCTGGAAATGCAGCCAGGGAATTTTATTTTCTCTGTATGAATCAGGTCTGGTGCAGTAAACAGGTGTGTGCAAGTGAATGTGGATAACTTACCTGCCACAACAGTCAGATGTAAGGTGGAGTTATGACATCCTCTTGTGTTCTGGGCTTCACAGTAATAATTCCCACTGTGTTCAGCTGTGACGTTAGAGATGGTGAAGATCTGTCCTGATGCTTTTGGTGAGTCTTCATTCTCCTTGTACCAGGTATAGTTAGCTGCTGGGTTAGCATCACTGCTACAGGTCAGAGTCACTGAACTGCCCTCCACTATCTCAGCAGAGGGACTCACTGACACAGAGGGAAGCTTTGGAGCATCTGGAGGAGATTTAGACAGACCTGTGTCAATCACATTAGATGGTGATGTTTGTATAAAATGTTAACATGGCTTTATCACGTGTTGCATTCTGGATTAAGGGCAAGTCATTTCAAACAAAAATGTATGATTAGCTTTTTTAGAGTTATTGTTGTTTGTCAACCTACACAATAAACCACATTTAACAGTACATGTTACATCACTTCTCTGGAGATAATAAGTGCTCTGTAAGAGATAAACAACATGTGAACAAGGTGCACTGAAGGGTCACCAGGACACAAGAGTTGCTTATGTTTTGTACTTACACTGCACATCTACTGATAGAGACAATGACATGATCTGCCCATATGGATTCTCAGACTTGCAGAAGTAGATCCCTCTGTCCTCAGAGCTGATGGAGGTGAAATTATAACTTCCCTCTGATCCCTGAAGCAGTTTTTGGTTCTCCTTGTACCAGGTATAGTTAGCTGCTGGGTTAGCATCACTGCTACAGGTCAGAGTCACTGAACTGCCCTCCACTATCTCAGCAGAGGGACTCACTGACACAGAGGGAAGCTTTGGACCATCTGTAAAAGGTATATTACCAAAAGTGAGGATACATTTCTTTGGTGCTACATGTTGTGTTGAAATGGGTAATAGCTACGTGTGTTGAAGCATCTGAAACTCATGAGGTGGTTTTGTGACTGAACTGTGACAATGCTGGAGAAAGCAGGCATGGTTAGTGAGATTATATTGTAACTATTTTCAAATTTCTCAGCTGTAAGTTGCCATTTAAATAAGCTGTTTTACTCACATGTTACAATAGATTATCAATCAAGTTCGCATCTTCCACAATCCAAAATCCAGGAAACAAAATACAACACAATTCCAAAAAGTTGGGACACTGTGTAAAATGTAAATAAAAACAGAATGCAATGACCTGAAAATCTTTTTTGACCTATATTCAATTGAATACAGTCCAAACAAGATATTTAACGTTCAAACTGATAAACTTTATTGTTTTTTTGTAAATATACACTGATTCTGAATTTGATGTCTGCAATAAATTAGAAAAATGCTGGGACAGGGGCATGTTTACCACTGTGTTAGCACTCAGTTAGCAGTTAGCAGATAGCTCCAAATAATATGGGTTCAATCCCCAGCCGAGTCATACCAAAGACTATAAAAATGGGACCCATTGCCTCCCTGCTTGGCACTCAGCATCATAGGTTGGAATTGGGGGCTTAGATCACCACATGATTCCCGAGCGCAGCACCGCTGCTGCTCACCGCTCCCTCAGGGGATGGGTCAAATGCGAAGAACAGATTTCACACACTCAGGTGTGTGACAATCAGTGGAACTTTAACTTTAGGTGAAAAAGAATGTGCAAATCACTGCATTCTTTTTTTTTATTTACGTCTCACAGAGTCCTAATGTTTTTGGAATTGGGGTTGTATATTTGGTAGGGGAGACTGGGGTAAGTTGAGCTAAAGGGTAAGTTGAGCCACCCCTTGTTGCTAGGAAACCGTAAATAAAATTGAGCATGTGACCAAATATTTAGGAGGAAGGCATCATTTTATGGAGTCTGTTAAGGTAAGAACCACATGAGTTAAGTGGTAAGAAATTCATGTCCAAAAAAGCATTTTTCACTCATGAAAGTGAATTTAGTCTCTCATAAGTTTCATGGGGATTGTGTTTAGATCAAAATAGATAATTTTTAATTTGTTTTATACATCAATTGTGGTATCTATTAACTACAAAATGAGATAGTACAGCTAGCATGAAAGTGCACCATTTTAGCTGTGGGGGGTAATAAAGTCAGTATGGTAGCTATGGGGTAAGTTGAGCAATTTGAACAGGGGTAAGTTGAGCCGTAAGTTTCTGAGAAGAGGCAAAGCTGGATATGGTAAACCAAGCTTTACTTTCAAGGAGAAAGATGAGGGATTCTTCCCAAGAAGCAATTTAATCGCAAAACTCCCCAAACCTCAGAGTCCCAGCAGTTTGTATTCCCCTGCAACCTGGACAGGTGGGACATTGAGTAAAGGGGCAGGTGGGATATGGATGGAAGGAGGGAGGGGGGTGGATGGAACGAGAGTAAGATGGAGGGAGGAGTTTAGAGAGGATGAAGGAGGACATATAGAGGAAGGATGATGAGAGAATGAGAGTTTCGGTTCAGAATGCTCAAATGTGTTAATAAACAAGTTCAAATTATTATAATACCTTCATTTCCAAAATTGGCCCTCCTGTTAGCAATGACACCAAACTAGGATTCACATCTACGGATTTAGTTCAGTGTTTTCTTTCCAAAAACACCGCTGTAAAGGTTCTCTTGCTAAGCATACTTTAAGGCATTCTCAGGCCTATGTTAAAAAGTTTTTAAGTTGTTATATGCAATAATAATTTAAAAAAAAGATTTGTACCTGTTTAATTGTGTATTATAAATAAAAATGCACATGGATTTGAAGAAGCGTCTTATTTAATTCAGTACAGACATGTATAACTGGAATATCTTAACCTAGGGAGGGAGGGAGAAAGGGGGAGGAGAGAAGGTGAGGTGGAAGGAGGGAGAGTGTTTCCCTGATGGATTACTTCTCTCCTCGATGGATTCTAAAAACACGTGACAGCTCGTAACTGCTGAACGTCGCTCTGGACAGAAGGTAAGTCTGTTATTACACATGTAAAGTTCCTTTACATAGATTAAAAGTTTAAAAGCATTAAACGTAACAAACAAGTGCTTTTACACTCGTATGGGAGAAAAACACAGAGGGCTGATGATGGAGCTGAAGTCAGGTTTTTATTGTGAGAGCTGCTTCATTCAGGTCGTTGTTTACTCACTGGCACCTTAACTGTGGCAATATGCTGTTCAGTAATGAGCCAATATGACCCAAAATGATTACTTTAAATCCAGGTTACGGGTCGGGCTGCGGGTCGTGTTTCAACGGGTCGGACCGGGTTGCGGTACTAATTGGCATGATGCGTGGGTTTGCGGTTCGGGTGCGGTTTTGTACGGGTCGGGGCGGGGTGGATTCAAAACCTTACTTAAGAAAATGTTTGTAAGTATTATGAGCAATATTGGATAATAATATTACTGCTGCATTCATGTGTATGTTGCATTTCAGTGCTATAGATGTTTAAGGTCGGGAGCCAATTGTAAATAAACCTGCCTTTTCATCTTCTGTTGTAGAGGTGCAGTGAAATACAGCAGCAGACCGTGAGTGTGAAACAAGCAGAGCTGAAGAAAGTGCATGATCAGCAAAACATTTGGCTGGGTTATAGAGCTTTAAAATGTCATCAGTCGTATGATGCATTTTAAACTGGCTACATTTTACTCACATTTCCCATTAACATAGATGGATTCAGATGTCTTCTTCCCCAGCCTGTTCTCAGCTGTACAGTAATATTCTCCAGAGTCGGAGGACTGGATGGAGCTGAAGACAAGCTGTGGTTCTTTACTAACAGATTGAAGGTCTGGATTTCTTCTCTTTCTGTACCAGGTATAGTTAGCTGCTGGGTTAGCATCGCTGCGACAGGTCAGAGTCAGTGAATTTTCATCTGTTATCTCAGCAGAGGGACTCACTGACACAGAGGGAAGCTTTGGAGCATCTGAAAAAGGTAAAATAAACAAACCTGAGGGTAGATTTCTCTGGTCCCACATGTTGTGTTGAAATGAGTAATAATTATGTGTTTTGAAGCATCTGAAAGTTGTAACAGCAGGCAGAGCTGTTTGTTAGAGCCACTTGAGTGATGCAACATTAAATTCTAACAGGAGACTAGAGGAATGATCCTCTTACATTTGTAATGGTTAACAGAGGTAAATCATATCACACAAATATGTTTGATATGCATTACTTGAATATTGACTATGACTATATATCAGATAATCGATATACAGAGTTGGATCTATCATGCATAGGAGACAGGCTTGATAACAGCACAGATGCTTGAGGTGGTTGTCTGGATTACTGATGGTTTAATCTAGCTCTGACAGAGCGGAGAGACAGAGACAGTTGTTTTACGGCACCAGAGGATAACAGCACCTAACATACTGACACAAGTTTATAAGTTTTATTCCTTTTTGTTCCTGAAATCCACCTTGAAACCACCCTCTGCTGGGATTGGGATAATCCTGATTTTTTTGGATCAAAGGTATCCCAATTCTACTAAAAAGATTTGACCTACACATAATAAGAGTTTGATCCAGATCAAAATCAAGACTGAATTACATGATTTAATCCGATTTCAGAATCCTTTTTTTTCAGTCTATTTTCAAGACCTTATCTAATGAGTTTACTTCTGAATAACTAGGACCTAAATATCTGTGCAGATCTGGGAACCAAGTGTAAATTGTAAATTGAAATTGCCTTTTCATCATCTACTGGATGCATGATCAGCAAAACATTTGACTGCATAAAAGAGCTTTTAAGAGTTGTCATTAGTTGCATTATGCTTTTTAATGTAGTTGCATTTTACTTACATTGCACAGCTATAGGAATGGATTCAGATGTCTTCCTCCCCAGCTTGTTGTCAGCTGTACAGTAATACTCTCCAGAGTCAGAGGACTGGATTGACTCAAAGAAGAGCTGTGGTTCCTCACTGAGAGGATAAACGTCAGGATTTCCATTCTCCTTGTACCAGGTATAAGCAGCTGCTGGGTTAGCATCACTGCTACAGGTCAGAGTCACTGGACCTCCCTCCACTATCTCAGCAGAGGGACTCACTGACACAGAGGGGGCACTTAGGGAAGCTGGAGGAGAAAACATGGACACATTTGACTCTTACCTACTTGAACGATCTGCCTCTGTTTAATTCAATGTGTTCTCGTCCTTTGCACCCATCTCCTATGGCATATCACAAGGCTCCATATTGGGCCCAATTTGATTTTCCTTGCATATGCCTCCCTTGGGGTCTATTTTTAGAAAGTATAATATCTCGTACTATCTTTATGCTGACGACACTCAGCTGTATCTCCTACTCAAACCTTGCAATCCATGCAGTGTCAGTGTCAAAATCTTGGATGGCAAAAAGCTTTCCTCACTTAACCAGGATAAAGCTGAGGTTTTAATCTTTGGCACAGCTGTCAAGTCTGCTTCCACAAACAGTTCCTTTGGGTCTCTGTTATTAAACGTACAACCAAATGCAAAAAATCTTGATGTATTCTTTGATTCTGGTTTAAAATTTGATAAATAAATTGAGTCTGTCATTAGCAATGTCTTTTACCATCTTAGGTCACTTGCAAAATTAAAATCACTCCTGCCACCTAAAGATTTAGAGATATTAGCTCACACTTTTATTTCCTCTTGCTTAGACTATTGCAATTTCCTCTATGTAGGAATCAGTCAGTTCACTCTATCCTGCCTGCAGCTTGTTCAAAAAGACTCCTCACTGGTACCAGGAACAGAGACCATAGAGGTCTCACTCCGAAATCGTCGAAATCTGGTGCTTGGGCAGTGACCTGCAACATCAGAAACCAACTAAAAAAAAGGCGTCCTTTAAGGTTGGCATGATATATGGCCGGTTGCTCTATAATTTAATGGCGCCTGGCGGCGGCAGGGGGAAACACAACAGGACAAGGACGAAAGTTAAGGCAGCGAAAGTCAAAGTGGGGCGTCAAAGTGTGTTTGCGTCCCGTAAGATTCTAAAGCCAAAACCTGTTCTTTTTTCCTTAACCTAGCCACTTGCTTTTGTCACCTTTACCTAGCCATGTGTTTGTTGCTGAAGGGAAAAAAAAAAGTCAATTTGCGGTTTACCGACGTAGTGCATTTACTTTGAAAGGGGCTGTATGTAAACGCTAAATTTCCTGTGAAAAAGGAAGTGTATTTTGACAGAAGAGAACTTGACACGGTGTCCCAGAACGTCAACAACCATCGCACTCAGGGTACCTTGCACGTCGTATATGGACTTGGAAAGTCCATGACCAAAATGTCAGTATGTGGCGAGGTTGGAATGACAATACGTTGGACCATATCAACTCAGTGCTGGGATCTTTTTTCTGGTTACCAGTGAAGTACAGAATTGATTTTAATTGAATTTCCCCTCAGGGGAATTAATAAAGTATATAAAATATATGTATAAAATAAATGAATTTTTTTGTTTTTGTATTATGATTTTGTGAAAATATTGTATGCTCTTATTAATTTAACTTAGAATCTCCTAACTGTTTTCATTTGATCATTCCTGTTTTTTTTATTTCTTTGTTAAGCACTTTAGTCAACATTTTGTTTTTAAATATTCTCTATAAATAAATCTGACTTTACTTGACATTTAATTTCAAGATGAGTTCTCACAGTGTAACATATTTTAAATGTACAACAGGATAAGAGGAGAAATATTAATTAGTAGAGTAGGTGCTTTTCTCTTCCTCTCTGCTCACTCTGTGGTCAGGCTGCTGCTGAGTTAGGTGTGAAAACTAAAAATAACTGCAGAGCACTGAGGCGGAGGAAACTTAACAGCAGGTAAAATAAAAGCCAATGATTGCTATCCTCTTGTTGCAGATGAATGATGATATCATAGGAGTTGAGACAGTACAATGTGACCTCACGGTGAGACCAGTATCCCTCCAAAACACTTCACCATGATGAAAGTAGCTGCAGATGGAAACTAATCATGGGCCATATACGTTGTTGCCTCTGCAACCAGGGTCAGCTTTAGAACAGATTAAACAGGGCAATATGCTCTCACAGGCTGAGTTAAATCTTTGAAGACTATTTTCTGTTTGTAACTAGAATGTATAAATGTAAATGACAACTGTTACTCATTGTTTAGCTTTGAAATAAGTTGAAAGAAATTTGTGTTAAAGACAAATTCCTAGCTGAAAACAGTCATCTCTCTGTGACAAATATTGTAGATGTGAAAAAAAAGTGATTCAGTGGTCACCCACGGTTAGAGGCTCTCACCTGTGACTTTAAGGCTGGTGTGGTCGGAGTTACTACTGCTGTCTGTTATCACCATACATGTATAAACTCCCTCGTGTTCTACAGCAGTGTTGGTGATGAGCAGAGATACGTTCAAGTTAATGACGTTCCAGGACGGCTCAGCAAACTTATAGCCCGGCTGCAGTTCAGTTTGCCCTCTGTGAAAAACCAGTAAGGGTCTCTCATCTCCCACCTTCCTCCAAGTGACCACCCTGATTGTTGGGTCTGCTGCGCCTTGTGTGGGTTTGACAACACACTCCAGCAGTGACTGCTGGCCAATCTCTCCCACGTTTTCAGCCACGCATTGTAAATTCAAAAAATCTGTAGGAAAAAAAAAAAAAGATGTAATAAAGGGGTGAAAAGTTACATCATCAGCAAACTGCATTTTCTACTTTAAATTATCTGATTATGGAAGACCTTACCTCCATTTCCTGCGCTGATACAGACAGCAGTGAAAAGAATGACAACACTGAATGAGGCCGTGTTCATTTCCCTGAAAGAACAAACCGACAGGAACAGGACTACGTTTCTGCCATCTTTTGATTCATAACATGTACAATAAGTCCAATCCCAGTAAATACAGAACACAATAAAGCTGGGTTGTTCTACAAACTATAAACTTAAAAAAAGAGAATGAGATTTCAAACCTGTTTTGCTGCCAACATCCAGCCAACACCGAAAAAGAGCAAAAAGAGAAAAACAGAGAGACAGTCTCTCTGTGGAACAGGATGTCACACAGTCAGCAGGTGTAGGCCGATGTTTTTTTTTTCCTCTGATCACTCTGAGATAAGATTAGTGCTGTTTGCTGAACACTAAGAAACTCACATATCTGTTTGTGCTGACCAAACATGAACGTTTAAAAAAAGAGTGGACTAGTAGGATCTGGACACAAGGTGATATACTGTAGTGATGTTGATTAGAGAAAGCAGCTTTAATGACTTTGGCTTTTCTTCACTGGGCCTCTCTCTTGAGAATTACAAGTCCCAGGGTGACATCTACATCACCAAGTAGAGTTTGCTCCCAATACAGGCGGTGGCATGGGTTCATTTCTGCCCCTTGGCCCTTTGCTGCATGTCACCCCCCCTATTTCCCTCCCACATTTCCCATCTATCTTAACCTACAGTACAGGCCAAAAGTTTGGACACACCTTCTCATTCAATGCGTTTTCTTTATTTTCATGACTATTTACATTGTAGATTCTCACTGAAGGCATCAAAACTATGAATGAACACATGTGGAGTTATGTACTTAACAAAAAAAGGTGAAATAACTGAAAACATGTGTTATATTCTAGTTTCTTCAAAATAGCCACCCTTTGCTCTGATTACTGCTTTGCACACTCTTGGCATTCTCTCCATGAGCTTCAAGAGGTAGTCACCTGAAATGGTTTCCACTTCACAGGTGTGCCTTATCAGGGTTAATTAGTGGAATTTCTTGCTTTATCAATGGGGTTGGGACCATCAGTTGTGTTGTGCAGAAGTCAGGTTAATACACAGCCGACAGCCCTATTGGACAACTGTTAAAATTCATATTATGGCAAGAACCAATCAGCTAACTAAAGAAAAACGAGTGGCCATCATTACTTTAAGAAATGAAGGTCAGTCAGTCCGGAAAATTGCAAAAACTTTAAATGTGTCCCCAAGTGGAGTCGCAAAAACCATCAAGCGCTACAACCAAACTGGCACACATGAGGACCGACCCAGGAAAGGAAGACCAAGAGTCACCTCTGCTTCTGAGGATAAGTTCATCCGAGTCACCAGCCTCAGAAATCACAAGTTAACAGTAGCTCAGATCAGAGACCAGATGAATGCCACACAGATTTCTAGCAGCAGACCCATCTCTAGAACAACTGTTAAGAGGAGACTGCGCGAATCAGGCCTTCATGGTCAAATAGCTGCTAGGAAACCACTGCTAAGGAGAGGCAACAAGCAGAAGAGATTTGTTTGGGCCAAGAAACACAAGGAATGGACATTAGACCAGTGGAAATCTGTGCTTTGGTCTGATGAGTCCAAATTTGAGATCTTTGGTTCCAACCGCTGTGTCTTTGTGAGACGCAGAAAAGGTGAACGGATGGATTCCACATGCCTGGTTCCCACTGTGAAGCATGGAGGAGGAGGTGTGATGGTGTGGGGGTGTTTTGCTGGTGACACTGTTGGGGATTTATTTTTCAATTTTTTTTTCAATTTTATTTATAAAGCCCAATATCACAAATCACAATTTGCCTCACAGGGCTTTACAGCATACGACATCCCTCTGTCCTTAAGACCCTCACAGCGGATAAGGAAAAACTCCCCAAAAAAAATTATTCAAAATTGAAGGCACACTGAACCAGCATGGCTACCACAGCATCCTGCAGCGACATGCCATCCCATCCGGTTTGCGTTTAGTTGGACGATCATTTATTTTTCAACAGGACAATGACCCCAAACACACCTCCAGGCTGTGTAAGGGCTATTTGACCAAGAAGGAGAGTGATGGAGTGCTGCGGCAGATGACCTGGCCTCCACAGTCACCGGACCTGAACCCAGTCGAGATGGTTTGGGGTGAGCTGGACCGCAGAGTGAAGGCAAAGGGGCCAACAAGTGCTAAACACCTCTGGGAACTCCTTCAAGACTGTTGGAAAACCATTTCAGGTGACTACCTCTTGAAGCTCATGGAGAGAATGCCAAGAGTGTGCAAAGCAGTAATCAGAGCAAAGGGTGGCTATTTTGAAGAAACTAGAATATAACACATGTTTTCAGTTATTTCACCTTTTTTTGTTAAGTACATAACTCCACATGTGTTCATTCATAGTTTTGATGCCTTCAGTGAGAATCTACAATGTAAATAGTCATGAAAATAAAGAAAACGCATTGAATGAGAAGGTGTGTCCAAACTTTTGGCCTGTACTGTATACTATCAATAAAAGAGAAAATACACACAAATAAGCTTAAAAAATAAAATTACAGTGTCATTTTGAAGTGAATATTCTTCTGAAATTATGTAGAAGCAGTCCAAAACTTTAGAAAATCATATAACAACATCGTATCTGCACCTGTGCAAAGACAGATGTTTTTAAAAAGAAGCGGAGCACATTCAGAGAGGATTTAGTAGGAAAAAACTCAGGTGAGATCCATCTGACATCAGGGCATGTCACTCCTCTCTATGAGCGAGCTGAGCAGGAACTCGCTGGTAGGGCCAGTGGGAGAAACACTACTGCGCATATTCAGTGAAACAAATACTGTGGCAGTGGGGTGGGGTGAATGGGCCCAATCTTGGTGTCCAGTATTTATTTATTGTTAAAATTTATGGAAAGAAGAGGTTGGTGGTTCAGCTGGATGAACTGTGTGCAGAGAAGTCCTCCATTTAAACTAAGTTTAAAAAAAAAAAAAAACCTACCTGCATGACTAGATACCACTGGAGTTAAGAGAGAAAATATAATAATATATAATATATATATTATATAATAATAATAAAATTATAATAATGTTGTAATTTGGGTGAACTGACCCTTTAAAGCAGACAGTGGAGGGAGCACTCGGCGTGATGAAGCCTGAATGTGTCATACTGAAGCTTCCCCACTAGAGGACAGTGAAACATCACAGATACTGAATCAGCACCCTGAAACAACACTTTACCATCCATCACTGGTTGATGACTCAAATTTAAATTCACTCCTGGTTTTTTATTTTCACATTTTATGAGGGACACTTTTTGCTTTTTAATTTGTTTACCCAGAACATTTGATTCATGAAGCATCAGAGGTCCAGATGACGTTCAGGAAGTGTTAATAGCAACAAAGTCCCCAAAACAACTTGTTGTAGCGGAACAAAGACTCATAATTAGGGTGTTGAACAAGCTGTAATAATTATAAAAAGGCTTCACATTTAGTGAACCTCAACCTCCTCTGCTTCAATGAAACCCCAAAGAGTTTAAACAGACTAAATGTAGATTTACAGCTCAAATGTAAGTTAAGATCCTCTTCAGTAAGAACTGTGTCTGTGCATCTTCATATCAGCAACATCCCAAATCACAATAAACTATTACACTGTGGATCATTTCATCCTCATACAGACACAAAGTGAGAATGTGAGACATAAGACAAAGCAAAAGAACTTTGTCTTGATAGGTGGTAAATAGAATTAGGCTATGCTTTAAAGAATAAACAAAGCATTTGAAATTCAAGACATCTTTTTTGATCATAAAAGTGGTGTTCATCTATAACAATTATCTTGCTGAACTAAACATGTAAGGATTGTGAGCTTTAGTCTGCCAAAGAGTTTATTTTCTGCAATAATTCAAAATTCAATGGAAAAATCCCAAAGGCTTTTTGATGAGGGCACCAGGGTGACGCTAACTTCCAGGGCGGCTTACAGAGAAACATCATCTGTGCAGCACTCAATGGGTACAAATAAGCTTGCATAATTTAAGCAGAAACTTATAAGTCACTCAGTATGTTTACATACACAGTTAAGTCTACAGTTACAGCTTCACTAGGCCATTTAAGTGGACTGCTGTCCTTGTCCCAGTGTACAAGCCATGGGAGGGGAATCAGTTTATTAACCAAAGAATGTCAGACTGGTGTTAGCCTGACTTTGAGAAATTTGTTTTAGTGCGATTTCAGTTGAACATGATTCAGTTCAAGCTGCAAACACTGCATTCTTCTGAACATTGTGCTACATGCTGCTGCTACTGAAAACTGACAATAAAAACTTTTGGAATTGAAAGTAAATGTATCCATTTCCCCCACATCCTCCACAGCCTCACTCTCCACACTGATATTTCCATGTGGTACTACTTTGTTTCCATCAGGTGAGTCCCGCTTCTGGTTCAAGTGCATCTGAAGACAATCACATAAAACTTGTGTAAAGTTATGGTTGGAACTGTGACTATAAATCTGAAGTGGGCCTGTTTTATTTGATGCAGGAGGCTCTAACCTGACTGGACTTCACACCAGGTCTTCCTGCTCCTCTGTGTCTTCTGTCTGTGCTGCAGCGTCTGAGACGTTCTCATACGCAGGACATGAGTCTAACTGATGGAGAGAGACCACAAAATGAAGCTCCATGGACCGACATTATACATTAAACCCATATATTTATCAAATATATATCAATTTATCAAAAAAAGTTATAGGTATAATAAATAGGGCCTCTCTTTCTCTCTCACCTCTATCTCTACAGGTTCATGTGGTTCAGTGGAGGAGCTCAGAGTTTTCTTCTTCCTGGATCGAGTCAACAACAAATACAGAATTTAACATACAGTAATAAAATTCATGACACCAAAACTAAAAGTTAGAACAAAATAAAGAGCAGTGACTGAACTGATGGATTTTTATTGGCTTACCTCGTCCACAGACTCAGGAGAAGCAGAAGAGTCAGCACCGAGACCACCAGAGTCAACCTGATGAAATTCATTACATAACTACCTGGAAATATACACAGATATGTGATACAACTCATTAGTAGGATTATTTTGATAAATCACTTTGCCATGTCATTCTGTCTGTTAGTCAGTCAGTGTCATCTACCTCTGATATGATGGAGGTTCCTCCCTCAACACAGCTACAGAAAAACAGTCTGATAATGCAGACAGAGAATTCTATTTTCTTTACATCAGTTATGGGTTACTACGCACATGTGCGCAGGTGAATGTGGATAACTTACCTGCCACAACAGTCAGATATAAGGTGGAGTTATGACGTCCTCTTGTGTTCTGGGCTTCACAGTAATAATTCCCACTGTGTTCAGCTGTGACGTTAGAGATGGTGAAGATCTGTCCCAATGCTTTTGGTGAGTCTTCATTCTCCTTGTACCAGGTATAGTTAGCTGCTGGGTTAGCATCACTGCTACAGGTCAGAGTCACTGAACTGCCCTCCACTATCTCAGCAGAGGGACTCACTGACACAGAGGGAACACTCAGGCCTTTTGGAAGAGAAAACAATTAAAATTTAGTTTCAAGATGAGTTCTCACATGGTATCAAATGGACAGCAGTTCATATAAACAGAAAACTGAGTGGAGCAACTTGATTTCCTCGTGCATTAGAACCTACATGGTGTCCTGTTAGTTTGATACAAGCTGATACTGATGCAGTGGAGTGAACAAAGATGGTTCAGTGTCTTTGGGCACAGAGAAGTCAACACACAGTGTTAGGTCAGATATACGCTCAGTGCAGAGGAAGAGTGGAAGACATGCACACGCTTTCTAGAGTTAATCTCTATGTGCACTGAGGCAGGACATTATCCAGTGTGAAGCTGCAGTGAAGAGAACAGGAATGTTTTTGGACCTGAGACCTTTAATGCAGTTTACTGACCAGGACAAGAGGAGAAATATTAAGTACTAGTCCATACCCATTGAGTGCACAGTTGCCCACGTACAGTTTCACATGGTGTGTGTTTAGGATACAGGTCATAGGAAACTGCAGATTAAATAGTCAACTGAACCCATTAAGAAGAGCAATGTATTCAGACAGAGTTTTTGTGAATTTGATAGTAAGATTGCAGCCACAGCAATCGGTCGCATTTTAGCCATTTTTAAGCATTTTTCTGTTGTTATAGCGCCACCCAGTTGCCAATTAGAGTTAAATTTCTCCAGTCACCTTGAGGCGTCCTGTTCTACATATCTACCAAGTTTAGTAAAAATCCATATGGCAGTTAGGCCTAGATAAGAAATTAGCTCTCTAGCGCCTCCATTTTGTTTGATGGGGTCAATAATGGAGGGGTCCCCTCAGATTATGTGTGGTCATATGCCTACAAAGTTGCGTGGTGATGGGTGAAACCCTTGAGATGTTATACACCTTTATGTGATGAGCCACGCCCTCCGCAATATTCATTGCCTTATAGAAGCTCAGTTTTAGTAAGTTTTCCAACTTTTGCCAAGAGGGAACTTTAGATATTGGTCCCTAGATTATGTTCACCCAGTTTCATGCAGATGGCTCAAACTTCTTAGGAAGAGATCCATTTGAAGTGTTTTTCAAAAAATTCAAAATGGCGGAAAATCTATATAAGCGGAAGTTATGGATTCTTGAGGCAAATTTGTTCCTCATGAGGAGAGGCATCTCTGTGCAAAGTTTCATGTCTCTACGACATACAGTTTCAATCGGTTGCTATAGCGCCCCCCTTTGGCCAATTGATGTAATATTGCTTCATTCACATCCTCCCATGACCCTCTACCACTGTGCCAAATTTCACATGGATTGACCAAGTCAGTGAGGAGAAAAACGTGGAACAGACACACACACAGAGTTTTCATCAGACAGAGTTTTCGTCATTATATAGTAAGATTAGAGTCAGTGCTTTTCTTGGTTAGTTTCCTCTCTGTTCACTCTGTGGTCAGGTTGCTGCTGAGTGAGGTGTGAAAACTAAAAATAACTACAGAGCACTGAGGTGTGGGAAACTGTTCACAGCAAATATGATTTAAGCACAAGATAAAAGCTGATGAACACAGAGCATGGAAACATCAAACTGAGCTCTGAGAGTAAAAAAAGGAAAGTTTGGTGCAGACGTATGATATAAGAGACGGTATAACTTCACTGTGAGACAAATATCCCTAAAAAAAACAACAAAAACCTCACAGTGATAAAAGTAGCTGCAGATAGAAACCAATTGTCGGTCACTTGAGCTGTTGCTTCTTTGGCTTTAGAACAGATTAAACAGGGCAATATGTTTTCACAGGGTGTGTTAAATCTTTAAGGTCTGTTTGTAATTAGAATGTATAAATGAAAGGGACGACGATAAGCTCCGGACTCAAAATGGACTTCTTTCTGTGACAAATAGTTGTGAAAACATTTCAGTGATCAGCTGAAGACTCACCTGTGACTATAAGGCTGGCTTGGCTGATGTCACCACCGCTGTCTGTCATCACCATACACATATAAATACCCTCGTGTTCTACAGAAGTGTTGGTGATGAGCAGGGATACGTCCACGTTCCTGCCATTCCAGGATGGCTCATCAAACATATAGCCCGGCTGCAGTCTAGTTTCCCATTTGTTTAAAACCAGTAAGGGTCTCTCATCTCCCACTTTCATCCAAGTGACCACTGTGATTTTTGCGTATTCTGGGTCTTGTGTGGATTTGACTACACACTTCAGCAGTGACTGCTGACCAATCTCTCCCACATTTCTAGCCTTGCATTGCAATTTTATAAAATCTGTAGAAAAAAATATTGTGTTATAAAGGGAAGACAAGTGACACCATCAGTGACCAGCGTTTTCTACTTTACATTCTTAGATTATAAAAGACCTTACCTGCATTTCCTGCGCTGATACAGAGAGCAGTGAAGAGAGCGAGGACAGCGAATGAGGCCATGTTCATTTCCCTGAAAGGACAAAATAAAAAAAAACCTTCATGTGAGGATCAGATAAAATGTGACAAACAGAAACATGTTTTAATTCCCAGAGGATCTGTTTCTGAGAATTAAAGTGCAGTGTGCAAAGGGCAGTCGAGGTCCCTGTGCAGGTGCACCAAAGACAAGAATCCTTCGTTTAAGAATTAATACGCACAGTAAGTCAAATCCAAGTAAATGCCTACAACACAATACAGTTAGGTTGTACTACTAACTATAAACTTAAAAAAGAGATTTAGATTTCAAACCTGTTTCGCTGACAACATCCCACCGCCACCAGAAAAAGAGCACTCAGTAAGAGTAGACAAAAACAGACAGGAACAGGATGTCACAGAATCTGCAGCTGTGGGTTGGGTTATTTTTTTTTCTTGTGATCACTCTGCGGTCAGATTACTTCTGTTTGTGGAGAAATGAAGAACACTAACAATCTCACATACCTGTTTGTGTTAACCAAACCTAAACATGTAACACACATTATCAAGTGAAGTGGTAGGATTTGGACACACAGTGGTGATATAATGATGTTGAATAGAGAAAGTGGGTTTAATGAGTTGGATAAACTGTGTGCTGAGAGGACCTACATGTAAATTGGGTTAAAAACACTAGAAATGAGCTAAAGAGAGCTAAAGAGAAAATATCTTTTTGTAATTTGGGTGAACTGACCCTTTAACCCTATGGGCCCGAACGACGCGTAGTGCGTCCAAATTCACACCTGTTCTACTCTGTGGATTTTCTCCACGACTGCTCATCATAGCGAGAAGCCACACATATCACGTGAAACAGCGGAACTGTAGCTTTCCGCCAAGACTTTCAAGAATTTCTTTACAACCCATTATACAGATCTTGTTATCAGTCACTTCATATAGTGAGGAATATCGTATCTTACCACGTCTTAGGCTTGCGTGTGTTTTTCCCTGTCTATCCACATTTGTAGTCCGGCTTTCAAGATGCAAATATCTCCATATTGTCCAGTTGACACTCCATCAAACTTTGTATGACAAGACCAGCGCACTTCACCTTTGCGCACCCAGACAACTGCAGCCTAATTATGCATGCTGACAGGGCTGTAGTCAGCATATACATTTTATGAGTGAAACTAATAGCATGTTACATAGAACATCCATTTTATTAAGCATGAGAAGTCCAGTTTAAGCTCAAAAAGTGTCAGTAGTTGTAAAAGCAACAAACTCTTCAAGACAACTTGGGTGTTGAACAAGTTGTAATAATTATAAAAAGGCTTCACATTTAGTGAACCTCAACCTCCTCTGCTTCAATGAAACCCCAAAGAGTTTAAACAGACTAAATGTAGACTTACAGCTCAAATGTAAGTTAAGACCCTCTTCAGTAAGAACTGTGTCTGTGCATCTTCATATCAGCAACATCCCAAATCACAATAAACTATTACACTGTGGATCATTTCATCCTCATAAAGATACAAAGAGAGAATTTGAGAGATAAGCCAAAGCTTAAGAACTTTATTGGTCTTGATAGCTGGTAAATAAAATTACATTATGAAAAATAAAAAGAAACGCTTAAATCCAAACCTTTTTCATATTAATGACACAACTGTATTGACTCTTTCAGCCAGGACAGCTGCA
Source organism: Epinephelus lanceolatus (assembly GCF_041903045.1). Classification (NCBI taxonomy): domain Eukaryota; kingdom Metazoa; phylum Chordata; class Actinopteri; order Perciformes; family Serranidae; genus Epinephelus; species Epinephelus lanceolatus. The sequence continues at coordinate 44,990,901 of NC_135736.1, forward strand.
AACCAAGAGGGTGATCAGGATCTTTAAAAAGTTATTTATTAAGTAGATTGTTTTTCATTTCTAATTCCTGCACAGTTAAAAATAAGCTTGCATAGTTTAAGCAGTAAGTTAGAAATCAGTGAGTCACACAGCACCTGACCATCAGCTGATCTAAACTATAAATCATATTTGACACCTCGACATGATTCAGTTCAAGCTGCCAACACCACATTCTTCTAAACGTTGTGCTACATGCAGCTGCTGACAATAATAAAAACTATAAACTGACAATAAAAACTTTTAGAATTGAAAGTAAATGTATCCACTTCTCCCACATCCTCCACAGCCTCACTGATATTTCATTGCTGTACTACTTTGTTTCCATCAGGTGAGTCCCGCCTCTGGTTCAACTGCATCTGAAGACAATCACATAAAACTTGTGTAAAGTTATGGTTGGAACTGTGACTATAAATCTGAAGTGGGCCTGTTTTTGATGCAGGAGGCTCTAACCTGACTGGACTTCACACCAGGTCTTCCTGCTCCTCTGTCTTCTGTCTGTGCTGCAGCGTCTGAGACGTTCTCATACACAGGACATGACTCCAACTGAAGGGGAGAGAATCAAAAGCAAAAGAAACAACATTATTCTCTACAGTTAAGCAGGAACAAGAACGATGAGAAGAAGTTTTGGAGTATACAACCTACTGAGCGTGGAGGTACCTTGATCACAAATCGAAAGACACTGCAAAATACTTGAATGAATACTTCAGAGCCAATGCAAAAAAATTAAGGGCAAAATCATCACAAGGGACAGATAATAGCTTATCCATTGTTAAAATAAAAAAATATATGAGGGATAAACCCCGCCATTGTGAGATCACTATTAAAAGTGGAAACAATCTGAAAATAATTCACATGGAATGACAAACAACCAGGGATTGATAATGAAGGTGTTGAAGTGATTAGAATGGCTATAGACTACAGTGCACACTTAATTTGCAATGCTGGGTAAAGCATTACACTACATTATATCAGCAGTAACAAAGTACTCGTACTCGTACTCGTAGTCCTCTGCTTATCCGGGTCTGGGTCGCGGGGCAGCAGCCTCAGCAAAGAAGCCCAGACAGTCCTCTCCCTAGCCACTTTCGTCAGCTCTTCCGAGGGAACCCCCGAGGCGTTCCCAGGCCAGCCGGGTGATGTAATCCCTCCAGCGTGTCCTGGGGCGGCCCCGAGGTCTCCTCCCGGTTGGACATGCCCGAAACACCTCCCAAGGGAGGCGTCCGGGAGTAACAAAGTAATATTACATATATTACTATATTACTATATAACAAAGTAATATAGCGCATTACCAACACAAATTTCAATGTCACATAATGCATTATCACCCTAAATAAATTGTTTATTGCTTTCATTTTTCATTCATCCACACCGCTCCACTTCAGCCAGTGCACCACCAGAAAAAAACATCCCCCAAAGGCTGTAGTGTCTCTTCATATCACTACAGACTACATCATGGAAAACGGCCATGATCGGCACATCTGGGTCATGCTATAGGCTACTGTGTGTTATCACATTCAATGTGTTTACATTAATATAATGACATACAACATATCCCATTCTGCTATATATATATATATATATATATATATATATATATATATATATATATATATATATATATATATAGATATCCTAAGGCTGCCTGAAAACAGCAGGGATAAGGAGCTGGCCTCAGGTTTATTTTTTCCTCATCCTGGTGATTGCCACATCTGGGTGATGTTAGTATTTGTTGGATGTGTTTCCATTAATTCCCCCTGCAGCAACAGAACAACGCATAACTCGTACATCAATCTGTTTCGCTAGACGTTTGTTAAATGGGTTTTTAATATCACAGTCCCACAAACATGTATCTATATCGCATAATTTAAAGACTCTGATCCTCTGCCTGCCCCTCCATGTGCCCAAGGCCATTAGTTTATTTAAAAGGCTCTAGGCTATCTGACTGTTCTTTTTCTTTTTTTCATTTTAATACAAAGTGGTAACCACTGTATGTGAATGTATGAATGAGTCAGACCTGTGCAGCACTGGATTTGAAATGAAATTTAACAAACTGGAGCTTCTGTTCTTTGATTACCTGCTGTGAGGTTATTTTGGGGAAAGTAACACAAAAACAGTATAATAGGTAATTTATTACTCTACACAGAGAGTAATATTGTAACGTTTTACTTTCGAATGAAGGTAGCTAGTAATAGTGCAAATGACACATGACTGGTATAGAGCTCTTGACAACAAAATGATCTACACCGCAGTCGTTTTAGATTTTACGGCAGCATTTGACATCACTGACCACAAGCTTCTTCTTGAAAAGTATTACAGATTTAGACCCTCTGCAGCTGCTTGGATGGAAAGCTATCTGGTCACAGAGGGTCTTCTTCAGTGGAAGTTACTCAGATAGCGTGTCTGTGGAATGTGGAGTTCCACAAGGGAGCTGCCTGGGCCCACTTTGGTGTTCCATTTTTACCCAGGTTTTACCTCTCATAGTAAAAAATGCTAAATTAACAATGCATGCAGATGACACTGCAGTATGCATCAGCAGCAACACTGCCATCTTGAACAGAAAGGTAGATATTATTGGAAAATGGATCCTCGAAAACAAACTGGTACTGAACACATCCAAATCTAAAAAGCATTGTTTTTGGTTCAGTTCATTACCTAAGGCTGAAATTAAACACCCATCTAGCAAGTAAAAAAAACTAACTACTGGGCATCACCCTTGACAATAAATTGTCCATGTGTCAAAACACATCAACTCTACTGTCAACATAGTGGGCAAGGCATTAGCTTCTTCACAACTGATTTAATTTAATTTGTACTAAATACTTAAAACATGCATATATTAAATATTTATCTAAATTTATTTCATCATAATTGCAAGTAAATAATTGGCAGAAATGTTATTTTGGGAAAATGCTTTACTGGTTTGTACTCAGCCAGTTGTATTATATTTATACATTTTTATAAGACAAATTATCCTAACTGTGAAGGAAGTTTTGTCATTAGGGTCCCTCTCTCCCTTACCTCTATCTCTACAGGTTCATGTGGTTCAGTGGTGGTGCTCAGAGTTTGCTTCTTCCTGGATCGAGTCAAACAACAACAAATACAGACATGAAGAAAATAAAATTCATAACATTAAAACTAAAGGAAGTGGGAAGAAGAAAATAATAATGTACAGTGACTGAACCGATGGATTTTTATTATCTTACCTCGTCCACAGACTCAGGAGAAGCAGAGGAATCAACATCAAAACCACCAGAGTCAACCTGATGATATTCATTATCATTAATGAATTACCTAGAAATATACACAGATATGTGATACAACTCATTAATAGGATAATACTGATAAATCACTTTGCCAGGTGATTCTCTGTTAGTCAGTCAGCGTCATCCACCTCTGACAGGACGGAGGTTCCTCCCTGAGGACAGCTACAGAAAAACAGTCTGAAAATGCGGACAGGGAATTTCACCCTCTCTGCACCACTTACAGGTTGCTACAGATTAACATGTGAGGTCTGGTACAGTAAACTGGTGCATGTGTGTTTGCAGGTGAATGTGGATAACTTACCTGCCACAACAGTCAGATGTAAGGTGGAGTTATGACGTCCTCTTGTGTTCTGGGCTTCACAGTAATAATTCCCACTGTGTTCAGCTCTGATGTCAGTGATGGTGAAGATCTGTCCTGATGCTTTTGGTGAGTCTTCATTCTCCTTGTACCAGGTGTATTTAGCTGCTGGGTTAGCATCACTGCTACAGGTCAGATTCACTGAACTGCCCTCCACTATCTCAGCAGAGGGACTCACTGACACAGAGGGAAGCTTTGGAGCATCTGGAGGATAATATTAAGAGGGACACATTCCATTTATATTGGCATGTATAGTATTCAAAGACTTTTGTATCATGAAAAATACAATGTGACTTACACTGCACATGTATAAATATAGATGAAGAGATGATCTGTCCATATGGATTCTCAGACTTGCAGTAGTAAATCCCGCTCTCCTCAGAGCTGATGGAGGTGAAATGAAGACCTCCTTCTGGTCCCCGAAGCAGGATTTGCTTCTCCTTGTACCAGGTGTAAAAAGCTGGTGGGTTAGCATCACTGCTACAGGTCAGAGTCACTGAACTGCCCTCCACTATCTCAGCAGAGGAACTCACTGACACAGAGGGAAGCTTTGGAGCATCTGGGGAGATTAAATCAATTACCAAAAATGGGGACAGATAAATTTACTTTTACATGTTTGTTTAGATGCTGAATGTTTTACTGTCTTTTATGTATTTTTGTTTTTATGTTTCATGCTGTTTAAAGCAGCAGTACCCTGTCTCCATTCCGAATTTCTCCCAAGGGAGACAAATAAATGGACTTTGACTTTTGTTTAAATGAGTAATAATCATGTGTGTGGCAGCATCTAAAACTTAAGAGGTGGTTTTGAAACTGGCAGCAGGTAAAACTGAACAAAAAAGGTATGTTGTTTATGCTTTTTATAGCTGCAAAACATTGACAGGATCTGAACCCAAATCCACATGTAGATCAGGTGACCCAGAAACCTTCACCAAACAACTGAACACTTTCTACACCTGTTTCGACAACCAGGATTTTTCATCAGTGTCAGACCTGGTTGAGAGCCCTCCCCCAACTGGACCCTGAGGAACCAGCCCCCTTCACAGAGGAGGAGGTATGGCACCAGCTGAGCCGCTGCAAGTTAGGCAAGGCTCCGGGACCTGATGGCATCCCAGCCAGGGTGTTGAAGACCTGCGCTCTGGAGCTCTCACCAGTACTGCACTCCTTTTTTTGTGAATCCTACAGGACTGCAACAATACCCACCTTGTGAAAAACTTCCACCATAATCCCAATACCCAAAAAACCCCGACCTACAGAATTCAACCACTACCGCCCTGTTGCCTTGACATCTATAAGAATGAAGTGCCTAGAGAAACTCCTGCTGAACATCATCCTGCCAATTGTCACCCCACGTCTGGACCCCTTTCAGTTTGCCTACAAGGACAAAAGGGGCACAGAGGATGCTGTAGCCTGCCTGCTGCACCTCCTCCTTCAGCACCTGGACTCACCAGGTAACTTTGTGAGAATCCTCTTTGTGGACTTCAGTTCCACCTTCAATACAATCCAGAAACACCTGTTGATCTGGAAACTGCACCATCTCAACATTCCCCCCCCACCCCCCCCCCCCCCCGTCTGATCCATCTCATCCACAACTTCCTCACTGACAGACTGCAAGCAGTGGGTGGGCTCAGCCACATCCCCTGTACTCACGATCAACACCGGAGCTCCACAGGGGATGTGTGCTGAGCTCTTTCCTGTATACTCTCTACACCAATAACTGCATAAACCCATCACCCATCACCACAACCTATCTGAAATACCTATCTGACACGGCCATTCTTGCACTTCTCTCTGACAATCTCTCTGCTGTATGGACAACCATCTTCACATCAACGTCAGTAAAACCAAAGAAATAATGATCCCCCCCCCCAACGCAGCACCCCATCATCATTGACAATCAAACAGTTGAAACAGTGGACAGTTTTAAATACCCGGGCGTAACTCTGGACAACAAACTCAATTTCGATCAGCACACCAGAGACATACAAAAAAGGAGCCAACAAAGACTGTCAGCTATCCGAAATCTCAAGGACTCTATGTTGCCCCCCATCTACTGCTACTTCTGTTCCACATGTTTCTTCACCATGCTTTCTGTCACCAATTGGGCCAAACTGACACGCATCACACACACACCGCTTCCAAAATCATTGGTTTTCCCACACCCAACCTCACAGAGTTAAATACCAGGTCCATTACACGCTTTGCAAAATTAATAGAAGGGGACACCACACACCCACTCAACCAATACCTCATCCCATTACCCTCAGGGCGCAGGTACCGAACTCTCAAATTCAGGAAAGCTCGACTCGGGAAGAGCCTGATCCCAGCAGCCATAGCTGCACTGAACAAAAGATCCCGTTGACTAAAAGTGTCCACCCCTGTTGAACATGTAATGTTTTGTGATGTTTTGTGATGTCTGTGATATGTCTGTGCCTGTGATCGATCTCTGTAAGCGTACAGTTAGTGGAAATGAATTTCCCTCTGGGACGAATAAAGTAAGTCTAAGTCTAAGCTGCATGTTCATTTTGATTACCTGATTCACTCACATGTCAAGTTTAACACACTCTTATTCCAAGTTGTCACATATTGCCGCTTTGTCAGTGGATCTTCTTGTCTACATAACAGTGCTAGGTATCCTTCAGCATATGATGTTGACATTCTGGGATGCTGCTACCAACAGTGGGCCGTCAACGAAAGCACATCGTTAGGCAGCAAACTTTTTTCAATGTAACAAAATCCAGGAAACAATTTTGTTCACTTCAAACCATATTTGACAAAGAAAAACTACTGTGGTAGTTTTCTGTTTTACTGATAATTTGAATCCTCTGAAAAGTCATGCAGGTCTGGGAGCCAACTGTGAATAAAACTGCCTTTTCATCATCTACTGTTGCCCAGTAAACTGCGGCTGCAGGCTGTGAATGTGAAACAAGCTGAGCTCATGAAAGCACATGATGAGCAAAACACTGGACTGGATAATTAAGCTTTATAATGTATCATTAGTTGCGTGATGTTTTTTAAAGTAAGCACTTTACTTACATTTCACATCTATAGAGAGAACAGTAAATGTCCTCATCAGCTTGTTCTCAGCTGTACATTGATACTGTCCAGAGTCAGAGGACTGGATGGACCTGAAGACAAGCCGTGGTTTCTCACTGAGAGGTCTGGGGTTTCCATTCTTCTTGTGCCAGGTATGTTTAGCTGCTGGGTTAGCATCACTGCGACAGGTCAGAGTCACTGAACTGCCCTCCATTATGTCACCAGACGGACGCACTGACACAGAGGGAACACTCGGGGCAGCTGGAGGAGAAAACATGAGCACATTTAGCATTTAATTCCAAGATGAATTTTCACAGTGGAACATTCTGTAATAGATCATAGTTCAGACTAACACAAAGTTAGTGGTGGGCTTTATTTCCTCCTGTATTAGAAACTACATGGAGTTACCTTGGATACAAGTCTGACAGTTTGTCCCTGAAGCAGTGGAGTAAGAACAATGTTTATGTCCTTTAAAACATTTCTTCATTTTAAACGTCAGACTGCAGCTCATTCATTTTGTCCCTAATTTACTTTTAAGAACAGTGAAAAGATGCCGGTCTGTGTTTTTTACAGCTGTGGAAGAGAATGTTTTCTCCAAATATTTTTAGTTTGAGCTTATTGTCCTTCTTGTTCTTCTGATTAATTATAAACCATTTCACATTGATTAAAAGATCCCTTTGTGAAATTGTTTGAGCTACTTATCCAGGAAGCTTGAGCTTCATTAAAGGGACAGTGTGCACTACTGGGACAGCCGGCACTACTGCAGCATAACAAAGTCCCACACTTTGAGCATAATGCAGGATTGTGCATTTGCAGCATCACGGGAGACGGAATCCTCATCGCCAAGAAAGCGCAAATGGGAATCAAAAAGGCAACGTGGCCGGCGAATTAAAAAACGAGAGTCAACATCGGGGTGGCCTTACCCAGGTGGAAATAGCTGCTGAAGGAGAAAGGTTTTAAAGGGATGCTGAAGTTGCCTACTTTCCTCTCGACAGGTAAAAAACTTTCCTGCCTAAATTAGCTCTCCTCCTCCTCTTCCTCCACACCTAGCTCCTACCGATCCTCTGCCTCTCTGTCCTCTCTCTCTTCTTTTCCCTCTCCCTACCGCTGCATGCGTTGAATCACTAGATGAAGATCAAAATATAAATGAATAATGTAACCCGACTAATTAGTACATAGCTCATGCTTGTTACACTCTGAGGATCAAACAGTGTTGTATAGGGTGACCATATTTTGATCTTCAAAAAAGAGGACACTCGGCCCGGCCACGAGATAGCCTACTTAAATGATACTCGCAGTTTACTCAAAGATGCCTTATAATTTTAATATTTTTAAAGTTTATATGTATAGATAGAAAATTCAGTTATATTACAAAATAATATCTCTCAAAGACAGAAATTCAGATAGGCCCCTATAGATAGGGGACACATACACACACTAGAGTGTGGCTACCCGATCCGAGCCCGACAGGTCCCGACGGTAGGTCTACCGGACGGGTCGGGCCGGGTTCGGTCAAAAATGTATAAATTGTATTCGGGCTCGGGTCGGAGTCGGTCAGCTTTCAGTGAAAATGTAGTGTATAAATAAATAAAATCCTATTGTCTGTCCTGTTTTTTGCTTGGGCACTGTTATTTATGTGACAACACCTGGACCCCATACCATCCTCCATCATCAAAGTCTGCCTCCCAACAATCTCCCCACTCATCACTACCATCATTAACTCCTCCCTCACCTCTGGCTCCTCAAAAAACCCGGCCTGGACCCTGATGTCATCTCAAATTTCCGTCCCATCTCGAACCTCCCCTTTCTGTCAAAAATTCTGGAACATGTTGTGGCCTCACAAATCAAGACCCACCTCCGCTCTCATGAACTATATGAACCATTTCAATCCGGATTCCGCCCTCAAAACAGCACCAAAACCGCTCTCCTCAAAATCACTAACAACCTCCTCCTCTCTGCCGACTCTGGCCACCTCAGCATACTCATCCTCCTTGACCTCACTGCTGCCTTTGACACCATCAACCACACCACTCTGCTGTCCCGCCTACAAACTTCCCTCAACATCACTGGCTCTGCTCTCTCCTGGCTCAAATCATACCTCACCGACAGACATCAGGTCATCCATGTCAACAACTGCACCTCCTCCACCGTCCCCCTGCTTCAAGGTGTCCCTCAGGGCTCGGTGCTTGGTCCTTTCCTCTTCATCATCTACTTACTCCCCCTTGGTTCTATCATTCGTCGTCATGGTCTCCATTTCCACTGCTACGCTGACGACATCCAAATCTACATCTCCACAAAATCCATCACCCCGGCCACCCGCTCGACCTTCACCAACTGTCTGACTGAACTCCAATCATGGCTGCAAGCTCAAACTGAACTGTGACAAATCTGAAATAATAGTCATCGGCCCAAAATCCCTCTCTACATCAACACAAAACTTCACCCTCAGCATCGACAACACCACCCTCTCTCCCTCCCCATTCATCCGCAACCTTGGTATCACCTTCGACAATAACCTCACATTTGAACATCACATCAGCCGCCTCGCCCAAACTGCCTTCTTTCACCTTAGAAACATTGCCCGTCTCCGTCCATTACTCTCCTTCCCTGCTGCTGAAACTCTCATCCATGCTTTCATCACCTCAAGACTCGACTACTGCAATAGCATCCTCTAGGGCTCATCATCCCCCCGTACAGAATCAACTTTAAGATCCTCCTCCTCACCCACAAAGCCCTCCACTGCCAGGCCCCCTCCTACCTCACGGACACGCTCCACCACCACACTCCCTCCCGCAACCTTCGATCATCTGACAAAAACCTCCTCTCACCTCCACACAGGACCAAACACCAAACCTGGGGTGACAGAGCCTTCTCCATAGCAGCCCCCTCCCTCTGGAACACCCTCCCTATACACATCCGTAACAGTCCAGATCCATCCACCTTCAAATCACTCCTCAAAACCCACCTTTTCAAATCCGCTTTTAACCTTTAATCATTAGCTTTTCGTTCTCTGTTTCTCATGTACCCCCCCCCCCTTTTTTGTGTATGTACTTCTTTTCTTTGAGAGCTGTAAAAGCGCTATATAAATAAAATGTATTATTATTATTTATTTATTATAACATAACACACACACATTGGCTGTTTGTTTCTACCTCTTTGCCGCCCGCCTCCGCCTTGATTAAACGCTGAAAATAAAATAAAAGAGGGAGACAGGTTTTTCCTATTTTATCTTATTTTGTTATATTTCTCCCTCTCCCCTTGCTGGACCTCCCGCCGCCCACTCCCGTCTCAAACACGGAGGTCTCCCTCTCCGCGGAGCACCCACGGTGCACGCCCGGCCTGTTAAATAGCCTGTAACCATAACAACTGTATGACACAAACTCAGTGCTTTAGTAATAAAATAATGTCAGGCTCGGTTCGGTTTCAGACATAACAAAACAGAATGACTGTCGGGTTTGGAAAGGAAAACCGGACATTATCATCAATTTATAAACATCCCCCGGACAGGACGTGAAAAGTGGACGTGTCCGGACAAGAGAGGACGTTTGGTCAGCCTAGTAGAGCAGTATTAGCACATTTGTTTGTGTTCGTTAGCAAGTTGCTAGATGCTATGTGGCACCAACTTAGTAAACTTTAAGTCCTCTCTCATGTTTTGAATTAGAAGGAGAAATGTACACGTCCTAAATATTAAACTTTATTTTTCCTTTAACACTGAGAAGCTAAAGTATGTATATTTATTGATTTTTAATAATATTTTAATGCTAAATTATATTCACCCTGCAACAGTGATATTACTTAAATACTAGTAACCTAGGTGATAATTCTTTTACTGCCGTCTGGCTTCTGGTCACTCATGTTTTTGTGGATGGTGTAGAAAATATTGATGAAGGAGTGAATGATGAAGGAGATCATAGTTAAAATGACTGAGCAGTGAACTGCACCACAAGATGTTTGCTTCGCAAGGAAAATGAGAATTATACCAAAGAAAATATTATGTAACAGCTGTCACATATTGAGTAATGGTTTGTGTTCGTGTGCATGTAGTGTCTTCACTGGAACTGTCTTATAGCGGTTTGCAAAAGAGGATGTTTGTAAGACTTGATAAGAAAGGTATTACTCCATGTGCTGATTTAATTTCCTTATTTGAGGCTGAGCTGTTAATGTGAAGACACGACCAAAAGATACATGAGGAAGTGCAAAAGCTGATGTAATGTAGGACCTGTCTGTTGAAAGCACTCTGCTATACTATAAAAGTAGTGAACAGTCCCTTGTTAGTGAGACCCTTCTGTAGTGCTGTGTGCATGCCAATCTGCCAGGCCTGCCAATGAAGAAGCGCCTGATTGAAGCATCACTCTGTGTTCCCTGATCCCTTCATTTCACCACAGTAACCACTCCACCTGCGACACTGCAAACTGAGAAGAATTTCCACAATACACCAGAATTAAAATACAAGATTTAAAACCTGGACTCAATAGGCACTTTGCATCTGGAATTGCAGTAAGGGTCAAGATTGCTGAAAAACAAATCCACTAAGAAAAGTGTCAGCTAAAGACAGAGGAACATATTTTCACCAGTCTGGGGAGATAATTACACGACATATCTACAATCTCATGGAACAGTAGGGCTGAGTGTTGTTTAAAAACTTACAATAACAGTACCAATATCAGTACCCTTGAAGTCATACTGATACCAACAGAGTAGTTCATTCAATACCCATAATGTGAATGGAGTGGCGTACAGTGTAGACATACAGTACAGGCCAAAAGTTTGGACACACCTTCTCATTCAATGCGTTTTCTTTATTTTCATGACTGTTTACATTGTAGATTCTCACTGAAGGCATCAAAACTATGAATGAACACATGTGGAGTTATGTACTTAACAAAAAAAGGTGAAATAACTGAAAACATGTTTTATATTCTAGTTTCTTCAAAATAGCCACCCTTTGCTCTGATTACTGCTTTGCACACTCTTGGCATTCTCTCCATGAGCTTCAAGAGGTAGTCACCTGAAATGGTTTTCCAACAGTCTTGAAAGAGTTCCCAGAGGTGTTTAGCACTTGTTGGCCCCTTTGCCTTCACTCTGCGGTCCAGCTCACCCCAAACCATCTCGACTGGGTTCAGGTCCGGTGACTGTGGAGGCCAGGTCATCTGCCGCAGCACTCCATCACTCTCCTTCTTGGTCAAATAGCCCTTACACAGCCTGGAGGTGTGTTTGGGGTCATTGTCCTGTTGAAAAATAAATGATCGTCCAACTAAACGCAAACCGGATGGGATGGCATGTCGCTGCAGGATGCTGTGGTAGCCATGCTGGTTCAGTGTGCCTTCAATTTTGAATAAATCCCCAACAGTGTCACCAGGAAAACACCCCCACACCATCACACCTCCTCCTCCATGCTTCACAGTGGGAACCAGGCATGTGGAATCCATCCGTTCACCTTTTCTGCGTCTCACAAAGACACGGCGGTTGGAACCAAAGATCTCAAATTTGGACTCATCAGACCAAAGCACAGATTTCCACTGGTCTAATGTCCATTCCTTGTGTTTCTTGGCCCAAACAAATCTCTTCTGCTTGTTGCCTCTCCTTAGCAGTGGTTTCCTAGCAGCTATTTGACCATGAAGGCCTGATTGGCGCAGTCTCCTCTTAACAGTTGTTCTAGAGATGGGTCTGCTGCTAGAACTCTGTGTGGCATTCATCTGGTCTCTGATCTGAGCTGCTGTTAACTTGCCATTTCTGAGGCTGGTGACTCGGATGAACTTATCCTCAGAAGCAGAGGTGACTCTTGGTCTTCCTTTCCTGGGTCGGTCCTCATGTGTGCCAGTTTGGTTGTAGCGCTTGATGGTTTTTGCGACTCCACTTGGGGACACATTTAAAGTTTTTGCAATTTTCCGGACTGACTGACCTTCATTTCTTAAAGTAATGATGGCCACTCGTTTTTCTTTAGTTAGCTGATTGGTTCTTGCCATAATATGAATTTTAACAGTTGTCCAATAGGGCTGTTGGCTGTGTATTAACCTGACTTCTGCACAACACAACTGATGGTCCCAACCCCATTGATAAAGCAAGAAATTCCACTAATTAACCCTGATAAGGCACACCTGTGAAGTGGAAACCATTTCAGGTGACTACCTCTTGAAGCTCATGGAGAGAATGCCAAGAGTGTGCAAAGCAGTAATCAGAGCAAAGGGTGGCTATTTTGAAGAAACTAGAATATAAAACATGTTTTCAGTTATTTCACCTTTTTTTGTTAAGTACATAACTCCACATGTGTTCATTCATAGTTTTGATGCCTTCAGTGAGAATCTACAATGTAAACAGTCATGAAAATAAAGAAAACGCATTGAATGAGAAGGTGTGTCCAAACCTTTGGCCTGTACTGTACTTCTGAGAATTTTGGTGCCTTCTCAGCACGCTGAACTGCCAACAGTCAATACCTATGCAGTCTGTGGTGTGGTGATGTCGGATGTGATGAACCACATCCGACATTAACATGTGGTACACCACACCCGACATCACCATGTGGTACACCACACCTGACATAATCACACTGCAGACTGTATAGGTTTGTGGCAGCTGCTCTGGGAGTCAGAGCTCTGTGCTGGGGACAGAGAGTCCGCCCGCAAACACACAGTGACAGGGCTAACTGTTAGCAACACATATCTAACAATACCGGACAATTATTAACAGGTTTAACAACAGAGTCTAGCCATTTCGATGTTGGTGTGAGGATCCTTAAAGGGATAGTGCACCCAAAAATGAAAATTCAGCCATTATCTACTCACCCTCATGCCGAGGGAGGCTCTGGTGAAGTTTTAGAGTCCTCACATCACTTGCAGAGATCCGAGGGGGGAGTGGGTAGCAGCACAACTGCACACCTAATGGCTGACGGTGACCCAGATTCAAACGTCCAAGAACACAGAATTGAAACCACAAAATATCTCCATACTGCTCGGCCGTAGTGATCCAAGTGTCCTGAAGCCCCAACAGAAAAAGGTGTTTGGAAAAATGTCATTTAAACTGCGCGCAAGACCAGCGAAAGCACGTGAACACACATGAAGGCGGTGCCCATGTCTCACGGTCTCGTGCAAGCGCACACACATCAGCTCAGTGTACAGAGAGGCAGTTACAGCTACAGGCTACAATGAGGCTAAAAACAGAGTTTAAATGACATTTAAGCAGTAGTTTAGACATATTTTGTGGTTTCAATTATGTGTTTTTGGACGTTTTAATCTGGGTCGCCGTAAGCCTCCATTAGGTGGAGTTGTGTTGCTACCTCCTCTCCCCTCGGATCTCCGCAAGTGATGTGAGGACTCTAAAACTTCACCTGAGCCTCCCTTGGCATGAGGGTGAGTAGATAATGGCTGAATTTTCATTTTTGGGTGCACTATCCCTTTAATGGCTCAGTGTTGGTTGTTAGCCACTTTTAGCTCATGCTATACTAGAGTACATTAAACTGACCATTCACCAGGAAGCCAGCAGCTCTGGAGATGGCCACAGATCCAGCGGGGAGTCAGGATGGTCTAGGATCAGATCCGCAGTGCAAAAAGGATTGAATGCTGTTATTGTTTGACTGGAGAAGTTTTGATACCACTTAATACTGGGATACTTTGGTCGTTAAAGGTATTGAGTACCGATACCCAGCCCTACAGTGATTTGGTTTTTATCCAATACTGTACATTCAACCACCAAATACCACTGAGTTAGTGGATGGGTCAAACAAAACAAGACTTTCACCTACGAGACTGGAGTTTGTGTTGTGTGTGAAATCAAAAGTCAGTGTTAACTTTTCGTGAAGTAACTTACGAGCCTACATCCCATAGTTTTGACTTAACCTAACTTGCACTGACATCACACACATTACATATTTACCTCATATTACTTTAGGTGAGAAACATACTTATTCAAACCCGAAACATGATCTCTTTTCCAAACCTAACCCAATGGTTTTGTTGTCTAAACATAACCCAGAGTGTTCCACAACAGTAACCACAGGTTGCATGTTTCAGCTAGAGACGCTAAAGGGTGCCCTGTGCATCGGTATCACACATCGAGGAGCGTGACAAGGCATCATTATCTGACAGCCTGGGAATGAGAATGGCTTGTGTTATAGCCGTGGAAGTAAACTCACACACTGAAGGAGAGGGAAGATCCTCATGTCCTTTTACAGCACAGTAAAAGCTGTCTGCAGGATGAATGTCTGGATAGTAATACAGTGCATTTTCTTGAACTTTCTGTCCATTCTTGTACCAAACGAAGGAGGGCTGACGAGCTGGCCTGCACCTGCTGTTGCACGTTATTTTTACCAAGTCATCTGAACCATCCATCTGCACCTGGAGATCTGAATGTGTGAAAGAGGAACAGAGGTCTTCATTTAAGCATGAACTGCCAACATACACAACATAAATACACACAGATACAACATGCTGAACACCTGGAACTACATAAATAAATATTCAGATGAAAATGTTACCTGTGACAGACAAAGTGACTCCAGGTTCACCAGTATACCCCAAAGATGGTGCTGAAAGCCTAAAAATGTACTCAGCTGAGTCGCTCTCTCTCAGGTCTGTGATTCTCAGAGTGCAGTCATTCCTGATCTCATCACAGTGATACTGCACACGACCCCAGTACTTTTGGTCATATCTCAGATCTTCATCAGTCCCTTTAGTAAACCATAATTTGTCGTAAATTATGGTAATAAGGCCATTTATTGTGGATGGGTATGTGTATCTGCAGCGTATTTCAATTGTTGATCCTTTCAAGGCACAGATCTGAGTAGAAGTGTAAGTCACTCCCCAGTCATACTGACCGGTAACACATATCACTGTAACACAGAGCACATCAGGAATCAAATCAAAATGAATACGTTAACAATCAGGTAACAACACAAGGTGGATCATGCTACCAGTGTTATTAATTTGGGGAAAAGGTAAGCTTTAATAGCTTTAAAATTCGCAATTATCAGACCAATTATCTGCAGTTATTGTCATAAAAAGTGTCTCATCTTGGATCCATCAAACAAGTCCTGAAATGTGAGCTATAAATGGTGATTTCTGAATATTTTTGGTTTGTTAAATTCATATTAAAAAAAAGTCAACATGCCTTAAAAGAGCATCTTACTTGTCAAAAAAAAAAAAAAAAAAAAAATTTACATATACACTGCGAACAGAAGAATAGTTGATATTGGGTGGAAGCGGGGCTTGTGTAATTTTCACAGCCTATGTAACATGAGTAGTGACCTTACGGCTGCACAGCTCTGTATATGGGACCTTTCAAGCACTCTTACGGGCCCTGTGCTCACCACAGCCTATAAGATCACTTATGTATTGGGCGTGCTCTGAGAAAGTTGATGCTTCTCTTGCGTTTCCTCTTTGCTCACTCTGTGATCCGTTCTGCAAAACACTCTGGGAAATTTTTTCACACAACTCTGATCTACTTATTTAAACATCAGCCTCCTTTCACATGTCCCATGTTTTCCCAGATTCCCCTCTTTTAATGTAATCAGGGACGTATAGGTTTCATTTCAACAGGGGATTTGGAGTGCATCAAAGAATTTCCTGTGCCTTTTCTGCACTGATTTATGGTGTAAATGTCTATAAGTTTTGTAAAATTAAAGTCTACATAAGACTACATAAAATAAAAACAATTAATGTATGGGCTGTTTCCACACTTGTACACAAAAGTAATATTTGTCATGTTTCTGGGAAGCTTTCCTTTCACACAACTCTGATCTACTTATTTCCACATGTGACCTTCAGTCCCACATTTTCCCAGATTCCCCTCTTTTAATGTGATGAATGTAACTGTAGATCTACAGTACCTGACACAGAGAGGAGGAAGACGACAAATCCTCTGGCTGCTGCAGTTAGACTCATAGCTGCTCCTCTCGTCTCTCTGTGTGAGACAATAAAACCTGTCAGTAGATAAAATAATGCACACAGCAGGTAAACAGCATCAGTTACATCAATAAACTGTTTCTACTCACAGTGAAGAAGGGCGTTGTCTTCAAAGATGCCTCTCCTCTGTTGACAGTGAGCAGAAGTTAGATATCAGGATGTTAAACGTCTACATTTCCTTCCTCTTTGCATGATAATGCATAATGAGTCAATGCCAGTCATTACTGACACCACAATGAACTCGAGGATTATTGTATCAAACCTGTTTTGCTGCCAGCATCCCACCGACACCAGAGAAGAGAAATGGATAGAGCAAAACAGACAGTTCACCTCTATGCGCACAAAATGATCTCACACAGTCTGCAGGTGTAGTGACGGAACATAAACTGTGTGAGTCCTACATTTAAATTGGGTTAAAAGCACAAGAAAGTCACTTAATATTTGAAAAAACACCCAGACAAAATAATTTCAAAAACCTACCTGCATGTCTAGATACCACTGGAGGTAAAAGAGAAACATCTGTTGTTTTTTAATTTGGGTGAACTGACCCTTTAAAGCAGACAGTGGAGGGAGCACTCAGAGTGATGAAGCCTGCTGCTGCCGAAGAATCGAATGGCAAAGCATAAAATTTGCTCTGATGATAAGGCAAATCCACGATCTTACTATATAATGATGAAAACTCTGTCTGTCTGTGTGTTCCATGTTTTTCTCCTCACTGACTTGGTCAATCCATGTGAAATTTGGCACAGTGGTAGAGGGTCATGGGAGGATGCGAATGTAGGAATATTACATCAATTTGCCAAAGGGGGGCGCTATGGCAACCCATTGAAATTGCAAACTTTGAATGGGTATATCTCATGCCCCGTATGTCGTAGAGACATGAAACTTTGCACAGAGATGCCTCTCCTCATGAGGAACACATTTGCCTCAAGAACCCATAACTTCCAGTTATATAGATTTTCCGCCATTTTGAATTTTTTGAAAAACACTTCAAATGGATCTCTTCCTAGGAAGTTTGAGCCATCTGCATGAAACTGGGTGAACATAATCTAGGGACCAATATCTAAAGTTCCCTCTTGGCAAAAGTTGGAAAACTTACTAAAACTGAGCTTCTATAAGGCAATGAATATTGCGGAGGGCGTGGCTCATCACATAAAGGTGTATAACATCTCAAGGGTTTCACCCATCACCACGCAACTTTGTAGGCATATGAGCACACATAATCTGAGGGGACCCCTCCATTATTGACCCCATCAAACAAAATGGGGGCGCTAGAGAGCTAATTTCTTATCTAGACCTAACCGCCATATGGATTTTTACTAAACTTGGTAGATATGTAGAACAGGACGCCTCAAGGTGACTGGAGAAATTTAACTCTAATTGGCAACTGGGTGGCGCTATAACAACAGAAAAATGCTTAAACATGGCTAAAATGCGTCCAATCACTATGGCTCCCCCTGTGGACCAATGTTAGGTTTTTTTTCTAATTTTTGGTATGACTAAGTCATGGTATGGTATGCTGTACTCAATGGGTATGGACTAGTGTGTAATATTTGATATTTCTGGGTGGAACAGATTGTTAAGATAAATGATAGAGTGTGAGGTGAAACTGTATCTTTCATAAAGACACTCCCCCAGGAACGATAAGACATGGGCTCTGATCATCATCTCCTGATGCAACAGCCCCTGAATAGTGTGTCAACGTCCACGACTTTATTCAGAAAAGGACTCGCCATGTTTCTCCTTCCTGCTACACGCTCAGCGAGTGATCAGCCTCAGCTACTCAGCAGGTTTGCTTCACAGAGTATGTTGCCATAGTAACTGACTCAGAGTTACGCTGAACTGGCTTTGTGAAACGTAAAACTCAGAGTCTCCCTCATCTCAGGTTCAACATACTCAAGTGTTTTCACTAATCCTGCTTTCTGAAATAGGGCCCAGAAGTGTTAACAATCAGTTAACAAAACAAGGTGGATCACACTGTGAATATGATTTGGATATTTGGATGAAAAGTAACGTAGACAAGCTCAATTATTTTCAACTATAAACTTAAAATAAGAGGGAGAAAAGTAGGGTAATGGCCTGTTGGTGCCAAACCTGATCACTGTAAACACCCCACTGACACAAAACTGTTCAAAAAGAGAAAAGCAAATTTTTAGTCCTGTCACTTTTTTTAGCAATCAGTTCAGTATGACAAAAAAAAAAAAAACACGTGACACTTAGTTTGAGGCATCACTCGACACTTGCAGTGCGCGTTAAGAAAGGACAAGCCGCAGGCAATTTGACCAGCTGAGTCGCAGGTGACGCCAGCGTCCTACTTGAGTCGAGCTCAGACCGGGCAGCTCACACCGCTGCAACTTTTTGTTGCAATGTTCTACAACGGTTTTGTCTCATTGCGAAGAGTGTTTCCAAACACTGACCCATCAGACCAAACAGAAGTCAGAGGGGCAAGGGAGAAAATCTTTTATTCTCGACTAATAATATCTAATATAGAAAACAAAAGTAATCAAATGCAGAATGCAAACAGGTACAGTAATATGTACAGATGACATACAACTGACAATTGGTCATGAGGTGTGATGGTAATGCAGTGAACATTTCAACCCAGTTATTAGCATAGAGGCATCTTTAATAGATATGTGACTGACTAGAGAACCAGGAGGTGATCGTTAAATTATTTAAAGGTCTGGCGTGTAACATTTAGGATGGTTTAGTGGCATCTAGCAGTGAGGACTGCAGATTGCAACCAGCTGAAACTTCTCCTGGTTAGAATTCCTTCAGTTTTCAATTATCAGCAGAGGTCTCCTCCTCTCCACAACAAACAATGCAGGCAATTAAAACCCTGAATGAAACAGTTTCATATTAAAATCAGTGTTTCTCCAATGCTGTTTGACTCGCCACAGACAGGCCACCAGCCCAGCTCCTGCTAGTGTGTGCTCACCTTTTTTCTCTGATAACCTAAGAGCCAAATGTTTAGGAGGTTTTTACTGGGAGCTAAATTATCCGCAGACGTCTGTTACCCTCCAAAACACACAGACTCAGTCATTTAAACTGTTTAAAACACTGAATAAAGCAGGCTTAAGTTGTGTTTTTCTGACACAAGTTGTCACGGAGGGGCTGCTTACTATGGTGGCCTGAGTGAAAATGCAAAAATGTGTTTGGTTTGTTGGTTCTGGGCGACTGTAGAAACATGGCACTGCAACATGGCGGACTCCGTGGATGAGGACCTGCTCCCTATGTAGATATAAACAGCTTACTCTAAGTCAACAAAAACACAATGATTCTTATTTTCAGGCGATTATACACCAAAGAAATTATATTATATTAAATTTCTGCCAATACATGTCCCTAAATTCTACACACTGGACCTTTAAAATAGGGCCAAAAATATAATGTTCAATTATAGCTGCTGCGCAATTCTGAGCAACAAGCAGAAGAACTGGAAGACATTTAGGAATTTAGCAACACAATCTGCCTTTTGCATCAGCTGAGGCTTGAACTCACAACCTCTGAGACTAAGAATCAATTTCTATCTCACTGAGCTAATTAGTCAGTGACAATTCATGTGTAGCTTCACAAACTGACTAAGCCAGACGTGCAGGTTTAGCAGCCGTCCACGCATGGAAAAGCAGATTTCAAACCACTGTAAAAAATTTAGTTATTGAAACAAAAATCTGAAAATACACATATTGCATCTAGACAGCATGGAGATGTTGGTAATTTGTTTGTAACAATGATTGATTTGCTCCATAAGTGAAAAACTGATGTTTAAAATTGCCATTTTTACATTGACTCCAATTGTTCACATTAGAGCAAAATTCAAAATGCTGTCAAAAATTCAGTTTTTGAGATAAAATTCAGAAATTTGCCACACATCATCTACCATGACTCTAGAATTTTGTCATTTGTTTTCATGAACATTGAAGATTTATTTAGCAAGAATTTACATGTATATGTTTACAGTACCGTTTACAGTCAAACATTTTGATGCACTGTAGGCTCAATTTTTGATAAATCAAAAATCTGAGAAACATAGTTTGTGTAGGACAGTCTGAAGATTCTCTGTAGCAAGTCTGGTGTCAATTGAGCAAAAATTATGAGAGGAGATAGGTTTAAGAAGTTTTACAGTTTTTGAAAAAAAACAGAGTGATGAACTTCATAATTTTTAATAGGTTTAAATGTACAAAATTTTCTTCAGTATTGGGGCTACAGTTTGATGAAAGTTGTGAAGTTGTAGCACGTGTGGTTGATTTGTTATGAATTTCCAAAGTTTTGAACTTTAGACGCTTGCTGTAGCGCCACCATCAGGACTATTGGCTTGAGTTTACAGCTGAGGATATCTGGCATGAGACTGGACCTTTGTGTAAAGTTTGGTGAGTTTTCACCCATGGGAAGTATGATTTCCTCAGAAAAAGAAAGAAGTAGAATACCTAGGATTACAGTTGTGTCCTGGCCCTAACAAGAGAGGAATGTACCTGACAGGATATCAGAGTTGATTTGCTATCAGTAACATGTAGCTCTTTATTGACATCTAGTGGCAGTAGGGTGGAAATACAGCTAGAGCTGGAAATGTGTGTTCTACACAACAGTATGTCTCTGCAGACCCGGAGACTGCAGATTCAGACCCGCAATTCTAGACCCCTTGTTTTTCGTCCCCTACTGGACGGCTGTATAACTGCAACTAAATCAGCGTCTCACCCAAACACCACTGTTTGAAAGAAGTTGGACTTTTAATGCTTTATTACAATTTACAATTTTAAAATTTTATTACACCCGAATAAAAATACCAAGATTTAATTGTTGATTTATGTCTGGGTGCTGTTCTGCATCATTATTGTTTGCTGGTTGTTCTGTATGGTTTGATCCAACTATTTTAGTTCTTTATTTCTTAATATTCATCAGACTGCTCTGACTAGCACGCCAAAAACTTGCACTGCATTGATCAAACCCGCTACAACATATAATAGGAAATGTCTGGTCTTGGGTGTCCAGTGCTCACTTTTGTTGTGGGAATTTGAAACAAAGGCTGTGAAATACTGAAATGGTTTGAAATGTTTTATTGTATGCAGTGGTTACATCACACATCAGGGAGATCTGCAGAGAAAAAAAAAGAAATCAAACATATCACAAAATTGAAAACAGAAACACTTAAAAAAATAAATACCTATCACAGTCTACACTGAAATACTGAAGAATCTGGAGCATAGCAAATACATTATTATATCGACATATTAACAATAGTGCCCCTTCCTTCCTCATCTGCCTTTCAATCCTCCACAAAACTCCTCCACTTCACTGTGGTTTCCCCTTTCTGGATTGTTATGTGCACCTTAAAAAGAGAGTCAAATCTTATTCAAAGTTAAGATTTTTCAATCGTTTTACACACATAAACAAGACCAAAACCTAATAACAGACAAAAATACATTTCTGATTATCTGCGCTGGATGAGCTTAATTTCTATCCACAAAATCTCTAAATATATGCTATGGAGTAATATCAATGTAGTGATATAAACACACGTGATATATAATATTATGAATAATAAAGGAAAAAATATATAAAAAAAAATAAAGGTGTATTACATGATATACATGAATACAAAATTAACTTTTAGCATAAAGTACACTAATTGCCAATATGTAAACAGTTTCATGCTTGTATGAAAACGTAAGCCTATACACGTTTTTCTCATATCATCCACTTCATTGCTTTAATCATTTATTCATGTTTAATTTAAAGCACATGCTAAAATTATTCGTCATCGCGCTTCGGTTTCATGAAACAAAATGTGCAGGTCAAACAGTTCATTGCTAACAAGCTAAACTATTACCTACTACTTTAACCCATATTTGACGTGCCTTTCAGACTATCGTGGTAAAGACAGTCATATCATTTTAAACGTATCACTGTAAAACATGAAGTTCACTCTCTATTTCATGTCAACAAAACAGTTTAAACAAATAATATGATTCAAATTCGGATCGTCGTCGGCCATATTCAATAGTTGTAATAGTATGTTGGCTTCCAATGAAATAGAGGGCGCTGTCGCGAAATACAAGGTGTCCAGAACTGCGGGTCCAGATCTGCAGTCTCCAGGTCTGCAGACACACCCTCCTCGTTCTACAGTAACCCAAGTTTTTTAAATGCAGATTCTACACAACGCATTTCAGTTTTCACCTGTCAGCTAACTGACAGTGATCACACTATGACAGTAGCGATACATTTGAGGCTGTATTGCCTGCATGATGCAAAGACATGTATTAAAGCTATTCTAACTGAAAATTAATACATATTTTCTGCTGAAAAAGGAAAACAACGGTTTTTCACAAGCGCTTGGCTTACAGAATAGACCCTTTACATTCAAATATACATATTAAGGGGTGAGAACCAGAGGGGCGCAGGTGCCATTGGACCAATGTTACAGGACAGCAAGAACAAAAAAAGGACCAAACTTTGACCTGACTTTGTTTATTGAAATTAATCTTTAACATTAAAAGTTTATAAACATGGATTGCAATAGTGAATTTAAATTAATGAACTTTGGATGTGTAAATCAAAGTAACGAAACACTGACAATTGCTTTGACATTATGCTTTTTACTTTTAGTAAATATTACTTCCTGTCCGTCTGCTTGTATGCATGTTCATTTTTTTTTTTACATGTTTGAAATAAATATCAAATATCAATATTTTTACATTTATTTAAAAAATATTTTAAGTGAGCATGTGCAATTACGCTTTTTTTGGCCCCAAGTCTTCTGGTTTTTGATTAATAACTTTGGATTGGTTACGAATTCACAAGTACAGTTTTTGGCATCAGAAAGAGCTCATCAGAGTTTTTATTTAATGCATATAAATTATTTTCATCCAAAATGCTCCTCTGGTTCTTCTGACCCCTTGATATACAGTTGGACCAAAACCAAATCTTTTAAATAAATGACACATTTCATACTATCAAGATCTAGCAATGCCATCACTACTGCCAGATGCTAAACTGATGCAGCTCTTGACATCATGTCAGAAATATCTCCACTTAATTTACATGATCTAAAAAGGAAACACCCCTCTCAAGCCACACTGCAGTCATCTTTGCAAGCAACTCTGAATCATTACACATCAGACTGAGATGGTGGCAGACCCAGGCTCCAGCTCTAGCTAGTGGTACCTCTGGCTTTGATTGTGCATTCCAGGAAACACAGAGAGACTGCCTGCAAGGACGCAGAAGACCAAATGAGAGCTTAAGGCTTGTGAGGACTGGACTGACATTTGTCAGGTGACAACAGACACACATTAGCAGGGATGGGCAGCATTTCTATTACTTGTATTTCAAAATGTATGGAAAAATCTCAGCACACCCAAAAACAGCAGGTGCGTAGGAGAGAGGCTGCAACCCCAAAATATATAAGAATCAAAAAAGGCTCCCGCACACTGTCTCACTCTCTTATTTTCATTTATTTGAGCCACGTTTCGGTCGGTGTGACCTTCATCAGGCATTGCAGCAAATGGGTGAAATGGGTGGAGTAATTTTGTATTTAAAATACTCAAAATACTTTCTCCACGAATCAAAAAACAAAAATAATAGGCTACACATTCTTATAATATTGAATGTAACAATATTTTTTACTTCATTTTATATATACATATATATATATATATATATATTTATCTATATGTTTTTTTAAACTTGGGCAATTCAATGTGCCCTTCAATGACCTAGTGGTCTGTTTTACTGGACTGTGCATAACATAGGAAATTGTATGTTGTTATGGTTGATGCTTGGGATGAGTATGCTACAAATGAATTGCCTCATGTGGGATTAATAAAGTTGTCTTGAATCAATAAATAATATTTTAGGGTAGCCTACATGTCCCTAGCTTTTTTTTTTCTTTTTCATTTGAAAAAAGTTGAACACAGGGCTCCAAAGGCTCCAAGTCAGACAGCAAACAAGTGAACTAGCTACAGTAGCTACAGTATCTTGCTGCTGTTTAGCTAGACCGTTGGTGGACAGTTCACAGCACAGCTAGACTAGACTTGCCAGGCATGCTGCTCATGTGGATGGACCCACACTACCAGTGCTGCTCACGTCTTCCAAGTTCAACAGATTGTCTGTCAAGCCTATTGTATAAATACATGGTGATGATAGTTATAATATCAAGCTAGCGATGCTTATGCTAACTGTCTAGGTTAGTGCACTACTCATGGTCAGTATTTGCAGTATGCAAATTTTGAGCATTTTTGGTCAAGGACTTTTTGAGTTATTCACAAAAAGATTTGGATCGGTTAGTATAGTGCCACCTATGGACGAATCGTGGGCATTCTTTCTGGTATAGTTACTCATGGTCTCTAATTGTAGCATGCAAATTTTGAGCATTTTTGGTCAAGGACTTTTTGAGTTATTCAGGAAAAGCTTTGTGGACCGACCAACCGACCGACAGACAGACAGAGAGACCTACAGAGCTGTGGGTCGCTGCTAAAAAGGAAAAGAAAAAAAGGATTTTCTGTATTTGAAAATACAAAATACATGTATTTTATTTTGATACATTTATTTGAGGGGTATTTTGTATTTTGTATCAAAATACATTTTGATGTATTTTTGCCCATCTCTGCACGTTAGATAAATCATAGTATCGATTGCACTAAGTCAGGAAAACGTGTTTGTTAAAGCTGTGCGGTACTGGGTGAAAAACACAAAGTGAACACAGATGCATGATCTGTTCAAATCATTATGCAGATTTAAATTTGCTTGAAAAAAAATAATGTCTATACATGTGTACAAAAAAGATACAAAAAAAAAATGAGTTATTACCACATATGCATAGTAAATTATAGATTCTGGTGTCCATGGTTTTCAGGGGGCTGCTGACCCTGGGGCTTTACTGCCACTGTTAAATTTGACAGTACTGTACTCCACGCTGTCCACCTTCTCCCTCTTGCGTATTTGGAGGTGAGCTGGTATGGTATTGGAGTAGAGAGGATCTGCTTGTTTCTTCAAGAAGCTGATTCTGGCATAGTGAATGTTATCCTCCTGCTCTGCTGGTTGTTTCTATAGATATAAGACAAATATGGTTACTTGTAAATTTGTGCAGACGATCCTGTGACAAACAGAAGTCATAATAACTGACAGTTACAGAGATAGAAAGAAAGGAAAAGATCTTTGGCAGAACGCTCAAAAAATCTTTAATCAGGTTTCATAGTAGCTCCGTTATGTGTTCTTCCTCCAGTCACATAACAAATGGAATAAATCAGAATCTGGTTACCTGTAAAAACAAATACTGCCATTTTGTTTTGTTTTTTAATTGTAAATATTACATCGGTCCGCAGGGCACTATGTTTCACACGTTTTAAGTCACAAATTAAACTACGAAGAATAAAAATGAATAAAATGTGACTAAAGCCAGTTTTGTTTAAAGCCTGAGACTACATCTAAAATGGCTGCCAAAGTTAATCAATCAATCAATTAATCAAATTTTATTTATATAGCACCTTTCAAAACAAATCAATGTCATTCAAAGTGCTTTACAATTTGATTGAAAATTACAGAGAATAAAAAAGTAAAATCAGAAAAAGGACTGGATCAAAACTACTGTGCTGCTACTAAAAAAAAATTGGAAAATTTTAAATATTTAAAATAACATGCAGGATAAAATATAAAACAAAAGTCAGGAGAATAGCAATAATAAAAATTAAAAAATTAAAAAATAGCAATAAGACAAATACAGATAAAAAGTAATAAATATAATAATTATAAAACAATAAAACTAACGTAGGACACTACATAAAAGCCAAACTAAAGAGATGGGTTTTTAGCCTACATTTAAAAGTGTCAAAGTTTCTGACTCCTCTCAGATCCTCCGGTAGATTGTTCCACAGTTTTGGAGCATAGTGGCTGAAAGCAGCATCACCAAATGTTTTTGTTCTACTCTGTGGGACAGTTAAAAGAGAGGAGCCAGAGGATCTGAGGGGCCTTCCTGGTTCATAAAATAGAAGCATCTCTGAGATATAGTCTGGTGCAAGCCCATGCAGTGCCTTAAAAAATAAAAGAACTTTAAAATCAATATGAGAACTAACAGGCAGCCAGTGCAGGGATTTTAAAATAGACGAAACGTGTGCTCTCCTTCTGGTCTGAGTTAGACTCACAAGTCGGTCTTTAGACGCTTTGCTTAACTAAAGACTGATGACTTTCTCCCTGATTTTGTGTTTACATGGGCGGATACAATTTCAGAGTTTAAAAAAACTCCCTACGTTGCAGAACCAATAGCAAATCTGCAGGGCGGTCCTTCGGTGGCTCACTGAACTCTTGTGCTTGTAAACATAGTCCCACTAGAAACACGTGTAGCGGTACAAAATGGCTCAGCCGTGCTCGCAGAAAACGCCGTCAAAGTTAGTGGATGTTTGTTGCGTTTGTGGCGACACATTCTCGCCAACTAAAAGAAACAAACATAATCTTTTACAAGGCCATGACTCATCTGTCCGGCTGGACTATAGAGGGAATTGCCTTGTTGTTTACAAATACTTCCGGGTAGAAAACCAGCAGAGCTTTTAGCTATATATATATATATATATATATGTATATATACAGTCAGGTCCATAATTATTTGGACAATGATACAGTTGTCGTCATTTTGGCTCTGTACACCACCACAATGGGTTTTTAATGAAACAATGAATACCTGCTTAAAGTGCAGACTCTCAGCTTTCATTTAAGGCTTTTTTTCAAAAATGAAGTATGAACCGTGTAGGAATTACAACCATTTCTTCACACAGTCCCCCGACTTTAAGGGCTCATAAGTATTTGGACAAACTAACATAATCATCAATTAAACAGTCAGTTTTAATACTTGGTTGCAAATCCTTTACAGTCAATGACTGCCTGAAGTGTTGGACACATAGGCATCATCAGATGCTGGGTTTCTTCCCTGGTGATGCTCTGCCAGCCCTTTACTGCAGCCGTCTGCACTTCCTGTGTGTGTTTTGGGTGTTTTGCCCTCAGTTTTGGTTTCAGCAAGAGAAACGCATGTTCAATTGGATTCAGGTCAGATGATATGACTTGGCCATTGCAGAACATTCCACTTCTTTGCCTTAAAAATGTCTTTGGTCGCTTTTGCAGTATGCTTCAGGTCATTGTCCAACTGCACTGTGAAGCATCGTCCAATGAGTTTTGAAGCATTTAATTGAATCTGAGCAGATAATGTAGCCCCAAACACTTCAGCTTTCATCCTGTTGCTCTTGACACTGTTGGGGATTTATTCAAAATTGAAGGCACACTGAACCAGCATGGCTACCACAGCATCCTGCAGCGACATGCCATCCCATCCGGTTTGCGTTTAGTTGGACGATCATTTATTTTTCAACAGGACAGGGCCCCCAAACACACCTCCAGGCTGTGTAAGGGCTATTTGACCAAGAAGGAGAGCGATGGAGTGCTGCGGCAGATGACCTGGCCTCCACAGTCACCGGACCTGAACCCAATCGAGATGGTTTGGGGTGAGCTGGACCGCAGAGTGAAGGCAAAGGGGCCAACAAGTGCTAAACACCTCTGGGAACTCCTTCAAGACTGTTGGAAAACCATTTCAGGTGACTACCTCTTGAAGCTCATCGAGAGAATGCCAAGAGTGTGCAAAGCAGTAATCAGAGCAAAGGGTGGCTATTTTGAAGAAACTAGAATATAAAACATGTTTTCAGTTATTTCACCTTTTTTTGTTAAGTACATAACTCCACATGTGTTCATTCATAGTTTTGATGCCTTCAGTGAGAATCTACAATGTAAATAGTCATGAAAATAAAGAAAACGCATTGAATGAGAAGGTGTGTCCAAACTTTTGGCCTGTACTGTATATATACACACACACACACACACATACATACACATATACACACACACACACATATATATATATATATATGTATATATATATATACATATATATAGCCTATATATCACATTTTTCACATCACTGTATCACCGTTTAGACTAATCCGATGTTTGTAAAGTCTATAAGCACAATGATTGAACAAACATTGCTATTTCTGTGTGCACGTTTAGCTGGGCTAACCGTTAGCTGTTAGCCGTTAGCAGTGTCTGTAATAGGTAATAACTCATTAAACGGTCCGTGAAAAAAATAGTTTTTCCAGCGGATATCTTAGTTACAACATGATTGAGCTAGCAAAGCAAAGTTGCTATGTGTGGTATTTATTCAGTTTTGGGAAATCACTGCAGCATCAGTGGCTGCAGCTGACAGAGACAGCTAACAGCAGCAGCAAAGCTAACATCAGGACGTCATCTGTTAAAAGTCTCCCGTTGTCGGATACGACATGAAACTACTCCAGTTAGATCAATCATGTTGTAACTAAGACATCCGCTGGAAAAATATTTTCTTTTACGGATGAGCACACGTTTGATAAAACGGAGTTTAATCTCTCGGCATCCATTTTCAAGCTCTCTTTGTGTTTTTTTCCTTGCAGACGAGAAAAGGGGGAACGCACATTTCCGAGAAGGCGTGACCTTTTCAAAAATGCAAGAGGCATTGCTTTGTTGCCGGCCATTTTCGCCGGTGTGTTAAACACACTTTAGAAAGGAGTGTCCCCAGACTATCAGAAGGCGGAGATCTCTGATTGTCTGGTGGCGAGACTAGGTCTGAGTAAGAACTCATGCTGCAGAGTTTTGAATCAGTTGCAGCTGATCAATTGTATTCTTGGGTAGATCAGAAAGGAGAGCATTACAGTAGTCTAGCCTGCTAGTTATAAAAGTGTGCATTAGTCTCTCCGTGTTGGTCAGAGAGAGAAACAGCCTCACTTTGGAAATTTTTTTTTTAATGATAAAAAGCTGTTTTTGTGACAGCGTATATGTGGCTTAAAATTAAGATCAGAGTCAAATGTCACTCCTAGATTTCTTGCCTCTTGACCTGAGTTTAGACCAAATGTATTTAGTTTAGAGGTCAGTTTCTCTCTCTGAACCTTTGAACCAATGATCAGTACTTCTGTCTTGTCCTGGTTAAGCTGTAAAACTTCTGTGACATCCAGGCCTTAATATCTAAAATGCAGTTAAAAAGTGAGTCAATTGGTCCAGTGTCATCAGGACACACGGCCACGTAAAGCTGAGTGTCATCAGCATAAAGTCAAGATAACACTGACTACAAGTTCACTTTTACAGCTGTGTGAGCTGTGTGAAATGTGGAATGCTCCTTTGTACAGTGATCTCACCTGTGCACTGTTATCTGGTTTTCCTGGAGGCTGAGCTGGTTGCTTAGAGGCCCCCTTTTTCCTGGTTGGAAGAAAGATTGAAAAATAAATTAACCGAAGAACTGAATGTGCATTATGACTCATGAATTTTCAGTGTTTCAATAAACATTGATTTTTTGCTCACCTGATGCACAGCAACACAAAGATGAATATGCCACAGACTGACAAAGCACTTAAAGTACCAGCCATTATTAGTTTACATTCTTCTGTGAAGTAGGAATCTAATAAAAACAGGGGGGTTATATGATGATTGCTCCCATTGGTCTCATAGGAAAAAAAAAGGCTAATAAGAAATCATAAGAAAGAACTTCAAGAGTTCAGATGCAATCGTAAGACTTACCTGCCACAACAGTCAGATGTATGGTGAAGCGATGACGTCCTCTGCTGCTCTGGGCTTCACAGTAATAATTCCCACTGTGTTCAGCTCTTAAGTCAATGATGGTGAAGATCTGTCCTGATGCTTTTGGTGAATCTTCATTCTCCTTGTACCAGGTGTAAGTAGCTGCTGGGTTAGCATCACTGCTACAGATCAGGTTCACTGTACTGCCCTCCACTATCTCAGCAGAGGGACTCACTGCCACAGCGGGAAGCTTTGGAGCATCTGAAGGAAAGTATTTAGAGAAATATTTTAATTACAACAATCAACCGCAACTTTCAAACCACTGACAGGTGATGTTAGTTACACAGATAATTCTTGTTACAGTCAAATATTCTTTTTTTAAGATTAATTTTTGGCTTTTGCCTTTATTTGACAGGAAAGCTTAAACATGAAAAGGGGAGAGAGAATCATGCGATGACATGCTGCAAACGGCCACGGGCTGAGGGCGAATCTGTGGCCCCTGTGGCAAGGACATCGCCTTTGCACGTGAGATGCCTGCCCAGCTACTTCATGAGCTACTGGGCGTCCACAATATTCTGTTTGGAAACTTTGGGTCCTGGAGTTCATGTTGATGCCACTTGACACGCTCCACCCACCCAAAACACCACTGCAGACAAAGTGCACCCCCTCATGGCAGCAGCACTCCTGACACCATCAGGACAATGCACCAAGCCACACCACAAAACTGCTCAGGAATGACCCAAGGAACATGACAAAGAGTTTAAGGCACTGACTTGGCCTCCACAGTCACCAGATTCCAATCTGATCAAGCATCAGTGTCTGGGATGTGCCGGTACCACACCTCACAGCATGCAGGTCTCAAAGGATCTACAGCTATTGCCCTGGTGCCAGACACCCAATAACCCCCCAGAGGTCCTGTGTCCATGCCTCGACAGGTATGACGGATCAGAGTCTGCCCTGATTGGGACCTGGAGAATTTGGAAGCCATGTTCGTGTCTTGAGGTCTCTATCATGTTCTTTGTTTCGTCCCTGAGCAGTTCTGCAGTGTGGCATTGAGCACTGTCCTGCTGCCGATGCCGTCATGGTGTGCCGCTGCTGCGAGGGGGGGAAACTTGGTCTGCAACAGGGTTTGGATGGGTGGTGCATGTCATATGGCATCCACATGAATGCATGGACCCATGGTTTCCCAGCAGAATACTGCACAGGAACGAAATGATCATTGTTATTTATTTTACCTGCCAATAGTTTTAATGTTGTGGCTGATCATTAAATATTAGCATGCGTGATATAGACAGACTTTTTGCATCACAAGGAATACAGTAGACTTGTTAATCACATGACTTACACTGCACATCTAAATACAGAGATGAAGAGTTTATCTCTCCATACTGATTCTCAGACTTGCAGTGGTAGATCCCTCTGTCCTCAGAGCTGATGGAGCTGAACTGATAGATGTCTTCTGGTCCTTGAAGCAGTGTTTGGTTGTTCTTGTACCAGGTGTATTGAGCTGCTGGGTTAGCATCACTGCTACAGGTCAGATTCACTGATCTGCCCTCCACTATCTCACCAGAGGGACTCACTGACACAGAGGGAAGCTTCGGAGCATCTGGAGGAGATGTGGGAACATCAATTTACTACAAAAGCAGGATGCGTTGCTTTAGTGCCACACATATTTAAACAGTTATGTCACAACAGCAGCAAGCAGCAGGGCAAATCTGGATGTCAACAGTGACTTGTACTGTCCCTCATGCATCTAACACAGCTACTCAGAAGTGCAGCCACATACTGCCTCACAAACTCTAGCGTTTTATGTCTGCTGGGCGTACGCCTGAAGGCATGGAAGGATTTGGGCCTGCAGGACACAGGCCCAGAGGCCCAAAGTGTCAGTGGTCCTCTTGGCCTGCACTTGCAAAATGTCACACGAGGACACACGTGCTGACCAGGGGGAGACTCAAAACGACCACAAAGAAACATGAAACAACCACAAAGAGACACAATAAACAGAGACACAAACCAACAACAGAGGCTTAACAAAGTGTGTCTTGCTCCTGTGTAAGAGAGGTGTTGGGGACTTCTGCATGTCTGCACCCAGGGGCTCATTGTCTCACAATCCGTCCACACCTGGAGGAAATCATGATTTTGGTCTTACTGTATGTGTGCATGGTTGAGTGTGTGTTTCCGTCTGTTGTGACTGTATGATTTAGGACCTGTTGTGTTTGCAGTGATTCACAACTGTTGAAAATCCTGTTTTATTGACTGTTTTATCGCGTCATTAGTGCTGACTCCTCACTCCTCCTCACCGGAAGATAGGGGCCATAATTTTTATGGAATTCGGCTCGGCTGAAACAACCACCTGTACTGTCTGATGCAGGCCACATTTTGGCCTTTGTCATGGCTCAAACTCTGATATCCATAGAAAAGTTTGGACTTATTTGAACAATTACATGAACAAAAATTAATTACATACCCGCTTTGTTATGATCCACTGAAGTTAGGCATGTTATGAGATGACTCCCCATATTTATCCTCACATCCGTCTAAACTGTAAGGGAGCCAGGAGGGACTGTTTCAGAGGCACATTGTTTTGCCTACCCCATTTTGTGGATTTCATTTTATCTGTATTTGCATTTCATTATTTTTGTTCTTCCATCCATCAATTTTCTAACCACTTTTCCTGTTGAGGGTTGCAGGGGGGCTGAAGCCTATCTCAGCTGACACTGGGTGAGAGGCAGGGTTCACCCTGGACAGGTCGCCAGACTATCACAGGGCTGACACATAGAGACAGACAACCATTCACACTCACATTCACACCTACGGACAATTTAGAGTCACCAATTAACCTGCATGTCTTTGTACTGTGGGAGGAAGCTGGAGCACCTGGAGGAAACCCACGCTGACACGGGGAGAACATGCCAACTCCGCACAGAGGGGCTCCCACACCTGGATCGAACCAGAGCTATTTTTGTTTTTTGTTATCATTGTTGTTTGTCGTTATCTTTTATTATGTACTGACCATCTCATCTGGATTTGTAAAATGTCCTTTGGTGACTTGAAAGGCGCTCTTATAAATAAAATTATTAATATTATTTGGTTATTTTTCCTTGATATTTGTGCTTCTACTATAATTAAGTAGGTAGGCAGTTAAATGCTTTATTTTGTCTATTTAAAGCAGCTGTGCAGAACTTTTCGTTTTCGTTGATTATAGCGCCCCTTTGGTCGAAGCGGTATGACACCCGCAGCCTGGTGTCGTAAAATCTCGACTGCAACTGGCAATTACCGTACGCATTTGTTTTGGAGAGCGAGAGGATTAACTAACGTCAGGTCAGTCCAAGTAATTAGTGGAAACAGCAAAATTACTTAGTAAATTCTCCTGTATTGTTTCTGTTCTGATCTAATCTGTTGTGTATTTTGAGCTACTAAGGCTACTGTAGTAGTGTGAGCCTCAAGTTATTCTAGGTAATGTAGTAACCATTGTTGTGCTACTGGAAACAATGAGAAGCAGCCGTGTACATTCGGTGTAAGGAGGAACAAACAGTTAACAAGTCATCTGCTGAGTCCGCATTATTATGTGAAAAGAATACGCCGATGATTTGGGAGTTATGCCCTTTCTCTATCATTTTCATATGTACAGTGGCTGGGTCTCAACGGTTAGCATGGCACTTGTAGGGGGTCAGTACTTGCGCGGAGGGATACACCGGTGAGCAACAGCTGCAGCTGGCTCTAGGACAGGTACGCTAGGTCACTCGGTAAAAGCAAACAAAGACACGACACGGACGATATTACTCACCCGACTGAAAGCTGTCCATCAGCTCCTGCAGGCCTGGGGCGTTTTTTCCAGTTCATCTTAGGAACATGAAAAAAAGTTTCAATCACGCCAGGATTAGTGATTGCTGCAAAGTTTTCACTCCTTGTGATGCACTCTCTGCAGCAGTTTTCCTCCTGATGATATATCTCCCCAACGATGGTAGCACCGAGTCCCATTCTGTGCAGCAAAATGGGAGCGGAGGATTCAGCCTCTCTTCTCGCCCGCTCAGCATCCAACACATGGAGTTCCTCATCTGTATGCTCCGGCTCAAACAGGTATGGCTCTGGATCTGTGTCCGCTACAAGAAACTCTTCAAAATCGCGTTCAAAGTCGTCCATTGCAGCTACTATAGTCCGGAGATATTGCTAGGCTAAATAAACAGCTGAGTTTTGTTTACAAGCTTGTAAACAAGCTACGTCTGTGCCTGCTCACTGGTGTATCCCTCCGCGGATCACAGCGCAGGACGTACTGACCCCCTATAAGTGCAATGCTAACCGCTGAGACCCAGCCACTGGATGTACAGACACAAAAAAGATATCGATCATGTTGTCTCAATATAAAAATGATAGAAGAGGGCATAACTCCCAAATCGTCGGAGTATTCTTTTATGTGAAGATACACAGTGAAGACATAACATAATCCTAACACAGCAAAGCTGTTACCTGCAGCCTTCGCTTGCAAAGCTAACGCTACTAACGTCAGGTCAGTCCAACTAATTAGTGGAAACATGCTAACATGCTAACGTTACACACATATTAGTAGTAAAGTAAGGCCTGTTCATAAATGTTCTGGTGTAGCTCTGAATTTCTTATAAACTGAGGACAACTGCCTGCTGTATATTTGTGTTCATGGTCACAGTCACAAATAATTTTAGATGATGCTCCTTCGTTATCCGCCATGACATCAAAAGTACAACCAAGTCCTCATAGATACATCTCTGGTAAAACTGTTAGGTGTTATGTGTTCAGCAATGCCCGTTGCGTACTGCTTATTCAAAGAACACTGTAAACACGGCTCCTTCTTCTGTGGTTTAATCACTGCGGGCCGCTGCGGGCGAGCAGAATCACTTCCGCCCCGGGTGCCGTATACTGGTTTGCTGACTTCCGCTGTGTGTCCGACCCGAGCGAGGCTACGCTAAATAGCCATATAGAGAAAGGCTTTTTTGTCGCTGTTGAGTTCAAATAAATATGCGGATCTTCAAGGTGGGGTGATACGAACTAGGGACAGTTTTAATGGTAAAAAGTTCCACATAGCTGCTTTAAATTGTGTTTGACAATATATATCCTACTTTGTTGAACAGTAGTCTACAGACAAGTTAATACTATTTAAAGTCCAGCTATGAATGACGTGTCAAAGATTTCTAGCTGTGTTTTAGTTAAAAATACATTTGTCCACATAACTATATTTCCCATACATATGTTAGCAAGTAAACTATTTGCTATGTGTAATATTTGTTTTTTAAAATAAGGTTTTTACTCACATTTCACGTCAATAAAGTATTCAGTCGTCCTCCTCCCCAGCTTGTTCTCAGCTGCACAGTAATACAGTCCAGTGTCAGAGGACTGGATGGAGCTGAAGACAAGCACTTCACTAAGAATATACAGGTATGTGTCATTCTTGTACCAGGTGTAAGTAGCTGCTGGGTTAGCATCACTGGTACAGATCAGGTTCACTGTACTGCCCTCCACTATCTCAGCAGAGGGACTCACTGCCACAGCGGGAAGCTTTGGAGCATCTGAGGGAAAGTATTTAGGGAAATATTCTAATTACAATAATCAACCGCAACTTTCAAACCACTGACAGGTGATGTTAGTTACACAGATAATTCTTGTTACAGTCAAATATTCTTTTTTTAAGATTAATTTTTGGCTTTTGCCTTTATTTGACAGGACAGTTTGAACATGAAAAGGGGAGAGAGAATCATGCGATGACATGCTGCAAACGGCCATGGGCTGAGGTCGAATCTGTGGCCCCTGTGGCAAGGACATCGCCTTTGCACATGAGATGCCTGCCCAGCTACTTGATGAGCTACTGGGCGCCCACAATATTCTGTTTGGAAACTTTGGGTCCTGGAGTTCATGTTGATGCCACTTGACACGCTCCACCCACCCAAAACACCATTGCAGACAAAGTGCACCCCCTCATGGCCGCAGCACTTCCTGACACCATCAGGACAATGCACCAAGCCACACCACAAAACTGCTCAGGAATGACCCAAGGAACATGACAAAGAGTTTAAGGCACTGACTTGGCCTCCACAGTCACCAGATTCCAATCTGATCAAGCATCAGTGTCTGGGATGTGCCGGTACCACACCTCACAGCATGCAGGTCTCAAAGGATCTACAGCTATTGCCCTGGTGCCAGACACCCAATAACCCCCCAGAGGTCCTGTGTCCATGCCTCGACAGGTATGACGGATCAGAGTCTGCCCTGATTGGGACCTAGAGAATTTGGAAGCCATGTTCGTGCCTTGAGGTCTCTATCATGTTCTTTGTTTCGTCCCTGAGCAGTTCTGCAGTGTGGCATTGAGCACTGTCCTGCTGCCGATGCCGTCATGGTGTGCCGCTGCTGCGAGGGGGGGAAACTTGGTCTGCAACAGGGTTTGGATGGGTGGTGCATGTCATATGGCATCCACATGAATGCATGGACCCATGGTTTCCCAGCAGAATACTGCACAGGAACGAAATGATCATTGTTATTTATTTTACCTGCCAATAGTTTTAATGTTGTGGCTGATCATTAAATATTAGCATGCGTGATATAGACAGACTTTTTGCATCACAAGGAATACAGTAGACTTGTTAATCACATGACTTACACTGCACATCTAAATACAGAGATGAAGAGTTTATCTCTCCATACTGATTCTCAGACTTGCAGTGGTAGATCCCTCTGTCCTCAGAGCTGATGGAGCTGAACTGATAGATGCCTTCTGGTCCTTGAAGCAGTGTTTGGTTGTTCTTGTACCAGGTATAGTTAGCTGCTGGGTTAGCATCACTGCTACAGGTCAGATTCACTGATCTGCCCTCCACTATCTCACCAGAGGGACTCACTGACACAGAGGGAAGCTTCGGAGCATCTGGAGGAGATGTGGGAACATCAATTTACTACAAAAGCAGGATGCGTTGCTTTAGTGCCACACATATTTAAACAGTTATGTCACAACAGCAGCAAGCAGCAGGGCAAATCTGGATGTCAACAGTGACTTGTACTGTCCCTCATGCATCTAACACAGCTACTCAGAAGTGCAGCCACATACTGCCTCACAAACTCTAGCGTTTTATGTCTGCTGGGCGTACGCCTGAAGGCATGGAAGGATTTGGGCCTGCAGGACACAGGCCCAGAGGCCCAAAGTGTCAGTGGTCCTCTTGGCCTGCACTTGCAAAATGTCACACGAGGACACACGTGCTGACCAGGGGGAGACTCAAAACGACCACAAAGAAACATGAAACAACCACAAAGAGACACAATAAACAGAGACACAAACCAACAACAGAAGCTTAACAAAGTGTGTCTTGCTCCTGTGTAAGAGAGGTGTTGGGGACTTCTGCATGTCTGCACCCAGGGGCTCATTGTCTCACAATCCGTCCACACCTGGAGGATATCATGATTTTGGTCTTACTGTATGTGTGCATGGTTGAGTGTGTGTTTCCATCTGTTGTGACTGTATGATTTAGGACCTGTTGTGTTTGCAGTGATTCACAACTGTTGAAAATCCTGTTTTATTGACTGTTTTATCGCGTCATTAGTGCTGACTCCTCACTCCTCCTCACCGGAAGATAGGAGCCATAATTTTTATGGAATTCGGCTCGGCTGAAACAACCACCTGTACTGTCTGATGCAGGCCACATTTTGGCCTTTGTCATGGCTCAAACTCTGATATCCATAGAAAAGTTTGGACTTATTTGAACAATTACATGAACAAAAATTAATTACATACCTGCTTTGTTATGATCCACTGAAGTTAGGCATGTTATGAGATGACTTCCCATATTTATCCTCACATCCGTCTAAACTGTAAGGGAGCCAGGAGGGACTGTTTCAGAGGCACATTGTTTTGCCTGCCCCATTTTGTGGATTTCATTTTATCTGTATTTGCATTTCATTATTTTTGTTCTTCCATCCATCAATTTTCTAACCACTTTTCATGTTGGGGGTCGCGAGGGGGCTGGAGCCTATCCCAGTTGATACTGGGCGAGAGGCAGGGTTCACCCTGGACAGGTCGCCAGACTATCACAGGGCTGACACATAGAGACAGACAACCATTCATGCTCACATTCACACCTACGGACAATTTAGAGTCACCAATTAACCTGCATGTCTTTGGACTGTGGGAGGAAGCTGGAGCACCTGGAGGAAACCCACGCTGACACGGGGAGAACATGCCAACTCCGTACAGAAGGGCTCCCACACCCGGGATCGAACCAGAACTATTTTTGTTCTTTGTTATCATTGTTGTTTGTCGTTATCTTTTATTATGTACTGACCGTCTCATCTGGATTTGTCCTTTGGTGACTTGAAAGGCGCTCTTATAAATAAAATTATTAATATTATTTGGTTATTTTTCCTTGATATTTGTGCTTCTACTATAACTAAGTAGGTAGGCAGTTAAATGCTTTATTTTGCCTATTTAAATTGTGTCTGATGATATGTCCAACTTTGTTGAACAGTAGCCTACAGACAAGTTAATACCATTTAAAGTCCAGCTATGAATGACATGTGTCAAAGATTTCTAGCTGTGTTTTAGTTAAAAATACATTTGTCCACATAACTATATTTCCCATACATATCTGTTAGCAGGCAAACTATCTGCTATGTGTAATAATTTTTTTTTTAAAAATAAGGTTTTTACTCACATTTCACGTCAATGAAGTATTCAGTCGTCCTCCTCCCCAGCTCGTTCTCAGCTGCACAGTAATACAGTCCAGTGTCAGAGGACTGGATGGAGCTGAAGACAAGCTGTGGTTCTTCACTGAGAGTATACAGGTATGTGTCATTCTTGTACCAGGTGTAATTAGCTTCTATGTTAGCATCACTGCTACAGGTCAGGTTCACTGAACTGCCCTCCATTATATCGCCAGAGGGACTCACTGACACAGAGGGAAGCTTTGGAGCATCTGGAAGAAAAAAACATCCATGTTTAAAAGATGAGCACAATCTTTTACAGTGGAAGCTCATGTAGCCTATAAGTGACCAACAGTTTGCATAAAGGCTGACTGACCGAAAAGGTCAAAATCATTAAATTTGAATCACATTAAATAAAGTGGGCAATCAACTTTGATTGATGGACACCCACAGTCGTTACCTTGGGCTAAAGATTGACATTTTGTTTATGACACAGTGAAGTGAACTCACACAGTGTAGGAGAGCGGTAATCCTCATGTCCCTTCAAAGCACAGGAGATGTTGTCTCCAGGATCTAAAAAGCCTAAATATGAGTTGGTTTGTTCAGGAACTTCCTGTCCATTCTTGAACCAGACAAAAGAAAGAGGCGTGCAGGTTGTCTGACACTTCAGTTTTGCCTCAGTATTAGATGGATTGACCGTTATCTCGCTCACGAGCAGCTGGAGGTCTGGATATGTGAGGAGGACACAGAGTCATCGGTTAATAGAAACACACCTCGAAAAACCTCACACTAAATAAATACATAGGGAGTCTATAACTAAAACATATGGTTGACCTGAAGTTTGATTGGATTACCAAAATACTTCAGATCATATGATCAAAATCAGTTTCATATAAACTTGTTCTACATTACTTATTCAGCAATGCTGGTCAGTCCACCATTTTTATTCAGGCTGAAATATATTGATGGATCACCATGAAATGCTGCACAAACATGCACACTCCTCAGAGGATGACACCACTGACTTTGATGACCCCCTGACATTTTATCCAGCATCACTTTGAGGTTCACATTTATGCTTTTAAAGGTCCAGTGTGTAGGATTTAGGGGTATACAGTATATTGGTATATTTTATATCAATAAAGAGCTACATTTTACTGATAGAAAATCAGCTCTGACATCTTGTCGAGTACATTTCTTTTTTGTTGTACAATGTTTTTAGGCCCTATTTTAAAGGTCCACTGTGTAGCATACAGTAGAATAGATTGCCAATGGAATATCATATAATTTCTTTAGTTTTTAATCCCCTGAAAGTAAGAACTGTTGTGTTTTTGTTACCTAAGAATGAGCCATTTATGTCTACATAGGAAGCAGGTCCTCATCTACCAATATAAGAGCCAAATATGTTCTTTAACCAACCAGACATTAATTGTAGTCACCATGTGTACACTGGGTGTCGCCAGAGATGGGCAAAAATACATCAAAATGTATTTTGATACAAAATACAAAATACCCCTCAAATAAATGTATCAAAATAAAATACATGTATTTTGTATTTTCAAATACAGAAAATCCTTTTTTTCTTTTTCTTTTTAGCAGCGACCTGCAGCTCTGTAGGTCACTCTGTTGGTCGGTTGGTTGGTCGGTCAGTCCACAAAGCTTTTCGTGAATAACTCAAAAGGTCCTTGACCAAAAATGCTCAAAATTTGCATACTGCAACTAGAGACCATGAGTAACTGTACCAGAAAGAACAACCATGATTTATCCATTAATGGCATGATAGTGGCAAATTTGGTCGCAGCTATTGTAAATTTACGCTTGTTTTCTCACAATTTGGTATAGCAGAGTATTCAGGTTTGGGCTATAGGCTACCCTAAAATATTATTTATTGATTCAGATTTAGATTCAGACAAATTTATTGATCCCATGTGAGGTAATTAATTGTAGCATACTCATTCCAAGCATCAACCACAACAGCATACAATTTCCTATGTTATTTTTAAGTTTAAAAAAAAACCATATAGATAAAAAAAATAAATTTAAAGTAAAAAATATTGTTACATCTGATATTATAAGAATGTGTCGGCTATTATTTTTGTTTTTTGATTCGTGGAGGAAGTTTTTTGAGTATTTTAAATACAAAATTATTTCACTCAAAAGTATTTTGTTACAAATTACATTTGCTTTTTATCGGCCTTATCAAATACAAATTACAAAATACTCAAATGTAATTGAAATACGTATTTTAAATACAAGTAATAGAAATACTGCCCATCCCTGGGTGTCGCTGCACTGGTGTCTTGGGCCTTAGCAATATAGGCAATAAAGGCTCCGCTGTGGCGCGGAGGATTTGTTGGTAGCACTGAAAGTTGTGTGCGATGGAAATAAAGAAATGGACTTTCTGCAACCAAGGCCTGCAGATCCTTTTTCTGAACGCGACACACATCACAACAAAGGGCATCAAACCAAAGCAAGTGCATCAGTCCAGTCAGGCAAGGTTAGAGAGCTGTAAGTCAAAGCCTTAGCTACTACATTTATTAGTCAAACACCCTTTGTCCTTCAAGCACAAAACACCTGACATCAACAGTGACCTTCTTACCGATGTCGCTGAGCCCAATAAATGAATGCACTGAGACTGTGGAAAAATGCTTGATTGCAATACAAGGGCTAGATCCCCTGCATGTGTGTTTTTTTAAGTGAAATATTCATTATTGTTTACTTTACCTTTTCACTATATAGTTATTGTTTTTGTGTTGGGACAAAGGTGTTCTCTGTGTGGGGTATAGTGTCACCATTTTGTACTGTATTGTCGGAGTGATGCTTTTATCTGGTCACAAATGGTATAATGGTATATTATTGTTTTTACTTATATTAGCACTGATGAGGTTGCATTCATCTTTGTTGTACATGTACAGTGTCATTAAAGACATTCTTTTCTATTCCTTTCTGTTCAAACACTGGCTCAAGATAAATCTATTCACGTTTTGGCGTAGTTAGCAGCCCCTTCGCAATGAGCAGTGTTGGAAAAACACAGATTATATGTTAAACTGCTTTATTCAGTGTTTTTACCAGTTTAAATCACCGGGTCCGTTTGTTTTATGGAGGAAGAGACCTCTGCAGATAAATTCAGCTCCTGGTAAAAACCTTATAAACAATAAACATGGAAGGAATATTAACCTGGAAAACTTTCAGCTGGTTGCAATCTGCAATGCTCGCTGCTAGATTCCACTAAATCACCCTTAATCTTAAAGGCCCAGTGTGTAAAATGGGTTGAAAACAGTGACATCAGTGGCCAAATTCTAGATTGCAGGGCTCACTCGCTCACCCGTCCCGTCGGGTAAATGACAGTGGCCTCGTAGGGACAAAAAGCCTTGCGCACGACTTTTTCAGGAGTAGGTCTATCTAGCGATGAGGTGAATGTTTATTTAGAAATCTAAACCATGTTACGATATTGTAATGAATCCCTCATGAGCAAGAGACCAGAGGAGCGTTCGGGAAAAAGGCCAGTTTATTTGAGCACTCCAGAAACTCCGGTAACACACCACTCCATCCCAAACTCTGACTCTTCTGGCGTAACAGACACACTCCATAACTTTACACACATATTTGCCATACTGAGTGGGGACCCCCCTCCCCTCTCTGCCCCGCCAATCTCCAGCCTGCACACTGACTGACAGCGTAGCCGGTAAACAGAGCTCAGCTGTTTATTTAGCCTAGCAATACCTCCGGACTATAGTAGCTGCAATGGATGACTTTGAACGCGATTTTGAAGAGTTTCTTGTAGCGGACACAGACCCAGAGCCATACCTGTTGGAGCCGGAGCATACAGATGAGGAACTCCATGTGTATGATGCTGAGCGGGCGAGAAGAGAGGCTGAATGCACAGAA
This sequence comes from Epinephelus lanceolatus, assembly GCF_041903045.1. Classification (NCBI taxonomy): domain Eukaryota; kingdom Metazoa; phylum Chordata; class Actinopteri; order Perciformes; family Serranidae; genus Epinephelus; species Epinephelus lanceolatus. The sequence continues at coordinate 45,033,602 of NC_135736.1, forward strand.
TGGGATTCGGTGCTACTGCTGCCATTGTTGGGGAGATATATCACCAGGAGGAAAAGTGCCGCAGAGAGTGCATCACAAGGAGTGAAGTTGCGTCTTCTTTTCCTCGCAGATGACGGTTCGGGTTCATTCTCTCCTGTTGCGTGGTAAGTGTGGTCCATTCGCAAACTTTATAACTAAAAAAACTTTTCACTACTCTCTATCAACGAACTACTAACACTGTCTGCTGTTTCCTCCTCCTTCTTCTTTCCTTCCGCTGTCTTCGTTGGTTCATTTATACACGCGAAACGAGTTCTCTGGCTGGCTGGATTGTCCACTCGGTCTGCCGTACATACATGGCGGTGCAAGATGGCGACCTAAAGCAAGGCCCTTGCTATCTATCTATCTATCTATCTATCTATCTATCTATATATATATATATATATATATATATATATATATATATATATATAAGCATAATTATAAGGCTACGAAAACCAAACAAATTTTATTTTATAGCGATCATACACTTGTATAAACATATTAATGGGTAGAAGATTCAGATTCAGATTCAGACTGACAATAAACCATGCCAAATATTACACACTGGCCCTTTAAACACTGGACCTCTAAGTGAAATGACTCACTTTAAAGGATTTCCAATTAATTTTGGCATGCACTAAGCTATTCCTGCGTTAAAATCATAGTGTTTTTAATTTGAAGTAATACTATGCTGAATCTCCTCAAAGTTAACTGTCAACATACACACACACACACACACACACACACACACACACACACACACACATTTGTACAATGTTTGTAACATGCTCAACATTTGAAACAAAATCAATACACCTTTATGTTACCTGTGACAGACAAAGTGACTCCAGCTGGACCAGTATAAGCATTGGTTGGTGTTGTTGTGAACCTGAAATAGTACTGAGCTGAGTCGCCCCCGGTCAGGCTTGTGATTCTCAGAGTGCAGTTGTTCTCATTACAGTCATACTCCACACGGCCTGTGTAGTCTGAGTCGCTGTCCAAAGGGACACTATCTGATATAGTAAACCAGAATGCCCTATCTACTGTATGAGTTGATGGGTACGTATAGGTGCAGTGCATATCCACTGTTGATCCTTTGGTGGCACAGACCCGAGTAGGAGCATAAGTCACTCTCCATTGACCCCGTACCCCTGTAAGACAGAGCACAGCAGAAACCACAATCAGATTCATCAACAGACGACAGAGTTTAAATTTTGTGGAAGTGCTTCATGTTTTAAACCTGCTGGAAAACTGAACTACATTCCCCAAAATAAATAACAGCTCCAACCAGCATCATCAACAGAGATGTTAGCATAATGTCTGTATCATGTTCATTAGTTCAAACAGACTACTGTTTGTTTGTGAGGTGTGAAACTTAACTTTACGCTGTGCGTGTCTGGCTTGTTCTCCTTTCTGAATAAAGTTTAGATGTCTGATAGGACTTTATTATTTGGGGTTTACTCCTGATGTTAGACGCTGCCTCTGAATTATTCCATGAGTTTGGGTCCCAAAGATTTAAAAGGAAAAAAAACTGCCAATATTGTTTTCAGTGGGTAAGAATATTAATCCAGGTACTTTAACATTAAGTAAAATAAAACTGAAAAAAAAAATAAATAAATAAAATAAAAATGCATTTTTAAAATATTTTCAACTGTGTTCTGTTCAACTATAGTCATTTTTGCATTCCCATTCTGACCATATCTCATATTCAATACTCAATAACTACATAAATCTTGGAGGTTTTGTTTAAGGAGCATTAAAGGAAATTTAAAAAAAACAAACTTTTTGGTGAAAATAGTATGATTTATGTGTCCCTAAGTTTTATGTTCCACCCTGTCACACCAATATTTTTCTGCACAAAAAGACGCCAGTAAGAAGAAATTATATCATTTAAGGGTTTAGAACACTTTTGGTACATTTTTCTTTCAAAATTTCTCTGTCAAGCAAAACATATCCATCCCTCATACAAAAAAAACATGGGGAAAACTATTTTTTAATGACACTTTCAAAATGCATTTGTATAAAACTTGATTTTACATTTAACTGCATTCTAAATCTAATGTTAGTTTTGACCACACAGAGAATTTTGGCTCTATTACTTTGAATATTTCCAACCCGTCACTGGCTGATATCTGGATATAATGGATAAAACAGTTTCCATAAAATGACACATATAAGAGCTGGCTCACAGTAAGGTTCAAAATATAAAAACTAGCCATCAATAAGGTGCAAAACATAGAACAAAATAAACAGTAAGGTGCAAATAGGTGCAACCAATGAAGCTAAGCAATGAGCACTCTGCTGTCTACTGCCCACTACTGGCGCTCCTATACAATTTAAACAATTTAGAGTCACCAGTTAACCTGCATGTCTTTGGACTGTGGGAGGAAGCTGGAGCACCTGGAGGAAACCCACGCTGACACAGGGAGAACATGCAAACTCTGCACAAAAGGGCTCCCCCATCCTGGGATTTGAACCCCCCACCCAGGGCAGGGCCATTGCAACCGGACAGGCAAACTAGGCAATTGCCTAGGGCCCTGAGCTGGAAGGGGGCCCCCAGAGACGGCTGACATTGATCCATATCAATGACAATATGATGGAACCCCTATAGACACTGCAACAACGACAACACGTTGGAATCCCCCCTAATGGGGCCCCCTACTAGCTGCTGCTTGCGAGTGACTAAGTAAGGTGACCAGACGTCCCGCATTGTGCGGGACTGCACAGCAGTATCTCACGGTACCACTACTGTGGGATAAGTTCAAAGTCCAAGGTGCTTCTTGCCTGGGGCCCCCAGAGTGTCTTCAAACAGCCCTGACCCAGGGTTAAAATCAGGAACCTTCTTGCTGTGAGGTAACGATGCTAACCACTGTAGCACTGTGCCACCTTGATGATATTTCCTAAATAATGTCACAATGTTCCTTAAATCTTTCTGATAAAAGTCTAATAAGTTACTGTGTGTGTGTGTATGTGTGTGTGTGTGTGTGTGTTTAGAAACAGAAGGTCTCGTCTTCAGTTTCATGTCTTTTCTGTTTACATATTCATTACATATTCTTGAAAGATGAGTGATCAACAATGTTGGCAGTAGATGGCAACTTTAAAAATTATGATCTGGCAGGGAAAGTGTTAATAACAAAACAACAGGGGACTTCGATTTTCAAGCATCTACAGAAAATGAACTGTGTTATTACTGAAGCGAGGGTCCTAAGGACAGAGGGGTATCGTATGCTGTAAAGCCCTCTGAGGCAAATTGTGATTTGTGATATTGGGCTTTATAAATAAAATCGATTGATTGATTGATTGATGATTGAAGTAGTGGAACTTTGTCCGCGGCTTTTCTTCAATACAGGCAAGTCTAATAATACAGCAGGGAGGAAGAGTAAAAGCAGAAACAGCCACAGTGAGATGTTGACAAAGAGCTGCAGACAACAGGCTCTTACTGCACCTATGCAAACAGCTCACCTCCAACAGGTAAACTTCTTCTACCTGCCCGACTGTGTGATGAAAAAACACATGCAACATTAAATAAGAGGGGACTTTGGCCGTGAATCAGCTGGCTGCTTTTAAACGTCATCACTCAGGACGAGCCATCACCAGTTTAAGATACATCTTCAAGCAGGCAGCCCTGTTGTAATGGAATGCAAATCCCAGAGACCAGTTTATATGGGATTGATAGAAAGTTTCAATGCTGTGTTCGTATGTTTGGTAGTGAAACTACACTCTTACATTTGTAAAACTTGAGTACTACTTTGCACCTCTGTAACATCATCGGACTCGCAACTGGCATGAAAAAAAATCTAAATCCATGCAGAAGATTTTTTTTTTATAATTCAAAGCATTTGTGTTGTTAAACATAATAGACATGCGCTATAGCCTTCTCTTCCCTCCTAGCTCGACGCCTCATCCTTCTCAGGTGGAAGGCGACTACACCTCCGTCTCACACACATTGGGTTAAGAGTGTTATGTCCCACCTTAAGCTGGAGAAGTTTAAGTTTACCATACGTGGCTCCACTCAGAAATTCTTTAAGATGTGGCAACCATTCCTGGATTACTTTGAGAAACAATTCCCCCCTCCCCTCAATTTAGGATAGCTCCTGGGCCCCCACCCCTACCTAAGACCTTTTAAGTTATTTTATATTTTATCGGACTCTTTTTTTATTATTATTATTTTATTTTTGTTATCTTTATTCATTTTTATTTTATTATTATTATTATTATTATTATTATTATTATTATTATTTTATTTTTTTATTATTATTTATTTATTTTATCTTTATTCATTTTTATTTTTTTATTATTATTATCTTTATTTATGTATATATTTTAATTAATTAATTTTCTCCTTTAGCTGTGTGTGTGTGTGTGTGTGTGTGTGTGTGTGTGTGCGTGTTAATATGTAAAACTGTAAGGTAAGGCCACTGTAAGGTCATGTCGTTATTGTCTGTATTGTGTTTATTGTGGTCTTTTGTTATGGAAACTCCAAATAAAAACAGTTCAAATAAACATAAGAGACACACATTAATATTTTGGGCATGTTTGTTTTAAGTCAGGCAGGCCATTAATAATAATAATAATAATAATAATAATAAAAAATAAATAAAAAAAAACACTTATTCTGCATCATGTTCATCTCTGTTTATTTGCATGTCTACTTCCTTCTTTCTCTCTACCATGTCCTATTGAAAGGGAAAATAAAAATGAGGTCATGACTTTCATGCTGTTGTTTTGCATTAAGCAAATGTTACACTGAGCAAAAGTGTTTACTTAGTTAAACACTGTTTGAATTCACAGTACTGAGGAACAGTGGAAAAAGTGCACATTCTTTCTGTAGTTAATCTCTGTGCACAGGGACAACAAACAGTCTGAAGGTGCAGTGGAGGAACAGGAAAGTACTGGACCTGTGCCCCTAATTCACCTTGCTGATTTGATAAGGGACAGATCATGAATTGTTAGAAAGTTTCTGCTTGTATTTAGTCACCTCTTTGTTGACGCTGTGGTCAGGCTGTGAATTTGTGTAAGAGGAAACTGCAGAGACATGTACAACGGGGAGGTGTGTGTATAGTGATTATGCAGATAATGAAAAGGCAAATTACTGTTGCTGACAGACTAAATAATAGTCTGTCAGCGTGTAATAATAAAAGATAAAAGAAAAGTCAGGTTAAAAACTAGCAGACATTCATGTCTAAATACACTGCCTGGCCAAAAAAAAAGTCGCCACCTGGATTTAACTAAGCAAATAGGTACGAGCCTCCTGTTGGATAATTACTGCATGGGCGATTATCTTTCAGCTGGCAACAAGTTATTTAATCCCAACTGGTGCAATGAGTTGCTTCTCATTTCCTAAACAACCATGTCGAAAGACACATCCCGTGGTCGTGGAAAAGATGTTAGTCTGTTTGAGAAGGGTCAAATCATTGGCATGCATCAAGCAGAGAAAACATCTAAGGAGATTGCAGAAACTACTAAAATTGGGTTAAGAACTGTCCAACGCATTATTAAAAACTGGAAGGATAGTGGGGACCCATCGTCTTTGAGGAAGAAATGTGGCCGGAAAAAAAAATCCTCAATGATCGTGATCGGCGATCACTTAAACGTTTGGTGAGATCAAATCGAAGAAAAACAACAGTAGAACTCAGGGCTATGTTTAATAGTGAAAGTAAGAGCATTTCCACACGCACAATGCGAAGGGAACTCAAGGGATTGGGACTGAACAGCTGTGTAGCCTTAAGAAAACCACTAATCAGTGAGGCTAACCGGAAAAAAAGGCTTCAATTTGCTAGGGAGCATAAAGATTGGACTCTGGAGCAATGGAAGAAGGTCATGTGGTTTGATGAGTCCAGATTTACCCTGTTCCAGAGTGATGGGCGCATCAGGGTAAGAAGAGAGGCAGATGAAGTGATGCACCCATCATGCCTAGTGCCTACTGTACAAGCCTGTGGGGGCAGTGTTATGATCTGGGGTTGCTGCAGTTGGTCAGGTCTAGGTTCAGCAACAGTATGTGCTCAAAGAATGAGGTCAGCTGACTACCTGAATATACTGAATGACCAGGTTATTCCAGCAATGGATTTTTTCTTCCCTGATGGCACGGGCATATTCCAAGATGACAATGCCAGGATTCATCGGGCTCAAATTGTGAAAGACTGGTTCAGGGAGCATGAGACATCATTTTCACACATGGATTGGCCACCACAGAGTCCAGACCTTAACCCCATTGAGAATCTTTGGGATGTGCTGGAGAAGGCTTTGCGCAGCGGTCAGACTCTACCATCATCAATGCAAGATCTTGGTGAAAAATTAATGCAACACTGGATGGAAATAAATCTTGTGACATTGCAGAAGCTTATCGAAACAATGCCACAGCGAATGCGTGCCGTAATCAAAGCTAAAGGCGGTCCAACGAAATATTAGAGTGTATGACCTTTTTTTTTTGGTGGTGACTTTTTTTTTGGCCAGGCAGTGTAATAGAAAAAAAGTGGTTGTAAAAATTATTCTGTGAGGTCCCCATAAGCATTTCTCTCAAATACTTTTTGCACAGCACCACCCTTGTGGGCTTTAACTTTTTAGGAAGCCACCTCACACATGCAGGCTGGTTCATTCTCCAACACAGTAAAGAGATATTTGTGCTGTCTTGACACTTCTTCACTTCTTCATACTGCATATCATTGGACCAGCATCTCCCATAATTTGGACATTTCAGTCCTTGAGTGGCTCATAACATTTGATGAGAAGAATGTCAAAAGTTTGATGGCAGGAAGTCTTAGTGGCTTAGTATGTGGAGAAAAAGACAAAGTCAGAACAAGAGAAAAGGTGTCTGCCTTTAAAGGGATAGTTCACATTTTTGAAGTGGGGTTGTATGGGGTTCTTATCTATAGACAGTATGTGTCAGTGTCAGTGTAGAATAGTCACTATCAGTTAAAGTGTATGCAGACGTCAGACAGTGATTTCCAACGAGAAAATTAAGCCTTTATATCGTTCTCTTCAAAGCCAAACTCCATTGAGAAAAACAGTGGTTTACCATTGTTGTACACAGGAGCTGCATCACATCAGTTATTTTTTTGTGTTATTGTGTTACTTTGAAGTTTAAAAGGGTTACTTCACATTCACCAAAGTCACGCAATAACAAAAAATAACCAACTGATCAAAGCAGCGGTTGACCAGAAGCCTCCATGTTCAGCAAGCTAAAATTACTGCTTTTCTCAATGACGTCTGGTGGCTTTGACGAGACCATACAAGGGGGAACTGAAGCCATTAATGACTTCCTCCTTCAAAACAGGCTGCCTGACGAGGAGGTAAGGTGGTGATAACACTCTTAATATAGCACACACATAAACTGATTTTTTTTAGGCGACTAAAATGTTGCCAACCCCCCACCACAGCGGTAGATTGTTTCACTTCCGTGTTGGCACTCCTGCCTGTTCCTCCAAAATTAGGGCGTGCTAACTGACATCTACTGTGCGAATACACTGGCTACTGTATGGATAAGTAACCCAATTCAAAAATCCAATCTGTCCCTTTGAAGTAAATACAAACTATGTTCAATTAAAGATGTTGCAGGAAGTCTTCCTCCCTCACTGACTGCAGTGCTGCAACCATGTCTGGATTAACCCATTAGGGCTCTCGGGGCAATAATAATCTTTCTTGGTGGGAGAATATCATGTGTTTTGTTGCTTTGCTTGATTTAGCTTTCCTACCATCCAATGGGTTTGCATTTTTAACGTTCTTCCCATAACACTTTTTATGATCCACTTGCTAAAGTACGGGAGACAGCGATCAAGGACTCCAAGGACATCCATTTGTTCTTATACACACTTTCAATATATGCATGCAAAATGTGGAAAAGCCAAAAGTTAAAAAAAAAAAAAACAGTGGTGATCAAGTTTGTACGTCAAAATAAGCAAAATGGAACCAAACAAAAGTGCAATATTCATCTCGTTGTGCATTTTTTTACATGTGCACTACATTTGGATGGAAACCTGGCACATATTTTAGGAGTAGTTTTGCTGACTGTAGATACTTCATACAGTTAAGATATCGGAGGTTTTCCATGGTGTAACTTCACAGTGCAGCATGACATGAAATTTTTTCACAAGGGAAATTAAATTCCTGGGTTTTGAGCAGAGTGTTGCATTCACTTGTCAAGACTGATTCATTCTGCAGCACTCAACTTAGGGTGTTGTGTTCATTCATGTGGAATCGCACCATAGAAAACCACAGCACGTTGATTGTCTGTCACCCCACTGCCCTTGCTGTCTTAAAATATACAAAAAAGCACACAGAAATATGCAAGAGTGAAATCTGAGGACTTAAGCTATTACAATAATAAAACTACTGTGTGCGTAATAGTGACATTAAAAAAAAAACCTGTGAGAGAAACACAAAGACAAGATGTCTTGTTCAGAGAGGCAGAGTGTGGACTGGATGAAAGCTTTTAAAGACATGAGTGATATCACAGGTTGGATCTGAGGTAAAAACAAACCCCCTCATAGAGTATGTTTCAGTTAGGTGCTAAATGACCTACAATGTAAATGTAGATTCACAGTACCTGAAACAGAGAGAAGGAAGACGACAAATCCACCAGCCGCTGTTGTTAAACCCATAGCTGCTCCTCTCGTCTCTATATCTGGCTTCAGAGACGATAAAACATCATCAGGTGAATACTGTACACAAGAAGTAAACCAGGAGGGAGATGTGTTTGTCTTGATGGATAACTCTCTTCTGTCAACACCCTGATCTCTGGCTTCTGCCTACTGACCACAAACAGTCCGCCCATGTTCCTCTTTACAGTATATTATTAACATGGATGATGTCAGGTTAGGTGAAAGGACACAGCTAATTTGTTATTATGCAAACTATGTATGAATAATATTAAAAAGAGCTTGGGAGAAAAACCTATGGGACAAAAGCCGGTGACTAAACTAGGTCATAACAATACAACCTGCAGCACAAACACTCTGCAGTTTAAAATTAGGTGCTGCTGCTGTGAGAGGAGTTACTTATTTGTGTAGTCTTTACTGTTGCATCACTGTAAGGCACTTTGAATTGTTTCTGTACGGGACTGTGTGATTAAAATAAACTTACCGATTGTGGTCAGTCGCTCGCACACTCAGGGAAGTTGCATTCTGCAGTAACAGTGACATCATGGTGGAGAGGAGGTTGCTTGGCATGGGCTTCTTTTTCGATATTTGTTCATAAGTGTCAAAAGTGGGTTTTTCCTTATCTGAATCGAGGGTCTCAGGACAGAGGCTGCTGAATGCTGTGCACACTATAAAGCCCTTTGAGGCATATTAGGTATCTAAATACATTTGACTTGAACTTGTCATGTTTCTAGACAGAGAGGAAACTGTAATCAATGTAGCTTTTTATTCAGTTCCTCTGTTGACTGATTATATTAAACAGACATGTTGTGGATATCACTTTGTTCGGAAACTCAAGCTTTACAAAATCCGTCTGTGACACCACACACCAGGGTCAGCATTTACATAGAGGGTTTGCCATATACTTTATGATAACTTTGTTAAAGCTGGGGTAGGTAGTTTTATTTCGTAGTAATTGAGTAAGAGAAAAACTAGACTTCTGCACCTCGTCTTGGCTCTGTTTCAGACATCAGAACACCTAGCCTGTGACAGGAGGCTTTGGCAAATCACAGGTCACTTCAGAGAGAGGGCGTTACTATCGGCTGTTCTACATATGCACATGCATAACTAAAGACTGATGACTTTCTCCCTGATTTTGTGTTTAGATGGGCGGATACAATTTCAGAGTTTAAAAAAACTCCCTATGTTGCAGAACCAATAGTAAATCCGCAGGGCGGTCCTATAGTGGCTCGCTGAACTCTTGTGCTTGTAAACGTAGTCCGACTAGAAACACGTGTAGTGGTACAAAATGGCTCAAGTCGCTGTAAGTCCTTCATTTCCACAATCTTGCGTACTGAGCACACGTTTGACAAAACAGAGTTTAATCTCTCGGCATCCATTTTCAAGCTCTCTGTGTGTTTGTTTCCTTGCGGACGAGAAAAGGGGTAACGCACATTTCCGGGAGGGCGTGTCCTTTTCAAAAATGCAAGAGGCGTTGCTTTGTTGCTGGCCATTTTCGCCGGTGTGTTAAACACAATTTAGAAAGGAGTGTCCCCAGACTATCAGAAGGCGGAGATCTCTGATTGTCTGGTGGCGAGACTACAACTGCCTACACTGCAAAACAACCCATAAAAGGAAGACAGATAGACGATAAGACGACTTATCGAAAAGAGAGTTTGACAATAAACAAAACAAAATGTGTCAACCATAGACTGTATCAACCAAAGACTGTATAAAAATATGGACATAGTCACCGTTACGTAGTCCTTTGGTTTCTGAGGAGCGGGTTTGAAGCTCAAAGTAGGCGGCTCTGGCCGTCGCCATCTTGGCAGTGTCTGACTCCGCCCAACTCCCGGCTAATCAAAAATGGGCAAAGAGACGGGCCAAATGAAGCCTGGCTGCTTAAACGCGTCCACCTCACTTGAAGCTGCTAAGTTAGCTAAGGCTAACAAGCTACGCTACTTTGACTAGCCCTGTGATGTTGGCTGCTCCCGCTTGGTGCCAGCTCCCTCACGAAACAAAATATCCAAAAGGCACAAACACGGCTGAGAGGTCAGGTTCAATGACTTGCGAAGTAGCTGAGATGACGCCTAGCAGACAGACAGACAGCAGCTAGCTAGCCACCCGTGATGGCGCCACCTGTCACTCAAAGTGACCACTCCCTTAATTATGCGCAACTTTTAGCCTTAATAAAATTTAAATGGATGAGTTATAAAAAAAAATTCACCCCCTGTACAGTTGTCATGAAAGGGTAAATTAACTATAGAGACCAAAACCATTTTTTGAACCAGGCTGTAAACATGTTTATTTCTGCTGTAAAATTGAGCATTTTAACATGGGGGTCTATGGGGACTGACTTGCTTTTGGAGCCAGCCTCAAGTGGCCATTCAGCAAACTGCAGTTTTTAGCACTTCCGCAGTGGCTTCACTCATCATCCCTGGAGGTTGCTGCTTGGTGTCAATGTGATGGCAAAGTGTTTCAGAGATGGAAAGAAAATGTTGCTAATAGTTTAGCCTCCTGCTAACCAGAGCCAAAGGCTCATGGCTGTGGCCTCAAGTTTGTGTAGCTACTGTTAGGGAGAGCCTTGAACCACAGTGTGTCCTCCACCTCACTCCCCAGCGCTACAGACCACCTCGCTGGGAGGACAGCAGGCAGCAGCTCCCGAGACTAGCACCCAGTCAGTGGCCATAGCAAGACCAATCCTATGCAAACTTTTTTGCTGCCATTACACTTAAAAACACAGACTGGTTTTTTTGCTCATCAGCTTTGAGGAACAGTGAAATGATGTGGTTTTGTACAGTGAACTACTGAAAGACAATATGAGCACAACCAGTGCACTGTGGTGACCTACTGAACTTTAGACTGGAGTTCACCCCTCCTCTGATTTCCATAGTTAAATAATGACAGATAAATCCTTGTTGTAAAAAGAAGGTGCAGTCATGTGATGCAACTCGTCATGTTTAATAATTAAAAACTTTGCATTTTCCCAGAGCGGGGCCTTACATCCTGATTCATGCTGAGTGTTTTATGCCTGATGCAAATTTGTCGGCTCACAATAGGTTGTCCAATCATGCACTTTTTGGATAGCAAAACTGTAACCTAAAGAGTTCTTTATTACTCAGGCCAACTTCTCATTTTCATCAGTCCAAAATAATTGAGTTTTGTTTTGTATTCTTACAAAAGGTGCACGCAGGTTAAGTCCAGTTCTATCACCTCATGCTGTGTGTGTGTGTGTGTGTGTGTGTGTGTGTGTTTTAAGAGGATAACTACCAAACTGACTCAAAACTTTAGAAATCAGAGAATAAAAAACATTCCAACCTGTTACTTTTTTGCTGTTATTGTTGTTTTAAGAAAAAGCAAACAGGATACAGACAAAAACGACAGAGCAGAGGATAAATGCAAGATGTTAAGGAAATAAAGAAGTATAGAATAAAACAGGTGGGCATATCATGTCAAAGGGGAACTAATGTTTTTTTCAACCTGGGCCCTATTTTCCAATCTGCTTTTGTCTAAATGAGTGATAGGATGTTCAATATGTTACATTTCTCCAGTACGAAGCTAGGGCTGACCTGCCTGCAGCCCGTGAGCGTGCTATATTAAATAACAGGGCACTCAGACAGCGTCAAACAATGTCAACATACGTCCACTAAAAGTGCATTTTTTTTCACTCTGATGTTGTGACTTGTCACAACAAACATGTCCGAATTTTTACCCGATTTTGACCAACTGGATCTGGATAGACTGTATTTATTTGAACACGGAGTACATGGACGTACACGGACGCAGAGCTCACTGAAACTGAAGAGCGGACGAGGAGAGAGAGGGAGCAGCAACAGGCAGAGGAACATGTCTGAATCCAGCTAAAGGTAAACACAGACATTCATTTCTCCTTTCCGTTATGTTGTCAGATAATTACACTAACAATCCGAGCCTATTTGTGTGAAAAAAATTCACTTTTAGTGGACGTATGTTGACGTTGTTTGACACTGTCTGAGTGCCCTATTATTTAATATAGCACGCTCACGGGCTGCAGGCAGGTCAGCCCTAGCTTCGTACTGGAGAAATGTAACATACTGAACATCCTATCACTCATTTAGACAAAAGCAGATCAGAAAATAGGGCCCAGGTTGAAAAAAAACATTAGTTCCCCTTTAAATAAAGAAAACAGCAATATAGATATCTTGGTAATGTTGCAGCAGGATAAATATTTCAAAAAGGTGTGTAAAAAAACTGGCAAGAGATTGGAGAACAATAAAACAAGTTCAGATAATCACACTGATAAAACAAAGTTTAAAAAAAGTATGCATGGATGGAAATGATTTGCTGTAATATGTCTAGTGACAGCAAGAGGGCACTACAACTAGATTTACAAATGTCATCCTCCAAATTCTCCAAAAATGTAAGAAGTTATATTTTGCAATTTCACCAACAAATTAAAAGCATATGACCTATTATTAGCTTACTGACACAATACTGCAGAGAAAAGCCTGAGCTCTGACGACCCATTAGAACAACTCAGCTTTAATCTGTGCTTTAATGCCTGCACTGAGAAGAAGCATGTTTTAAACTCAACCTGGTTTCCTTTCATAAAGATCTTTAAAAAAATATATGTCATGAATGCAGAGTGGACTAGAGATTTCTTTTTTTGTTGACTGTGCTGTACAACGCAGCTGAATCCTCCACAGCTTCCTGATCGGACCTGAGAGAAAAATAAAATTAAATTGAAGGGATTCTAAGAGATACTGTACAAACATACACAGACACAAAGAGCCCAGCAGTGATCACAAAAGGTCAAAACACAGTACAAGGCCAAAGTGACAAAATCATTATTGTTTTCAAGCCAAACAGATGATGTTGTTGTGTGAGAAGCTGCTCACCTTGAGGCCAGACTGGCATTGTCACATTTTACAACAGCGTACACGACGTTCTCTGCTTCTACGTATCGTCTGGGCTGAGCTGGGTTTTTGGAAAAGCGGACAGTGGCATAGTGAAGTTCGTTCGGCTGTTCTGCTAGTTGTAGCTGTGGACATTGAAAAAAATAAGATTATTCATTTTATGTATGTAGACAAAAGGCTCCTGTCACTTATCAAGACAGTAGTTAAGTTTTCACTCAAAGCCAGAGATTATTTTGTTTAGCGAATACTGCGTGTTAACACTGTCAAGGTGGGACGCATTTTCAGTGCAGTACACCAAACATTACCAGAATTTTTGGTGTTGCCCTTGACTCAGGAGACGCTCCTGACTGGGACATAACAGCCATGCTCGAGATGAGCTAGGCCTGCGCAGATTTGATCACTGGCAACCGCCACACAATGCATGCCGGTTAGTTTTGTGTCCGACTTCATCCAGACTTGCTCTGATGTATTACAAAAGTGGACGGCGATTGTTGACTCAACAATATGATGTTTTAGATTCACTTTTAATTTCTATTGAATTTCAGAGATTTAAATATTACACAATTTAAATATTATTACATAAAATATAGCCAACAGCTAGTGGGTTGTTATTAGCGATTGCCATTTATCAGAAACTTTGAGCTCCCTGGCAATTTCCCTCCAGCCAGCTGCCACCTTAGTAAGGTTTTTGTAGTGAAACAAGGAGGATGTTTGAATAATTCCTCATTTCAATGTCACGAATCAGCTGTTCATCAATTGCAGCAATTTCAATGTGAGCAACAGGAATAAATAGAAACAGGGCGTCCGACAAAAGTTCAGCTCAAAACAGCACTTCCAACCAGTAAGGACACTTCTTTCGTTGGCTTTTAATCCAAATGTTGCCACATTGGTGCAGTTTTAGTTTTCTTGAGAGACTAACTCTGCTGTGCCTCCTCTCGTCACCCAAAAAACACATCAACATTTTAGTAAACCAACACAACATGCAGCAGTACACTAATGCAAGTTGGATTCAGCACCTAGACGGCGTCGGCACAGGTTGCTGATGTCGGCTACTTTTTGTTTGCGGCAGGGGTCGTGTTAACCGGATATTCTTGGTCATTGACCGTTTTTTTTTACAACAATGACCGGAAAATCTGAAGGCCGTCGGTCATTTGACCGGTTGCAATTACCACCCCTGCCCACTTGGCGGCGGAGTGCACAGTCAGTGGTTTAAGTGGCTGCCGTTCTCACACGGCAAAGAAAAAGTCATTCATCTGCTTCATGTAGCGTTGTTACGGCCTGGACACACCAGATGCGTAAGTGCCGCAGAAGTCCTGCGAGTATACTTGAAGGCGCTTGACTGTCCACACAGGCAGCACATTTCTCCTGCGCCCTCCGCGCCAGTTAAACATCGACTCCACTCGTCTGTTCCCGTCAGTTTTTTCACTTCAACAGGTCATTTTAAACATGGGTAAGTCCATATTTTAATCGTTTTTTATAATGTAATAAGTTAATGACAATTTGTCATTGCATGTTCATGTATTGAGCGTGTTGGATAAACACTGAATGAATAGAGCATATTGTTCTGACCATTTTATTTATGTAGTCTGTAGGCTCGGTGACACAAAATTAAAATTGTAATGAAGTGATTAGGGTATTGAAAAATGTGTTAGATTATGCACTGTTGTGTTATTTTAAATTATAAACATGGTATTTCCTCACGTTCCTCAGCGCATGCTGTTGTTATTTTATTTTGAAAATTGGCCAGATTCTCTCGTCTTTTCTGTGTCCGACTTCCTGTTTGGTACGATCCGCTCTATCCTGCTTGACAGAAGCGCTCGCGGCTCGCGTGTAGACCAGACGCCGAACTAAAGCACTGCGGTGTGTGGATGTCTGTTCATCTTTTCGTTCATGTCCTTATTAATGCACACTTTATAACTTGCTTGTTGGATTTATTAAAAACGAACGAATGAAAACTAAATGTCTTTGAATATCTTAATTATCATTTAAAAATTAAAATTAAAATGACCGGTAAAAATAGATTATGACCGGATTTTTACGACCCTGTCGGTCAAAATGACTGGCGACGAAAAAGTCTAGTGCAACCTCTGGTTTGCAGCAATGTGTCACAGTGACAAACGCCGGTTCAGTCGGTTTGCATTAAATCAAGCCTGTTTAAGCTCCTCCGCAAAATCCAACTGTAGGACAAGAGGTGGGGATGTCTGTGGATGCATTAAAGAAGAGGTAGAGCAAGAAGAACATGATTAATATTCCTGATTAAGGTGAAACAAAGTAACCTTAAGTTCTGCTGTATGACATTAGTGTTGTTAAGCTGAGCTACAGAGTGTAGCAGTCTCAACTAAACTTTAGAGTCGCTGCAGTGCTGTTAAACTCGACATCCTCACCTGTTCCCTGGTGTCTGGCGTCTCTCCAGACGGATGCTTGGAGGCCCTCTTCTTCCTGGTCGGAAGAAGTTATTTTAAAATTTAAAGTGCGAAACTTATCTCTAAAATAAAGACATTTTGAATTTTTTTCTGAACAAATATTTGGTGAAACAGAACTACTCACATGATCCAGAGGAAGACGGAGATGAGTATGATAGCGAGAACAACAGCAGAGACTGTGGCCGTGGATATTAATATCCATGATCCTAGAACACAGAATGGAACAAAAATGGAAAGACTGACAATTAGGGAGTGACAATAAGATACCCTATAGATTAAAATGATTTTACAAACACATATTTAACTAAATTTTCTTTTGGGAAAATTCAGAAATTATAGCTGTCCTAATAGACAAATGGCATATGCACCTAACATCATAAACTCATTGTGTAAAATGAATTACTGTATCCACCCTGCACTGGGTCAGGTAACCCACAAAAAGGTTGTGTGACAGGTGAAAAATACATAAATTCATGGGTACATTCGTGAGTAAAAATGCACCAAATGTGGGCAGGCAGCGAGTGAAATCAAAAATAATCATAGGTGCCCAAGCTGGCTGTGTGGAGGCCCGCAGCTGCTGCCTGATCAGACGACTGCATCCAGTGGCAGACTGACAAAATATGCAGAGGACATTCGTCAAACAAGGACGCAAGACGCAGCTGACTGACAGCAACGGGGCGGTTACCTTTGATATGTGGACAGATGGTTACCACAATTTGGTTTGTGTCAAATTACATTACATACACAACAAGTGGGTGCTGACTAAGCGAGTCCTTCGCACATCTGAATGGGACAGAACATTATGCTAAACAGCGTACTTGCAAAATTGTTTAATCACAGGCCAGGTCACAGTACTTATGTTAATGGGTCGGGACCGGATTTGACTCAGAGATGGTTACAGGTAACGGGTAGGTTCCACTACTGAGCTTTGAACAGGTTTGCAAAACTGGACCCATACAGAACTCTAGATCAGGTTTAGCAGGGTGAGGGAATCAGCAACTACCAACTTCAGCTGTTCTAGTGTCTGTCTTGTGATCTTCTGCTGGTCAGTCTGTCCCTGAATGACCCAAAACATCACCTGACTAGTATCAAGTCATTTTATATTTGTATTTTACTTGTTGACCTCAGAGTGAGGGCAACTACAGTACAGCCAGAATATAGAAGGCCATAGGCCACACCTGGAGACCCCCCAGCCACAACTACGAGTGTTTGTGGACACTGAACTGAATCTGAAGCAACGTTTAGACAAATTTTGTAAGGGCATGAGAGACTAATGGAGTGAGCCTCTTTCATAGGGACCAACCATAGAAGACACCTAAAAATTACTTGTTAAGCGTTTTAGAAGGGAGAACTGTTTAAGACAACCGTGTGCTACCTCCACCTCACATGGAGCAGCAAGCCACATCTTTTCACCTCACACAGGAAAATCAAGCCCAGACTGTGCACCATGACTTTTGATGCAGTACAAATAACTTACCTGCCACAGCAGCCAGATATATGGTGGAGTTGTGACGTCCTCTGCTGTTCTGGGCTTCACAGTAATAATTCCCACTGTGTTCAGCTCTGATGTCAGTGATGGTGAAGATCTGTCCTGATGCTTTTGGTGAGTCTTTATTCTCCTTGTACCAAGTATAGTTAGCTGCTGGGTTAGCATCACTGCTACAGGTCAGAGTCACTGAACTGCCCTCCACTATCTCAGCAGAGGGACTCACTGACACAGAGGGAAGCTTTGGAGCATCTGGAGGACAATATTAAGTGAGATAATTCAATAATATAGCCACTGCATGATTTTAAAAGACATCTGTATGATGAAAAATAGCACAGACTTGTGAAACTTACAGTGGACATTTACAAATAGAGCGGAAGAGTTGATCTGACCATGTTGATTCTCAGACTTGCAGTGGTAACTCCCTCTGTCCTCAGAGCTGATGGAGGTGAAACGATAAATGCCTTCTGGTCCCTGAATCAGTGTTTGGTTCTCCTTGTACCAGGTGTATGTAGCTGCTGGGTTAGCATCACTGCTACAGGTCAGAGTCACTGAACTGCCCTCCACTATCTCAGCAGAGGGACTCACTGACACAGAGGGAAGCTTTGGAGCATCTGGATAGCAAAAAAAAAAAAAAAAATATATATATATATATATATTAACATAAATTAACTAAAAATTTAAGTAGCACTACATGTTGTATTTATATACAGTACAGGCCAAAAGTTTGGACACACCTTCTCATTCAATGCGTTTTCTTTATTTTCATGACTATTTACATTGTAGATTCTCACTGAAGGCATCAAAACTATGAATGAACACATGTGGAGTTATGTACTTAACAAAAAAAGGTGAAATAACTGAAAACATGTTTTATATTCTAGTTTCTTCAAAATAGCTACTCTTTGCTCTGATTACTGCTTTGCACACTCTTGGCATTCTCTCCATGAGCTTCAAGAGGTAGTCACCTGAAATGGTTTTCCAACAGTCTTGAAGGAGTTCCCAGAGGTGTTTAGCACTTGTTGGCCCCTTTGCCTTCACTCTGCGGTCCAGCTCACCCCAAACCATCTCGATTGGGTTCAGGTCCGGTGACTGTGGAGGCCAGGTCATCTGCCGCAGCACTCCATCACTCTCCTTCTTGGTCAAATAGCCCTTACACAGCCTGGAGGTGTGTTTGGGGTCATTGTCCTGTTGAAAAATAAATGATCGTCCAACTAAACGCAAACCAGATGGGATGGCATGTCGCTGCAGGATGCTGTGGTAGCCATGCTGCTTCAGTGTGCCTTCAATTTTGAATAAATCCCCAACAGTGTCACCAGCAAAACACCCCCACACCATCACACCTCCTCCTCCATGCTTCACAGTGGGAACCAGGCATGTGGAATCCATCCGTTCACCTTTTCTGCGTCTCACAAAGACACGGCGGCTGGAACCAAAGATCTCAAATTTGGACTCATCAGACCAAAGCACAGATTTCCACTGGTCTAATGTCCATTCCTTGTGTTTCTTGGCCCAAACAAATCTCTTCTGCTTGTTGCCTCTCCTTAGCAGTGGTTTCCTAGCAGCTATTTGACCATGAAGGCCTGATTGGCGCAGTCTCCTCTTAACAGTTGTTCTAGAGATGGGTCTGCTGCTAGAACTCTGTGTGGCATTCATCTGGTCTCTGATCTGAGCTGCTGTTAACTTGCGATTTCTGAGGCTGGTGACTCGGATGAACTTATCCTCAGAAGCAGAGGTGACTCTTGGTCTTCCTTTCCTGGGTCGGTCCTCATGTGTGCCAGTTTCGTTGTAGCGCTTGATGGTTTTTGCGACTCCACTTGGGGACACATTTAAAGTTTTTGCAATTTTCCGGACTGACTGACCTTCATTTCTTAAAGTAATGATGGCCACTCGTTTTTCTTTAGTTAGCTGATTGGTTCTTGCCATAATATGAATTTTAACAGTTGTCCAATAGGGCTGTCGGCTGTGTATTAACCTGACTTCTGCACAACACAACTGATGGTCCCAACCCCATTGATAAAGCAAGAAATTCCACTAATTAACCCTGATAAGGCACACCTGTGAAGTGGAAACCATTTCAGGTGACTACCTCTTGAAGCTCATGGAGAGAATGCCAAGAGTGTGCAAAGCAGTAATCAGAGCAAAGGGTGGCTATTTTGAAGAAACTAGAATATAAAACATGTTTTCAGTTATTTCACCTTTTTTTGTTAAGTACATAACTCCACATGTGTTCATTCATAGTTTTGATGCCTTCAGTGAGAATCTACAATGTAAATAGTCATGAAAATAAAGAAAACGCATTGAATGAGAAGGTGTGTCCAAACTTTTGGCCTGTACTGTAAGTAAATAGTTAGTGTATGGCGTATGTGAAACAGAGATAAGAAACCTTTTCCTGGTAACTTATCAGCTGTATATTGCTTTTAAATGAGCTGTTTCACTCACATTTCACATCAATGAAAATCAGTTTGGATGTTGTCCTCCCTACTTTGTTCTCAGCTGTGCAGTTATACTCTCCAGAGTCAGACGGCTGGACGGAGCTGAAGATAAGCTTTGACTGGTTCCTGGAAGATTGGACAATCTGTGTTTGTTTACTGGGAGGAAGGCCAGGATTTCCGTTCTTGTGCCAGGTAAATTTAGCTGCTGGGTTAGCATCACTGCTACAGGTCAGAGTCACTGAACTGCCCTCCACTATCTCAGCAGAGGGACTCACTGACACAGAGGGAAGCTTTGGAGCATCTGGAGGAGAAATCATAAGTTGGCAACAGTTGGTCAGAAAGGTTCAACAAAGGTTGAATAAGTTATAGAATGTATCAGTCTCCTGCAATGGGAGCAGCTCTGTGAGGCATTTGTGTGAGGCAATAAGTCACAATATGTAATAATAAGTATAAATGAGAAAACTGCAGAAAAAAAATACAAAACTTAACGACAACTCCAACAGTTTCTAAAATATTTCCAGTAGAACTAAAGCGGTGGACGTGCTGACTGAGCTGATATAGCCATGCCATAAAACATGCTTCTAGCATGGCTATAAACATGTTGTGTTGTTCCCTTCGAAAGTTTGACATTTGTCTGTGCCACAGTGAAGAACAAAGTCAGGCCTCATGTCTTTAATGGCCAGGATTGCAACAATTCACTCCAATTCAAAGAAATTCTGTGTAACATTGCAATTTCGTCAGTCAACGCAATTTTTCTGCTATTTTGACCAATCATCACAGCTTCATGTGAGTTTCACCAATCATAGCAGTCCCCCGCATAATGTCACCAAAGTCACTTCCTTGTTTCTGGTGGGGAAGATGCAGACATGCTACAATAACGTCTCACATTTACCACAACAAGACAATGCCCTGATGTTCTGGACATCAGCTGGGGTAAACATTTCTACCAAAAAACACACCTACAGAATAATTAATACGCCACTAATCACCATGACAGAGGCTGTTGCAGTCACATCTACTGCACATGCTCAAAGAATCAGTGTAGCTTCAATTAAATATGCTGGGTGAGTAGTTTGTGTCGTATCAGCCATCAAGTCAGAAAAATTGTGTTTTTTTTATTCTGGGACAAATTGCTTCTTTTTTTTTAATTTTTAAACAATCACACAAAAAAATGTAACTACTTCTGCAATTTTCACTTGCAACATGCACTGCAATTTTTCAGAAAAGCTGCAGTGAAATCTCCAAAACAGCCTTCGAATCCCGTGTTTTAAATCAAAGAATGAGTTTCATTGATCATTTCTGACAATTTTTCAATCTTATTGTATCTTTATGTGTGTTGTGTGTGGGGAGAGAGTAAGATGCAATTGTTGTAAAAATATCTTTGACTTCAATGCGCAAAAAAGGGAATTTACATCTCAAACATTTCTGAAATGTGTTGCAAAGTCTGAAGTGATGGCAGTAGACTAACTTTGGGAGGTGCAATAAATGTATCAGCTTAAATTAATTAAAATTAATCTGCTTTTTAATGAAGTGGTTTCACTCACATTTTACATTAATGGTGATGTAAGATGTCCTTCTCCCCAGCCTGTTGTCAGCTGTACAGTAATACTGTCCATAGTCAGAGGACTGGATGGACCTCAAGACAAGCTGTCGCTCTTCACTGAGAGGTTTGACATTTCCATTCTTCTTGTACCAGGTGTATTTAGCTGCTGGGTTAGCATCACTGCTACAGGTCAGAGTCACTGAACTGCCCTCCTCCACATCACCAGAGGGACTCACTGACACAGAGGGAAGCTTTGGAGCATCTGCAGAACAATGTGTGCACAGACATATAACAATACTTTTACATAAAAATCTACATGGAAAATAATTCACATCATGAATGATGTACAACACAGACATGTGAGCACATACTGACACTCAGCTGCTGCTGTTTGTTATATTTAGATAACGAAAGGCAGATTACTATAAACCACACAGAGAAGCAACACATCACACCAGCGTCTGCAAGAAACAGAAAGATTTGGCAATATTTGGTTCCTGTTTTTCAGCTCTATGTAGATGTTATCTTGGTCTCTTAAAAAGGAAATCAGTACATATGTAGATTAGCTCTTAACTTACTGAATCCTACGAACCACCAACAGCTCCCATTGTATAGTTTAGTGAAACAGCACTACCCATACTGTACTGTGAGATGTTGCATGTGTAAATACCAATCATTACAAACCATAGTATAGTGCCTGCTGTCTTGGATAGTTAAACCATCAGTAGGCCTAATACCTACCTCTTCATCATCCACTGCTGCTCAGTGACCTTCAGCTGCAGGCTGTGAATGTGAAGCAGGTATAATCTGCAAAGTGAGCCTAAAAATGCTGACTCTGATCAGCTGAATGTGTCTTTTTGAACTGTGTCATTTTACTCACATTTAACACTGATAATGATGGATTGAGATGATGCCTTCCCCACTTTGTTCTCAGCTACACAGTGATAGTGTCCTGAGTCAGAGGACTTGATTTTCTTGATGACTTTTTTAGCGAGAGCTTTACCATCCTTGTACCAGGTGTATGTAGCTGCTGGGTTAGCATCACTGCGACAGGTCAGAGTGACATCACTGTTCTCTCTGATTTCTCCAGAGGGACTCACAGAAACAATAATAGACTTTGGAGCATCTGGAGGAGAAAATGTGAAAATGAATTAAGTTTGATAAGAAAATGACGTATCACGGTGTGTGTGTGTGTGTGTGTGTGTGTGTAACAAGCAATGTACTACTACTTGTGTGTGAAAGGCAGACAGACACTGTCACATCTTACCCATATTGGCTTCAATTAGTTTGCTGCTATTAAATGAACTGTTTCACTCACATTTCACATTGATAGAGATGGATCTAGGTGTAGATGTCCCCAGCTCATTTTGAGCTGTGCAGTAATACTGTCCAGAGTCAGAGGACTGGATGGACCTGAAGACAAGCTGTGGTCCTTCACTGAGAGGTCTGAGGTATCCATCCTTGTACCAGGTATATTTAGCTGCTGGGTTAGCATCACTGCTACAGGTCAGAGTCACTGAACTGCCCTCCACTATCTCAGCAGAGGGACTCACTGACACAGAGGGAAGCTTTGGAGCATCTATGGAACAATATGTACACAGACACATTTCATTAAATTAAAAAAAAAAAAAAAAGCGTTTTTACATGGAAAATAACTTATATCATGAATAATGTAGAACACGGACATGTGAGCACGTACTGACACTCAGCTGCTGCTGAATGTTATATTTAGATAACTAAAGGCAGATTACTATAAACCACACAGAGAAGCAAAACATCTCAGAGTGATTTGGCAAAATTTGGTTCCTGTTTTTCAGCACTCAAAAAAGATATCAGTACATATGTAGATTAGCTCTTTACTTACTGAATCCTACGAACCACCGACAGCTCCTATTGTATAGTTTAGTGAAACAGCACTACCCGTACTGTGCAATGATACACTCCACTATAATGTTCAGGTAAAAGGATGCAGGGAGATGTTGCATGTGTAAATACCAACCATTACAAACTGTAGTACTGTGCCTGCTGTCCTGGACAGTTAAACCATCAACCACCATGTGAATGTGAAGCAGGTATAATCTGCAAAGTGAGCCTAAAAATGCTGACTCTGATCAGCTGAATGTGTCTTTTTGAACTGAGCCATGTTACTCACATTTAACATTGATAATGATGGATTGAGATGATGCCTTCCCCACTTCGTTCTCAGCTACACAGTGATAGCGTCCTGAGTCAGAGGACTTGATTTTCTTGATGACTTTTTTATCGAGAGCGTTACCATCCTTGTACCAGGTGTATGTAGCTGCTGGGTTAGCATCACTGCTACAGGTCAGAGTCACTGAACTGCCCTCCTTCACAACAGGAGAGGGACTCACTGACACAGAGGGAAGCTTTGGAGCATCTATGGAACAATATGTACAGACACATTTCATTAAATTAAAAAAAAATGTTTTTACATGGAAAATAACTTATATCATGAATAATGTAAAACACAGACATGTGAGCTCGTACTGACACTCAGCTGCTGCTGTATGTTATATTTAGATCACCAAAGGAAGGTTATCATACAGAGAAACAGAACATCACACCAGCGTCTGCAAGTAACAGAATGATCTGGCAATATTTGGTTCTTGTTTTTCAGCTCTATGTAGATGTTATCTTGGTCTCTAAAAAAGGAAATCAGTACATATGTAGATTAGCTCTTAACTTACTGAATCCTACGAACCACCAACAGCTCCCATTGTATAGTTTAGTGAAACAGCACTACCCGTACTGTGCGATGATACACTCCACTATAATGTTCAGGTAAAAGGATGCAGGGAGATGTTGCATGTGTAAATACCAACCATTACAAACTGCAGTACTGTGCCTGCTGTCCTGGACAGTTAAACCATCAATAATCCAGAGTCAATCTGGTGCTGACAGACTAAAACTACCCTTTCATCATCCACTGCTGCTCAGTGACCTTCAGCTGCAGGCTGTGAATGTGAAGCAGGTATAACCTGCAAAATGAGCCTAAAAATGCTGACTGTGATCAGCTGAATGTGTCTGTTTGAATGGAGCCATTTTACTCACATTTAACATTAATATTGATGGATTGAGAAGATGCCTTCCCCAGCCTGTTCTCAGCTGTACAGAAGTACTCTCCAGAGTCAGAGGACCGAATGGACCTGAGGACAAGCTTCAACTGGTTCCTGGAAGATTGGGTATTCCATGTTTGTTTACTGGGAGGATGACCTGCATTTCTGTTCTTCTTGTACCAGGTGTATGTAGCTGCTGGGTTAGCATCACTGCTACAGGTCAGAGTCAGGTCACTGTTCTCTCTGATCTCCCCAGAGGGACTCACTGACACAGGAGAAAGCTTCGGGGCGTCTGCAGGAGGACATATGAACATTGATTAACTTTGGTCTAACAATGTGTCGGCCAGTGTTTTTCTGACACAACCACAAGGAGTGTGTGCCGCAGTCTGATTTGTAAATCCTAAACACATCTGTGGGTTAGCATCACTGCGACAGGTCAGAGTGACATCACTGTTCTCTGATTTCTCCAGAGGGACTCACAGAAACAAGAGACTTTGGAGCATCTGGAGGAGATAATGTGAAAATAAATTAAGTTCAATGAGAAAATGATGTATCACGGTGTGTGTGTGTGTGTGTGTGTAACAAGCAATGTACTACTACTTGTGTGTGAAAGGCAGACAGACACTGTCACATCTTACCCATATTGGCTTCAATTAGTTTGCTGCTTTTAAACGAGCTGTTTCACTCACATTTCACATTGATAGAGATGTATCCAGGTGTAGACGTCCTCCTCCCCAGCTCATTTTGAGCTGTGCAGTAATACTGTCCAGAGTCAGAGGACTGGATGGAGCTGAAGACAAGCTGTGGTTCTTCACTGAGAGGTCTGGGGTCTCCATCCTTGTACCAGGTATAGTTAGCTGCTGGGTTAGCATCACTGCTACAGGTCAGAGTCACTGAATTGCCCTCCACTATCTCAGCAGAGGGACTCACTGACACAGAGGGAAGCTTTGGGGCATCTGGAGGAGAGGGTATGAACATTAATTATCTTTGGTCTCAAACAATGTCAGCCAGTGTCTTTCTGACACTACAACCAGGAATGTGTGTTGCAGTCAGATTTGCAAATCCTAAACAGAACTTTAATGACATTAAACTGTTTGCTGCTTTTAAGAAAAACTGTTTTACTCACATTTCACATTGATAGAAATGTAATCAGATGTTTCCCTCCCCAGCTTGTTCTCAGCTGTACAGTAATACTCTCCAGAATCAAAGGACTGGATGGAGCTGAAGACAAGCTGTGGTTCTTCACTGAGAGATATGGGGTTTCCATCCTTGTACCAGGTGTATTTAGCTGCTGGGTTAGCATCACTGCTACAGGTCAGAGTCACTGAACTGCCCTCCTTCACAACAGGAGAGGGACTCACTGACACAGGAGAGAGCTTCGGGGCATCTGGAGGAGAGGATATGAACATTGATTAACTTTGGTCTCAAACAATGTCAGCCAGTGTCTTTCTGACACTAAAACCAGGAATGTGTGTTGCAGTCAGATTTGCAAATCCTAAACAGAACTTTAATGACATTAAACTGTTTGCTGCTTTTAAGAAAAACTGTTTTACTCACATTTCACATTGATAGAAATGTAATCAGATGTTTCCCTCCCCAGCTTGTTCTCAGCTGTACAGTAATACTCTCCAGAATCAAAGGACTGGATGGAGCTGAAGACAAGCTGTGGTTCTTCACTGAGAGATATGGGGTTTCCATCCTTGTACCAGGTGTATTTAGCTGCTGGGTTAGCATCACTGCTACAGGTCAGAGTCACTGAACTGCCCTCCTTCACAACAGGAGAGGGACTCACTGACACAGGAGAGAGCTTCGGGGCATCTGGAGGAGAGGATATGAACATTGATTAACTTTGGTCTCAAACAATGTCAGCCAGTGTCTTTCTGACACTAAAACCAGGAATGTGTGTTGCAGTCAGATTTGCAAATCCTAAACAGAACTTTAATGACATTAAACTGTTTGCTGCTTTTAAGAAAAGCTGTTTCACTCACATTTCACATTGATAGGGATGTAATTAGACGTCCTCCTCCCCAGCTTGTTCTCAGCTGTGCAGTAATACTCTCCAGAATCAAAGGACTGGATGGAGCTGAAAACAAGCTGTGGTTCTTCACTGAGAGGTCTGAGGTTTCCATTCTCCTTGTACCAGGTGTATGTAGCTGCTGGGTTAGCATCACTGCTACAGGTCAGAGTCACTTCTCTGTTCTCTCTGATCTCCCCAGAGGGACTCACTGACATGGGGGAAAGCTTCGGGGCATCTGCAGGAGGACATATGAACATTAATTAACTTTGGTCTAAAGATGTATACACCAGTGTCTTTTTGACACTACCACTAGGAGTGTGTGCTGTAGTCACATTTGCAAATCCTAAACACATCTGTGAGGTTATTAAATTGTTTGCTGCTTTTAAAGAAAGCTATTTCACTCACATTCCACATTGATAGAGATGGATCTAGATTTAGTTGTCCCCAGCTTGTTCTCAGCTGTGCAGTAATACTGTCCAGAGTCAGAGGACTGGATGGAGCTGAAGACAAGCTGTGGTTCTTCACTGAGAGGTCTGAGGTTTCCATTCTTGTACCAGGTATATTTAGCTGCTGGGTTAGCATCACTGCTACAGGTCAGAGTCACTGAACTGCCCTCCACTATCTCAGCAGAGGGACTCACTGACACAGAGGGAAGCTTTGGAGCATCTGCAGAACAACATGCATAAAGACACATTTCATTAATTAATAAAAGACAGAATTACAGCATCACAATTGTAGCCCCCCCGCCAACCAGTCAAGTTGCAGTTAGTGTCATCAATTCAGTATCTGACCCAAGTGTTTTTGTAGAACATTATGATGTCACAGTGAAGTTGACCTTTGGGATATAAAATGTTGTTACGTGCCGTAGAGTTTGTGGTGTGTGTGTGTGTGTGGGTGTCTTTGTGTTTGTTACAGGTGCGTGTTGCAGGTGTGTTCCCTGAATGGTGCCTCGCAGCTGGTGCCAATCAGGTGGAGGATAAAGGGAGAGTGGACCGAGGCCACTGGCTGTCAGTGGACCGCTAGTGCTCCTGGGAACCGTCTCACCACCATGTGTTTTAGTGTAATACCAGTGTGTAGTGATATACCGTTTAGTGTCTAAGATCCGGTGTTTTCTGAGTTGTATTGATTGTGCATTGTCTTCCCTCCTTTTGAGTGGACTGTTTTCAGTTTATAGTCAATTCTTATCATCCTCAGTTTTTGGAGGGTTGTTTTGTGTTTATATTTTTGTTTAGTTAATAAAATATTTGGCTTACGTAAATCTTACCAGCGCTTCATTTTTCCCTCTCTTAATTATTACGGTTACTCCTGAACTTCCTAGACAAGTTGGAACGTAACAAATGTCATCACTTCCTCATTTTGTCCCATCAGACATTTCTGTGAAATTTTGTTATAATCAGCGTATGAATTCATGAGTTACGGACAAAAATATGTTTTGTGAGGTAACAGTGATCTTGACCTTCAACCTCCAAATTCTAATCAGTTCATTCTTGAGTCCAAGTGGACATTTGTGCCAAATATATGGTAATTCCCTCAAGGTGTTCCTGAGACATTCACGAGAATGAGACGATCTGATGGACGGACAGAAAACCTGAAAACATAATGCCTCCTGCCACGGCTGTCGCTGGCACAGAGACATAAAAATCACGATACACAAAATCATTCACAGCATGAGTAATACAGTGGATCATCTGGTACAGAAAATATTTACATGTTTTCCTTCCACTGTGAAAAATCATTCTAATTTAAGTTGACAGATAATGCAAAAATTGAATAAGTGACACAATGTAAGCTCAAATATTAGACATGAAGAGGGTAGTTTCTCACATTAAAGTCCACTGACTGTAAGTCTGAGTGTTATTAGTGACACTTTGGAGTAAACTCACACACTGGAGGAGAGCGGTGATCCTCATGTCCTTTAACAGCACAGGAATAGCTGCCATCATCGTTGACAGAGACGCTGTGAGAAGATGTTTCTTCTTCCAGTTTCTCTCCATTATTGTACCAGACATGTGGAGTGTGTCCAGCTACATTACACCTGCTGTGACACTTCAGCTCTGCCCAGGTGGATGATCCTTCCACCAGCACCTGGAGATCTGGATGTGTCAGGAAAGAGCGGAAATGTCATTTCAAACCAAACCATAAAGTAAATACATGCAAACAGACAGAAATAGTCACAGTAGTGTTTCCTAGACACTGAAATATTGTATCCAGATATTCCACTGAAAATGTTACCTGTGACAGACAAAGTGACTCCAGGTGAACCAGTATAACCATTGGGATAGTGTGTTGTGAACCTGAACTTGTACACAGCTGCGTCGCTCTCTCTCAGGTCTGTGATTCTCAGAATGCAGTAGTCATCACGAAACAGATACTGCACTCGACCTGTGTAGTCTCTGTCTATTTTCAGATCCACGGGTTCTTTATTACTCACTTTAGCAAACCAGAATTTTGTTTTAACCATATCAGTTTTATCTTCTTTTCTGGATGGGTATCTGTAGCTGCAGTGTATTTCCACTGTTGATCCTTTTACAGCACAGATCTCAGTAGAGGTGTAAGTCACTCCCCAGTCACTCTGACCCTGTATCACTGTAACACAGAGCACATCAGGAACCACAATCAGACTCAGAACAGCAGAGCAAAGACTGAAATTTCAAAAAGAGATTCTTCAATATGGAAACGTGCTAGACAGGGGCGTTGTTTCAGCAAAAGCTAAGGTATGGCAATATGACATGACGTCACAGAGCTACTGATGATGGAGTTTCAAAAATTTGAACGTATATAAAACTTCACTTTGGTCTTTGACCTGTCAGAAGTACATACTATGCTATTGAAAACTGTTTCAAAGGACATGAAGCTGTTTCTCACATTCATAATTCCCCTAATGCACGACTTGGTGAGAGCAGTGAAAACATCGGACCTATTTCGGCGCATTTCAGCACCACGGACAGCGAGCGGACATTTAATTATCATTAGTCATGTGTTTAACTTCACAGAAAATAAAGAAAATAAATTAATTACGAGCTCATTTCTAGAAGATAACCAAGGGGTCCAGTGTTAGAAACACAGTAAATCAAAGGCCAATTGGTACAATACTGTATAGGCGAATTTATTGGAGTGTCTCCACAGACCGAAAATACAAGCTTAACATGCCGACATGAAGAAAAACCCCCACATACAATCAGACAGGCTTCAAGACATCATTTAGACAGGCTGTCTACAGCAGCAGAGCAAAATTCTTTTACAACACATAGATACCATATTTTTCCAAACAGGAGCCCGGGCGTTTATTTCACAAAATCGATTTTGACCCCAGGCATTTAAAAGAACCAGGGGCTATTTGCTCAAGACTTTTATTTTGTTTTGTTTTTTGCACCGACCTGCACCAGGATGTTATTTGGTTACGGTTCCTAGTATGTTAGTATGTTTTTTAGTGCAAAAACACTGTATAATGTAGGGGTGAGTTCTTAGAGTGGGTCATTTTTTTCGTGTACACGGGTTTCACCGCTGGGTGGTGCTATTGCATTATACCAGTAAAGCCCCAGTTATCCGAATATCAACCGAACGGGCCATTTAACCAACAGTTACAGGCCGCCACACCGAAATATCGTCATTCCGACGGTCCGCCATCCCGAATTCTGGCCCCTGAGTCCTGACAGTAAGCTATGGCGAGCCTGTAGAAGCTGTATTCCCCATGCATGTCAGCGATTTTCACCGGGTACGCACGTGAGTAATTCAGGCTGACATTACCTGTTTTTCAACTCTTCTGGTAATTTTATTAAAAGGCATGGCATATAGGTCCACAGTAACTTATTACTATTACTATTATTATTATTATTATTATTATCATTGGGTCTTATAAAAGTGGGCTACAATGAGTACCGGGCCATCAAATCACAGCATCCGCAGTGAGAGGACACGGAATTGTGCGCGCTTTTACGCACGCGGGTCAAGGCGATCACGGATATTTGATGTGGGAAAGATGTAGCCAGATGTATTACCTGTTTTAGATACGTGGCTGTCTGTCCGTCCGTCCGTCCGTAGCACGAGTCATGTGCGCCACTTCACCACCGACCCGTGCGTAAAAGCGCAAACAGTCCCTCAAGGAGGGACAGCCATGAGGCAATGAATGAGGAAATAATCGCCCACGCGTTTAATCGGACCGGTGTTTAATACGCAAAATGGGGTCAAACCCGCGGCGGCTATTACGTGCCCCGCGGCTATTTGCCACCGGGTGACTATTTCGAAATATACGATAACTCACATAACTCATAACTCGCGGAGGAGCGAAGTGGCGAACAATTTGATTCAATAACACTCGTATTTACTGATGAGCATATAACTGACCTATTTAAGTGCAATACAATGAAAACAACCAGCCAGTGCTCCTCAAGTAAGATGACTACAGAACCTCTCTCTTTTTTTTCCTCCCGATTCCAAGGTATGGCAGCTGCCATACCTCGCCATACCTAAATGACGCCTATGTTGCTAGATAATTAAAATACACTTCCAAAAACTACCTTCTACTACTTCTCACTGCAAGTTCATAAGACAAAGATGTCTCATTTAAATGACGCCCCTAAAGGTGATTTGTTTTTCCTTGTATGCACAAGTTATTATCCTATGGGAATAAGTTTATATTGTGTGTGCAAGATAAATAGCGGCCGAAATGAGTTTCCTCCGCAGGGTGGCTGGGCTCAGCCTTAGGGATAGGGTGAGGAGCTCAGACATCCGGGAGGGACTCAGAGTAGAGCCGCTGCTCCTCCACATCGAGAGGAGCCAGTTGAGGTGGTTCGGGCATCTGGTAAGGATGCCTTCCGGACGCCTCCCTTGAGAGGTGTTTCGGGCATGTCCAACCGGGAGGAGACCTCGGGGCCGCCCCAGAACACACTGGAGGGATTACATCACCCAGCTGACCTGGGAACGCCTCGGGGTTCCCGCGGAAGAGCTGACAGAAGTGGCAGGGGAGAGGGCTGTCTGGGCTTCTTTGCTGAGGCTGCTGCCCCCGCGACCCGGACCCGGATAAGTGGAGGACGACGAGTACGAGTACGAGTACGAAAATAAATCACCTTTCAGGACTTAAGAAGCTCCTTTAATATTAACATGTTTCTGGGGAATAGGTTTTCTCTTACAGTCACTTACTAGTCCATACCCGTTGGCAGCTTTGTCACCTTCTACCTATGCCAGTCCTCAATGCCAATGTGCAGTTTCACATAGATTGACCACATCAGTGTGCAGAAAAACGTGGGACAGACAGAATGACTGACTGACAGAATGACACACTGACAGTTTCCGTGATTATGTACAGCATACCATACCATGACTTAGTCATACCAAAAATTAGAAAAAAAAAACACCAACATTGGTCCACAGGGGGAGCCACAGCGATCGGTCACATTTTAGCCATTTTTAAGCATTTTTCTGTTGTTATAGCGCCACCCAGTTGCCAATTAGAGTTAAATTTCTCCAGTCACCTTGAGGCGTCCTGTTCTACATATCTACCAAGTTTAGTAAAAATCCATATGGCGGTTAGGCCTAGATAAGAAATTAGCTCTCTAGCGCCCCCATTTTGTTTGATGGGGTCAATAATGGAGGGGTCCCCTCAGATTATGAGTGGTCATATGCCTACAAAGTTGCGTGGTGATGGGTGAAACCCTTGAGATGTTATACACCTTTATGTGATGAGCCAAGCCCTCTGCAATATTCATTGCCTTATACAGTGCCTTGAAAAAGTATTCATACCCCTTAAACTTTTTCACATTTTGTGACCTTACAATCACAAACTTGAATGTATTTTGCAGAGATTTTATGTGATAGACCAACACAAAGTGGCACATCATTGTGAAGTGGAACGAAAATGATATACGGTTTTCAAAATTTTAAGCGAATATAAATCTGAAAAGTGTGGTGTGCATTTGTATTCAGCCCCCTGTACTCTGATACCCCTAAATACAATCCAGTGCAATCAATTGCCTTCAGAAGTCACCTAAGTATTAAATAGAGTCCACCTGTGTGTGATTTACTCTCAGTATAAATACATCTGTTCTGTGAAGGCCTCAGTGGTTTGTTAGAGAACACTAGTGAACAACAGCATCATGAAGACCAAGACACTCACCAGACAGGTCAGGGATAAAGTTGTAGAGAAGTTTAAAGCAGGGTTAGGTTATAAAAAAATATCCCAAGCTTTGAACATCTCAAGGAGCACCGTACAATCCATCATCCAAAAATGGAAAAAGTATGGCACAACTGCAAACCTACCAAGACATGGCCGTCCACCTAAACTGACAGAGCGAGCGAGGAGAGCACTGGTCAGAGAAGCAGCCAAGAGGCCCATGGTCACTCTGGAGGAGCTGCAGAAATCCACAGCTCAGGTGGGAGAATCTGTCCACAGGACAACTATAAGTCGTGCACTCCACAAATCTGGCCTTTATAGAAGAGTGGCAAGAAGAAAGCCATTGTTGAAAGAAAGGCATAACAAGTCCCGATTGCAGTTTGCCACAAGCCATGTAGAGGACACCACAAACATGTGGAAGAAGGTGCTTTGGTCAGATGAGACCAAAGTTAAAATTTTTGGCCTAAATGCAAAGCGCTATGTGTGGCGGAAAAAAAACACTGCTCATCACCCTGAACACACCATCCCCACTGTGAAACATGGTGGTGGCAACATCATGCTGTGGGGATGCTTTTCTTCAGCAGGGACAGGGAAGCTGGTCAGAGTTGATGGGAAGATGGATAGAGCTAAATACAGGGTAATCCTGGAAGAAAACCTGTTAGAGGCTGCAAAAGACTTGAGACTGGGAAGGAGGTTCATCTTCCAGTAAGACAATGACCCTAAACATAAAGCCAGAGCTACAATGGAATGGTTTAGATCAAAGAATATTCATGTGTTAGAATGGCCCAGTCAAAGTCCAGACCTAAATCCCATTGAGCATCTGTGGCAAGACTTGAAAATTACTGTTCACAGACGCTCTCCATCCAATCTGGCTGAGCTTGAGCTATTTTGCAAAGAAGAATGGGCAAAAATTTCAGTGTCAAGATGTGCAAAGCTGGTAGAGACATACCCCAAAAGACTTGCAGCTGTAATTGCAGTGAAAGGTGGCTCTACAAAGTATTGACGCAAGGGGGCTGAATACAAATGCACACCACATTTTTCAGATTTTTATTTGCTTAAAAATTTTAAACTATGTATCATTTCCGTTCCACTTTACAATTATGTGCTACTTAGTGTTGGTTGATCACATAAAATCTCAATAAAAAACATTAAAGTTTGTGGTTGTAAGGTGGCAAAATGTGAAAAAGTTCAAGGGGTATGAATACTTTTTCAAGGCACTGTAGAAGCTCAGTTTTAGTAAGTTTTCCAACTTTTGCCAAGAGGGAACTTTAGATATTGGTCCCTAGATTATGTTCACCCAGTTTCATGCAGATCGCTCAAACTTCCTAGGAAGAGATCGATTTGAAGTGTTATTCAAAAAATTCAAAATGGCGGAAAATCTATATAACTGGAAGTTATGTGTTCTTGAGGCAAATTTGTTCCTCACGAAGAGAGGCATCTCTGTGCAAAGTTTCATGTCTCTACGACATACGGGGCATGAGATATGCCCATTCAAAGATTGCAATTTCAATCGGTTGCTATAGCGCCCCCCTTTGGCCAATTGATGTAATATTGCTTCATTCACATCCTCCCATGACCCTCTACCACTGTGCCAAATTTCACATGGATTGACCAAGTCAGTGAGGAGAAAAACGTGGAACAGACACACAGACAGAGTTTTCGTCATTATATAGTAAGATTGTAAGATATAGTAAGATTAAGGTCCGGGCAGGCAGTCCGCTTGTTTTCCTGCTCATTCTTTCTTCCTTTTTCTTCTTCTTCCTTCTTCTGAGGAAATCCTACTTCCCATGCGTAAAAAATCACCAAACAAGTCAATAGTTCTGATGGTGGCGCTACAACAAGCGTCTAAAGTTCAAAAATTTGAAAATTCACAACAAATTAACCATATGTTCTACAGCTTTGCAGCCTTCCCCAAACTGTAGCCCCAATACTGAAGAAACTTTTGTACATTTAAACCTATTGCAAAGTATGAAGTCCATCACTGTTTTTTTTCAAAAACTGTACAACTTATTAAACCTATCTTCTCCCACAGTCTATGCTCAATTGACACCAAACTTGCTACAGAGCATCTTCAGACTGTCCTCCACAAAGTGTCCTCACAGATTTTTGATTAATTAAAAATTGAGCCTACAGTGCATCAAGATGTTTGACTGTAAACAGTACTGTAAAAACATTCTTGCAAATTCTTGCTAAATAAGTTTTCAATGTTCATGAAAAAATTAACAAAATTTTGGAGTCATGGTAGATGATGTTTGGCAAATATCAGAATTTCATATCAACAACTGAATTTTTTTTACAGCATTCTGAATTCTGTCCTCATGTGAACCATTGCTGTCAATGGGAATAGAGCGGTTTTTTCCACTTACGGAGTGAATCAATCATTGTTAAAAACAAATTAACAACATCTGATGCAGTCTAGATGCAAGATGTGTATTTTCAGATTTTTGCCTTGATAACTGAATTTATGACAGCAGTTTGAAATCTGCCTTGACAGCTGCTGTCATCCTGGTGGCTGGCTTAGCCGATCTGTGAAGCCACAGATGAGTCGTCACTTGCTAATTAGCTCAGCCAGACAGAAGATGCTCCTTGGTGTCAGAGGCTGTGAGTTCAAGCCTCAACTGATGCAACATGTACATTGTAATGGAAACTTTCTTGTTGTCTTCCTATTCTGCCTCTTGTTGCTCAGAATTGCCTAAATTTGCCTAAAATTGCCTAAAATTGCCCGGCCCCGACCACTGCTGCACAGCAGCTATCATTTTTTATGCATTTTTAAACTCATGCTGTTAATTACATTTATGACTTTTATGATGTTATCTATGCATTGGGCCACGGTGAACACAGACATGGAAAAGTCCACATGCAAAGTGTGTGCTTAGTGATCAGACATGCAGCTTTGAGGGACAGAGTTACATTTTTATTTTCATGAGCAGTAGTTTTTTCCTGTTCTGTTTCCTCTGTGCTCACTGTGGTGAGATTCACGCAGAGATTAAAAAAACATTTAAGAGAAATGCAGAACAGAAGTGTGAACATGCACTGACACTTGGCTGCTACTGTACGTTATATTTAGATATCTAAAGGCAGATAATTGCACGGAGAAGCAAAATAAACACAGTCGTCTGCAAATAAAGAAATGATTCGGCGAAGTCTGGTTCCTATTTCTCAGAACGTACATAGCCTACATTTGCATATTAACACTTAAGTTACTGAATCATTCAGATGAACCACTGACACGCTCAGTTATACAGATAATTGAAACAGCACTAGCATTATTATGCAATGATACACACCACTTAAATGGTCAGGTAAAGGGATGCATGGAGATGCTGCATGTGTGAAAACATGTATCAGATCTGATGCTACAATGCCCAGGCCATACTGCCTGCATGAGAAGTGTGTGGCGGCTACTTTGCTAAACTGCTGTGGGTCACACATGTGGTGTTAACACAGACAACATTGCTGCGGTGCTGCTGCAGAGCTGCCTGCTCATGTAACTACTATATTTACACATTTAAAAGCCAATAGTCCATGTATTTATGGAGCCGTGCGAGTCACTGCATTGTCAACAACATGGTCGTGCAAATTTCACAATAAAAAGCCTTGTGTTAACAATGAAGGGATTCACAGGATTTACAGAAACGATGTCAGCGGGCTTTTATTTTGAAATGCAAACTAGCAGGTGTGAGTTAAGAATTATAATAATAAAAATAGATAATTTTTTTAAAAGGCTGGTTTGATACCGATATGACCACTGTCTATTTTTGCTCAAAACCACAAACGTCACACAGAAAAAATATGCAAGACTCCTATTCTAAAGATGATCTGCAGCTGAGAAGCCGCCAAGCCCTCGAAAACGGTTTGCCTCCCTACATCGGCAACACCTGTGCTTACTGGGAGGAACTTAAACACCATGGCCTGCCTCAGCCTGTGATATAAGCCACCTAGGCATATTACATCTCACACAAATCAAACATATGGCTCCAGCAAGTGTACTAAATGCCCGCCAGTGTAAATATAAATATACAGTACCTGGCACAGAGAGAAGGAAGACAACAAATCCACTCGCTGCTGCAGTTAAACTCATCGCTGCTCCTCTTATCTGCGTGACTTCAGAGAACATAAAACACATCAACAGGTGAACGCTGTCTAAGATGCTGTCTGAATAAGATAATGTTCCTCCGTGGTCAGCACAGTAAGAAGAATGCAGAAGTTGTTAAAGTAGGCACACTTCCTTCCTCTTAATGTTATTAGTATGCACAAAGTCAGTAACTGTCTGACTGGAGGAGAAAACAACCAGTTAAAACTCTAAGACAAGAGCTTTCTCACTAAAACTGGGTGTTTAAATGGTTATACATATTTAGAAGTACACATCCTGGTGTTACCTCTGGTAGAGGTTTATCAGTTCGCATAAAGCTACAGTGGAGTCAACTCACACACGGGATAGTGCACCCAAAAATGAAAATTCAGCCATTATTTACTCACCCTCATGCTGAGGAACGCTTTGGTGAAGTTTTAGAGTCCTCACATCCCTTGCGGAGATCGGCGGGGGGAGCGGCTAGCACACCTAATGGCAGACGGCGCCCCAGACTAACGTCCAAGAACACAAAATTGAATCCACAAATTATCTCCAACATGCTCATCCGTAGAGATCCAAGTGTGCTGAAGCCCCGACATAAAAAGTTGTTTGGAAAAACGTCATATGAACTCTGTTTTTAGCCTCACTGTAGCCTGTAGCTCTGACTGCTTCTCTGCTGACTGCTTCATTTTCTCTTCGCTCTTGAACCACATGTGGAAAGATGACCTGCAGCTGCTGTGACACTTTAGCTCTTAGTCTTATTCTGGTCACCTGCAGCTGGAGAGCTGGATACGTGAGGATGGACCCCAAACACTCACAGTTGTAGGAAGTCAGTTACACTGGGACAACGGGGCAGGTGGCACCAGGAAAAAGGGAGGCAGTAGGTCAGGTAGGGACACACACACACACACACACACACACTGATGCGAAAGAAAAAAAAAAAACCTCATTACATGAGGTAATGTATATTTCTAAATGTGAAACTCTGAACATAACCTGGCCCGGACCAGGTTAGGTCTGCAGCCAAAGGGCCCGTACACACGCCATGACTTTAACTGCCTGGAAAAAGTAAGGTCCGCGCTGGGTGCTACTCTTGTGCCTTTTCTGTGCCAGCTTTCAAAACTGCGGTGGCAGCGCGTCTGAGGTTGCTAAGCAACCTCAACAAGCACAGTGTCATAGCCCGTTTACCTAAGATCCTGAGTGCAGAGCTGATCTTCCTTCAGGTGCTGTTTGTGTGTCGGCCTATTGTCTGTGGGACTGCTGTAAAGCTCTGGCAGCCCTGCACCAAAATGATCAACTTCTTCTCCATTTTTATCACTGACTGATATTTACAGATAACGGGAAAGATATCTGTCGGCTGTGACTGGTCAGTCCTCGTCGCATGATGTGCAGCGTGCACTACTGCGTTCTAAAAGCCGGCACAGCAGGGCACAGCTGTCACACCCTGAAAATTAGGCACTCGTGAACGTGAGCCCACAGCAACTGCGTCGCTCTGGTGTTTGAGCATGTGTGCTGCGTGTCTACATTTAAAAAAAAAAAGAATATGAGGGTGCGAAAAAGGTGGCATGTGTCCGGCCCCTCAGTTAGCATGGGATCTAGCCCAACGGTACTTTTCTGGTGCTATACCCTTTCCGTAAAAACAAAAAATATCATTTTTGAACAAATGCTCCTCTGCTCTTTTCTAATCACACATACAGCTTCCCTTTTTTTCTGTGTGCTTGCATGTGTGTGTCTGCTCGTCCCTGTGAAGGTATATGCCTTGATCCTGGGGGAGTGTTGAGGCTGGTACTGCAGGAATATGAGGTGCTGCAGCTGCTGACAAACAGATATTACAGCTTCATCAGTAATTTGACTAACAATAATAAAGTGTATTAAATGTACTAGAATTACTGTCTAGTATCTGCAGGTCAAATTCGGCTCTTTACCGCCATCTAGCAGCAGCAGTTACAAACTACTACTAAATCAGCAAACATTACTTTCTTCAAACCCCTCCATGTTCTTCATTGGCAAATTCTAAACTGGGATTTCACTTTTAAATCACAACCAAATTAACACCTGTTAGCTAACTAAATAGAGACATATAAAACAATAACAATGTTAAATAGTTTATTTAAATGGCAAATATACTCATCTTCCTTCCACAGAAACAGAAGCTAGCTTATGTTTGTCTCCTGAGAGACTCAACAAGACACTACTGTGACATATCATTATCATATAATGCCAAAGATGTTATGATTAATGTGGTGGCAAACGACTGCATACTTACACATCCAGCAGACACGAGGCAACACTGCAGCTGTGAGTCTGGCCTCTGTAGCTCTGGTTTGATCTTCACATATTGTAAAAGGAATATGGGTCTTCAGCTCGTAGATATTCGACTAACTTAATCACGTGGTTGCAAACATTTTCTGGCATCAGCAGTGTTGATAGAAGATGTTGCAAAAGTAGTAATACCACAATTTACAACTTTGTTTATCCCGAGGGAAATCGGACAAGGCACCAAGTTGACTATTTCTGCAATGTAAACGATCGGCTGGTTGTGAATGATAAAATAAATTTTTAAATTTGCATTTGTGATGCATTTATGTTGCTTTTATTTTGTTATTTCCCATGAACACAGGAGTGCTTTTATCTTGAAGAGACAGCAGACATAAGTTATATAGGACATAGGTTATGGAAAACTGACTACAAGATAAACAGTGCATTAACGTGAAGACGGGGATAAACAACACAAAAGATAAACAAGTAATACAGACAAATGGGGAGACTTTAACAGGAGTTTAGCTCCAGTCGAGAGGGCAACAAGGTATTAACTGCATTCATTTGGGTCTAACTGACTAATAACTTTGAGTTTTTGTCATACATGCTGACTTTCTTGAGTCTTGTTGTGCCTTAATTATAATGTATTTTCAATTTGCCTCTCCAGGCATGAGGGCTCTGTGTTGTGGGATTTTCAAATATAGGTATATTTTTTTCAGCATGTTGCAGTTTCAGAGATCTAACAGGAGAAATCTATGTAACTTTACATGGCAAAAAAAGTCTAATGAGGGTCAAAAAATTTTCTAAAAACATGCTCAACCAGCCCATTTGTTTGTGCCTCTATGGTAAAGGTAATGAAGCTAAGCTAATGTAATAACAATTGACTATTTGCTATGAAATAAAAAGAGTAATGTGATAAATTTATGTTATCCATTATATATAGCTATATATACTGAAATTATCTCTAAAGTATGATTTTCTTACTGTCTAAACCCATGTTCGAACAAACAGTTGAATTATTATTTAGTGATAAAGGTAGTAATGCTAAAATAATACATTCATATTTTTATAAAATAAAAAATTCTAATCACTGTTGTTATTGTCATATATTTAATGTTATTCTGTTCTATATTTGATGAAAAAAAAAATCTATCATTCGTCACTGAGATGTTTTTAAAGTACTGTTAAAGTAAATATCTGCAATAAATGCGTGGAAATAATACTAGCAGTGGTAATACTACTTCCATGATAAGAATTTGACATATTTTGGTACAATAACATATTAATAGCAGTATTAAAATACTTTTTGTTTGTTTGTTTTGCAACATTTTAACTGTTTGGTAAAGGCCTATTCCTCAAAAAATACAATCTGATTACAAACAAAAAAAAAACATGACAGTTGATATTATTGCCCCAAGTAAATTAAAAAAGGCAAAAAAGAGGACACAAAAGTGTTAATAGTTGGTGAAATCGCTCCATAGCCATTTATAAATACCATAAACTACTAGCAATGCACAAAGACAAACAATTCACCAAGAATAAAATCTTTAAAATAAGACACAATTATTTTGGACTGTCTTAGACCACAGGAACATGTATGAATTTTGAGAATGGGCGTAGTCCCCCTTTGAAGGTGAAGTGTGAAAGATTTAGGAGAATTTGGCGGCGCCCAGCGGTGAATTTTAGATTGCAACCAGCTGAAACTTCTGCCAGCGCAAATTCCTTTAAGTGTTAATTGTTCTGGAGGTTTTAAGGAGGTGGAATTATGCACAGAGGTCTCTTCCTCTCCAAAACAAACAGATCACGGGTCTCATTTATAAACACTGCGTACGCACAAAACGAGGCCTGAAAGAGGCGTACGCCACTTCCCACGAAAAAGTTGTGACCCAGCGTTGTTGGGAGAAACTTTGACTCATGCTTAGGAACATTTTGAAAGCAGGAAATTGGCGATGCAGATGGTGAATAGGAAGCATGATTGTAGAAACTGTCGAATA
This sequence comes from Epinephelus lanceolatus, assembly GCF_041903045.1. Lineage (NCBI taxonomy): Eukaryota > Metazoa > Chordata > Actinopteri > Perciformes > Serranidae > Epinephelus > Epinephelus lanceolatus. The sequence goes on from NC_135736.1 coordinate 45,074,503, forward strand.
TATTTTGGTGTGCGCCATTTTTGACTTTTGTCGTTCATACATTTTTAGTATGGATCCTACACATTGTTGTATAAATGAGACCCCTGGTGGTTAAAGTGGTTAAAACACAGAATAAAGCAGTTCACATTACTAATCTGTGTTTCTCCCAAACTGTTTGGCATGTCACTGACAGTCAGTAGCCCAGCACCTGATGACATGTGCTCACCTTCTCTCTATTATAACATTTCTGTGCCCAGACATTCAGGAGGTTTTTCACAGTGACCCAAATTGTCCGCAAAGGTCTCTTCATCTCCATGAGAAATGGATCCTGTGATTTAAAGCTTTAAAATCACTCGGTACGTTTACACACACACGCAGTAGTCGAGCTAAGCTCATAGCTCAGCTAATCAGTCAAGTCGGACTTCTCGTCTTGTCTGAGTTAACATGCAGAGGAGAGAATCAAATTTTTGACCAAGTAATGTCTGACTGCCTCGACAGGCGGCGGTGTTTGTTTGTCTGGGAGTTACCGCACTGCTGCTAGGTCAACAGCCCGCAAAAGAAAAAGTGGTGCATGTGCAGAACGCAGAGTCCGACTCCAGTCGACTCCAGTCAGACTAAGATTTTCAGTGGAATTATCTAGGTGTGTTAGTCGAGCTATAGATAGTCCAATTTCAGTCAGACTAAGCTGTTTACATGCATTCAAAAGTCCGGTTTCAGTCGTAAGCCAATAATTGATTTTCTCAAGCTGCATGTAAACTTACTGACTGAGTTGAGCAGCTTTACTTTTTTTTTTTAATTTAAAGGCTGCTCATGGCAGAGGGGCTGCCAACTACTAATTTCAAATGATCCTATCTAGAGCCAGTGTTCGGTTTGTCCATCCTGGGCTACTGTAGAAACATGGTGGTGCAACATGGCGATCTCCATAGACGAGGACCCGCTCCCTGTGTAGATATAAACGACTCATTCTGAGGTACCAAAAACACAACAAGTCTTTTTTCAGGTGATTAAGCACCAAAGAAATTCATATTCCATTTCCGCCAAAAAAACCTACAAACTGGAGCTTTAAGATTTCCATAGCCAAGAACTGCCTCTCTGTAACTGTTCTGCTCATAAGACTAAAAAGTGTCAAATAAACGGACTTCTGACAAATGTAACACGGATGTGAACGGCACTTTATTTGTATTTTATCCTTACACTACACATAAATTATGCACTGCAGCATGCTGATACAGTTATGTGGCAGTTAAAGGCTCAGTTCACCCAAATTATGAAAATGAAGGAAAAGCATGCATAGTACTTGTCTACGCAGGCGGACAAATATAAGTCAAGACTCGGCATTGCGGCTGACTGACGATCACTATAAAACCGGCACGCCGCAGGAGGCTAAGCGCTGGAGATAACTTTGATGCGCCCACAAACTGATTCACACTCTCTCTTTTACTCGGTTAATTTCTCTTTAATGCCATATCACAAAGCCCTGCATTTCATACATACGCTAGTGCAAGGTATCATAAGAATACAAGTAACAGGATGTCTGAAATTGTCTTCACCCCTTCTTTGTCCTGCAATGAATGAGTGCACTGACTTTCTACTGCGCCACAGCGCCACTGTAGCGGTTGGGAGGTGTGTTGCACATTGGTAGTAAGAGGCAATGAACGTCATAGGGTACGTCCCAAGTCCCTTAAAATTACTGCTAACCACCTTATCTAGCCACCTTACCTAACTGTTTAGTCCCTCCCACTTAGGAAAACATGCAAGGAGTCAGGAGTTAGGAGTGAGGAGCGAGGATTGCTAATTAAGAGACATGAGACGGCCTTACTCTGAAGCGTCACGTAAAGCGTCACATTATATTCGCTGATCAAAGCCATAACCACACCCCCACCGTCATGACTCTGGTCACACAGGTTTGCATGTATTACCATTGTTATTGAGTCATTTGCCGAAGTTAGTCGCAATTAAAGAATGGTCTGTAGCCCTGCCACTGTCACTGTGATGAGCATCATTATCATTATTATTATCATCATCATTATTATCACTATTATTAAATCCACTCACCATCATTCAACAAGTCAGCTGCTGAGTGAATAAGACATCAGACCTGTCAGTCTGCCTCAGTCAATTCAGTTTTATTTATAAAGCCCAATATCACAAATCACAATTTGCCTCACAGGGCTTTACAGCATACGACATCCCTCTGTCCTTTGGACCCTCACAGCGGATTACTGTGAACTCCCCCAAACAAAATCTTTAATGGGGGAAAAACGGTAGAAACCTCAGGAAGAGCAACTGAGGAGGGATCCCTCTTCCAGGACGGACAGACGTGCAATAGATGTTGTACAAAACAGATTAACATGATATATTAACAGTAATCCTTATGACACAATGAGACAGAAAGAGAGAGACAGACAGAGAGAAAGAGACAGAGAGAGAGAGAGAGAGAGAGAGAGAGAGAGAAAGAGAGATGCAGGACAGACAGTAGCTTACAACAACATTAATGAAAGTAATAATATTAATTAATATTAATATTAATAATTAATATTACCTACAAGTTATTAAACATTATTACACTCACATGACATGCAGGACAATTAATGATGAGCAAATGTGTGTGTGCGTGGTGTTATATCAACACGTGTGGTTCTGGACTCGAGCAGCTGCACATTTAACAGCCACACATCACCGACAGTCCGCTGAACAACGCAACGGGTTGTGAATGAAATAAACTTAATTACAACATGACAGTCTTGCACGAAATATCATCAGCGTTACTCTTTGTAGTCACGTAGGCATGTGAATTACAGCATTTCATTGCAAAGAATGCATGTAACGGGTACGCTTGCGCTGTTTCTCCGCCATCTCGTTCAAATGAGCCAGATGTAGGGGGCGGGTATTTATACGTCATGGCCTCAAGCTGAAAAAGACTTCCTGTTAGGAACCTCTCGTGTTACCTTACACATCGCACCTAACAGATCCCTCCTAACTCCTAACGCTAACTCCTTACTGGCAGGAATAAGAGACATGAGACGGCCTTAAAGATGGCGGACCTCGAACGACTTCCGGTTCAAGTAAGGAGTTAGGAGTTAGCAGTATAAAATAAGAGACTTGGGACGCACCCTTGGTCCAAGGCTAGAGCCTCTCACTACCAATGTGTAATACACCTCCCAACCGCTATAGTGGCGCTGTGGCGCAGTAGAAAGCCGGTGCACTCATTCATTGCAGGACGAAGAAGGGGTGAAGAAAATTTCAGACATCCGAGATAAAATGCATGTTTAATGAACAATAACGGAAAACACACGGCAACCCCCCGTACACCTTCCTAACATCTGTGCCTATGAGGTGAGTACATTACATGTTTGATTTGAACGTTTATGGAGACGTGAATCGGTCTAGACCGAGAACCCCCAAACAAAAAACGGGGTTCGTGGTCCAAGGCTACCAGACTTACCGACATGACACACACACACACACATGGCTCCTACACTCGGAAAAGAGGTAATAGTTTTTTGATTTGGGTGGTGCAGCGGTTGCTGTCCTGAGGAGTGCACAGTATTTCTAACCTCATTGTGGCCACCTGCTAAATAATCAAGGTGCACATAAAACCTCATGAATAAATAACAGACCACACGTTCATGCTGAGTTCATTTCTTGACCGTGCTGTAGAGTGCAAATAAATCCTCCCCATCTTCTTGACGTCTTGTTCTGTGAAGGGACAAATAAAGTGTTCACACACTTTATGACTCAGCGTGTATTTTTTAATCATGTAGTGATTAGAATTTGCTGCTCACCCCGGGGCACCACTGGCACTTTCAGTTTTGATAGCAGTGTATTCAACACCGCTGTCCTCGTCCTCGTGCCTGTGGGGCTGAGCTGGCCTGACGTTAGAGTAGAGAGCTTCTTCCTGGTTCTGAGGGAAGCTGATGCTGGAGTAATGAAGCTCATCCTGCTGCTCTGCTGGTTGCGTTTGTGCTGCAGCTGATGGGACGTCATACACTGGACCCATGTTTAGCTGACGGGACAAACAGAACTTTTTTTAATGCCATGTTGCACAAAATGACCTTCCCTGTTGGATTTGGGGAAGGATCATGGTAGGTTATTCTTGAATGATACAAAATTCCTTCACTGGGCACTGAGGGTTTCTGGGCACAATACTTGATGCTCTTTGTTTTGGAACTGATCCCAATTTGCTGAGCCAAACAACTGTGGTCCTGAAGCCTGAGAAGTGTTTAGGCTGTTGCAATTCCTACTGTCACCAGCAGAGGTCTCTGATATTCAAAGGCTACTTCATGTTCACAACATTAACTGGTGAACCCTGTGCCACTGACAGAGATTATTTTTAACACTATATTTTAGATGTATTTACATATACATACATTGGCAGGAAGAGCAGCGATGTCTCAACAAAAAAAACCTCCAAAAAACAGCCGCTTTCCATGCCACTTTTCTGGCGAGAAAATAAACAATGTCTAGGTAAAAAACTACAGCCTTTTCTGACACTGTCCCAACAGGAAAAGCAGCGTTGTCTTGGTAAAAAATAACTACTTTTCGTGCAAATACCTGGGCAGACAAAAACAGCAACGCCTCGGTAAAAAACAACCTCTTTTCATGCCACTGTCTGTGCAGAAAAAACAGTGCTGTCTCAAATAAAAACAACCGCCTATCGTGCCACTATCCTGGTAGGAAAAGCGGTGTTACCTCTGTAAAAATAACTGCTTTTCATGTCACTGTCTCTGCAGAAGAAACAGCAGTGCCTTGGTAAAAATACCCACTTTTTTAATCCAACGTCCCTGGCAGGAAAAAGCAGCGATGTCTTGGTAAAAAAGAACTGCTTTTCAAGGCACTTTCCTGGCAGGAAAATAAGAGTTGTCTGGGTAAAAAACTATATCTTTTCATGTCACTAATGCAGCGGAAAAAAACAGATTTATCCTGGTTAAAACAACCTATTTTCATCCTACTAGCAGGAAGATCAGCATTGTCTTGGTAAAAAGCAACTGCTTTTCATGGCACTTTCCTGGCAGGAAAATAAGAGTTGTCTGAGTAAAAAACTATTTCTTTTCATGTCACTAATGCGGTGGAAAAAACAGAATTATCCTGGTTAAAACAACCAATTTTCATCCTACTATCCTGGCAGGAAAAGCAGCGATGTCTTGGTAAAAAGCAACCGCTTTTCATGCCACTTTTCTGACAGGAAAATAAGCAATGTCTAGGTAAAAAACTACTTCTTTTCATGCCATTGTCCCAGCAGGAAAAGCATTATGTCTTGGTAAAAAAACAAACACCCATTGTGCCACTGTCCTGGTAGGAAAAACAGTGATGTCTCTGTAAAAATAACTGCTTTACATGCCACTGTCTTTGCAGAAAAAAACAGCGATGTCTCGGTAAAAAAACAACAGCTTTCTGTGCCACTATCCCAGCTGGAAAAGCAGCAGTCATGTCTCTGTCAAAGAACAACTGCTTTACGTAAAAAGCCATGTATATTCTTCATCACTTTAGAAATGTTGATATGATACTGAAACATGCAAATGTAATATATTTGTTGTCTGCAGATACCTACCATGCCAACATTTTCATCTGGCAATTGGATTAGAGTCTGTAGATCCATATCACTAACACCAAAACGTATTTTCCAAAAAATTTAGCCATGCAGTTAAGACTTCCAACATTATGCCACACAATTAAATTACATGTCATTTTGATTGTGAACGAAGAATTAAAAAACTCAAAGGAATACGGCCCTCCAGAAACAGTATTCCAATTATGCAGGATAATCTACCCAAAACTACTTTTTAAAGGAAATTGTGGTGACTTATTTAAACCCAGAACTGACTGAGGTGAAGAAACTAAAAAGGAGGAAAAATGAATCACTTTTCAGCTGAGCATTCTCTCTAACTCTTTCACTTTCTCAGTCTTTTCTCACCTGTGGTCCATTGTCAGGTCTCTCTCCGCCATGATACTGTTGTGTGAGGGCCTTTTTTCTTCTGGATAGAAAAATGAGCAATTGAATAAATTAACTAATCAGTTTAGGGAACAGATAACAAAATTTTACGTGCATTGAAGAGCATAATCAGAGTCACACAGAATTGCTCACCTTATCCAAAGGAAGACAGCGAGGACTGCTAAGATAGCCAGGAGAACACAAGAGATGGTTCCTGCAGCTGCTAATTTCCAGGCACCTGTCAGGAAAAAACACTGACAACTGATTTGGGAAATACAGGATGTTTGAGTAATTACAGATTAATATATCACACCTAAATCTCCAGTAGGTGTTCAATTGTATCATGGAAGTGTCAGCAGGGCCCCCTAGCCTTCACCTGCATTCACAGTAACACATACCAACCAGAAAGAGACTCATAAAGACCCCAAAGAGATGCAAAGGAACTGCAAAGACACAGAAAACAACTACAAAAACAGGCAAAATTTCACAAAGAGACATGGAACAACCACAAAGAGACACAAAACAACTACAGAAACAGGCAAAACATTCACAAAGAGACACAAAACAACTACAAAGAGACACAAAACAACTACAAAAACAGGCAAAACATTCACAAAGTGACACAAAACAACTATAAAGAGACAAAAATGACCGAAAAAAGACATAAATATACCTCAAAGAGACACAGAACCAACTACAAAGAAACGCAAAACCATCACAACATCCTGTGTCTTGCTCCCATGTGAGAGAGGTGACAGGGCCCCTTTGCATATCTGTGCCCAGGGGCCCACTGTCTCATAATCCACCCATTAACCGCACAGAGATCATTTTCATAGGTTTGGTCGAGGGTGTGTGAAGGTATCCAAATAAAATATGTAGTAAAGAGGTGCATGTGGCTGTATGCACATAACTTACCTGCCACAACAGTCAGATGTAAGGTGGATATTTGACGTCCTCTTGTGTTCTGAGCTTCACGGTAATAATTCCCACTGTGTTCAGCTCTGATGTCAGTGATGGTGAAGATCTGTCCTGATGCTTTTGGTGAGTCTTCATCCTCCTTGTACCAGGTATAGTTAGCTGCTGGGTTAGCATCACTGCTACAGGTCAGAGTCACTGAACTGCCGTCCACTATCTCAGCAGAGGGACTCACTGACACAGAGGGAAGCTTTGGAGCATCTGGAGGAGAGTATGTATAAACAGATATGATGCAACGTGTATATGTTCAGTGACGCTAATGTGCAAAGCAGAAAACCTTTCTCACAAAGAGTGCAATAAGTTTCAAGGAACATGTGTTCAAGTGTTGCTTCTTTATAGCATGAAATTATTTCTGCAATTAACTCATCTGATTTTTTACATCTGTGTCTCATCTTTGAAACACACTGTGTCTACATGATTTGCTGATGTTTGTGAAACTTACACTGAACATCTAAAACTAGAGAAGTAGAGTTGATCCGTCCATGTCGATTCTCAGACTTGCAGTGGTAACTCCCGCTGTCCTCAGAGCTGATGGAGGTGAAAAAAATGTCTTCCTTTCCTTCAAGCAGTGTTTGGTTCTCCTTGTACCAGGTGTATTTAGCTGCTGGGTTAGCATCACTGCTACAGGTCAGAGTCACTGAACTGCCCTCCACTATCTCAGCAGAGGGACTCACTGACACAGAGGAGGCATTTGGAGCATCTGGAAAAGATTTAACAGCGATTTTTATGAATTGTGGTGTGTTGCAGCATCTGAAACTTTAGAGGAGGTCTTGTGATGAATATGATGGTTTGAATCCCCTGAACAGTGCAGTTAATATATAAATGCTAATTAAAACTGAGCTGCTCAACGAACTACAGCTGCAGACATTAATTGTGAGGAGAGCAAGCAAAAGCAAACCTTTGTTAAATAGATGCAACACATCTGACACATTTAAGCTATTTTGAATAAGCCATTTTTACTCACATTGCACATTGATAATAACATATTCAGAACTCCTCCTCCCCAGCTCGTTCTCAGCTGCACAGTAATACTCTCCAGAGTCAGAGGACTGGATGGAGCTGAAGAAATGCTGTGGTCCTTCACTGAGAGGTGTTTGGTTCTTCTTGTACCAGGTGTATTTGGCTGCTGGGTTAGCATCACTGCTACAGGTCAGAGTCACTAAATCATCCTTCATAATGTCACCAGAGGAACTCGTCAACAGCGTGGGAACCTTTGGAGCATCTGGAGGACAGAATATGCATCCATTAATATGAGTATGTTAGTGGATTTATAATGTGTGTTATCACTCTCATGACATAAGACAATAAAAATAAGAACACACAAGACAGGTAGCTTTCGTGATACTGTCTACTGTCTTTTAGGTGGTAGGTTATGTTCACCGGTGCTTTATTGTAATTTGCTCTGTACAATTAAGCGATCCATTGTCACACTCACAGCTTTCTTCTTTTAATTGTTATCATCCCTCACAATGGCTGCCAATCAGGGCTTTCGATGTGTCACACACTTATAATTCCCACGCGCGAACGGCCACAAATAGGTTCCCCGTGAAGGATTTTTAAATTGAATAGATTAAATTAAATTGCATTTTTTAGGTAGAGTTTGCTAAGAAATGGATGCCCACAACATACTAATGCAGTCAATCTTACTATATCTTATTTTACTAAATAATGATGAAAACTCTGTGTGTGTGTCTGTTCCACGTTTTTCTCCTCACTGACTTGGTCAATCCATGTGAAATTTGGCACAGTGGTAGAGGGTCATGGGAGGATGCCAATGAAGCAATATTACATCAATTGGCCAAAGGGGGGCGCTATAGCAACTGATTGAAATTGAATATTTGAATGGGCATATCTCATGCCCTGTATGTCGTAGAGACATGAAACTTTGCACAGAGATGCCTCTCCTCATGAGGAACACATTTGCCTCAAGAACCCATAACTTCCGCTTATATAGATTTTCCGCCATTTTGAATTTTTTGAAAAACACTTCAAATGGATCTCTTTCTAGGAAGTTTGAGCGATCTGCATGAAACTGGGTGAACATAATCTAGAGACCAATATCTAAAGTTCCCTCTTGGCAAAAGTTGGAAAACTTACTAAAACTGAGCTTCTATAAGGCAATGAATATTGCGGAGGGCGTGGCTCATCACATAAAGGTGTATAACATCTCAAGGGTTTCACCCATCACCACGCAACTTTGTAGGCATATGACCACACATAATCTGAGGGGACCCCTCCATTATTGACCCCATCAAACAAAATGGGGGCGCTAGAGAGCTAATTTCTTATCTAGGCCTAACCGCCATATGGATTTTTACTAAACTTGATAGATATGTAGAACAGGACGCCTCAAGGTGACTGGAGAAATTTAACTCTAATTGGCAACTGGGTGGCGCAAAGCATTTTCATCACTTCGTTACTACAAACTAAAATCATAAGGATTGGCACATCAGCAGTCCTAGCTTGCAGATTAGATCACAGGTTAATCACATAAGAGCAAGTGCAAACAAACGCTCTCAAAGTTTGAATTTCCACTCCAGCCACGCCTGCTTGTAAGATTTGACGCTTCAAGCTCGCAACTACATTCCACTTGACGATGAAGCCGACTTCATGAAGGAAGCAGAAAATGGCGCCCTACAGCAGAGAGGGTGAGTAATGATTCAATGAGATTTGTGACAGGTAACTGCACAGTGACTGCTCTCCTGCCCTGGATAGTCAAAGGGTTTCTTCGAATTCTCTTTTCATTTTTAAGTCTTGCTTTTTCATACCAGCATTTACTTGTACTGTTACTTTCTGGGGTTGCATAGTAGAGTAAACTCACACACTGGAGGGGAGCGGTAACTCTGATAGGCACAGGAATAACTGTCTGCAAGATTGACGTATCCTCCATACGAAACAGATGTTTCTCCCTGAATCTCCGTCTGATTCTTGTACCAAATGAAGGAGAAATGACCAGAAGGAAGACAACTGCTGTGACAAATCAGCTTTGGACCCGCAGGAGACCAGATCACCTGCACCTGTAAATCTGGATCTGTCAATAAGGAACAGGGATGTCACAAAAAATTACACCATGCACAATCTACCACTCTACAGTGCATACCTTAATCTCTAATCTAAGCCTGAGAAGGATGTTTGTTGTAAAACATACACAACAGCACACTGAACTACAACTCATCATCTTCCTCACATCAATGTGCTTATTATCCATACTTTTTAAAATTGTATTTGCTTCCCAGTCAGTACTTTCCCTTGTGTCAGTCTTCACTTTTACCTGACCATGCATTTATCAAAATCATTTTGAACAAAAAAGCACAAAATCTCACTAAATTACATTAAATTTTGCGACATTAACGACACAAACAGCTTGTGTTCATCAGTACCTGTGACAGTCAGAGTTGTACCAGGTAAACTATTCTCCCATTCAAAGCTTCCTGCTTTGAATTTGAAGCGATACTGGGCTGAATCGCTCTCTCTCAGGTTAGTGATTCTCAGAGTGGAGTGTCCTCCCCGTGTTTTGATGTCAACACGATGATCATACTGGGAGTCTTTACTAACGTCCTTAGGTCGCATGTTATACCTCTGCTGGTCACTGAGCTTAGAACTGAACCAGAGTTTAGATTCAACATCATCTTCATAACTCTTGTAAGTGCAGGAAATGTCCACTGATGAGCCTTTGAAGGCACAGATGCTTCTGTCAGTGTACGTCACTCTGTTACAGGACTGACCATGGACACCTGAAAAATGAAATATTTTTGATTATTATTATGAAAATTAGAGTTTTTTCCTGTCATAATTCACAGCTGGCTGTATTACTGTGGATGAAGTTAGCCATGTAAAAGATGCATGAAGTCATGATACAGAAAGAAAGCTAAAAGGTTGAACACAGTGTCATGTTAGTGGAAGACTGTGCAGTAAACTTACACACTAACGGAGAGTGGACATCCTCATGTCCTTTAAGAGCACAGGAATAGCTGTCTTTAGGATAAAAGTGGTGATAAAAAGATTCCTGGTCTCTCTTCATTTTCTTTCCATTCTCGTACCAGATGTAGGAAGGATGATGAGGTAGATGACAAGTACTGTGACAAGTCAGCGTTGCATATTTACAGGATCCAAGGCATGAACTTACTATGTTAGTCTTCACCTGGAAACCTGGATATATAAAGAAACAAAAATATAATTTCTCACTGAGCTGTCTTCACACACGCATTATATTACACACACAGAAAATCATCATAGTGTTTCCTAAATGTTGAACATTTGGAGTTAAAGGGGATTTTATCATTTTAAGGTTCACACTTTGTGTTTCTCCTAAATTATGTTTACATGCCTAAATGTTGGAAAAACTTTTTTTCTCATACTGTCTGTGCTGGAACACCTGTAATCACTCCCCCCATCTGAAATGCTCAGTTTTAGCACCTCTCTCTTAAAGCCTCTCTTGAAAAAGTGCAGTCTGCTGTGATTGGCCAGCATGTCTAAGTCTTCCAAATCTGTTTAATTGGCATCTCTGCACTGTCTTTGCAGCCCAGGAATGACTGTAAGGAAAAATAACAGCACTTTCTACCTTGAAAAATTACCAAGAAACAAAATCGCGGGAAGGTTTCAGCAGGAAAATGATCCGAAAGCATGGAGAAATTAACTATCAACCAACATTCCCTGATGTTAGCATGTGGCTACTGTACATGTAGCAGCCAGGGAATGACTGTCCCCATCCCCCAGCGTATCTACCTCAAACTCAAACAAACATCATCACTTACAAAGCTCTCCACAACCTGGCTCACTCCTACCTGTCTGGGCTCCTCCAACGGCGCTATATAAATCCAATGTATTATTATCATTATTATTATTATTATTACACACTGCTCCTTTAACATGGACATCAAACACTGTATCATAGCATACAGAAAACTAGAAAAGCATAATAGCTCCCCTTTAACTTTTAGTTTCTAACAAAAATGTTACCTGTGACAGACAAAGTGACTCCAGGTGAGCCAGCATATTTCCCACCTGGTTGGTTTTGTGAACCTGAACTTGTACTCAGCTGAGTCGCTCTCTCTCAGGTCTGTGATTATCAGAGTGCAGTAGTTGTTAGCACAGTGATACTGCACACGACCTGCGTATTCTGAGTCTGCTCTCAGATCCACAGGTTCGTTATCCTGCCATTTAGTAAACCACAATGTTCTCTCAACTGTAGTATTCACTCCGGATGGGTATCTGTAGCTGCAGTGTATTTCCACTGTTGATCCTTTCAAGGCACAGATCGGAGAAGGAGTGTAAGTCACTCCCCAGTCACTTCCACCCTGTATCACTGTAACACAGAGCACATCAGGAACCACAGTCAGACTTATAACATCAGACTTGAATGTGTGGAGGTGGTTGAGAAAAGGTAACCTGGACAAACGCCAAGCACCCCAGAATCTTATCTTACGGCAATCAGCGTCACAAAACATTCATGATAAGTGTGAGATCATTTTTAACCTTAAAATGGGACAAAGACCTCTTTCACAGCAGACATTTTGGCTTGTCATTGCAGGAAAAGCACAGCTGTAACTGATGGCATTGAAAATATTCCATAGTGGTAAGGGAGTTTCAAGGTACTGGTATTGTGCATGCTGGGTCACTGGCTTGTCTTACTGGGGCACTTAATGCAATGTCTTACTGGGACACCTAATCCAAGTGAGACAGGGTGACACAACAGGGTCTGTGAGACATATTTGTGAAGCATAAGCCTCATCCTGCCTGGTTTAATCCTGTGGATCAGTGCCGGCCTGTGGCATAAGCAGCACAGTCAAATACTAAAGCGCCGTCATCCATAGGGGGCGCCACAAATAGAAAATAAAGAATCAAAATGTTTCTTTTACTATTTTTTTTACTAGTACTAATTGCGCTAGCCCTTTTTAAACAGGAATTGTGCAGATTTGCAGGAAACCCCAATCAGTCTTTTTTCAGCATTGGCAGTACAAAAACAAAATCGGGGAGTGCAGTAAAATGCCGCCTGCCTACTTTTGTTTATACAGAATGCCCCTTTTTGGGGGCAATGGGGGGCATGAGCAAGTAACAAAACGTGTAGCTCAGCGTGTGACGTAAACAGTGACGTGGGAGGGAAGCCGCGGCTGGTCAGTCCTTCGGCGATTCTCTCGTAAGTTGGCCCGTCCCTCACCGTTCCTGTCATTTGACGGTTAATGGGCTCTTCGTTTGCGAAGCGCAATTCCTTCCCCCAGTTGCTCATCTTTACAGTGTCTGTCAGGTTTGCGTTTCCCTCTTGCTACAAGCTGCTTGCTAATTCCTGCTATCAGCTGTTTATTATTTATCCACCGCCAGTGGGTCGCACGTGCGGCGTCATCAACAGCTCCTTCCACAAGTCTACAACGGCGCTCAGTGCTCCGGTTGGATCCAAACGGAGAGCCGGGGCTAGCTGGGAAGCTAGCGGAGGCTAACTGGCTGTGCTTCCCTCCGGTCATGCTGTGGCTAACGCTCCGCTAGCCGCTCACAGCTAGCTCCGGTTTGTTATTCAGGTTAAAGTGGGAAGAAGCAGCGGATGTCAGCCAGCTGAGTGAAGTGGAGCCTGAGGAGGAAGCACCGGTTAGCCCCGGTTTCACTACAGGCAGATTCACTCGCTACAGGGGCGAGGAAATAAAACCTGAACAGCCAATCAGAGTGATCTCTTTCACCGACTAGCTCCGCCACCGATTCAACATGCTCAATCGGCCAAAAAGACGCCGACGACGAAGGGCCGACGGTGCGGGACACACCGCAAAAAGTAAGGCGACAGACGTTCACTGACAGCCCGACTTTGGTCGACGGCCGATTGTCGGCTTGGTGTGTCAGGGCCTTTAAACCAAAAAGGTTCTGCCAATATGTTTACCCTTAGAGGCGGAAAATTGGGCGCCTCGAATCAACTCGCCAATCCGGCTCTGTGTGTCTAAACACTCGCAGCTTGCTGGCAAAACAGCCCAACATTCGCCGTAAATCTGGCAGTGTAAAAGGGGCTACTGATTTACAGTGTGGAGCATTCAAGCTCTGTTCACTAAAAATTAGTATTAGGCAAAGGTAAATTAAAATGTTCTCATGATGTGTTCAATGTAATCTTGTAAAATGTAGCTTTTGGAGAGAAACTTGAATAAATCCAGCTGTTTCAAGGAGAAATGTGTTGATGTTTTCACAGCACCATCAAATAGATATTGGAAAGGGAATTATGATGTATCATACATCATAAAAAGGCTTTTTGTTTTGTTTTTTTAAAAGATGTTTGTCATGTGAAAGAAGGTTATGTTCAAGGTTGTTTTATAAATGTGTATTATTGAATTTGTGCTCGTTCAAATGTCGTGTAATGAAGGACTGAATGACTTTAAAACTTTATTTTTTTTCTTTTTTAAGATATTTTTTGCCTTTAATTGCTGGGAGAGCTAAGCGTGAAAGGGGGAGAGAGAGAGAGGGGAAATGACATGCAGCAAAGGGCCACAGGCTGGAGTCGAACCCGGGCCGCTGCGGCAACAGCCTTGTACATGGCCTGCTCTATCCACTAAGCCACCGACGCCCCAAACTTTATTTATTTGTATAGTGTAGATTTCTGTGTTTCCATAGCATGAAAGAAGAACAAATAACAACAAAAAAACCCAAATAAACACCAATGTAATATCATTATTGATTGTTCATTTAAAGGTATGAGTATCGACCCGGAATTTCAAAATCGCTGCATCCCTAGTTCAATTCTGCAGTTAATTTGTTATTTTTTTACGTGTTACTTTGAGGGGTGGGGTGCCAGGGGAAGGCTTGCCTAGGGCGCTGGTTCCCAATTTCTCCAGCCACGAGGTCTAGATTTCTCCTTAGTCATTAGTTCAAGGTCTGCATTCAGGGTTATATTTGTGCTTGGCCATGTTGTTGAGCTAGTTTGCTGTCTCTGTTAAGTAGCTGTCCATTACTGGACTTCAGAATAAAAGCTCTGTGCCAGAAATTCAATGTACTTCAAAATGAAATGTATTTTACAAACTTCTCGAGTCACTTTTGGTCCATACTAGGGATCGACCGATATGGGTTTTTTAGGGCCGATACCGATACCGATTATTAGTAGTCAAGGAAACCGATAACCGATATTTAGAACCAATATTCATTTGCAGTAAAAATTAAAATTTTGGTGTCAAAATTTAGAATAACACACCTGGGATTAGACTGAATACAAACAGTATACTGTTTGTTTGTTTTTGTACACTGAAAATCTGTGATAAAAAGACCTTAAACTTTTGTAGAAAAACACAAACTCTGACGCAAATCTTGGTTGAAATGGTTGGTTGTTTTATTATATAAAAACCAAAAAGTGCAGAGATCTCTTAAAGTTCACTGAAAACGAAATGTCTCCCTGATTTTTTTATAAAATCAAAGTAAAAACTGAACTGCACAGTATTAAAATTTGAGTCTCGGCAATAAGTTAAATTATCTAAAAACAAAATGTTCAGGGATCTTCTAGCAGCATTTATAAAAGTTCACTGAAATAAATAACAGTTAATTAATGATGTCTTCTGTTCTCTCTCAGGTACATCTGATCCAGCCTGATTAAGTGCAAACCAATAAAGAGGGTGGCAGGAACAGGAACCTTGGCTCACTTCATTTATTGATAGCTTTAGTAGTTATTACTTTTCAGATTTTTTTTTTTTTTTTTTACATCAAATAGCATAATTAGTTTATAAATAAAGATTAAACTTTCAGTGGTTACCAGACTTGTTTTTATTAAAGTAATTTGTAATTACATGTATTTAATATACCAGTCACATTTAATTTTTTCAGCAAAATGAGTACTTTAATGCCAAGTAAATTTGATTGATATTCTTCTATACTTTTTAAATGCATGTCTAAACGAACTAATGAGGCCTACAAAACAACTTCACATCAGTTGCTGAAGCTAGCGTGCATGTACACAGACACACGCGCGCGCACACACACACACACACACACACACACAGTCCATGTCAACATAGCTGCACACAGACAAGTTTCTTCTCAGCGCGACACACACACACACACACACAGTCCATGTCAACATAGCTGCACACAGACAAGTTTCTTCTCAGCGCGACACACACACACGCACACACACACAAGCAAGCGCCATACTGACCATACACAGCTGAAATGCACTGAAGTAAACTTCTACATGTCCGTTAGCTTTAGCAGCCGATGTGAAATAGTTTAAGACGACATTATTGTTTCTAATGGCTGCCCGTTGCGACTTGCGAGCAACCGTGTGAGGGGGGGAACAGACACTGAGATACAGTATGAAGATGGCGTGTTTATCAAGCATCAACAGTGGTGTTTTTAAAACTTCAGCATAGAGGATTTCTTATTGCAACTTCGACATTTTCTGTTGCCTTGCCTTCAAACATCACACTGCTGCTTCCCGGAGCAGTCCTCTCTCTCTCTCTCTCTCTCTCTCTGTGCCGCTCATAGATTGTGCCGCTGCAGCTGCATCTACCTTCAGTGTTGATTGGCTGTCACTCACTTGTGTCGTGTAGCCAATCAGTGGGGGCTGTAGGCGGGACACTGGTCACACGGCACAGAGTTGAGACTTTAGGCAGACAGGCAGAGAAAGACGGCTGCATGAGAGCCAAAGGAGCACGTTTTAATTAAAATAAACGTATTTTAATTAAAATAAGCGTATTTAATCGGCTATCGGTGGAAAAAACGGCCGATGCCGATTATCATAAAAATGCTGAATATCGGCCGATGTTATCGGCAGTGCCGATGGTAGATCCCTAGTCCATACAGAGTGGACCTGCGGCCCACCAGTTGTTAACCACTGGCCTATGGCACCAAATATGCTAGAACTGCCACTGCTATAAATGCCTCCTATTTATTTGCAGACTTGTCCCAGTTTTTGCCCATGGGATGGACTTGGGTGTTTAAGCGTAATAGAGAGGTGACACATCAGGAAAGACAAGAGTAAAGCATCATACACATTATATTTCTGTATTCATGTCTATGTGCAGTAGAAGGAGGGCATCATAGTGTCTGAAGGGGCAGTGAGGGAGCAGGAATACTTTGAAACCTTAATCTCTTCTGAGAAAAGAGAAGAAGAAACAGACAGAGTAATAATTATTAGAAGGGCATGGTTTGTGATGAAATTATGTGTTTGCTTGGTTTGGTTCCTGTTTGTGGTCAGGGGTGTGAAAGTACAGAGAAATGCAGAATGCGGATGTGAAACTCTTCTGCATTAGCACGTTGGTACTATAAAGTTTATTACTGTTACTGAAGTGCCACACTGAGGTCAATGCCACTGTCAGGATTATGTGCTTTTTAGAGTAGGCCTACATATTGTATTTTCTCTCCTCAGTTTTAAACCTGTCTTTTTTCAGCCTGATATTCTTTACCACGTGGTGATCTCTCTCCTCATTAGCATGACAGCCAGTAAAGAGAAACATGTATGGTGTGGCAAACAGTTGACACACACCGAGTAGCTCTAAATTAAAGACGCGCATGACTCTTTCTACTAATGGAGAAGTACAGACTAACCAAGTGAGCGCATTTTTTTTTCTTCTGATTATCTTAAAGTGCGGTGTGCACCAAAAACGACCTGAAAAATGACTCATTAAAAGATGATTCATTTTAAATTTCCGGTTTTAAAGCAAGCAAATGTCTGGTGTGACAGGGTTTTAAAGGTAAATATCACATTGTATCACATCATCATCAAATCTATTGGTGATCTGGTGACTAATTACCAGTAATTACTCAGTAAATTTTGCTTTAACTTACCTCCTCCTGCAGTCCTGCGACTAAAATGAGTGTGCTACATTCATTAAATTATAAATATAGATGTAGACCTACAGTACCTTGTACAGAGAGAAGGAGGAAAAGAAACCCACTAGCTGCTGCTGTTAAACTCATAGCTGCTCCGCTCATTTCTCCATATTCATGTTAGAATGTAGATACTGAGCAATATTACTAACTCAGACGAGCTCTGCTTAAAACAGAGAAGGATGTGATCTTGAAAGAAAAGTCATATCCTCTGTGGACACAGTTGAATGGGGCAGCTGATAAAAACTGCCACGGCTTTCTTCCTCTTTACATAATTAACATGCATGAGCAGCTGAATCCCCAAGATGAAGTAAAGAAATGACTTGTTTTGCATGAACTTCCTTGTATACTGTAGATTATGAAAAATAGACTGTCTTGTCTGCTTTCATTTCCCACTTTTTCAGATCCTTCCAACCCTCCCTGCTGCGCAGTAACCCCTGCTGCTGCTGCTCTCCCCCATCACCTGACCTTCCCCACATACCTGCACACCTGTTCCCACTTCCCCATCAGCCCTGTTGTTAATATACCTGACCACTTTCATTTGTTCCTTGTCAGATCATCTACTGTGCTTCTACCTTAGTGGTCCAGCGTTCTGTTACTGCCTGCCTGACCCCCTTCTTGGATGAGTTTGCCTGCTTATCTCTGCCTGTCTGCTTTTTGACTTCTGCCTGGCCCTGTGAGTTAACGTGAACTTTTACTTTGATGTTGTGTTGCAGGGTCCATCCTAACAAAACACATATCTTGACAGAACTGCCTGTTCAGTTACGGTAGCAAAGCTATGACTGGACTCTCAACAGATCACCACGACCTGCAAGAGGAGAGTCACATGACTGGCAGAGGTGTCACTATAAGCTAGTTTCTGGGTATTTTTAGGTTTCGTGGAATCTGACAGCAGCTTTGGTATCACTTGTCCCCTTGTAATTTGAATATTGAACACTTTGCATAAACATGATGATAGCTGGAATGATGTAGTTACTGAATATTTTATTCAAAAAAATATCTGGGGCCGTATTCACAAAGCTTCCTGGTACAAAGAGTTGCTCCTTGTGACGAAATTCTAGGAAAATTCTGTTCAAAACTCAGAAGTATGACGCTTAAAGTTAAGACTTGGTCCTTGCAAAAATATTATTCACAGAGCATCTTCCAGTAGAGGTGACATATATACATACAAATACACAGAAAACAATGGTTAAAAAAAAACAATTAAAGCTGTGAAACAAGTAATTAACACTAACCTATGATGCAACAGAAATAAAAATTGGCGAAATGAGCAGAGGAATATTCACAATATTTTACAATAAAAACTGATAATTTAACTGCAAAAAACCCAACAGAAAAGCAGGAAAGATTGCAGTACAGATACACTGTACTGTCTCATTCCCAACTCATTAAATTCTGCCACTTTTAGGTGTAAGATACCAATGAACAAAGGCACTTATAACAGCTATAATACACTGCCAGGCAGCGGGAAGGTGGATGGGTCCAGCCAATCCCGGACATTCACCTGGGAGCCCGTTTTTTCGCTTTCCGTGTGAGTTTGAAGCCAAACCATGATGTTTTTCCCCTAAACCTTATCATGTGCTTTTGTTGCACAAGGAAATAAAGTTAAAAACAAAGTTGTGGGTTTAATTTCAAAAAGACTGTGTGCATTTAATGAAAAGACACAATGCATGTAACAAGGGTAAACTGACATGCCGTCCCGGAACGTCAACAACAGATGCAGGAGGCTAACTAGTCATAGCTAGACGTGAAAGTCCACTGACAAAGCGGTAATATTTGCGGAGTTGGGATGAGGACGTGTTGACTGTATAAAGAGAAATGTACTTGGCAAGATATTGAAAATGCCATGTAGCAGCACTGGTAGTAAAATATTGCTCCTTGGTAACATCTTGAATCTAATTCTGTCTTGGGATACGTAAATTACAGGTGTTAGCTAACTGATACTTGTACCTTGTCAAGAGAAATTATGTCATGACAACAGTTAATACAGTTTATTGTGTCACACCTATTATTTAGAACTCTGTGTTTAACCTGCTTAAACATTGTTTAAGAGACCACAGACTCGTGTTGTATTCATACTCTTGGTTTTTTGTTGACTTTGCTGTAAAGTGCATATAAATCCTCCGCAGGCTCTTCTTGTATTGATCTGTGAATGAAGAAAAGACTTTGAGAATTATTTTAAGAGCTCAGAAAACTCCCAATATTAATCAGAACAGGTTTAAAAAATAACAGAAGGATTCAACTGCAATAAAATGATGGGAATTATGTTTATGTGGCAAAGAAAACTCTCATGCACTCACTCTGTGGCAGCACCGGCATGTTTAAAGTTAACAACAGAGTACTCCACATCATCCTCGTCCTCTTCTTCCTCCCTGTGTCTGTTGGGTTGGTTTAGCCTGACATTGGAGTAGAGAGGCTCTTCCTGGTTTTTAGAGAAGCTCACGCTGGCATAGCAGAGGTCGTCCTGCTGCTCTGATGGTGTTCTCTGTCTTATAGCTGAGGGCGTTTCATATATTGCACCCATGTTTGCCTGTGGGGTAAATATTACTTGAGTACTTCAGTACCTTGTACTGCCCTGTATAAACCCCAAATGACTACATAGGAAAATACTGCAGAGTTAAAGGTGAGGGTAATTTTTTTTTCAATTTCAAATTCCTGGTTTCAATCTTTCTTTCATGTTCCCTCTTGAAGATTCAGGCCTCATTTTGAAAGCCAAAGGGTGAACCACAGGTTTGAGATCACTTCTGTTTTTGTCATTGTAATTCCTACTAATCACCAGCAGAGGGCAATAAACTTCAAGGATTACCTAATTCCTCTTTTATTAACAAAACCCTAAAATGAACGTGTAGATGAAGAGGTACATTAAAGGGCCAAAGACACATCCTTACTAATGTTACACCTGACCAATGAACACTGAAGGAATTTGGAGAAGTTTCAGCTGGTTGTAGCCTGCAATCCTTACTGCTACATGCCACTAAATCTCCCTAAATCTTACACACTGTTTCTTTAAGACACAGAATGACTGAGCAAAGGAAAAAAAATGTGTCAAATGGAAATAAACAAGATAAAAAAAGAGGGTGATGGGAGCAAAATGGTGTATGTACTGTACTTATGTCATGTTTTTCTACCGAAATGGGTAAAGCACTTTATAGTTGGCCCCTCACTGACCCTTTCCCACACAAGATGGCGTCAGAGCTGCCACACAAGGCGCTGGCATGCCAATTTGATTCAGTGTCTTGTGGATTGAGGACAGGGATCAAATCGCCAACCCTGTGATTAGGTGAACAGTTTAGTTTAGGTGAAGAAAGTATCCAGAAGGGGACATGAAGCACTATTCACAAGTTTCCCGGTGACAGTGGACTCTGAGTGATACCTGAACTCTTCTTCCTCACCTGTGCGTTGTCGTCTGGTCTCTGTCTAGGCTCGGGGGTTTGTTTCCAGGACCTCTTTCTTCTGGATAAGAAAATAAATGAACAAGCAAATTAATCATCAAACAAAATTACAATACAAGTGACCAGATTTACTGAATATAATCACAGTAAAACTTAGTTGCTCACCTGATGAATAGAAAGACTAAGACGAATATGATAGCCAGAAAAATAGCTGTGATGGATCCAGCTGCTACTGATTTCATTGATCCTGTGAAACAGCAATCAAACAGAACAATTAGTTATGGAATTACAGGTTGTTTTGGTCCATTAGCAACTGATAATTACACATTAAATCATAGATCCTCAGACAGAAGCATTCTAAATAGTGACTCATGGAAACTGTAGCATTGCTTTGGCATCCCTGAAGGTGAAAATGATCTCATCGTGAGCACAAAAATCAGATGTTCAATGCAGTGCAACACCCCACGTGCCTGAAAGCATATTGGTGGTCTGTAATGCTTGGACAATTGTGTGTCTTACTGTGAGAAATTTTGCACTTCAGGCTAAAGATTAATAATTGATCTTGTATTCAAATTATCAAAACGTTGTCTTGGACACTGAGCAGAGCTGGCACCTTCCATGCATCCATGGAGAGGTTAGGGAAAGAGAGTTCGGGTGGCCACAGAGAGGGACTCAACTTCTGACAAATATTCAGATGACATAGGAAAGGAAGGCAAGGTCTTTCCTGGGCTGCTTTTGGAAGGAAAGAAGAGCTGACCTTGATTAGGGGACGAGAGTTGCAGGACTTGCAGGAAGCCTAAAGCTTGGAAATATTTTCACTTTAAACTTCTGCAGACAGCTAAGACCTTCTATCAGTTGGCAGACACGCAACCGGTTCCGTTCATACCAAAATTGAGGGTGTCCAGGCCAAACAAAATATTGCTGGGCTGTGTGTTGGTTGACATGCCACAGCTGTGTAGCACAGAAGTTTGGGGCAATACCTGCTGACTGGCAAACAGGAGAGGTGGAATATGCGTGTGCTCCATCACGAGGGTATCACAAAAAGTCTTTGACAGGGAGCTGACAGGACAACTCCAGCCATCAGCCCTGGATTTAGTAACAAGCCCCTAGAAACAGCGCCGGGCTTTGAAGCCATTTTTAAATCGTGGCCAACAATTTCAGGGTCCGTCATGTGATGTCATGGGGCCCAGAAAGATTTTCCCATAGACTTACACTGTGAAAGAGAAATCCATAAATCAGTGATCAGTGAATACATCTTTTTGAGTATCACTGATAAATGGACTCCTTTCACCATCAGGAAAGTTAGCAGAGTTCTTAACCATAAGTTATATGCTCAGCCGCCATAAGTTGCCAGTACACTTGCTCTATGGGCACAGTAATGCGGAAGATCCAGGTAATTTCACACTGCAGGAATTTGGCTTTTGTTTTGGCTCCGTGTGCCACTAACCAACTTTCAGAGAAGTGATCCAGTTTGGGATAGTCATGGACAGAATCCGAAGGATTTTAGGATTACATCTCTGCTTTATGCAGTTGATATCAGTTTGTAACTTCCAGGGCACACAGCCAAGTCTGAAGCCATTCTGCTCTGTTTCATAACAATGGTTGGTTCCCTTGGGCTTGGAGCACTTTGCTGCCCTTATTAAAGTATTTCAAAAAAAGACATGTTGACGTCTGTTTGTCTGAACTCTCTGCTAGGTAGTTTGCATAAGATTGCATAGTTTTGCATTTAGATTGCAGAAATAAATGATGTGTTGTAACTAAAGAAGGCTTGTACTGTGATTAGCTTGTTTAACTGGAAGGTTAAGATAAAGTGTAAGTGATTGGGCTATGGACAGACACATCAGTATGACTTACTTGACACTATAATTGGATTAAAGGTGGAGTTATGACGTCCTCTGCTGTTCTGAGCTTCGCAGTAATAATTCCCACTGTGTTCAGCTCTGACATCAGTGATGGTGAAGATCTGTCCTGATGCTTTTGGTGAGTCTTCATCCTCCTTGTACCAGGTATAGTTAGCTGCTGGGTTAGCATCACTGCTACAGGTCAGATTCACTGAGTCACCCTCCATCATCTCAGCAGAGGGACTCACTGACACAGAGGGAAGCTTTGGAGCATCTGGAGGACAATATTAAGTGAGATAATTCAATAATATAGCCATTGCATGAGTTTAAAAGACATTTGTATGATGAAAAATAGCACAGACTTGAAAATGTTTCGAAAAGTCAATTCCTAATATGTGCACACATACTACAAAGCTGATTCAGATTCAGATTTTAGGCTAAGGGAAACAAGGTCATCATTATGACTCCCACCTACTGGGAGGGGCACCAAATAACATAGAATTCAAAAACAGAAGATTGCACTAAATATGCTCACATTTTTATCCACTTTTCATTTTTATTATTATTATTATTTATTGCAGTTTCTTGAATTTTTTTTTTACTTTTCTGCATGCCTAGTTTTTAAGTTTTTAAATTTTGAAATTCTTAATCTGACTCTTCTCCCTGACTGCTGTAACACTGGAATTTCTCAATTGTGGGATCACTAAAGGTGTATCTTATCTTATCTTATCTTATTTCATAATTCATCTGATGCCTTTTGCAAAGTCAGATGTTTAAATCCAGTATTTTTGAAGATTCTGCTGTACTCTTCTACTCCTTGGTTGGACACTTTGTGGGAATACTGGATTGAGATTGTGACTTAGCCCTGGGCAAACATTTTACCTTTCTCAGCAGAGAAACTTTGGAACATACAGTTGATTTGTGTAACTATGACTGTTAAAGTCTGATATTAGCTTCAGCTCAACTTTGGGATTGGAAATGGATTGTGCCATCCATTTCTTATAATGTAGCTGCTGTATGAAAGTATTTCATTTCATGGCCAGCATGGACAGGAGGAATCATTGCAGTGACCAAAATCCTTTTTAAAATTAACAAATGGCATGCAAGTATAGTATTAAGATAGACTTGATCTGAATCATTTAAACCCCTCATAATGCTACTTTAGACCATGTTTCTCCCACCCTCAGCTCATCAGATGTTTACATCCACTACATGAACACAATGTATGTCAAAGTGAATTCCCAATGTTGTACTTACACTGGACATCTATGTGAACAGCTGTGGAGTTGTTCTTGCCATACGTATTCTCAGACTTGCAGTAGTAGATCCCGCTGTCCTTTGAGCTGATATTGGGGAAAACATATATGTTTTCTGGTCCATGATGCAGTGTTTGGTTCTCTTTGTACCAGGTGTAGTTAGGTGCTGGGTTAGCATCACTGCTACAGGTCAGAGTCACTAAATTGCCCTCCACTATCTCAGCAGAGGGACTCACTGACACAGAGGGAAGCTTTGGAGCATCTGGAGGACAAAATGTATCAAAAAGTCAATTCCTAATATGTGCACACATACAGTACTACAAAGCTGATTCAGATTCAGATTTTAAGCCAAGAGAAACAAGGTCATCATTATGACTGCCACTAGCACTGGCACTAAATAACATATAATTCAAAAACAGACAATTTCATAATTCATCTGATGCCTTTTCTACTAATTCTCCACTGGAGATCATGAAACTGTGCTTCAGGTTCCCAACATGGTCGCAGACAAACTGTGTAGTGATTCATTTGCATCTATGGCACTAAGTGAAAATACACTATTAATATGTTTTAATCATGTTTTAACATGTTTTAGCTTAGTGAATTACTCTCAACTCATTAAAGCTGTCGGCTTTGTAGCAATGAAAATGTCTCCGTAAGGCTAAACAAGTAATAATAATAATAATAATAATAATAGCTTATATTTATATAGCGCCTTTCAGGAGACCCAAGGACGCGTGACAGAAAAATCAAAAAACAAAAAACAAAACACAACAGATGAACAAACAAAATAAGACAGAGCAAGATAAAAAGACTAGCTGCCAAAGGCCTGTGTGAAGAAGTGTCTTTTCAGCGCAGACTTGAAAGTGTCCAGAGATGGAGTAAGGCGTATCTCCATAGGGAGAGAGTTCCAGAGGGTGGGGGCTGCCACACTGAAGGCTCTATCCCCAAAGGTCCGCCTATTGGTGCGGGGGATGGAGAGGAGACCTGAGTCAGAGGACCTCAGGTTCCGTGATGGGGTATGCTGGTGGAGAAGGTCCAATAGGTACAGTGGAGCGAGGTTGTGGAGCGATTTGTATGCAAGAAGAAGAAGTTTGTAGGTTATGCGGAACTTAACCGGAAGCTAGTGCAGGTGAATGAGGGTGGGAGTGATGTGCTGCCAAGGCTTAGTGCGGGTAAGCACCTTGGCAGCTGAGTTTTGCACATACTGGAGCCTGTCGAGAACTTTATTGGGGACCCCGAACAGGACTCTGTTGCAATAATCAGCCGGGATGTAATGAAGGCATGGATCAGGGTCTCAGCCACAGAATCTGAGAGTGAAAGGCGGAGTCTGGAAATGTTTTTAAAGTGAAAAAAGGCAGATTTGGTGACAGATTTGATGTGTGACTCGAATGAGAGAGTAGAGTCCAGGATGACACCCAGGTTGCGTGTTTCTGGCACAGGAGAGATGGAGCAGCCATCCACATGGAAGAGAAGATCTCCAACCTTCTGGAGCACTGCCCTGGGAGTCACGACCATGAGCTCTGTTTTTTTTGCTGTTGAGTTTGAGGAGGTTAGTGGTCATCCAGGTTTTTATTTCTTGGAGGCAGTTGACAAGGGACTGTGGAGGGAGCTTGGTGGATGGTAATGTGCTAAGGTACAGTTGGGTGTCATCGGCATAACAGTAGAATTGTAGACCATGGCGGCGGATAATTGAACCAAAGGGGAGCATGTAGATGGTGAAGAGGAAGGGACCAAGGACGGAGCCTTGCGGCACACCGTGGTTAACTGGGGCAGGGTGGGAAGTGGATCCATCGACTGTGATAAACTGTTGTCGGTTGGATAGATATGACTGGAACCAGGAGAGAGCTGTGCCGGAGAGCCCTAGGTGGGTGGAGAGGCGGTTGAGGAGGATGATGTGGGAGACTGTATCAAAAGCAGCAGAGAGGTCCAACAAAACCAAGATGCTGATGCGGCCAGAGTCAGCAGCGATGAGGAGATCGTTGGTGATCTTCAACAAAGCAGTCTCTGTGCTGTGATGGGTTCTGAAGCCAGATTGAAGGGGTACAGAGAGCTCATGGTCAGACATGTGTTGTTGTAGCTGTGCGGCAACTGCTCTTTCCAAAATTTTAGATAGGAAAGGAAGTAGGTACTTTTGTCCTGGTAGTTCTGTTTGGAAACTTTGGAAGCTACAGTTGATTTGTGTAACTAACACTGTTAAAGTCTAATATTAGCTTTAGCTGAACGTTGGGATTGGAAATGGATTGTGCCATCCATTTCTTATAATGTAGCTGCTGTATGAAAGTATTTCATTTCATGGCCAGCATGGACAGGAGGAATTATTAAAGTGACCAAAATCCTTTTTAAAATTAACAAATGGCATGCAAGTATAGTATTAAGATAGACTTGATCTGAATCATTTAAACCCCTCATAATGCTACTTTAGACCATGTTTCTCCCACCCTCAGCTCATCAGATGTTTACATCCACTACATGAACACAATGTATGTCAAAGTGAATTCCCAATGTTGTACTTACACTGGACATCTATGTGTACAGCTGTGGAGATGTTCTTGCCATACTTATTCTCAGACTGGCAGTAGTAGATCCCGCTGTCCTTTGAGCTGATATTGAGAAAAGGATATATGTTTTCTGGTCCATGATGCAGTGTTTGGTTCTCCTTGTACCAGGTGTAGTTAGGTGCTGGGTTAGCATCACTGCTACAGGTCAGATTCACTGAACTGCCATCCACTATCTCAGCAGAGGGACTCACTGACACAGAGGGACGCTGTGGAGTATCTGGAGGACAAAATGTATCAAAAAGTCAATTCCTAATATGTGCACACATACAGTACTACAAAGCTGATTCAGATTCAGATTTTAAGCCAAGAGAAACAAGGTCATCATTATGACTGCCACCTACTGGGAGGGGCACTAAATAACATATAATTCAAAAACAGACAATTTCATAATTCATCTGATGCCTTTTCTACTAATTCTCCACTGGAGATCATGAAGCTGTGCTGCAGGTTCCCAAATTGATCATAGAGAAACTGTGTAGTGATTCATTTGCATCTATGGCACTTAGTGAAAATACACTATTAATATGTTTTAATCATGTTTTAACATGTTTTAGCTTAGTGAATTACTCATGACTCATTAAAGCTGTTGGCTTTGTAGCAATGAAAATGTCTCAGTAAGGCTAAACAAGTAATAATAATAATAATAATAATAATAATAATAGCTTATATTTATATAGTGCCTTTCAGGAGACCCAAGGACGCTTTACAGAAAAATCAAAAAACACAACAGATGAACAAACAAAATAAGACAGAGCAAGATAAAAAGACTAGCTGCCAAAGGCCTGTGTGAAGAAGTGTCTTTTCAGCGCAGACTTGAAATTGTCCAGAGATGGAGTAAGGCGTATCTCCATAGGGAGAGAGTTCCAGAGGGTGGGGGCTGCCACACTGAAGGCTCTATCCCCAAAGGTCCGCCTATTGGTGCGGGGGATGGAGAGGAGACCTGAGTCAGAGGACCTCAGGTTCCGTGATGGGGTATGCTGGTGGAGAAGGTCCAATAGGTACGGTGGAGCGAGGTTGTGGAGCGATTTGTATGCAAGAAGAAGAAGTTTGTAGGTTATGCGGAACTTAACCGGAAGCTAGTGCAGGTGAATGAGGGTGGGAGTGATGTGCTGCCAAGGCTTAGTGCGGGTAAGCACCTTGGCAGCTGAGTTTTGCACATACTGGAGCCTGTCGAGAACTTTATTGGGGACCCCGAACAGGACTCTGTTGCAATAATCCAGCCAGGATGTAATGAAGGCATGGATCAGGGTCTCAGCCACAGAATCTGAGAGTGAAAGGCGGAGTCTGGAAATGTTTTTAAAGTGAAAAAAGGCAGATTTGGTGACAGATTTGATGTGTGACTCGAATGAGAGAGTAGAGTCCAGGATGACGCCCAGGTTGCGTGTTTCTGGCACAGGAGAAATAGAGCAGCCGTCCACATGGAGGAGAAGTTCTCCAAGCTTCCGGAGCACTGCCCTGGGAGTCACGACCATGAGCTCTGTGTTTTTTTTTGCTGTTGAGTTTGAGGAGGTTAGTGGTCATCCAGGTTTTTATTTCTTGGAGGCAGCTGACACTTTTGTTCTGGTAGTTCTGTTTGGAAACTTTGGAAGCTACAGTTGATTTATGTAACTGTGACTGTTAAAGTCTGATATTAGCTTCAGCTCAACTTTGGGATTGGAAATGGATTGTGCCATCCATTTCTTATAATGTAGCTGCTGTATGAAAGTATTTCATTTCATGGCCAGCATGGACAGGAGGAATCATTGCAGTGACCAAAATCCTTTTTAAAATTAACAAATGGCATGCAAGTATAGTATTAAGATAGACTTGATCTGAATCATTTAAACCCCTCATAATGCTACTTTAGACCATGTTTCTCCCATCCTCAGCTCATCAGATGTTTACATCCACTACATGAACACAGTGTATGTCAAAGTGAATTCCCAATGTTGTACTTACACTGGACATCTATGTGAACAGCTGTGGAGTTGTTCTTGCCATACTTATTCTCAGACTTGCAGTGGTAGATCCCGCTGTCCTTTGAGCTGATATTGGGGAAAACATATATGTTTTCTGGTCCATGATGCAGTGTTTGGTTCTCTTTGTACCAGGTGTATTTAGCTGCTGGGTTAGCATCACTGCTACAGGTCAGAGTCACTGAATCACCCTCCACTATCTCAGCAGAGGGACTCACTGACACAGAGGGAAGCTTTGGAGCATCTGGAGGAGAAATGAGAGACAACTTATCACTCTTTGTTTACACACCAGTTTTTAAGTATGGACTGCCAAAGCCAGAAGGTGGTTACTGTGTTATCCACCTACTTTAGAAGTCCTGAGACAGGGGTGCCATGTCATAATTCTGACATCCCATTATTTCGACATCCCATTATTCCGAAAATTACCCATTGTTCCGAAATCTCAATGCTTCGACATCCCATTGGTCCGACCGTATTAAACCCATTGTTCCGAAGTCCCGTTGTTCCGAAATCTCAATGTTGCAATGCAAAAAGTTGAAAAAGCAAGCAGCAAGGGAAAGCAACAAGAGACTGTGTTGTCGTGTTGTTTACTGTTGCCATGACGACAATGGTCGCCCTGTTTTGAGGAAGTAGAAACGATGTTGAAAGTTATCATTTTAACCCAAACCATTATCTTTTCCTAACCTTAACCAAGTAGTTCTTGTGCCTAAACCTAACCAGACCTTAACAATGTAACAGTTATTTTGTAAAAATTAAAAATTAGATTTCGGAACAACAGGACTTCGTAACAATGGGTTTAATATGGTCGGAACAATGGGATGTCGAAACATTGAGATTTCGGAACAATGGGTCATTTTCGGAACAATGGGATGTCGGAATTATGAGCAGACCCCAAGACAGGCTGTTGTCACCTCTACAAAGCTAGCTGTCAGGCTACAGTGACCTCTAACAGACCTGTACATGAAACTTACATCCTGTATCTGTGAAGAAACTTAGTGGCCTCTAGCTGCAGTGAAACCATTTAAGATACTGCACAGTGGCCACCGTCAGGATGAATCCTAAATGGAAGCTGTTCAAACCTTACTTCCATCAGGGGATTACTGTATATTCCTATTACTTAGGTAGTTTTCTTAGTAGTAGTCTTAGGTGCGTTTTTCACATGCATAGATAAACCCCAGGTGGTGCTCAACACCTGCCCTTTTGGCCTCTGACAAGATAAGTGCCCTTTTTGCAAGATGTGTCTTTCTATTTCTTTTAATCATTTTACATTTTAGTTTTTAAACTTGGCTCACGGCATCAATTCACATTTTAAAGCGTGTTTTATGCCTGATAACTGCATTTGAGTCAAGCACCTGCACCTACCTCTTTAACTTCCCCTGTCACAGTCCCCACATTTAGCAAACACAAACTGAGCGCACTGCAGAGCAGCATCACATCTCCCTGACCTGCCTTCATGGACAGCCAGGTAACAATAGTGTTTGCCCTAAGCCTCAGCATTGTTTGACACTGTTGTGAAATTAAACTACTATTAAACCACTATTTAAACAATTCAATACAGCCAGACTAACTTAAGCAGTAAACCAACATTACGCTTGACAAAAGCTAGCCTGGCGTCAAATCACATCGTCTCCCTCCAACTCTCTGGCAGATTTTGGTTCACCAACTCCACGTTGCAAGTGGAGACAGACGCAGATGCTTCCCCATGTCCACGTGACTTTTTTAAACCAAACCCCAACTTGAAATATTGTTTCAATCTCCCACACCACAGCTCTGAGAATTAATTGAAACAAATCTGACATGCAGTTTGCTGCTGTGCGAACATACCATGCGCATAGAGCGCAGAGGGGGAGCGCGAAGCTGCAGCCGCAGCACACGTCTGTTCTCTGCTAATTACTGTGCACAAATGTACTGTATGCACTTTGGCCTCAAGAGCTCTTCAGAAACTTCCTGGCAGGGTGCACTTTGTAAGCACGCAAGAAAATGTCTGCATGCCCAAATGCAAAACAAATTTTGTAGAACGAGTGCACTTTTTTTCACTTGAGCACCCGCCTCACAAAATGTCTGTGCACAACACTGGTAAGTATTGATGCTTTTTACTTACACTGGACATCTATAAAAATGGATGAAGAGTTAATCCGTCCATGTTGATTCTCAGATGTGCAGTAGTACTTCCCTCTGTCTTCAGAGCTGATGGACATGAACTGATATACACCGTCTGATCCTTGAAGCACTTTCTGGTTTTCCATGTACCAGGTCTTTTTAGCTGCTGGGTTAGCATCACTGCTGCAGGTCAGAGTCACTGAACTGCCCTCCATGATTTTACCAGAGGGATTCACTGACACAGAGGGAACTCTTGGAGCATCTGGAGGAGAGATTTCAACAGAGGTTTTTCAAGGTTAAAGGTGTGTTACCACAAAAGAACATATGGTATTTTAGACTTTGAAGGTGCTCTGACAATTAAAAAATTCTGGAGCTGCTCAGTTAATGACAGCAGACTGTTAATGTGGAACTAATCCATCAATCGATCACTTATTTGTCACATGGAGTTATATGAGATACAACTCCAGTGAAATGTGATCCCATCAGCTCCTTTAACTTGTGCACTTTCATTTAGTCCCTTTTAAAGGTCTTTTTACATTGTTAGCTGCTGCTTTGTTATTGTCCATGTTTCCAAATGGTTCCAAGATGGCTAGGGAACTGCCTATTAGTCCGACAGCCCATTGTTCCGACCATATTAAACCCATTGTTCCAAAGTCCCGTTGTTCCGAAATCATCATGATGCCCTGTGGTTAAGGTCTGGTTAGGTTTAGGCACAAAAACCACTTGGTTAGGGTCAGGAAAAGCTCATGGTGTGGGTTAAAATGAAAAAGAAAGACACATGAGCCGTAAGCCTGCTTCACCTCAAGCCTTTCCCAGCTGACCCAGAGCCGGTCGCGGTGCACCATCAAGGCAGAAATACACCCACCGGGAGCCGTTCAGCACCGCAGAGAGCTCCCCACACAACCCGGACCCCAGAGTTAATAACAGGAGGTTATGGTGTTTCACTCTCTCCTCTCTATGACACTTGTATCTTGACCGGTAGCCTACTTTTGTTGCGTTTGCTGATCCTCTATGGTACACAAATACAGTATAACCTAGTATAATCACATATCGGAACAACGGGATGTCGGACCAATGAGCTGTCGGACCAATGGGCTGTCGGACCAGTGACATGGACCCAATGCCTGTTTGGTTGCTTGTCCCAAACACAGGCAGCGCCACTCTGCAGCCACTTCTGAACAGCATAAAGCAGCAATCCACAGCAGGAACAGGACAGCACCTCACATTCCCACTGACATGCCAGTCCTTTTTCACCATAAAGCACACACCTACTCTCCTTCTCTCACCAGAGTCCTCTACTTTGTCAGATCAGCATATTGAAAAAGAGCCTCCTGAAATGTGAAATAATAATAAATGGTGAAATAATGAACCTTAAAGTTCATGAACTCCTGTTGGAAAATAATATGGCACGGAGGTCGTCCAGATTTCTTTTCCAACGCCTGTACAGTGGCGAGCAGCTGGGGCCCATTCCTCTTACTTTTTCCTAGATGTTTACTGAACTTTGACTTAGCTACAGTAACTGGCAGAAGTCAGCAGCAGGACAGTTTACAGACTGGTAAGTTGATGTCCTCATCCCGATGAGTGACTCACAACCACACGACACCACCATCCAAAGCCAGCCACAAAAAGCACCACTAAGAGCCTTAACTTTGCACAAACGCATCAGAGCTGAAAGAGAGGCCACTGCAAATGTCCGCACCTATGTCAGGCTAAAGCTAAAAGTAGAGCTGAAGAGAGTAGGTATCATCAGCAAACACTGGACAGATTCAAGCTGTATGTTATATTTAAATAAGCTTTTTCACTCACATTTCACATCCATGGTGAAGTCATTAGACGTCCTCCTCCCCAGCTCGTTCTCTGCTGTGCAGTAATACTGTCCAGAGTCAGAGGACTGGATGGAGCTGAAGACGAGCTGTGGTCCTTCACTGAGAGGTCTGGGGTTTACTGTCTTCTTGTACCAGGTATAGTTAGCTGCTGAGTTAGCATCACTGCTACAGGTCAGAGTCACTGAACTGCCCTCCACTATCTCAGCAGAGGGACTCACTGACACAGAGGGAAGCTTTGGAGCATCTGGAGGAGAATTGAACATGAATAACTTAAAAAGATGATAGGAGACATTATCACAAACAAATGACTATTTTTACATATTCTTCTCTTTATATACAGGTTCTGTTTGCTGAGTCAGTCCTGACAGTCCTCTCAGTCAAGATCTAGCTGTTAGCAGAAGTTAATGTTTGTTTCATTATTGTTATTGGTTGATCACTTCCTTGTCATGTTTTGTAAATAATTCTGAGTCTACAAAACAGTTTATATAAAATTATTGGAGGTGGGAAGAGAACCATTAGTTTTATTTTGGGGGGAAAAAGCAGGCTCTTATTAATACTTTCACTGGACCGTCCCCATGAGTCTGAAAAATACAACAAACTTTCTCCTAATATTTCTTTATACTCACAGCTGTTGCATCAGCTCTCTCAGTCAAAAACTGTTCAGTTAACTCCAGCTGGGAGCTATTGGCCATGACATCATCAATACAAGTAATGGAGCATCTCAGTAACAGAAACATTTTTACACTAAACATGTAGCAACTAAGGTTATTAGCCTACAGTTATTAAAACTAAATAATAATGATAAACTAGAAAAACTGAGTCAGTTGCTTCCACAAAGAGTTGTGGTTGTATTGTAACACCTAACTTCTTAAATCTTGCTCCCGACAATACCCCTCATATTACAACAAAAAACTAATAACAGATAAACTAAAACTAAATATTTTTAATTATAAAACTAAACTGAAAAAAAGCAAACCCACCTTGGAAATCAACTGAAACTAAATTCAACAGAAAACTACTCCAGTGAAGTTATGTCTGAAATTGTAATTGTGTTGCAAATACTGAACATATGTGTCTTTTTTGTTCTGACACAGTGGATTAAACTTACACACTGAAGGAGAGGGAAACTCCTCGTGTCCTCTTATAGCACAGGAGATGTTGTCACTAAGACCAAACCGGGCTTTATAAGACGACGTCTCCACTCCAGTAATTTCCTCTTTATTATTGAACCAGACGTAGGAAAGACGACCAGCTGGACTGCAGCTGCTGTGACACTTCAGCTCTGCCTCAGTAACAAACTGCCCGACTGCTATTCTGGTCACCTGCACCTGGAGAGCTGGATATGAGAACAAGAAACAATATTATCGCTGTGTCTAAAAAACAGATGATGGATGTACATATCATACACATCAACACAACAGTATTAATTCCTATAAGAGGTAGAGAGCATTTGTATCTTTTTATTTATGCAACAGTAATTACACAAACACATTGATCCTTATCCACATGTTGAGTGTT
The DNA here is from genome assembly GCF_041903045.1 of Epinephelus lanceolatus. Taxonomy (NCBI): domain Eukaryota; kingdom Metazoa; phylum Chordata; class Actinopteri; order Perciformes; family Serranidae; genus Epinephelus; species Epinephelus lanceolatus. Next base: position 45,108,620 of record NC_135736.1, read on the forward strand.
TTTAAATGTACCGTGTTGGTGTATTTACATCAGTCTGTGTTTACCTGTGACAGTCAGAGTTGTACCAGGTAAACTACTCCTCCATTCAAAGCTTGGTGTTGTGAATTTGAAGTGATACTCAGCTGAGTCGCTCTCTCTCAGGTCAGTGATTCTCAGGGTGGAGCGTCCTCCCTCTGTGTCAATGACCTGAACACGACCTGCAAACTGGGAGTCTTTACTAAGGTCCTCAGGCTGTGAGGGATTCTGCCACTGATCTTTACGTTCAGGACTGAACCAGAATTTGGATTCGACATGATTCTTGTAACTGCTGTAAGTGCAAGAAATGTCCACTGATGAGCCTTTGGAGGCACAGATGTTTCTGTCAGTGTACGTCACTCTGTTGCAGGTTTGACCATCGGCACCTGAAAGATAAAATCATCTTCTGATCATTTTTAAAGTGCAGTCATTGAGGAGTCACAAGTGGGATCTCCATATTAAGGAAACATGAATAAAACAGCTCCACTAGATGGTGTTATGTTAATAGATATATGTGGAGTAAACTCACATGTTGGAGGAGAGGGAGAATCCTCATATCCTTTTACAGCACAAGAATAGCTGTCTTCACAATTAAAGTTGCCTAAATAATAAGAAGAAGAAGATGCTTCTGCCTGAATTTTCTGTCCGTTTTTGTACCAGATGAAGGAAGGGCGATCAGGTACACAACTGCTTTGACAGTCAAGCCCATTATTTGATCTGCTCACCTGGAGACCTGGATTTGTGAAGAGGGAACAGGAATGTTATTTTAGACAAAACTGTCAACACACACACATGCAAATAAACACATGTATATTATTGTTTTCTAGATGTTGAACATTTGTAAATAATTAACATATGAATGAAAATGTTACCTGTGACAGACAAAGTGACTCCAGCTGAACCAGTATAACCAGTGAGTTGGTTTGTTGTGAACCTGAACTTGTACTCAGCTGCGTCGCTCTCTCTCAGGTCTGTGATTCTCAGAGTGCAGTTGTTCCTAATCTTATCACAGTCATACTGCACACGACCTGAATACTGTAGGTCTGTTGTCAGATCTACAGGATCACGTCCATTCACTTTGGTAAACCATAATGTTTTCTCAACTGTAGCATTACAGCCATTTGTTCTGGATGGGTATGTGTATCTGCAGTGTATTTCCACTGTTGATCCTTTTACAGCACAGATCTTAGTAGGACTGTAAGTCACTCCCCAGCCATTCTGACCCTGTATCACTGTAACACAGAGCACATCAGGAACCACAATCAGACTCAGAACATCAGAAGACAGACTTTCATTTGTACTGAAGGAGCTTCAGTGTGTGAAACTTTATTTAACTCACATCTGCTTTCATACTATGGAGATAGATTTGTTTCATAATTATGTGTGTGAACAGATCGACAATCTGTGTGTAAATGTGTAATCTGTAAATAGAAAACACCTTCCACAAATACAAAAAAAGATTTGTAAACTCACAAAAATATTTTGCAAGTATAAAACAGATCTGCAAATACACAAACACATTCCACAAATAAAAAACATATCTGTGAATACATTAAATTAATTTGCAAATAAATGAAAAGCATTTGTGAATATCTTCCTAATATTTACAACTTTCGATCAGGCTTTTGTGAACAAATTTTTTATTTGTGAATCAAAAAAACATTTGTGGATCTCAGTTCTACGCGTGTGGATTTCCTTTTTACAAACACAGAGTTTTGAAACAAACTTTCCGCCAGTCCGAACGAAAATGCACTCGTATCACTCGGTCATTTTCAAATAGCACGTGATCACCCAGCTGATGACATCATTTCTGCATGTCAAAGTAAGAGCACGCAGTCTTTCTATGACCTGTTTTTTTTTTTTTTTGTAATAATCAGCAATAAGTAACATGCATTCATTTTTTTATGTTAATGTCATACAGTGAGTATTAGTGTTTGTTTATTTGTTCTATGTATATTATCTGGCACACACTTTTGTGTACATTTTTGTCTGAGTATGAAAGGCACCACGATGCTGGTTGGCAACGTTCAGTTCTCTAAAGCGGTGGCTTGGCTGCTTCTTCAGTTGGCAGTTATCAGCCAACTCAACCGTTATATTTTTCATTTATTCTTTAGAGTAGGATTAAAGTCACAAAACAATTCACACCTTATTATTTGTGTACTCTTACTAATGTAGTTGTAATGTCTGTGCTGAACCGCCTGGATGAATGGCGCTGTCCAGGATTCAGCCAAGTTTCGGTGAAATAATGAACCTTAAAATTCATGAACTCCTGTTGGAAAATAATATGGCACGGAGGTCGTCCAGATTTCTTTTCCAACGCCTGTACAGTGGCGAGCAGCTGGGGCCCATTCCTCTTACTTTTTCCTAGATGTTTACTGAACTTTGACTTAGCTACAGTAACTGGCAGAAGTCAGCAGCAGGACAGTTTACAGACTGGTAAGTTGATGTCCTCATCCCGATGAGTGACTCACAACCACACGACACCACCATCCAAAGCCAGCCACAAAAAGCACCACTAAGAGCCTTAACTTTGCACAAACACAGCAGAGCTGACAGAGAGGCGACTGCAAATGTCTGCACCTATGTCAGGCTAAAGCTAAATAATAATGAAAGTGAAAATGTAGAGCTGAAGAGAGTAGGTATCATCAGCAAACACTGGACAGATTCAAGCTGTATGTTATATTTAAATAAGCTTTTTCACTCACATTTCACATCCATGATGAAGTCATTAGACGTCCTCCTCCCCAGCTCGTTCTCTGCTGTGCAGTAATACTGTCCAGAGTCAGAGGACTGGATGGAGCTGAAGACGAGCTGTGGTCCTTCACTGAGAGGTCTGGGGTTTACTGTCTCCTTGTACCAGGTATAGTTAGCTGCTGGGTTAGCATCACTGCTACAGGTCAGAGTCACTGAACTGCCCTCCACTATCTCAGCAGAGGGACTCACTGACACAGAGGGAAGCTTTGGAGCATCTGGAGAAGAAATGAACATGAATAACTTAAAAAGATGACAGAAGACATTATCACAGACAAATGACTATTTTTACATATTCTTCTCTTTATATACAGGTTCTGTTTGCTGAGTCAGTCCTGACAGTCCTCTCAGTCAAGATCTAGCTGTTAGCAGAAGTTAATGTTTGTTTCATTATTGTTATTGGCTGATCACTTCCTTGTCATGTTTTGTGAATAATTCTGAGTCTACAAAACAGTTTATATAAAATTATTGGAGGTGGGAAGAGAACCATTAGTTTTATTTTGGGGGAAAAAAGCAGGTTCTTATTAATACTTTCACTGGGCCGTCCCCATGAGTCTGAAAAATACAACAAACTCTCTCCTAATATTTCTTTATACTCACAGCTGTTGCATCAGCTGTCATTATATTCAGCCTCTGTGGTTGTAGCAGAACTTATGTTTTTCACATTTACTACCACTACATAAAGACTGTCTATCTGTCTGTCAGGAATAAATCTTTAAAGACCTCCATGATAAGGTTTTACTATGAAAAATGAAAAGTTCCACACCAACAGTATCCACTCTGTCTCAGTCAGACTGTTCAGTTAACTCCAGCTGGGAGCTATTGGCCATGACATTGTAACAGTCGAATATATGAAATGTGCCTTTAACATGATGTATACTGTGTCGCTTAACAGCAACGTTATCAAGCAGCGCTTGTTAAGATTTCTGTCTCTTGAGAGCGTACCCAAACGCTGGTCGGACTATACCTATGTGCTCCCGCTTTCCTTTATGTCTCTCAACACAACAGTAATGGTTGTAAGTACGTGTGGCAACTATTGTGTTCATGTGTGGAATTGTGGTAGCTGTACAACCGGGCTTGTTAAGGTTGGAGTGTTTTAAGTGGACGTAAAAATAAACGACGAGCATTTGTGAAATCCCACACGTGTGTGAAAGTGAGTTTCTGCCTGTCCTCTAACTCCAAAGAGCTACACGGACCCAAAACCATTACAACATCATCAATCAGTGACAGAAACATTTTTACACTAAACATGTAGCAACTAAGGTTATTAGCCTACAGTTATTAAAACTAAATAATAATGATAAACTAGAAAAACTGTGAGTCAGCTGCTTCCACAAAGAGTTATGGTTGTATTGTAACACCTAACTTCTTAAATCTTGCTCCCGACAATACCCCTCATATTACAACAAAAAACTAATAACAGATAAACTAAAACTAAATATTTTTAATTATAAAACTAAACTGAAAAAAAGCAAACCCACTTTGGAAATCAACTGAAACTAAATTCAATTGAAAACTACTCCAGTGAAGTTATGTCTGAAATTATAATTGTGTTGCAAATACTGAACATATGTGTCTTTTTTGTTCTGACACAGTGGATTAAACTTACACACTGAAGGAGAGGGGAACTCCTCAAGTCCTCTTATAGCACAGGAGACGTTGTCACTAAGACCAAACTGGGCTTTATAAGACGACGTCTCCACTCCAGTAATTTTCACTTTATTATTGAACCAGACGTAGGAAAGACGACCAGCTGGACTGCAGCTGCTGTGACACTTCAGCTCTGCCTCAGTAACAGACTGCCTGACTGTTATTCTGGTCACCTGCACCTGGAGAGCTGGATATGAGAACAAGAAACAATATTATCGCTGTGTCTAAAAAACAGATGATGGATGTACATATCATACACATCAACACAACAGTATTAATTCCTATAAGAGGTAGAGAGCATTTGTATCTATTTATTTATGCAACAGTAATTACACAAACACATTGATCCTTATCCTCATGTTGAGTGTTTTTAAATGTACCGTGTTGGTGTATTTACATCAGTCTGTGTTTACCTGTGACAGTCAGAGTTGTACCAGGTAAACTACTCCTCCATTCAAAGCTTGGTGTTGTGAATTTGAAGTGATACTCAGCTGAGTCGCTCTCTCTCAGGTCAGTGATTCTCAGGGTGGAGCGTCCTCTCTCTGTGTCAATGACCTGAACACGACCTGCAAACTGGGAGTCTTTACTAAGGTCCTCAGGCTGTGAGGGATTCTGCCACTGATCTTTACGTTCAGGACTGAACCAGAATTTGGATTCGACATGATTCTTGTAACTGCTGTAAGTGCAAGAAATGTCCACTGATGAGCCTTTGGAGGCACAGATGTTTCTGTCAGTGTACGTCACTCTGTTGCAGGTTTCACCATCGGCACCTGAAAGATAAAATCATCTTCTGATCATTTTTAAAGTGCAGTCATTGAGGAGTCACAAGTGGGATCTCCATATTAAGGAAACATGAATAACACAGGTCCACTAGATGGTGTTATGTTAATAGATATATGTGGAGTAAACTCACATGTTGGAGGAGAGGGAGAATCCTCATATCCTTTTACAGCACAAGAATAGCTGTCTTCACAATTAAAGTTGCCTAAATAATAATAAGAAGATGCTTCTGCCTGAATTTTCCATCCGTTTTTGTACCAGATGAAGGAAGGGCGATCAGGTACACAACTGCTTTGACAGTCAAGCCCATTATTTGATCTGCTCACCTGGAGACCTGGATTTGTGAAGAGGGAACAGGAATGTTATTTTAGACAAAACTGTCAACACACACACATGCAAATAAACACATGTATATTATTGTTTTCTAGATGTTGACCATTTGTAAATAATTAACATATGAATGAAAATGTTACCTGTGACAGACAAAGTGACTCCAGGTTCACCAATATAAGCATCGGGATGGTCTGTTATGAACCTGAACTTGTACTGAGCTGAGTCGCTCTCTCTCAGGTCTGTGATTCTCAGAGTGCAGTTGTTCCTAATCTTATCACAGTCATACTGCACACGACCTGAATACTGTGGGTCTGTTGTCAGATCTACACGATCATGTCCATTCACTTTGGTAAACCAGAATGTTTTCTTAACTGTAGCATTACAGCCATTTGTTCTGGATGGGTATGTGTATCTGCAGTGTATTTCCACTGTTGATCCTTTTACAGCACAGATCTTAGTAGGACTGTAAGTCACTCCCCAGACATTCTGACCCTGTATCACTGTAACACAGAGCACATCAGGAACCACAATCAGACTCAGAACATCAGGAGACAGACTTTCATTTGTACTGAAGGAGCTTCAGTGTGTGAAACTTTATTTAACTCACATCTGCTCTCATACTATGGAGATAGATTTGTTTCATAATTATGTGTGTGAACAGATCGACAATCTGTGTGTAAATGTGTAATCTGTAAATAGAAAACACCTTCCACAAATACAAAAAAAGATTTGTAAACTCACAAAAATATTTTGCAAGTATAAAACAGATCTGCAAATACACAAACACATTCCACAAATAAAAAACATATCTGTGAATACATTAAATTAATTTGCAAATAAATGAAAAGCATTTGTGAATATCTTCCTAATATTTACAACTTTCGATCAGGCTTTTGTGAACAAATTTTTTATTTGTGAATCAAAAAAACATTTGTGGATCTCAGTTCTACGCGTGTGGATTTCCTTTTTACAAACACAGAGTTTTGAAACAAACTTTCCGCCAGTCCGAACGAAAATGCACTCGTATCACTCGGTCATTTTCAAATAGCACGTGATCACCCAGCTGATGACATCATTTCTGCATGTCAAAGTAAGAGCACGCAGTCTTTCTATGACCTGTTTTTTTTTTTTTTTGTAATAATCAGCAATAAGTAACATGCATTCATTTTTTTATGTTAATGTCATACAGTGAGTATTAGTGTTTGTTTATTTGTTCTATGTATATTATCTGGCACACACTTTTGTGTACATTTTTGTCTGAGTATGAAAGGCACCACAATGCTGGTTGGCAACGTTCAGTTCTCTAAAGCGGTGGCTTGGCTGCTTCTTCAGTTGGCAGTTATCAGCCAACTCAACCGTTATATTTTTCATTTATTCTTTAGAGTAGGATTAAAGTCACAAAACAATTCACACCTTATTATTCGTGTACTCTTACTAATGTAGTTGTAATGTCTGTGCTGAACCGCCTGGATGAATGGCGCTGTCCAGGATTCAGCCAAGTTTCGGTGAAATAATGAACCTTAAAGTTCATGAACTCCTGTTGGAAAATAATATGGCACGGAGGTCGTCCAGATTTCTTTTCCAACGCCTGTACAGTGGCGAGCAGCTGGGGCCCATTCCTCTTACTTTTTCCTAGATGTTTACTGAACTTTGACTTAGCTACAGTAACTGGCAGAAGTCAGCAGCAGGACAGTTTACAGACTGGTAAGTTGATGTCCTCATCCTGATGAGTGACTCACAACCACACTACACCACCATCCAAAGCCAGCCACAAAGAGCACCACTAAGAGCCTAAACTTTGCACAAACACAGCAGAGCTGACAGAGAGGCGACTGCAAATGTCCGCACCTATGTCAGGCTAAAGCTAAATAATAATGAAAATGAAAATGTAGAGCTGAAGAGAGTAGGTATCATCAGCAAACACTGGACAGATTCAAGCTGTATGTTATATTTAAATAAGCTTTTTCACTCACATTTCACATCCATGGTGAAGTCATTAGACGTCCTCCTCCCCAGCTCGTTCTCTGCTGTGCAGTAATACTGTCCAGAGTCAGAGGACTGGATGGAGCTGAAGACGAGCTGTGGTCCTTCACTGAGAGGTCTGGGGTTTACTGTCTTTTTGTACCAGGTGTACTTAGCTGCTGGGTTAGCATCACTGCTACAGGTCAGAGTCACTGAACTGCCCTCCACTATCTCAGCAGAGGGACTCACTGACACAGAGGGAAGCTTTGGAGCATCTGGAGAAGAAATGAACATGAATAACTTAAAAAGATGATAGAAGACATTATCACAGACAAATGACTATTTTTACATATTCTTCTCTTTATATACAGGTTCTGTTCGCTGAGTCAGTCCTGACAGTCCTCTCAGTCAAGATCTAGCTGTTAGCAGAAGTTAATGTTTGTTTCATTATTGTTATTGGCTGATCACTTCCTTGTCATGTTTTGTGAATAATTCTGAGTCTACAAAACAGTCTATATAAAATTATTGGAGGTGGGAAGAGAACCATTAGTTTTATTTTGGGGGGAAAAAGCAGGCTCTTATTAATACTTTCACTGGGCCGTCCCCATGAGTCTGAAAAATACAACAAACTCTCTCCTAATATTTCTTCATACTCACAGCTGTTGCATCAGCTGTCATTATATTCAGCCTCTGTGGTTGTAGCAGAACTTATGTTTTTCACATTTACTACCACTACATAAAGACTGTCTATCTGTCTGTCAGGAATAAATCTTTAAAGACCTCCATGATAAGGTTTTACTATGAAAAATGAAAAGTTCCACACCAACAGTATCCACTCTGTCTCAGTCAAAGACTGTTCAGTTAACTCCAGCTGGGAGCTATTGGCCATGACATTGTAACAGTCGAATATATGAAATGTGCCTTTAACATGATGTATACTGTGTCGCTTAACAGCAACGTTATCAAGCAGCGCTTGTTAAGATTTCTGTCTCTTGAGAGCGTACCCAAACGCTGGTCGGACTATACCTATGTGCTCCCGCTTTCCTTTATGTCTCTCAACACAACAGTAATGGTTGTAAGTACGTGTGGCAACTATTGTGTTCATGTGTGGAATTGTGGTAGCTGTACAACCGGGCTTGTTAAGGTTGGAGTGTTTTAAGTGGACGTAAAAATAAACGATGAGCATTTGTGAAATCCCACACGTGTGTGAAAGTGAGTTTCTGCCTGTCCTCTAACTCCAAAGAGCTACACGGACCCAAAACCATTACAACATCATCAATCAGTGACAGAAACATTTTTACACTAAACATGTAGCAACTAAGGTTATTAGCCTACAGTTATTAAAACTAAATAATAATGATAAACTAGAAAAACTGTGAGTCAGCTGCTTCCACAAAGAGTTATGGTTGTATTGTAACACCTAACTTCTTAAATCTTGCTCCCGACAATACCCCTCATATTACAACAAAAAACTAATAACAGATAAACTAAAACTAAATATTTTTAATTATAAAACTAAACTGAAAAAAAGCAAACCCACTTTGGAAATCAACTGAAACTAAATTCAATTGAAAACTACTCCAGTGAAGTTATGTCTGAAATTATAATTGTGTTGCAAATACTGAACGTATGTGTCTTTTTTGTTCTGACACAGTGGATTAAACTTACACACTGAAGGAGAGGGGAACTCCTCGAGTCCTCTTATAGCACAGGAGACGTTGTCACTAAGACCAAACTGGGCTTTATAAGACGACGTCTCCACTCCAGTAATTTCCTCTTTATTATTGAACCAGATGTAGGAAAGACGACCAGCTGGACTGCAGCTGCTGTGACACTTCAGCTCTGCCTCAGTAACAGACTGCCCGACTGTTATTCTGGTCACCTGCACCTGGAGAGCTGGATATGAGAACAAGAAACAATATTATCGCTGTGTCTAAAAAACAGATGATGGATGTACATATCATACACATCAACACAACAGTATTAATTCCTATAAGAGGTAGAGAGCATTTGTATCTATTTATTTATGCAACAGTAATTACACAAACACATTGATCCTTATCCACATGTTGAGTGTTTTTAAATGTACCGTGTTGGTGTATTTACATCAGTCTGTGTTTACCTGTGACAGTCAGAGTTGTACCAGGTAAACTACTCCTCCATTCAAAGCTTGGTGTTGTGAATTTGAAGTGATACTCAGCTGAGTCGCTCTCTCTCAGGTCAGTGATTCTCAGGGTGGAGCGTCCTCCCTCTGTGTCAATGACCTGAACACGACCTGCAAACTGGGAGTCTTTACTAAGGTCCTCAGGCTGTGAGGGATTCTGCCACTGACCTTTACGTTCAGGACTGAACCAGAATTTGGATTCAACATGATTCTTGTAACTGCTGTAAGTGCAAGAAATGTCCACTGATGAGCCTTTGGAGGCACAGATGTTTCTGTCAGTGTACGTCACTCTGTTGCAGGTTTCACCATCGGCACCTGAAAGATAAAATCATCTTCTGATCATTTTTAAAGTGCAGTCATTGAGGAGTCACAAGTGGGATCTCCATATTAAGGAAACATGAATAAAACAGCTCCACTAGATGGTGTTATGTTAATAGATATATGTGGAGTAAACTCACATGTTGGAGGAGAGGGAGAATCCTCATATCCTTTTACAGCACAAGAATAGCTGTCTTCACAATTAAAGTTGCCTAAATAATAAGAAGAAGAAGATGCTTCTGCCTGAATTTTCTGTCCGTTTTTGTACCAGATGAAGGAAGGGCGATCAGGTACACAACTGCTTTGACAGTCAAGCCCATTATTTGATCTGCTCACCTGGAGACCTGGATTTGTGAAGAGGGAACAGGAATGTTATTTTAGACAAAACTGTCAACACACACACATGCAAATAAACACATCTATATTATTGTTTTCTAGATGTTGAACATTTGTAAATAATTAACATATGAATGAAAATGTTACCTGTGACAGACAAAGTGACTCCAGGTTCACCAATATAAGCATCAGGATGGTCTGTTATGAACCTGAACTTGTACTCAGCTGAGTCGCTCTCTCTCAGGTCTGTGACTCTCAGAGTGCAGTTGTTCCTAATCTTATCACAGTCATACTGCACACGACCTGAATACTGTGGGTCTGTTGTCAGATCTACAGGATCACGTCCATTCACTTTGGTAAACCAGAATGTTTTCTTAACTGTAGCATTACAGCCATTTGTTCTGGATGGGTATGTGTATCTGCAGTGTATTTCCACTGTTGATCCTTTTACAGCACAGATCTTAGTAGGACTGTAAGTCACTCCCCAGCCATTCTGACCCTGTATCACTGTAACACAGAGCACATCAGGAACCACAATCAGACTCAGAACATCAGGAGACAGACTTTCATTTGTACTGAAGGAGCTTCAGTGTGTGAAACTTTATTTAACTCACATCTGCTCTCATACTATGGAGATAGATTTGTTTCATAATTATGTGTGTGATCAGATCGACAATCTGTGTGTAAATGTGTAATCTGTAAATAGAAAACACCTTCCACAAATACAAAAAAAGATTTGTAAACTCACAAAAATATTTTGCAAGTATAAAACAGATCTGCAAATACACAAACACATTCCACAAATAAAAAACATATCTGTGAATACATTAAATTAATTTGCAAATAAATGAAAAGCATTTGTGAATATCTTCCTAATATTTACAACTTTCGATCAGGCTTTTGTGAACAAATTTTTTATTTGTGAATCAAAAAAACATTTGTGGATCTCAGTTCTACGCGTGTGGATTTCCTTTTTACAAACACAGAGTTTTGAAACAAACTTTCCGCCAGTCCGAACGAAAATGCACTCGTATCACTCGGTCATTTTCAAATAGCACGTGATCACCCAGCTGATGACATCATTTCTGCATGTCAAAGTAAGAGCACGCAGTCTTTCTATGACCTGTTTTTTTTTTTTTTTTTGTAATAATCAGCAATAAGTAACATGCATTCATTTTTTTATGTTAATGTCATACAGTGAGTATTAGTGTTTGTTTATTTGTTCTATGTATATTATCTGGCACACACTTTTGTGTACATTTTTGTCTGAGTATGAAAGGCACCACAATGCTGGTTGGCAACGTTCAGTTCTCTAAAGCGGTGGCTTGGCTGCTTCTTCAGTTGGCAGTTATCAGCCAACTCAACCGTTATATTTTTCATTTATTCTTTAGAGTAGGATTAAAGTCACAAAACAATTCACACCTTATTATTCGTGTACTCTTACTAATGTAGTTGTAATGTCTGTGCTGAACCGCCTGGATGAATGGCGCTGTCCAGGATTCAGCCAAGTTTCTGTGAAATAATGGACCTTAAAGTTCATGAACTCCTGTTGGAAAATAATATGGCACGGAGGTCATCCAGATTTCTTTTCCAACGCCTGTACAGTGGCGAGCAGCTGGGGCCCATTCTTCTTACTTTTTCCTAGATGTTTACTGAACTTTGACTTAGCTACAGTAACTGGCAGAAGTCAGCAGCAGGACAGTTTACAGACTGGTAAGTTGATGTCCTCATCCCGATGAGTGACTCACAACCACACGACACCACCATCCAAAGCCAGCCACAAAAAGCACCACTAAGAGCCTTAACTTTGCACAAACACAGCAGAGCTGACAGAGAGGCGACTGCAAATGTCTGCACCTATGTCAGGCTAAAGCTAAATAATAATGAAAGTGAAAATGTAGAGCTGAAGAGAGTAGGTATCATCAGCAAACACTGGACAGATTCAAGCTGTATGTTATATTTAAATAAGCTTTTTCACTCACATTTCACATCCATGATGAAGTCATTAGACGTCCTCCTCCCCAGCTCGTTCTCTGCTGTGCAGTAATACTGTCCAGAGTCAGAGGACTGGATGGAGCTGAAGACGAGCTGTGGTCCTTCACTGAGAGGTCTGGGGTTTACTGTCTCCTTGTACCAGGTATAGTTAGCTGCTGGGTTAGCATCACTGCTACAGGTCAGAGTCACTGAACTGCCCTCCACTATCTCAGCAGAGGGACTCACTGACACAGAGGGAAGCTTTGGAGCATCTGGAGAAGAAATGAACATGAATAACTTAAAAAGATGACAGAAGACATTATCACAGACAAATGACTATTTTTACATATTCTTCTCTTTATATACAGGTTCTGTTTGCTGAGTCAGTCCTGACAGTCCTCTCAGTCAAGATCTAGCTGTTAGCAGAAGTTAATGTTTGTTTCATTATTGTTATTGGCTGATCACTTCCTTGTCATGTTTTGTGAATAATTCTGAGTCTACAAAACAGTTTATATAAAATTATTGGAGGTGGGAAGAGAACCATTAGTTTTATTTTGGGGGAAAAAAGCAGGTTCTTATTAATACTTTCACTGGGCCGTCCCCATGAGTCTGAAAAATACAACAAACTCTCTCCTAATATTTCTTTATACTCACAGCTGTTGCATCAGCTGTCATTATATTCAGCCTCTGTGGTTGTAGCAGAACTTATGTTTTTCACATTTACTACCACTACATAAAGACTGTCTATCTGTCTGTCAGGAATAAATCTTTAAAGACCTCCATGATAAGGTTTTACTATGAAAAATGAAAAGTTCCACACCAACAGTATCCACTCTGTCTCAGTCAGACTGTTCAGTTAACTCCAGCTGGGAGCTATTGGCCATGACATTGTAACAGTCGAATATATGAAATGTGCCTTTAACATGATGTATACTGTGTCGCTTAACAGTAACGTTATCAAGCAGCGCTTGTTAAGATTTCTGTCTCTTGAGAGCGTACCCAAACGCTGGTCGGACTATACCTATGTGCTCCCGCTTTCCTTTATGTCTCTCAACACAACAGTAATGGTTGTAAGTACGTGTGGCAACTATTGTGTTCATGTGTGGAATTGTGGTAGCTGTACAACCGGGCTTGTTAAGGTTGGAGTGTTTTAAGTGGACGTAAAAATAAACGACGAGCATTTGTGAAATCCCACACGTGTGTGAAAGTGAGTTTCTGCCTGTCCTCTAACTCCAAAGAGCTACACGGACCCAAAACCATTACAACATCATCAATCAGTGACAGAAACATTTTTACACTAAACATGTAGCAACTAAGGTTATTAGCCTACAGTTATTAAAACTAAATAATAATGATAAACTAGAAAAACTGTGAGTCAGCTGCTTCCACAAAGAGTTATGGTTGTATTGTAACACCTAACTTCTTAAATCTTGCTCCCGACAATACCCCTCATATTACAACAAAAAACTAATAACAGATAAACTAAAACTAAATATTTTTAATTATAAAACTAAACTGAAAAAAAGCAAACCCACTTTGGAAATCAACTGAAACTAAATTCAATTGAAAACTACTCCAGTGAAGTTATGTCTGAAATTATAATTGTGTTGCAAATACTGAACATATGTGTCTTTTTTGTTCTGACACAGTGGATTAAACTTACACACTGAAGGAGAGGGGAACTCCTCAAGTCCTCTTATAGCACAGGAGACGTTGTCACTAAGACCAAACTGGGCTTTATAAGACGACGTCTCCACTCCAGTAATTTTCACTTTATTATTGAACCAGACGTAGGAAAGACGACCAGCTGGACTGCAGCTGCTGTGACACTTCAGCTCTGCCTCAGTAACAAACTGACCAACTGTTATTCTGGTCACCTGCACCTGGAGAGCTGGTTATGAGAACAAGAAACAATATTATCGCTGTGTCTAAAAAACAGATGATGGATGTACATATCATACACATCAACACAACAGTATTAATTCCTATAAGAGGTAGAGAGCATTTGTATCTATTTATTTATGCAACAGTAATTACACAAACACATTGATCCTTATCCACATGTTGAGTGTTTTTAAATGTACCGTGTTGGTGTATTTACATCAGTCTGTGTTTACCTGTGACAGTCAGAGTTGTACCAGGTAAACTACTCCTCCATTCAAAGCTTGGTGTTGTGAATTTGAAGTGATACTCAGCTGAGTCGCTCTCTCTCAGGTCAGTGATTCTCAGGGTGGAGCGTCCTCCCTCTGTGTCAATGACCTGAACACGACCTGCAAACTGGGAGTCTTTACTAAGGTCCTCAGGCTGTGAGGGATTCTGCCACTGATCTTTACGTTCAGGACTGAACCAGAATTTGGATTCAACATGATTCTCGTAACTGCTGTAAGTGCAAGAAATGTCCACTGATGAGCCTTTGGAGGCACAGATGTTTCTGTCAGTGTACGTCACTCTGTTGCAGGTTTCACCATCGGCACCTGAAAGATAAAATCATCTTCTGATCATTTTTAAAGTGCAGTCATTGAGGAGTCACAAGTGGGATCTCCATATTAAGGAAACATGAATAAAACAGCTCCACTAGATGGTGTTTTGTTAATAGATATATGTGGAGTAAACTCACATTTTGGAGGAGAGGGGGAATCCTCATATCCTTTTACAGCACAAGAATAGCTGTCTTCATAATTAAAGTTGCCTAAATAATAATAAGAAGAAGATGCTTCTGCCTGAATTTTCTGTCCATTTTTGTACCAGATGAAGGAAGGGCGATCAGGTACACAACTGCTTTGACAGTCAAGCCCATTATTTGATCTGCTCACCTGGAGACCTGGATTTGTGAAGAGGGAACAGGAATGTTATTTTAGACAAAACTGTCAACACACACACATGCAAATAAACACATGTATATTATTGTTTTCTAGATGTTGACCATTTGTAAATAATTAACATATGAATGAAAATGTTACCTGTGACAGACAAAGTGACTCCAGGTTCACCAATATAAGCATCAGGATGGTCTGTTATGAACCTGAACTTGTACTCAGCTGAGTCGCTCTCTCTCAGGTCTGTGATTCTCAGAGTGCAGTTGTTCCTAATCTTATCACAGTCATACTGCACACGACCTGAATACTGTGGGTCTGTTGTCAGATCTACAGGATCACGTCCATTCACTTTGGTAAACCAGAATGTTTTCTTAACTGTAGCATTACAGCCATTTGTTCTGGATGGGTATGTGTAGCTGCAGTGTATTTCCACTGTTGATCCTTTTACAGCACAGATCTTAGTAGGACTGTAAGTCACTCCCCAGACATTCTGACCCTGTATCACTGTAACACAGAGCACATCAGGAACCACAATCAGACTCAGAACATCAGGAGACAGACTTTCATTTGTACTGAAGGAGCTTCAGTGTGTGAAACTTTATTTAACTCACATCTGCTCTCATACTATGGAGATAGATTTGTTTCATAATTATATGTGTCTCAGATCGACAATCTGTGTGTAAATGTGTAATCTGTAAATAGAAAACACCTTCCACAAATACAAAAAAGATTTGTAAACTCACAAAAATATTTTGCAAGTATAAAACGGATCTGCAAATAGACAAACACATTCCACAAATAAAAAACATATCTGTGAATATATTAAATTAATTTGCAAATGAATGAAAAGCATTTGTGAATATCTTCCTAATATTTACAACTTTCGATCAGGAATTTGTGAACAAATTTTATTTATGAATCGAAAAAACATTTGTGGATCTCAGTTCTACACGTGTGGATTTGCTTCTTACACACACGGAGTTTTCCGCTGGTCCGAACGAAAATGCACTCGTATCACTCGGCCATTTTCGGATAGCACGTGATCACCCAGTCATTTTCACATGTCAAAGTAAGTAATAGTTAGTAGTAATAGTAGTTAATTTAATTTAGAGCACGCAGTCTTTCTATGAGCTGTTTTTTTGGTAACACTTATATTGAGGTACTGTAATAAGTGGTAATTAATACTTTATAAGCACAAGTTAACAGTTAATGACCACGTATAAGATGGTATAAGATGCTTATTAACATTAATAAGGCTAGACTAAGTGTTTATTACAGCATAACTGACTGAGTTATTATTGCTTATAGGAGCATTATAAGCACTTAAAAAACTTTGGTAACAGTTCATAAACCTATACTTAAAACTAATAAGATGTCTATTTACATTAATTATAATTTATAAGGGTTAATTATGGAACAATAACCACATTTTTTATATTACTGGTTTATAAGACACTATAAGACTCTATAAGATGAAATTAATAAGGTGTTTATTAACATTAATGAGACTATAGGAAGTTAATCTAAGTGCCATATTACTGTTAATAAATGCTTAATTATGCACTTACTAATAGTAAATAATGGTCCTTTGCAGCTACTGGACCTAAAGTGGGAACAGTGTCGTATAAAAGTTAACAAATTATTAATATGCACTTATTAACAGCTCATAATGCATCTTTGCAGCTACTGGATCTAAAGTGGGAACAGTGTCGTATAAAGGTTAATAAACTATTAATATGCACTTATTAACAACTCATAATGCATCTTTGCAGCTACTGGAGCTAAAGTGGGAACAGTGTCGTATAAAAGTTAATAAATTATTAATATGCACTTATTAACAGCTCATAATACATCTTTGCTGCTACTGGATCTAAAGTGGGAACAGTGTCTTATTGTAAGAAAAATGCTCAACTCAGCAAACACTGAAATGAAGAGACTCATGAACCATGGAGAAAAGTTACAGCCAATGGGGTGACTTTAATCGCAGAACGTTAGCATACAACAGTATACTAGTCTACACAACAAATCAGTTGGAAACAACCAAACAGCAGATCACCCTTCAAGTGCTTTTATACTCGGCATTTGCTCGTTCATGTGTGTGTGTGTGTGTGTGTGTGTTTACGCTTGGGTCGTGTTTTCTGGGAATCCAGAGTTCTCCTAGTTTCCTACTTATTCCTGGAACTGAGGTTTGTGTGTCAATACATTCTATTTTTCTTTGTCTTTCTGGCAAAAACAACTGTTTCTATTGCAAAACTTGGCACATCCGTCCCAGCGGTCAGGTCACCCTTGTTTCCTGTTGAGTTTTACACCAGAGAAGGTGTTTCCGGGAAAAGGTCACATTTCATCCAGGAACTGCTTCAGATGCTGACCTGGGACTATCTGAAATACAGAAGAAAAAAACTTTCACTGTCATGATTGCTAAACATACACCGTAAGATATTAATTCCTCTCTAGGGGGTTTATTTTGTTTACCTGCATGGCTACAAGAGCCAGGGTCATCTTCTGCAGTCCATCTGACGCCATCTGCAATGTCAGCCCATCCCTCTGAAAGAGAAGACTCAGAATTAAACCCATAAACACATTTATTCTAACTTCCCTTGTTTTTATTCCACAGCCTAGTACTGAATTACTCTCACAATGGTTTCACAATAGTTATAATAAAACACTTAGACACTGAGCCTGATACAAACTTCAATTGCTAAAGTGTATGAAATGCTCCTTTAACCTTACTGACGGAAAGGAATGAAGTCAGGCTGTAGCGTTAGCAAATCAGCAGGAGTTAGCATGAACATGACGCAGCCTGTATCCATTAGCCTGCTCAACATAACACACAGCTCATCGATGCTCCTAACACATTCACTCACTCATCCTGCTTCACACAATTTACTGTCATTCTTGTCTCTCATATGCATCTTCACACACATTTCACTCACTTTAACTCACACAGAACGTCATTAGTGACGCACTTGAAGCTATATATAATATAGCGGCACCCTCCACGAGCCGCACACACACACACACACACACACACTCTTAATCGCGGTCAAAGTCAATGTCTCTGAGTGTCACAGTTACCGGAACACTAAGGTTCTGCTAAAACATACTGCTGTTATCTGGGTGTCCCTTATACTCAGCTTACCAGTAGGAAATTTAGAAACATGACTGGCTGCTAGTTCAGGCATGACCTTCATCTCTGTAGCTAAAGTTGCTAGCCTAATTATTACTGACTGAATGAACGGATCCATGTCACTGGTCCAACAGCCCATTAGTTCGACATCCCATTAGTCCGACTGTCTGCGGTGCTGAATGGCTCGCGGCGGGCGTATGGTGCGCCGCGACTGGCTCTGGGTCAGCTGGGAAAGGCTTGAGGCGGAGCAGGCTCATGGCTTTTATGTTTGTCACTTTCTTTTTCATTTTAACCCACACCATGATCTTTTCCTGACCCTAACCAAGTGGTTTTTGTGCCTTAACCTAACCAGACCTTAACCACAGGGCATCATGATGATTTCAGAACGGACTTCAGAACAATGGGATGTCGAACCAATGGGCAGTTCCCGAATGAACCGAGTACACCTCTTCTGATTAACTGTAACGTTACCATCATTATCATAAACATCAAAATTTAGAACACACAGCCCCTTTTTTTTTTTAACTTTGTAAGGCCATCATGTACATGATTGGCTGAGTTGCTAGTGTTAGCTATCGCAAAGAACTAGAACTAGCTATAAATCAATAAGCTAACGTTAGCCTATAGCCTACTTTAACAAACTAACTTACCACAGGGGCAGAAACAGATGAAACATCGTCTTCACAGTCCCGAAGCCAAGTGTCGCATCCTACTCCAACTGAAGCGGCACTGGAGGAGCTTGCATCAGTTGTTTCAACCATCTCAGTATTGCTAGGTTCTGTGCTCTGATGTGGAGTGTCAAGCACAGCTGGCGAGTGGCACCCAGCGTGACGTCATGCAGCGAGTTGAGCTCCATATGTGTGCATGCGCGCACGTGTGGAACCAGATCAGGTGCAGCAAAAGCCACTGTATTTTTGCTGTTCATAAGTTTTTATTGAAATTGTTCAAGCGACAAAAGCGACGTTCAGATACCCATACGTAACGACGTTGTAAATAACGATTTTTTATTTTGATATTGCTTTAACTTTTTTTTTTTTTTTTTTTTTTTGCTGTCCTGGAATTGTCCCAGACACATCATCTTTGTGTCCCAGTACCAATTGGGACGCAGTTAGTTTCGAGCCCTGAGAGCATGTTAATAATTTATTAACCTTTATACCACTTCAGATCCAGTACCTGCAAAGGATCATTATTAACTATTAATAACACCTTATTAATTTAATCTGATAGGGTCTTATAGTGTCTTATAAACCAGTAATAAATGTGGTTATTGTTCTATAATTAACCCTTATAAATCATAATTAATATAAATAGACACCCTATTAATTAATATTTAGGATAGCTTTATAAACTGTTATCAAGTTTCTATTAAGTGCTTATAATGCTCCTATATGCAATAATAACTGTGTTAATTATGCTATAATTAACAATTATATAGTCTTATTAATGGCAATAAACGTCTTATTCTGTCTTGTACGTGTTCATTAACTGGTTAATTGGTGCTTATTAAGCATTAATTAATGCTTATTACAGTACCTTAATATAAAGTGTTACCAGATTAATTTATAGTTCCAACTTGTTTTTGGTTTTGGCTGGGGGCATGTAAACAAGCTTTACAAAATGTTACAGACTAAACTTTGACTGTTTTACTGCCATTTCAAACTGAAGACTTATTCTGCATCACATGTTTCTGATATGTTTACTTCTTTTTCAGGACTTTTTAATGTCTGTCCCTTTTTATGGTTATTTCAGGTTATGCCAAAGTGAACAGAGGTGTGGAGAAATGTGCAAATCATTCAGTTTTACATGATTATTTATAATGCGGAGAAACACAGTCAAAGATGAAGACGTGATCTCTGCAGTTAATCTCTAAGTGCACTGAGGCAGGACATCATACACACAGTGCAGTGAAGGAACTGACATGCATTCAACCTGTGAACTTGAACACAGCGTTTACAGAACAGATAGCTGAAGATAAACTGGTAGACGAGTGTGGTACATCAAAAAAAAAATCTGCCCTGCTCAGTTGCTTTTCTTTGTGTGGTCAGGCTGCAGCAGAGTGTGAATGGAAACTGTAGAGACATGCAGAACACTGAGGTGTGGGCAAGTAGTGTGACATGTAGATCACAACTTCTTCCACAGAGAGATAGAGCCACAACTACTGATGTTTATTTAAAAAAAATAAAATTAAAAAAAAAGCCGCCCAGATTAACCTTGGCTGATGCACATGTTTGTTTTAAAGGTGGAAATTTAAATCATAGCTGTATATCTGTATCAGATATTTTCGACTGGTAATTTCTTCCAAAAGTCGACACAAACAGACAGAGTTCAGATTAATCAGAATCAAAATATAGTAAACTTTTATTTCATGGATATGATTTAAATTTCCTCTTCTCAAACAAATAAATCTGAATCTAAGAAACAGTATTTACTGAAGCACTCCCCTCATCTCATTGTTAGCTTCTTCCACAACAGGCAAAATTCTCTTTTCAAGGTTTAGTTCCAGGCAGCAGTAACGCAAAGTTGCTGCTGCTGTTGCACTAGAATTGGTGTCAGCAACCTTATGAGGCTTGCAGTGGCCACAAATAACCTCTGTCACTATCATTGTTAACACAGCCACACATTTATTTTATTCAATTTAATTTAATTTAATTTAATTTAATTTATTATAATATATTTTAATTTCATTTTATTTCATTTCATTATATTTTATTTTATTCCATTTTATTTTTTGCATGTGTGTATTGTTGTTGTGTATTGTGATTTTTTTTTTTTTTTTTTTCCCCTGTGTGCCAATAGTTTGCAAGTTGTGCACTTTTACCTGGGTGGCTCTTGTAGTCACTCTGCTAAGGTTCACCCTTCTCTGCCTGTGATTAGTACTTGTTTCCTTCTTTGCAGAATGAGGGTGGAAGGTGGGCTTGGTGGATAATGGCAGGCCCGCAAACCTAAAGTAAAGGTTTGAGCATCCATTTAAAGTTGTGTCTGTGGATATCTGACTGATTTAAGTCACTATTTACTTGTGTTTGCAATTAGATGTTTTACTATATTCACGAGACGCTAACTGTCTTAATCTCTATCAACAGACTCTGCCTATGTGTGCATGCTCATATTCACACATACGGGCAATTTAGAGTCACCAATCAACCTAACCTGCATGTCTTTGGACTGTGGGAGGAAGCTGGAGTACCTGGAGAAAACCCACGCTGACATAGGGAGAACACGCAAACCACCCCACCCCAGGGATCGAATCAGGAACCCTCTTGCTGTGAGGCAACAATGCTAACCACTGCACCACTGTGCCCAGAGGCTTTTTTGTCATCAAACAATGGCAAGTGGCTTCCAAGACTGACTTTGTTTTGGTACTGGGCAGGCATTGTAAAGTTCATTTTAAGGGCTTTTCCACGGAAAGCTGATGAATGCAGTGAGAGTGAACTAAAACTGTTTTGGGCAAACTAAAACAGGCTAAAACACCGTATAGCTGAGGGAAGCTCAGGATGCTCTTGTGATCATTTACTGTGACTTCATTACTACAAGCAACTTCTTTCACACCACCAAGACATTTCACCCATTGTTAATATAAAGATAGCCATTAGTTTTCTGTATCCACCTTGCAATTCCTGGTAAGTACTTTTCTTCAGCATGAAAGACATGATATCATCTCTTGTTGTATTTCCTGTATTAATTATGCTACGGGAGAGCGAACAGCCTCTAAGTTTGCTCCACTGCAAACAAACGCTGGCGAAAGTTAGACTCGACGGCAAAACAAGATGTTGCTGGTGTTACAAACAGCTCTGTGTTGGTCGTCCTGTAAGAACTTATTTAAATAAAGAGAAGTGAATGTCTGGTGTTAAGGGATGGCACCAAATTGCTAACTGCCTTACAAAATAAATGTAGATGTACAGTACCTTGTACAGAGAGAAGGAAGACAATAAATCCACTCGCTGCTGCTGCTAAACTCATGGCTGCTCCTCACGTCTCTGTATGTAACATCAGTTCACATACATGATAAATACTGTGTGTCAGTCAGTTACGATAAACATTTCTATATTCTAAAAATAACAATGTGGTCTGTGAAGACAGTGTGTGTCTTCTGTGGTTGGAAAAGTTGTGTTAAATAGATATCAAGCTGTTAAAAAAACAGGCCTGGCTTCCTTCCGCTTCACATCATTAATATGCATGAGCAGAGAAAAGATTGTAAATCCCCAACTGAAATGATAGTGAGAGAGCCATTACTGACCGACCAACTAACAGACTTGACATCACTACATCTAGTGCACTAGCAGAGGTCAAAACAAAGCACACTATGGAAAGTATTTTGGGGTACACTGTGTGTACTGGGTACACGCCGTGCATTTCCAGTGTTGGGTGTCACAGTTCATTTATCCAGGGTGGCTGCCTCGCTGACTTCTCCCGGAACCTGAAACTGTCCCATACTCTCTGTGACTTTGTGCAGTCAGTTTTGCTATAACTTAATATACTGCTAGTCACACTGAAGGTTTAAAAAATTCAAAAATGCCCTGCAATCTATTGTACTTAGAACTTTGAAATAAAAAGGACCTCTAGGGAAAAGCTCAATGAATGAAAATACTGGCAAGATCCACCAAGCCCGATTTCACTGACATTAACAAACCTGACATCACAACAACGTGGCAGTGACCAAGCAGAACCACCTTTTTAACAATTTTTACGTTTAGTGTTTTATATAGAGTTTGTGCTGTGACAAGTGCTGTCACAGCGTCAAAGCTGCCATTTTCATTTCCATTGGGTTGCTTTGCAAGCATATCTCCGTCTTAGCCCAGACAGTTTGCCCAATTTTGAGCTGCTGTACATCACTTTGATGAGCAAAGATAAGCTGCAAAACAGTTGACTCATTTTTTTACACTGTCTCCTTTCACTTAAAAACCGCTCTCAACTTCACCGGCACTGCACTCTCCTGGCTCAAATCCTGCCTTTCGGACAGATTTCAGTTCATCAGCATAAACAATTGCAAATCCCCCACTGCTCCCCTCTGCCAAGGTGTTCCCCAAGGTTCAATTCTAGGCCCCCTCCTCTTCATCCTGTACATTGTCACCCTTGGTCAAATAATCTGCCGTCATGGACTTCAGTTTCACTGCTTTGCCGATAACACACAGCTCCACATCTCCACCAAAGCCATCACTCCTGCTACTCATTCTACCCTCACCAGCTGCATTACTGAAATAAAATCCTGGCTGCAAACCAACGTCCTCAAACTTAACTGTGACAAATCAGAAGTCATCATCATCATTCCCAAATCTCTTATCAAATCCACCCATAACTTCCTCCTCTCAATCGACAGTTGCACTGTGCTCTCCTACCCCAATGGCGGTCTGCCCATTGGTCCGACAACCCACTTGTCCGACATCCCATTGTTCCGACCATATTAAACCCATTGTTCCGAAGTCCGTTCCGAAATCATCATGATGCCCTGTGGTTAAGGTCTGGTTAGGTTTAGGCACAAAAACCACTTAGTTAGGGTCAGGAAAAGATCATGGTGTGGGTTAAAATGGAAAAGAAAGTGGCAAACACATAAGCTGTGAGCCTGCTTCGCCTCAAGCCTTTCCCAGCTGACCCAGAGCCGGTCGCGGTGCACCATCAAGGCAGAAATACGCCCGCCGGGAGCCGTTCAGCACCGCGGAGAGCTCCCCACACAACCCGGACCCCAGAGTTAATAACAGGAGGTTATGGTGTTTCATTCTCTCCTCTCTATGACACTTGTATCTCGACCAGTAGCCTACTTTTGTTGCGTTTGCTGATCCTCTATGGTACACAAATACAGTGTAGCCTAGTATAATCACATATGGGAACAACGGGACATCGGACTAATGGGCTGTCGGACCAATGGGCTGTCAGTCTCCTCTACGGTTTGTCAACCCAATCACTCAAGGAACTACAGTATATCCAGAACTCAGCTGCTCGTCTTCTCACACACTCCCGGCTGCACCCGTAACCACATCACCCCCGTCCATAATTTCCACTGGCTCCCCATTCCCCAGCATGTCCACTTCAAACTCCTGAGCTCAAACTGGCTAAAGAGAAGAAGGAAGCTATCTGCCAAGATACTCCTTGCTTTCTTCCTCGTCCTCTCTGCAAAGAGTTCGGTCAGCGGCTTTTGTGGCTTGCAAACTATTTTACTTGCCATTGTCACAATCCTAGAGAGTTCATTTTTGGATGTACAGGTTAGGTGACTGTACCAGGCTGGTGCAGATGAAGCTCATAAACCTGCCATACAAACACCAGTTTGTTGCACGTATTCATTTTTACCCAAGCAGATGCACTGGGATGCATTAAGATCAGTACTTATTGACAGCTTTACTGTCTTGGACGGTACACAATACCTGAGTTTATAAGGTTTATATGTTTCAGTGTGCAGAGATGTTGCTGGTGTTACAAACAGCTCTGTGTTGGTCGTCCTGTAAGAACTTATTAAAAGAAAGAGAAGTGAATGTCTAGTGTTTATGGGAACGCACCAAATTGCATAACATCAAATCTTTTTATAAACTACAAAACACCCTCCTGTGTATTTCTGAAGTGTGCTTGTACAGAGAGAAGGAAGACAATAAATCCACTCGCTGCTGCTGCTAAACTCATGGCTGCTCCTCACGTCTCTGTATGTAACATCAGTTCACATACATGATAAACACTGTGTGTCAGTCAGTTAGAATAAACATTTCTCTATTCTAAAAATAACAATGTGGTCTGTGAAGACAGTGTGTGTCTTCTGTGGTTGGAAAAGTTATGTTAAATAGATATCAAGCTGTTAAAAAACAGACCTGGCTTCCTTCCTCTTTACATCATTAATATGCATGAGCAGACAAAAGATTGTAAATCCCCAACTGAAATGATAGTGAGAGAGCCATTACTGACCGACCAACTAACAGACTTGACATCCCTACAGCTAGTGCACTAGCAGAGGTCAAAACAAAGCACACCATGAAAAGTATTTTGGGGTACACTGTGTATAAAGTTAGTACGAGGTATGACATTGGGACACTTTCCTTAACCCCTCTTCTCACCTGTGCTCTGTTGTTTAGTCTCAGTCTAAGCTCATGCCGTGCATTTCCAGTGTTGGGTGTAACAGTTCATTTATCCAGGGTGGCCGCCTCGCTGACTTCCCCCTACCTTTCGGACAGATTTCAGTTCATCAGCATAAACAATTGCAAATCCCCCACTGCTCCACTCTGCCAAGGTGTTCCCCAAGGTTCAATTCTAGGCCCCCTCCTCTTCATCCTGTACATTGTCACCCTTGGTCAAATAATCCACCGTCATGGACTTCACTTTCACTGCTTTGCCGACGACATTCAGCCCCAAATGAAGCCATCACTCCTGCTACTCACTCCACCCTCACCAACTGCATCACTGAAATAAAATCCTGGCTGCAAACCAACGTCCTCAAACTTAACTGTGACAAATCAGAAATCATCATCATCATTCCCAAATCTCTTATCAAATCCACCCATAACTTCCTTCTCTCAATTGACATCCTTCCCCCATGTCCGTAACCTTGGTGTCATCTTTGAACAAACCCTCTTGACCAACATATCAAACACATCACCAAAACAGCCTTCTTCCATCTCAAGAACCTCGCCTGCCTTCATCCATCTCTCTCCTTTTCAGCTGCAGACACTCATTTACACATGTATTACTTCCAGACTGGATTACAGCAACAGTCTCCTCTACGGTTTGTCAACTGAATCACTCAAGGAACTACAGTATATCCAGAACTCAGCTGCTCATCTTCTCACACACTCCCGGCTGCACCCGTAACCACATCACCCCCGTCCTTCATAACTTCCACTGGCTCCCCATCCCCCAGCATATCCACTTCAAACTCCTCATCATTACTTACAAAGCTTTCCACAACCTGGAGATCTCCTGAGCTCGTCCACTGACTCCCCTAAGTCTCATCATTCATTTTGTTGAGTTAAGGACACTGATGGGAGTTCAGATAAGGGACTTCTTAAATACACTTTTAGTCTCCAGAGCGACTCTACAGCACCTCCTGGAGGTCAAGAGCTCAAACTGGCTAAAGAGAAGAAGGAAGCTATCTGTCAAGATACTCCTTGCTTTCTTCCTCGTCCTCTCTGCAAAGAGTTCGGTCAGCGGCTTTTGTGGCTTGCAAACTATTTTACTTGCCATTGTCACAATCCTAGAGAGGTTATTTTTGAATGTACAGGTTAGGTGACTGTACCAGGCTGGTGAAGATGAAGCTCATAAACCTGCCATACAAACACCAGTTTGTTGCACGTATTCATGGTTTCCCAAGCAGATGCACTGGGATGCATTAAGATCAGTACTTATTGACGTCCGTCACTTTTGAGATTCCCCAAACTCAAACTTTTCAGGGGAGCTTACATCTCTTTAAGGAGAGCTTGTTCCCCCCTGGTTCCACTGTAGCTTGAACACTGAACACCTCACATTAACACGTTGATGGATTCACTGGATATTTTTAATCTATAAAATATCAGGTTACTTAAACAATAAAAATCAGTACAATCAATATAATAAGTCACAGGCTTAGAATACACACAGAACCACCGTAAATAAAAACCATCTAAGTTGTGTACCGAGAAATTAAAACACTAACTTGATGGTGTTACAGCAGAAGTAAAAAAAAATGGGAGAATGAGCAGAGGAATATTCACAGTGTTTGACAATAACAACTGATGAACTGTAAAAAACAAAACAGGAGATCAGTGACAGATTGTGGTAAAGATATACTGTATACAGAGACATGTACGTGAAAAGATGTTCTAGCAGCACTGGCTGTAAAATGATGCTCCTTCATAACATCTTGAATCTAATTCTGTCTTAGGATACTCAAGAGAAATGACCGAGGCTGGATGTCATAACAACAGTTAATACAGTTTATCGTCTCAAACCTATTATTTAAAACTTTTTGTTTAACCTGCTTAAACATTGTTTAAAAGACCACAGACTCGTGTTGTATTCATACTCTTGGTTTTTTAAGGACTGTGCTGTACAATACAGATGAATCCTCCGCAGGCTCTTCTTGTATTGATCTGTGAATGAAGAAAAGACTTTGAGAATTATTTTAAGAGCTCAGAAAACTCCCAATATTAATCAGAACAGGTTTAAAAAATAACAGAAGGATTCAGCTGCAATAAAATGATGGGAATTATGTTTATGTGGCAAAGAAAACTCTCATGGACTCACTCTGTGGCAGCACCGGCACTCTTAAAGTTAACAACAGAGTACTCCACATCATCCTCGTCCTCTTCTTCCTCCCTGTGTCTGCTGGGTTGGTTTAGCCTGACGTTGGAGTAGAGAGGATCTTCCTGGTTTTTAGAGAAGCTCACACTGGCATAGCAGAGGTCGTCCTGCTGCTCTGATGGTGTTGTCTGTCTTGGAGCTGGAGGAATGTCATACACTGCACCCATGTTTGCCTGTAGGGTAAACAGCACAAAGACAAGAGTTCTTGAGTCCTTAGCTACACAGGTAAATGTGTATGATTTGTATTGCCCTGTATAAACACAAAATGATCGTGTAGTAAAATACTGCAGGATTAAAGGTGCTCCAAATTCCTGGTTTCAACCTTTATTTCATGTTCCCTCTTGTGGATTCAGGCTTCATTTTCAAAGCCAAATAGTGAACCACAGGTTTGAGATCACTTCTGTTTTGTCATTGTAATTCCTACTAATCACCAGCAGAGGGCAATAAAGTTCAAGGATTACCTAATTCCTCTTTTATTAACAAAACCCAAACATGTATGTGTAGATGAAGAGGTACATTAAAGGGCCGCAGACTGAAAGACTGAGCAAAGGGGAAAAAGAGTATAACAAAGACATACAGCTATGGGTTCATCAAATGGAAATAAACAGTGTGAAAAAAGAGAGGGTGATGGGGGCAGAAATGGTTAAAGGATCCACTTATATTGTGTTCTTCAGACTGCATTTCAGTCATTACAAAGCACTCTGCTGAGTTTAAGATTGATTTTAATGCTCAGAGAACAAAGTTTATAGTCGTCTCAAAAGCTCATGCACAGTTGCTTTTTAGCATCTTCACTTAAATCCATTAAGAGTGTCCTCATACACTCATATCACGTCATACGAGTATAGATGACAAGCTGTCATTTAATGTACATATTGCGACTCCAGTTTGGAAGCTTAAAGTGAAGATTGACTTTTATTTTAGAAATAAGTCTTGTTTTACTT
This sequence comes from Epinephelus lanceolatus, assembly GCF_041903045.1. Taxonomy (NCBI): domain Eukaryota; kingdom Metazoa; phylum Chordata; class Actinopteri; order Perciformes; family Serranidae; genus Epinephelus; species Epinephelus lanceolatus. The sequence goes on from NC_135736.1 coordinate 45,137,036, forward strand.
TCAGCGCTACGAAAGAACTCATGGAACCTTCTTTTCAGTCTGTAATTGATTACGGTGACATATTGTATATGCATGAAACCTCCATTTTATGTAGCCTTGATTCAGTGTACCATGTATCTCTATGTTTTATTACAAATGCAAAGTCACTTACTCCTCACTGCATTCTTTATGATTTGGTGTGTTGGACATCATTGACCACTCACAGACAACAGCACTGGTATGTTTTTATCTATAAAGCATTATTTGTCAAACTTCTGGCCGACCTCTGCACCCTTCTGTGTGTCAGCTCTGGTAGTCACCAGCTACGCTCCTCCAGGTGGTTGCTTTTAATGTACCCTGGGTTTTAACAAATCTGGAGAAAACTTCATTCTCCTACTCTGCACCTTGGACATGGAACAATCTTCGAAAACTACAAACACTTATATCCATTGATTAATTCAGGGGCATCATAAAGAATGTGCTGGCCGAGACATGTGCTTGTTTTTCTTGAGAGGCCACTGTGTTTGAATAGTTGTTGTTTTATTGTGGATTTTTGTATTATATGTTGTATTTGTTGTATTTTAAATGTGTTTTGATTGGCTGCTACCTCGGCCAGGTCTCTCTTGTAAAATAGATTTTCAATCTCAGTGGGACTTCCTGGTTAAATAAAGGTTAAATGAATAAATAAATGAAAATAAAATTGGCCTCTCATTAACCTATTTTGACACACAATGGTAACAGAGCTACCATTCAAGGAGCTGGCATGCCCACTGGGACCAGTTTGATTCAGTGTCTTGTGGATGGGGATCGAACTGCCAAACCCATGATTAGTGGACGACCAACTCTCCTCCAACCCAAGGTAAAAGGTTTAGTTTAGGTGAAGAAAGTATCCAGAAGGGGACACGAAGCACTATTCACATGAGTTTCCCGGTGACAGTGGACTCTGAGTGATACCTGAACTCTTCTTCCTCACCTGTGCGTTGTCGTCTGGTCTCTGTCTAGGCTCGGGGGTTTGTTTCCAGGACCTCTTTCTTCTGGATAAGAAAATAAATGAACAAGCAAATTAATCATCAAACAAAATTACAATACAAGTGACCAGATTTACTGAATATAATCACAGTAAAACTTAGTTGCTCACCTGATGAATAGAAAGGCTAAGACGAATATGATGCCAGAAAAATAGCTGTGATGGATCCAGCTGCTACTGATTTCATTGATCCTGTGAAACAGCAATCAAACAGAGCAATTAGTTATGGAATTACAGGTTGTTTTGGTCCATTAGCAACTGATAATTACACATTAAATCATAGATCCTCAGACAGAAGTATTCTAAATAGTGACTCATGGAAACTGTCGCATTGCTTTTGCATCCCTGAAGGGAAAGTAAGACAATTGTGTGTTCTACTGTGAGAAATGCTGCACCTCAGGCAAAGATTAGTGATTGACTTTGTATTCAAATGATCAAATCTTTATTCTTCGACACTGAGCAGAGCTGTCACCTTCCATGCATCCATGGAGAGGTTAGGGAAACAGAGTTCGGGAGGCCACAGAGAGAGAGACTGAGATTCTGACAAACCGTCACATGACATGCAAGACCTTTACCAAGCTGCTGCTGGAAGGAAAGAAGAGCTGACCTTGACTAGGGGACGAGAGAGAGTTGGGACTTGAAAACTTGGAAATATTTTCACTTTAAACTTCTGCAGACAGCTAAGACGCAACCGGTTCCTTTCATACTCAAATTGAGGGTCTGTATTGGTCTGTTGTCCCACAGGTGCATTTCCCAATCCACTCCATTCCAGTTGTCCTGGCTTTGTTTTCCTTGAATTGAATTGTTGAATTTCAGCACGGCCAAGTCTGAAGCCATTCTACTCTGCCCTTATTAAAGTAGTTCAAAAAAGACATGTTGACATCTGTTCGTCGGAACTCTCTGCTAGGTACTTGAAGATTGCAGAAATAAATGATGTGTTGTAACTAAAGAAGGCTTGTACTGTGATTGGCTTGTTTAACTGGAAGGTTAAGATAAAGTGTAAGTGATTAGGCTATGGACAGACACATCAGTATGACTTACTTGACACAATAATTGGATTAAAGGTGGAGTTATGACGTCCTCTGCTGTTCTTGGCTTCACAGTAATAATTCCCACTGTGTTCAGCTCTGACGTCAGTGATGGTGAAGATCTGTCCTGATGCTTTTGGTGAGTCTTCATCCTCCTTGTACCAGGTATATTTAGCTGCTGGGTTAGCATCACTGCTACAGGTCAGATTCACTGAACTGCCCTCCACTATCTCAGCAGAGGGACTCACTGACACAGAGGGAAGCTTTGGAGCATCTGGAGGAGAAATTTCAACAGAGGTTTTTCAAGGTTAAAGGTGTGTTACCACAAAAGAACATATGGTATTTTAGACTTTGAAGGTGCCCTGACAAATGGATGTGTGACTGGTGAGTCCCAAAACTGCATAAAAAACCCAAAATCTTCTGGAGCTGCTCAGTTAATGACAGCAGACTGTGAATGTGGAACTAATCCATCAATCGATCATTTATTTGTCACATGGAGTTATACGAGTTACAACTCCAGTGAAATGTGATCCCATCAGCTCCTTTAACTTGTGCACTTTAATTTACTCCCTTTTAAAGGTCTTTTTACATTGTTAGCTGCTGCTTTGATATTGTCCATGTTTCCAAATGGTTCCAAGATGGCTGTATGGTTGCTTCTCCCGAGCAGTGATCCACAGCAGGAACAGGACAGCACCTCACATTCCTGCTGACACACCAGTCCTCATTCATTGTAAAGCACACACCTACTCTCCTTCTCTCACCAGAGTCCTCTACTTTGTCAGATCAGCATATTGAAAAAGAGCCTCCTGGTTGAATGGCGCAGTCCAGGATTCAGCCAAGTTTCGGTGAAATAATGAACCTTACAGTTCATGAACTCCTGTTGGAAAATAATATGGCACGGAGGTCATCCAGATTTCTTTTCCAAAGCCTGTACAGTGGCGAGCAGCTGGGGCCCATTCCTCTTACTTTTTCCTAGATGTTTACTGAACTTTGACTTAGCTACAGTAACTGGCAGAAGTCAGCAGCAGGACAGTTTACAGACTGGTAAGTTGATGTCATCATCCCGATGAGTGACTCACAGCCACACGACACCACCGTCCAAAGCCAGCCACAAAAAGCACCACTAAGAGCCTAAACTTTGCACAAACGTAGCAGAGCTGACAGAGAGGCCACTGCAAATTTCTGTGCCTACATCAAGCTAAAGCTATATGATAATGAAAGTGAAAATTAATGTAGAGCTGAAGAGAGTAGGTATCATCAGCAAACACTGGACAGATTTAAGCTGTATGTTATATTCAAATAAGCTTTTTCACTCACATTTCACATCCATGGTGAAGTCATTAGACCTCATCTTCCCCAGCTCGTTCTCTGCTGTGCAGTAATACTGTCCAGAGTCAGAGGACTGGATGGAGCTGAAGACAAGCTGTGGTTCTTCAGTGAGAGGTCTGATGAGGTTTCCATCCTCCTTGTACCAGGTATATTTAGCTGGTGGGTTAGCATCACTGCTACAGGTCAGAGTCACTGATCTGCCCTCCACTATCTCAGCAGAGGGACTCACTGACACAGAGAGAAGCTTTGGAGCATCTGGAGGAGAAATGACAGACAACTTATCAATCTTTGTTTACACACCAGTTTTTAAGTATAGACTGCCAAAGCCAGAAGGTGGTTACTGTGTTATCCACCTACTTTAGAAGTCCTGAGACAGGCTGTTGTCACCTCTACAAAGCTAGCTGTCAGGCTACAGTGACCTCTAACAGACCTGTACATGAAACTTACGTCCTGTATCTGTGAAGAAACTTAGTGGCCTCTAGCTACAGTGAAACCATTTAAGATACTGCTTTTTACTTACACTGGACATCTATAAAAATGGATGAAGAGTTAATCCGTCCATGTTGATTCTCAGATGTGCAGTAGTACTTCCCTCTGTCTTCAGAGCTGATGGACATGAACTGATATACACCGTCTGATCCTTGAAGCACTTTCTGGTTTTCCATGTACCAGGTCTTTTTAGCTGCTGGGTTAGCATCACTGCTGCAGGTCAGAGTCACTGAACTGCCCTCCATGATTTTACCAGAGGGATTCACTGACACAGAGGGAACTCTTGGAGCATCTGGAGGAGAGATTTCAACAGAGGTTTTTCAAGGTTAAAGGTGTGTTACCACAAAAGAACATATGGTATTTTAGACTTTGAAGGTGCCCTGACAAATGGATGTGTGACTGTTGAGTCCCAAAACTGCATAAAACACCTAAAATCTTCTGGAGCTGCTCAGTTAATGACAGCAGACTGTGAATGTGGAACTAATCCATCAATCGATCATTTATTTGTCACATGGAGTTACACGAGATACAACTCCAGTGAAATGTGATCCCATCAGCTCCTTTAACTTGTGCACTTTAATTTACTCCCTTTTAAAGGTCTTTTTACATTGTTAGCTGCTGCTTTGTTATTGTCTATGTTTCCAAATGGTTCCAAGATGGCTGTATGGTTGCTTCTCCCGAGCAGTGATCCACAGCAGGAACAGGACAGCACCTCACATTCCCGCTGACACACCAGTCCTTATTCACTGTAAAGCACACACCTACTCTCCTTCTCTCACCAGAGTCCTCTACTTTGTCAGATCAGCATATTGAAAAAAAGCCTCCTGGTTGAATGGCGCTGTCCAGGATTCAGCCAAGTTTCTGTGAAATAAGGAACCTTACAGTTCATGAAATCCTGTTGGAAAATAATATGGCACGGAGGTCGTCCAGATTGCTTTTCCAACGCCTGTACAGTGGCGAGCAGCTGGGGCCCATTCCTCTTACTTTTTCCTAGATGTTTACTGAACTTTGACTTAGCTACAGTAACTGGCAGAAGTCAGCAGCAGGACAGTTTACAGACTGGTAAGTTGATGTCCTCATCCTGATGAGTGACTCGAAGCCACACGACACCACCATCCAAAGCCAGCCACAAAAAGCACCACTAACACTTTCAACGTAGACTGAAGAGCCTAAACTTTGCACAAACACAGCAGAGCTGACAGAGAGGCGACTGCAAATGTCCGTCAGTCTAAAGCTAAATAATAATGAAAGTGAAAATGTAGAGCTGAAGAGAGTAGGTATCATCAGCAAACACTGGACAGATTCAAGCTGTATGTTATATTCAAATAAGCTTTTTCACTCACATTTCACATCCATGGTGAAGTCATTAGACGTCCTCCTCCCCAGCTCGTTCTCTGCTGTGCAGTAATACTGTCCAGAGTCAGAGGACTGGATGGAGCTGAAGACAAGCTGTGGTCCTTCACTGTGAGGTCTGGGGTTTACTGTCTTCTTGTACCACGTGTACTTAGCTGCTGGGTTAGCATCACTGCTACAGGTCAGAGTCACTGAACTGCCCTCCACTATCTCAGCAGAGGGACTCACTGACACAGAGGGAAGCTTTGGAGCATCTGGAGGAGAATTGAACATGAATAACTTCAAAAGATGACAGAAGACATTATCACAGACAAATGACTATTTTTACATATTCTTCTCTTTATATACAGGTTCTGTTTGCTGAGTCAGTCCTGACAGTCCTCTCAGTCAAGATCTAGTTGTTAGCAGAAGTTAATGTTTGTTTCATTATTGTTATTGGTTGATCACTTCTTTGTCATGTTTTGTAAATAATTCTCAGGCTACAAAACAGTTTATATAAAATTATTGGAGGTGGGAAGAGAACCATTAGTTTTATTTTGGGGGGAAAAAAGCAGGCTCTTATTAATACTTTCACTGGGCCGTCCCCATGAGTCTGAAAAATACAACAAACTCTCTCTTAATATTTCTTTATACTCACAGCTATTGCATCAGCTGTCATTATATTCAGCCTCTGTGGTTGTAGCAGAACTTATGTTTTTCTGATTTGTTCCTGACAATACCCCTCATAAAAAATAAACTAGAAATAAACATTTAAACAATAAAAAATAAACTGAAAAAAGTAAACCCACTCTGGAAATTAAGTGAAACTAAATCAAATTGAAAACTGTAGGTGGGCTTTGTGGGATGCTGCTCTCATGGCCTAGACCGTGGCCGGAGCTGAGTGACCCACCTATATTTTTTCTTTTAGGAGTCTGAATATTGGGGATGGCAGCGCCCATTTGCTTTTTTTTTTTTTTTTTGTTCACGGATGGAAGACCGGCACTGTATGGCATCAGTCTCATTTTTGTTATGTGTGTATTTTCCTTTTTGCATCTTGTATGTTGTTTGATTGTCTTGTGTTACCCTGTATTTTCACCCCTTGGTACGGAATACAAATATTAGGCTTTTAGGCAAGGCTCCTACATCAATTAAAAATGGCTTGAATATATATGGGTCCTAACACTATTAAGTTGATATCTTGGAATATAAAGGGTGTCTCAAATAAAGTTAAACGATATAAGATCATCTACATTTGAAATCGTTGGCATGTGATGTTGCAATGCTTTTACAAAGCTTTTACTGAATTAAAAAATACATTGACATTGGCTGACACTTGGCTCATATCTAATCCCAATACCTGTGAATATACTTTTTACTCCGTGGTTCACAATTCATATTCACGAATAGATTATTTGCTTGTATTGAAAACTTTAATGGGGAATGTGTTAGATTACCAGCTCAGTGGCCTAGTGGTAGAGTGTCTGCCCTGACACTGGAAGGTCGTGGGTTCAATCCCCGGCAGGGTCATACCAAAGACTATAAAAATGGGACCCGTTGCCTCCCTGCTTGGCACTCAGCATCAGGGGTTGGAATTTGGGGGGTTAGATCACCACATGATTCCCGAGCGCGGCACCGCTGCGGCACCGCTGCTGCTCACTGCTCCCTCAGAGAACAAATTTCACACACTCAGGTGTGTGACAATCAGTGGAACTTTACTTTACTTTACTTTATCATATCTGACCATGCACCTATATCAGTTATTCTCTCTTCTGTAGTTAATACACACAAGACTAAACAATGGAGATTTAACAGTTCTCTTCTGAAAGATGAAGAATTTACTTCAACAACTAGAGAAAAAATATCTGAATTTTTTTCCATTAATATAAATTCTGGCCCATCAGTCCAAATGGTATGGGAAGCTTTTAAAGCTACGTGCAGAGGGTGCACAATAAGTTATTCTACGGCAAAAAAGAAGAAAATATTAGACAGAAAAAGAAACTTAGAGACTGAACTTAAGACTTTAGAAACACAACACATGCTTGACCCAAAAAATTCCAGACTGAGGAATGCATTATTATTGAAAAGATCTGATTTGCAAGCAATTTTACATGAAGAGACATCATTTGCTTTCTTTCAATTACGTAAAAAATACTTTGAATCAGGTGAAAAGGCTGGAAAAATGTTAACACTCAGACTAAAACAAATGGAAAATCAACATTCAGTTCCAGCTATGTATATGACTGTGAGGGGTCTTTAGTCTGTGAACCAAAACAAATTAATGTAGCCTTTCAGGACTTTTATTCTAATTTGTATAAATCTGAATATAATGCCAATAATGAGGACATGGACAATTTCTTTAAAGATATATCACTACCCACCCTAAAGACTAATGACAAGGAGATACTGGAGGCGTGTGTCCTGGAAACAGACGTCAAATCTGCCATTAAAGCTCTCTCAAATGGGAAAACGCCAGGTAGTGATGATATAGCATAGAGATTTATAAAAGTTTCCAGGACATATTAGCTCCATTTCTCACCTTGCTTTTCAATGACATTATTTTCAAACAGTCAAATGCCAATGACTATGCAATCTGCTATTATCTCTCTTATTCCAGAACAGGGTAAGGACCATATGCAAATGAGTAATTATAGACCATTAAGCCTTTTAAATAACGATTATAAATTGTTTGCCAAGATCCTGGCTATGCGTCTGGAGAAGGTAATACCATCATTAGTACACTTAGACCAGGTTGGCTTCATTAGAGGCCGCCTTTCCTCAAATAATGAGGAGACTTTTTCATGTCATGGCAGGAGCATCTACTTTTCAGCATCCAGCGGTAGCAATATCGCTGGATGCTGAAAAAGCCTTTGATAGAATAGAGTGGCCTTTTTTATTTCATGTACTGTCTAAGTTTGGTTTTGGACCAAAATGTACACAGGGGATCAGGGCATTATATTATGAACCGACGGCTTGTGTTAAAACAAATGGTATGATATCTCATCCCTTCCAACTTTTCAGATCCACATGGCAGGGCTGTCCAGCCTCTCCATCCATTTTCATTTTGGCATTAGAACCGCTGGCATGTGCCATTCGAGCCAACCAAAATATAACAGGTATTAATTTGAGCAGATATTTTTTTTAAGCCAGTCTTTATGCCGATGATATATTATTAACATTATCTCACCCTCTTCAATCAATACCACATTTGCTTAAACTTCTGTTTTTCTAAATAATACTGTTGCATCTACATTAAGATTCAGAAGACTCCAGTGAGGTTTGATCTGAAATTGTAATTGTGTTGTAATGTCAGCGTGTGTGTGTCTTTTTTGTCCTGACACAGTGGATTAAACTTACACACTGAAGGAGAGGGGAACTCCTCGTGTCCTCTTATAGCACAAGAATAGCTGTCTTCTTGATTATAGTTGCCTAAATAAGAAGATGCTTCTTTCTGAATTTTCTGCCCGTTTTTGTACCAGATGAAGGAAGGGCGATCAAGTACACAACTGCTTTGACACTTAAGCCAATAACTATTATGTCTGCTCACCTGGAGACCTGGATTTGTGAAGAGGGAACAGGAATGTTATTTTAGACAAAACTGTCAACACACACACACATGCAAATAAACACATCTATATTATTGTTTTCTAGATGTTGAACATTTGTAAATAATTAACATATGAATAAAAATGTTACCTGTGACAGACAAAGTGACTCCAGGTGAACCAGTATAACCATTGGGTTGGTTTGTTGTGAACCTGAACTTGTACTCAGCTGAGTCGCTCTCTCTCAGGTCTGTGATTCTCAGAGTGCAGTAGTTCCTAATCTTATCACAGTCATACTGCACACGACCTGAATACTGTGGGTCTGTTGTCAGATCTACAGGATCACGTCCATTCACTTTGGTAAACCAGAATGTTTTCTCAACTGTAATTTGAGGGCCAGTTGTGCTGGATGGGTATGTGTATCTGCAGTGTATTTCCACTGTTGATCCTTTTACAGCACAGATCTTAGTAGGACTGTAAGTCACTCCCCAGCCATTCTGACCCTGTATCACTGTAACACAGAGCACATCAGGAACCACAATCAGACTCAGATCATCAGGAGACAGACTTTCATTTGTATTGAAGGAGCTTCAGTGTGTGAAACTTTATTTAACTCACGTCTGCTCTCATGCCATCACACTTCAAGTCAGTGTGAGACAAAGATTAACTTATAGTTCCAGCTTGTTTTTGGTTTTGGCTGGGGGCATGTAAACAAACTTTACAAAATGTTACAGACTAAACTTTGACTGTTTTACTGCCATTTCAAACTGAAGACTTATTCTGCATCACATGTTTCTGATATGTTTACTTCTTTTTCAGGACTTTTTAATGTCTGTCCCTTTTTATGGTTATTTCAGGTTATGCCAAAGTGAACAGAGGTGTGGAGAAATGTGCAAATCATTCAGTTTTACATGATTATTTATAATGCAGAGAAACACAGTCAAAGATGAAGACATGATCTCTGAAGATAAACTGGTAGATGAGTGTGGTACATAAAAAAAGAATCTGCCTTGTTCGGTTGCTTTTCTTTGTGTGGTCAGGCTGCAGCAGAGTGTGAATGGGAACTGTAGAGACATGCAGAACACTGAGGTGTGGGCAGATAGTGTGACATGTAGATCACAACTTCTTCCACAGAGAGATAGAGACACAACTACTGATGTTTATTTAAAAAAAAGTGGCCCAGATTAACCTTGGCTGGTGCACATATATCTGTATGTCTGTATCAGATATTTTCGACTGGTAAATTCACAGTTCAGTGTGTGTGTGCTGTTGTTGTGTATTAAGCATTTGGAGTGGGTGGATACATATAGAAGTCATGGAAAACGGAGAAAATGTACCACACACCAAGTCTCAACATGTAACAGAAGTTTGAGAAAGAGCCGTGTGCTCGAAACATCACAGCGCAAATAAAAAAGCCCTCAATGGGAGCTGTGACTTGGTGTGCGGTACATTTTCTCCATTTTTCTGTTGTTGTGTATTGTAATTTATTTATTTTTTTTGTCCTGTGTGACAATAGTTTGCTAGTTGTGCACTTTTACCTGGGCAGCTTTCATCATCTCTTTGCTAAGATCCGCAACCCTACAATTTTAAGGGCTTTTCCACTGAAAGCTGATGAATGCAGTGAGAGTGAACTAAAACTGTTTGGGGCAAACTAAAACAATCAGCTGAATAAAGCTAAAACACTGTATAGCTGAGGGGAGCTGCAGAGTCAGGTGATCATCATTCTTGGAACCCATCGGCTGTATTCGGCGTCTGACTTCTGGCAGACGGCGATACAGCCTCTGGGGGCAGACCCCCGATTTTTTGGCATTCCGGTTTGATTTGGGCCGAGGAGGCGAATTTCCATTTCCGACTTCCATTTATACATAAGTAAATATGCTGAACCACTGCGATGGATTCAGAGTTTGCAGTGACGCCAATTATGTTCCACCTCGTTAGTTCACCGCATGGACCGTTTAACCTGGCAACAACTGCAGCCGGCTCAAACGTGATTGGTCAATATCACGCGGACTACAAACAGCCTACAACCGGAAACCAGGGCTCTTACGCTCTTCTTCCGCAGGCAAGATCTCTGGGGTTTGCCTACAGACTCTACATTCACTGAATGTAGAGTCTGTATATAGAGACTAGGTGACCATTTACTATGACTTCATTACTACAAGCAACTCCTTTCACACCATGAAGACATTTCACCCATTGTTAATATAAAGATAGCCATTAGTGTTCTGTATCCACCTTGCAATTCCTGGTAAGTACTTTTCTTCAACATGAAAGACATGAAATCATCTTGTTGTATTTCCTGTATTAATGATGCTACGGGAGAGCGAACAGCCTCTAAGTTTGCTCTACTGCAAACAAACGTTAAGCTCAAAGGACAGCAACACGATGCAGGAAGTTCCACAGAGGGGTCAGTTTTATTTAATAAATTCATTTGAGCATTTTGTCTTTGTTATTATATGCACAGTCATCACTTCCTTCTGCACACAGCTTTACTGTCTTGGACGGTACACAATACCTGAGTTTATAAAGTTTATATGTTTAAGTGTGCAGAGATGTTGCTGGTGTTACAAACAGCTCTGTGTTGGTCGTCCTGTAAGAACTTATTAAAAGAAAGAGAAGTGAATGTCCAGTGTTTATGGGATCACACCAAATTGCGTAACATCAGATCTTTTTATAAACTACAAAACACCCTCCTGTGTATTTCTGAAGTGTGCTAACTGCCTTACAGTGTAAATGTAGATGTACAGTACCTTGTACAGAGAGAAGGAAGACAATAAATCCACTCGTTGCTGCTGCTGCTAAACTCATGGCTGCTCCTCACGTCTCTGTATGTAACATCAGTTCACATACATGATAAACACTGTGTGTCAGTAAGTTAGAATAAACATTTCTCTATTCTAAAAATGAGGATGTGGTCTGTGAAGACAGTGTGTGCCTTCTGTGGTTGGAAAAGTTGTGTTAAATAGATATCAAGCTGTTAAAAAAATAGACCTGGCTTCCTTCCTCTTCACATGATTAATATGCAGACAAAAGATTGTAAATCCCCAACTGAAATGATAGTGAGAGAGCCATTACTGACCGACCAACTAACAGACTTGACATCCCTACAGCTAGTGCACTAGCAGAGGTCAAAACAAAGCACACTATGAAAAGTATTTTGGGGTACACTGTGTATAAAGTTAGTACGAGGTATGACATTGGGACACTTTCCTTAACTCTTCTCCTCACCTGTGCTCTGTTGTTTAGTCCCAGTCTAAGCTCATGCCATGCATTTCCAGTGTTGGGTGTAACAGTTGATTTATCCAGGGTGGCTGCCTCGCTGACTTCCCCCTGAACCTGAAACTGTCCCATACTCTGTGACTTTCTGCAGTCCGTTTTACTATAACTCAATGGGGCAATAAGCAGAAATTCATCATTTCTAGATTGAAGGAATTAAAAAATCGCTATGTGAAGAACTAGAGGTGTAATTTCATCTGGAGTATAACATGACATCACACACCCTCTCTCTGTGTTGATCTCCAGCCCATTGTTTACAAGACGGTCCGTCTGCGCGTTCCTCCTCTCGGAGCCCTTGGCCCTCCCCCCCTATAAAAGGCTACAGCCAGTGAGCAATGGCAGCGTGTATTTTCGAAGCGAAATGGCGGAGAGCGGAACAAAACGTTCACCTGAAGACATCCGATCCGACATTACCTCTAAAGTAACAACGGTCGTTGGCAACGAAGTTGTCAGATAAAGAAAGGGACAGACCCGGATTCACATTGGCCTTGCATTTCCAAGGTGGAGAGCACTGCGAGAGCTAAAGGGGCTACAATCTGACTCGGAGCTAGCTCTTCTTCTCCTGGACAGGTACAACATAAAGTCAAATGTCTGTTTTAATTAGTGTTACAGTAACGTTAGGCACGTCGCTATGTCGATTCAATTAAATTTAATGTTACAATCGTAGCATGGGTTAACGTCCAGAGATTGAGTTATTAGCGGCTCGGTCCCAGCAATGGGTCAGGCGTTACGGTTGTGTTGGGTGAGTAGCCCGGCAGCCCAGCTAACATTTGCAATTAGCATTGTAAAATGTAGTCAGGCTAAAACATCGCTCTCACTCACGGAAAAGAGTAGAAACATTAGCGTTAGCTCCCGGTGTTAGCGCTAGCCGGGATGCAGCGATGGCTCTAGCCGAGTCTGCTGCCACCGGCTACTGGAGTAACTTACAGCTATGGAGCGCTTCTACTAGCTCTTCTAGTCACTGAGCCTCGTCTCCATCTCAGCAGATATATTACATTTATTACAGGTACCATCATCATTGAAGTAGGCAGGGGAATAGCTAAACACAGCAGAGACTGAGAGTGAGTGAAAGACATCGCTAACTGCTAAACTAAGTTTAGAGGGGGCGAGTGGGGGGTGGGGGGGTGGAGAGCAGAGGTAGAGGGAGGTGTGGCTCATGACACACTTTGTTTTGGTCTACAGGCAGTGCACAACAGCAAACCTAGCGGTGAAACAATTTCGCTTTTTGCCCCTTTAATATACTGCAAGTCACACTGAGGGTTTAAAAAATTCAAAAATGCCCTGCAATCTATTGTACTTAGAACTTTGAAAAAAAAAGACCTCTGATAGGGAAAAGTTCAATGAATGAAAATACTGGCAAGATCCACCAAGCCCGATTTCACCAACATTAACAAACCTGACATCACAACAACGTGGCAGTGACCAAGCAGAACCACCTTTTTAACAATTTTTACGTTTAGTGTTTTATATAGAGTTTGTGCTGTGAAAAGTGCTGTCACAGCGTCAAAGCTGAAATTTTTAATTCCAATGGGTTGCTTTGCAAGCATATCTCCGTCTTCACCCAGAGAGTTTACACAATTTTGAGCTGCTGTACATCACTTTAATGAGCAAAGATAAGCTGCAAAACAGTTGACTCATTTTTTACACTGTTTCTTTTCACTTAAAAACCGCTCTCAACATCACCGGCACTGCACTCTCCTGGCTCAAATCCTACCTTTCAGACAGATTTCAGTTCATCAGCATGAACAATTGCAAATCCCCCACTGTTCCCTTCTGCCAAGGTGTTCCCCAAGGTTCAATTCTAGGCCCCCTCCTCTTCATCCTGTACGTTGTCACCCTTGGTCAAATAATCCGCTGTCATGGACTTCAGTTTCATTGCTTTGCCGATAACACACAGCTCCACATCTCCACCAAAGCCATCACTCCTGCTACTCATTCTACCCTCACCAGCTGCATCACTGAAATAAAATCCTGGCTGCAAACCAACGTCCTCAAACTTAACTGTGACAAATCAGAAGTCATCATCATCATTCCCAAATCTCTTATCAAATCCACCCATAACTTCCTCCTCTCAATCGACAGTTGCACTGTGCTCTCCTACCCCAATGGCGGTCTGCCCATTGGTCCGACATCCCATTGTTCCGACCATATTAAACCCATTGTTCCGAAGTCCGTTCCGAAATCATCATGATGCCCTGTGGTTAAGGTCTGGTTAGGTTTAGGCACAAAAACCACTTGGTTAGGGTCAGGAAAAGATCATGGTGTGGGTTAAAATGAAAAAGAAAGTGGCAAACACATAAGCTGTGAGCCTGCTTCGCCTCAAACCTTTGCCAGCTGACCCAGAGCCGGTCGCAGTGCACCATCAAGGCAGAAATACGGCCGCCGGGAGCCGTTCAGCACCGCGGAGAGCTCCCCACACAACCCGGACCCCAGAGTTAATAACAGGAGGTTATGGTGTTTCATTCTCTCCTCTCTATGACACTTGTATCTCGACCAGTAGCCTACTTTTGTTGCGTTTGCTGATCCTCTATGGTACACAAATACAGTGTAGCCTAGTATAATCACATATGGGAACAACGGGATGTCGGACCAATGACATGGACCCCCCCCCCATGTCCGTAACCTTGGTGTCATCTTTGAACAAACCCTCTTCTTTGACCAACATATCAAACACATCACCAAAACAGCCTTCTTCCATCTCAGGAACATCGCCCGCCTCCGCCCATCTCTCTCCTTTTCAGCTGCAGACACTCATTCACACATGTATTACTTCTAGTCTGGATTACAGCAACAGTCTCCTCTACGGTTTGTCAACTGAATCACTCAAGGAACTACAGTATATCCAGAAGTCAGCTGCTCGTCTTCTCACACACTGCAGCGCCTGTAACCACATCGCCCCCGTCCTTAAAAACCTCCACTGGCTCCCCATCCCCCAGCATATCCACTTCAAACTCCTCATCATTATTTACAAAGCTCTCCACAACCTGGAGAGCTCCTGAGCTCCTCCACCGGCACACTCCCCCCCGCACTCTCAGGTCTGCTGGTGTCCCTCCAGAGGGACTCTACAGCACCTCCTGGAGGTCAAGAGCTCAAACTGGCTAAAGAGAAGAAGGAAGCTATCTGCCAAGATACTCCTTGCTTTCTTCCTCGTCCTCTCTGCAAAGAGTTCGGTCAGCGGCTTTTGTGGCTTGCAAACTATTTTACTTGCCATTGTCACAATCCTAGTTTATTTTTGGATGTACAGGTTAGGTGACTGTACCAGGCTGGTGCAGATGCCTGTGAAGCTCATAAACCTGCCATACAAACACCAGTTTGTTGCACGTATTCATGGTTTCCCAAGCAGATGCACTGGGATGCATTAAGATCAGTACTTATTGATGTCCATCACTTTTGAGATGCCCACAAACTTTTATTGTTTCAGGGGAGCTTACATCTCTTTAAGGAGAGCTTGTTCCCCCCTGGTTCCACCGTAGTTTGAACACTGAACACCTCACATTAACATGTTGACAGTTGGAACGATGTATTAACTGAATACTTTAATTCAATAGAATATCAGGTTATTTAAACAATAAAAATCAGTACAATCAATATAATAAGTCACAGGCTTAGAATACACACAGAACTACCGTAAATAAAAACCATCTAAGTTGTGTACCGAGAAATTAAAACACTAACTTGATGGTGTTACAGCAGAAGTAAAAAAAAGAAATGGGAAAATGAGCAGAGGAATATTCCCAGTGTTTGACAATAACAACTGATGAACTGTAAAAAACAAAACAGGAGATCAGTGACAGATTGTGGTAAAGATATACTGTATACAGAGACATGTACGTGAAAAGATGTTCTAGCAGCACTGGCTGTAAAATGATGCTCCTTCATAACATCTTGAATCTAATTCTGTCTTAGGATACTCAAGAGAAATGACCGAGGCTGGATGTCATAACAACAGTTAATACAGTTTATCGTCTCAAACCTATTATTTAAGACTTTTTGTTTAACCTGCTGAAACATTTAGTTTAAAAGACCACAGACTCGTGTTGTATTCATACTCTTGGTTTTTTAAGGACTGTGCTGTACAATACAGATGAATCCTCCGCAGGCTCCTCTTGTATTGATCTGTGAATGAAGAAAAGACTTTGAGAATTATTTTAAGAGCTCAGAAAACTCCCAATATTAATCAGAACAGGTTTAAAAAATAACAGAAGGATTCAACTGCAATAAAATGATGGGAATTATATTTATGTGGCAAAGAAAACTCTCATGGACTCACTCTGTGGCAGCACCGGCACTCTTAAAGTTAACAACAGAGTACTCCACATCATCCTCATCCTCTTCTTCCTCCCTGTGTCTGTTGGGTTGGTTTAGCCTGACGTTGGAGTAGAGAGGATCTTCCTGGTTTTTAGAGAAGCTCACACTGGCATAGCAGAGGTCGTCCTGCTGCTCTGATGGTGTTGTCTGTCTTGGAGCTGGAGGAATGTCATACACTGCACCCATGTTTGCCTAGGGTAAACAGCACAAAGACAAGAGTTCTTGAGTCCTTAGCTACACAGGTAAATGTGTATGATTTGTATTGCCCTGTATAAACACAAAATGATCATGTAGTAAAATACTGCAGGGTTAAAGATGAGTGGGTTATTTCACATCTCCAAATTCATGGTTTCAACCTTTATTTCATGTTCCCTCTTGTGGATTCAGGCTTCATTTTCAAAGCCAAGTAGTGAACCACAGGTTTGAGATCACTTCTGTTTTTTGTCGTTGTAATTCCTACTAATCACCAGCAGAGGGCAATAAAGTTCAAGGATTACCTGATTCCTCTTTTATTAACAAAACCCAAACATGTATGTGTAGATGAAGAGGTACATTAAAGGGCCGCAGACTGAAAGACTGAGCAAAGGGGAAAAAGAGTATAACAAAGACATACAGCTATGGGTTCATCAAATGGAAACAAACAGTGTGGAAAAAAGAGAGGGTGATGGGGGCAGAAATGGTTAAAGGATCGACTTATATTGTGTTCTTCAGACTGCATTTCAGTCATTACAAAGCACTCTGCTGAGTTTAAGATTGATTTTAATGCTCAGAGAACAAAGTTTATAGTCGTCTCAAAAGCTCATGCACAGCTGCTTTTTAGCATCTTCACTTTAATCCATTAAGAGTGTCCTCATACACTCATATCACGTCATACGAGTATAGATGACAAGCTGTCATTTAATGTACATATTGCGACTCCAGTTTGGAAGCTTAAAGTGAAGATTGGCTTTTATTTTAGAAATAAGTCTTGTTTTACTTTCAGTGCTACGAAAGAACTCGTGGAACCTTCTTTTCAGTCTGTGATTGATTACGGTGACATATTGTATATGCATGAAACCTCCATTTTATGTAGCCTTGATTCAGTGTACCATGTATCTCTATGTTTTATTACAAATGCAAAGTCACTTACTCATCACTGCATTCTTTATGATTTGGTGTGTTGGACATCATTGACCACTCACAGACAACAGCACTGGTATGTTTTTATCTATAAAGCATTATTTGTCAAACTTCTGGCCGACCTCTGCACCCTTCTGTGTGTCAGCTCTGGTAGTCACCAGCTACGCTCCTCCAGGTGGTTGCTTTTAATGTACCCTGGGTTTTAACAGATCTGGAGAAAACTTCATTCTCCTACTCTGCACCTTGGACATGGAACAATCTTCGAAAACATCTAAAACTACAAACACTTATATCCATTGATTAATTCAAGGGCATCATAAAGAATGTGCTGGCCGAGACATGTGCTTGTTTTTCTTGAGAGGCCACTGTTATATGTTGTATTTGTTGTATTTTAAATGTGTTTTGATTGGCTGCTACCTCGGCCAGGTCTCTCTTGTAAAATAGATTTTCAATCTCAGTGGGACTTCCTGCTTAAATGAATAAATAAATGAAAATAAAATTGGCCTCTCATTAACCTATTTTGACACACAATGGTAACAGAGCTACCATTCAAGGAGCTGGCATGCCCACTGGGACCAGTTTGATTCAGTGTCTTGTGGATGGGGATCGAACTGCCAAACCCGTGATTAGTGGACGACCAACTCTCCTCCAACCCAAGGTAAAAGGTTTAGTTTAGGTGAAGAAAGTATCCAGAAGGGGACATGAAGCACTATTCACATGAGTTTCCCGGTGACAGTGGACTCTGAGTGATACCTGAACTCTTCTTCCTCACCTGTGCGTTGTCGTCTGGTCTCTGTCTGGGCTCGGGGGTTTGTTTCCAGGACCTCTTTCTTCTGGATAAGAAAATAAATGAACAAGCAAATTAATCATCAAACAAAATTACAATACAAGTGACCAGATTTACTGAATATAATCACAGTAAAACTTAGTTGCTCACCTGATGAATAGAAAGGCTAAGACGAATATGATAGCCAGAAAAATAGCTGTGATGGATCCAGCAGCTACTGATTTCATTGATCCTGTGAAACAGCAATCAAACAGAGCAATTAGTTATGGAATTACAGGTTGTTTTGGTCCATTAGCAACTGATAATTACACATTAAATCATAGATCCTCAGACAGAAGTATTCTAAATAGTGACTCATGGAAACTGTCACATTGCTTTTGCATCCCTGAAGGGACAGTAAGACAATTGTGTGTTCTACTGTGAGAAATGCTGCACCTCAGGCAAAGATTAGTGATTGACTTTGTATTCGAATGATCAAATCTTTATTCTTCGACACTGAGCAGAGCTGTCACCTTCCATGCATCCATGGAGAGGTTAGGAAAACAGAGTTCGGGAGGCCACAGAGAGAGAGACTGAGATTCTGACAAACCGTCACATGACAGGCAAGACCTTTACCAAGCTGCTGTTGGAAAGAAAGAGCTGACCTTGACTAGGGGACGAGAGAGAGTTGGGACTTGGAAACTTGGAAATATTTTCACTTTAAACTTCTTGCAGACAGCTAAGACGCAACCGGTTCCTTTCATACTCAAATTGAGGGTCTGTATTGGTCTGTTGTCCCACAGATGCATTTCCCAATCCACTCCATTCCAGTTGTCCTGGCTATGTTTTCCTTGAATTGAATTGTTGAATTTCAGCACGGCCAAGTCTGAAGCCATTCTACTCTGCCCTTATTAAAGTAGTTCAAAAAAGACATGTTGACATCTGTTTGTCTGAACTCTCTGCTAGGTAGTTGAAGATTGCAGAAATAAATGATGTGTTGTAACTAAAGAAGGCTTGTACTGTGATTGGCTTGTTTAACTGGAAGGTTAAGATAAAGTGTAAGTGATTGGGCTATGGACAGACACATCAGTATGACTTACTTGACACAATAATTGGATTAAAGGTGGAGTTATGACGTCCTCTGCTGTTCTTGGCTTCACAGTAATAATTCCCACTGTGTTCAGCTCTGACATCAGTGATGGTGAAGATCTGTCCTGATGCTTTTGGTGAGTCTTCATCCTCCTTGTACCAGGTATAGTTAGCTGCTGGGTTAGCATCACTGCTACAGGTCAGATTCACTGAACTGCCCTCCACTATCTCAGCAGAGGGACTCACTGACACAGAGGGAAGCTTTGGAGCATCTGGAGGAGAAATGACAGACAACTTATCAATCTTTGTTTACACACCAGTTTTTAAGTATGGACTGCCAAAGCCAGAAGGTGGTTACTGTGTTATCCACCTACTTTAGAAGTCCTGAGAGAGGCTGTTGTCACCTCTACAAAGCTAGCTGTCAGGCTACAGTGACCTCTAACAGACCTGTACATGAAACTTACATCCTGTATCTGTATAGAAACTTAGTGGCCTCTAGCTACAGTGAAACCATTTAAGATACTGCACAGTGGCCACCATCAGGATGAATCCTAAATGGAAGCTGTTCAAACCTTACTTCCATCAGGGGATTACTGTATATTCCTATTACTTAGGTAGTTTTCCATTTTTCTGCTTGTATATAATTTCAGTGTCACAGTATTTGTACTTGTGGTGAAGCTTATCAGACGTGACTGATGGAGCACACCTGCTTGAATAGCTAAAGTATCTAACATAATAAGGCATCTGACACAGACAGACATTTCCCTGAGACCTAAATTCAACAAAGAAGACAATAAGAAGTACTCGTGTTTGGATTTTACTCAGGCTTGTTGCTGATTCAGTCTTCCTCCTACTCATAATGTAATGAACCTCTTCCATGTTGCAGCACTGTGCCAGGATTGTGTTACTGCTGACTGTGAAGTTGCGCTCGGGTTCAAGCTTGTGCTCAGTTTCACAACGACATTTTTTGAATCCATCATTTGACTAATTGTAAAACATAATAAGTATTCATGCTTTTTACTTACACTGGACATCTATAAAAATGGATGAAGAGTTAATCCGTCCATGTTGATTCTCAGATGTGCAGTAGTACTTCCCTCTGTCTTCAGAGCTGATGGACATGAACTGATATACACCGTCTGATCCTTGAAGCACTTTCTGGTTTTCCATGTACCAGGTATATTTAGCTGCTGGGTTAGCATCACTGCTGCAGGTCAGAGTCACTGAACTGCCCTCCATGATTTTACCAGAGGGACTCACTGACACAGAGGGAACTCTTGGAGTATCTGGAGGAGAGATTTCAACAGAGGTTTTTCAAGGTTAAAGGTGTGTTACCACAAAAGAACATATGGTATTTTAGACTTTGAAGGTGCTCTGACAAATGGATGTGTGACTGTTGAGTCCTAAAACTGCATAAAACACCTAAAATCTTCTGGAGTTGCTCAGTTAATGACAGCAGACTGTGAATGTGGAACTAATCCATCAATCGATCATTTATTTGTCACATGGAGTTATACGAGATACAACTCCAGTGAAATGTGATCCCATCAGCTCCTTTAACTTGTGCACTTTCATTTACTCCCTTTTAAAGGTCTTTTTACATTGTTAGCTGCTGCTTTGTTATTGTCCATGTTTCCAAATGGTTCCAAGATGGCTGTATGGTTGCTTCTCCCGAGCAGTGATCCACAGCAGGAACAGGACAGCACCTCACATTCCCGCTGACACACCAGTCCTTATTCACTGTAAAGCACACACCTACTCTCCTTCTCTCACCAGAGTCCTCTACTTTGTCAGATCAGCATATTGAAAAAGAGCCTCCTGGTTGAATGGCGCTGTCCAGGATTCAGCCAAGTTTATGCGGAATAAGGAACCTTACAGTTCATGAAATCCTGTTGGAAAATAATATGGCACGGAGGTCGTCCAGATTTCTTTTCCAACGCCTGTACAGTGGCGAGCAGCTGGGGCCCATTCCTCTTACTTTTTCCTAGATGTTTACTGAACTTTGACTTAGCTACAGTAACTGGCAGAAGTCAGTAGCAGGACAGTTTACAGACTGGTAAGTTGATGTCCTCATTCCGATGAGTGACTCACAGCCACAGGACACCACCATCCAAAGCCAGCCACAAAAAGCACCACTAACACTTGCGAAGTAGACATAAGAGCCTAAACTTTGCACAAACGCAGCAGAGCTGACAGAGAGGTGACTGCAAACATCCACGTCTACATCAAGCTCAAGCTATATGATAATGAAAGTGAAAATGTAGAGCTGAAGAGAGTAGGTATCATCAGCAAACACTGGACAGATTCAAGCTGTTTGTTATATTCAAATAAGCTTTACATTTCACATCCATGGTGAAGTCATTAGACGTCCTCCCCAGCTCGTTCTCTGCTGTGCAGTAATACTGTCCAGAGTCAGAGGACTGGATGGAGCTGAAGACGAGCTGTGGTCCTTCACTGAGAGGGTGACGGTTAACATACCACTTGTACCAGGTATATTTAGCTGCTGGGTTAGCATCACTGCTACAGGTCAGAGTCACTGATCTGCCCTCCACTATCTCAGCAGAGGGACTCACTGACACAGAGGGAAGCTTTGGAGCATCTGGAGGAGAAATGAACATGAATAATTTAAAAAGATGATAGAAGACATTATCACAGACAAATTACTATTTTTACATATTCTTCTCTTTATATACAGGTTCTGTTTGCTGAGTCAGTCCTGACAGTCCTCTCAGTCAAGATCTAGTTGTTAGCAGAAGTTAATGTTTGTTTCATTATTGTTATTGGTTGACCACTTCCTTGTCATCTTTTGTAAATAATTCTGAGTCTACAAAACAGTTTATATAAAATTATTGGAGGTGGGAAGAGAACCATTAGTTTTACTCATGGCTGTTGCATCATTATTATGTCATTATATTCAGCCTCTGTGGTTGTAGCAGAACTTATGTTTTTCTGATTTGTTCCTGACAATACCCCTCATAAAAAATAAACTAGAAATAAACATTTAAACAATAAAAAATGAACTAAAAAAAAGTAAACCCACTCTGGAAATTAAATGAAACTAAATCAAATTGAAAACTAAAATTAAAAATAAAAACAAAAAATATAAAACTATAGTATCTTCGAGAGAAATGACATATTATATTTCTAATATTACTGAATCACAAAAATTATGAATTTAAAAATGTTACATCACAGCATGTATCTGAATATTGCTTCTGCTAGTAGTCATTTAACTTTTTTTTCTCTAAATAATACTGCTGCATCTAAGATTTAGAAGACTCCAGTGAGGTTTGGTCTGAAATTGTAATTGTGTTGTAATGTCAGAACATATGTGTCTTTTTTGTTCTGACACAGTGGATTAAACTTACACACTGAAGGAGAGGGGAACTCCTTGTGTCCTCTTATAGCACAGGAGATGTTGTCACTAAGACCAAACCAGGCTTTATAAGAAGATGTGTGCTCCCGAAGAATTTCCACTTTATTATTGAACCAGACGTAGGAAAGACGACCAGCTGGACTGCAGCTGCTGTGACACTTCAGCTCTGCCTCAGTAACAAACTGCCCGACTGTTATTCTGGTCACCTGCACCTGGAGAGCTGGATATGAGAACAAGAAACAATATTATCACTGTGTCTAAAAAACAGATGATGGATGTACATATCATACACATCAACACAACAGTATTAATTCCTATAAGAGGTAGAGAGCATTTGTATCTATTTAATTATGCAACAGTAATTACACAAACACATTGATCCTTATCCACATGTTGAGTGTTTTTAAATGTACCGTGTTGGTGTATTTACATCAGTCTGTGTTTACCTGTGACAGTCAGAGTTGTACCAGGTAAACTACTCCTCCATTCAAAGCTTGGTGTTGTGAATTTGAAGTGATACTCAGCTGAGTCGCTCTCTCTCAGGTCAGTGATTCTCAGGGTGGAGCGTCTTCTCTCTGTGTCAATGACCTGAACACGACCTGCAAACTGGGAGTCTTTACTAAGGTCCTCAGGCTGTGAGTGATTCTGCCACTGACCTTTACTTTCAGGACTGAACCAGAATTTGGATTCAACATGATTCTTGTAACTGCTGTAAGTGCAAGAAATGTCCACTGATGAGCCTTTGGAGGCACAGATGTTTCTGTCAGTGTACGTCACTCTGTTGCAGGTTTGACCATAGACACCTGAAAGATAAAATCATCTTCTGATCATTTTTAAAGTGCAGTCATTGAGGAGTCACAAGTGGGATCTCCATATTAAGGAAACATGAATAACACAGCTCCACTAGATGGTGTTATGTTAATAGATATATGTGGAGTAAACTCACATGTTGGAGGAGAGGGGGAATCCTCATATCCTTTTACAGCACAAGAATAGCTGTCTTTGTAATTATAGTTGTCTAAATAATCAGAAGATGCTTCTGTCTGAATTTTCTGTCCGTTTTTGTACCAGATGAAGGAAGGGCGATCAGGTACACAACTGCTTTGACACTTAAGGCCATAACTATATCTGCTCACCTGGAGACCTGGATTTGTGAAGAGGGAACAGGAATGTTATTTTAGACAAAACTGTCAACACACACACATGCAAATAAACACATCTATATTATTGTTTTCTAGATGTTGAACATTTGTAAATAATTAACATATAAATGAAAATGTTACCTGTGACAGACAAAGTGACTCCAGGTGAACCAATATAACCAGTGAGATGGTTTGTTGTGAACCTGAACTTGTACTCAGCTGCGTCGCTCTCTCTCAGGTCTGTGATTCTCAGAGTGCAGTAGTTCCTAATCTTATCACAGTCATACTGCACACGACCTGAATACTGTGGGTCTGTTGTCAGATCTACAAGATCATATGGATACATGTTGGCAAACCAGAATGTTTTCTCAACTGTAGCATGAGGGCCATATATTCTGGATGGGTATGTGTATCTGCAGTGTATTTCCACTGTTGATCCTTTTACAGCACAGATCTTAGTAGGACTGTAAGTCACTCCCCAGCCATTCTGACCCTGTATCACTGTAACACAGAGCACATCAGGAACCACAATCAGACTCAGAACATCAGGAGACAGACTTTCATTTGTATTGAAGGAGCTTCAGTGTGTGAAACTTTATTTAACTCACGTCTGCTCTCATGCCATCACACTTTAAGTCAGTGTGAGACAAAGATTAACTTATAGTTCCAGCTTGTTTTTGGTTTTGGCTGGGGGCATGTAAACAAACTTTACAAAATGTTACAGACTAAACTTTGACTGTTTTACTGCCATTTCAAACTGAAGACTTATTCTGCATCACATGTTTCTGATATGTTTACTTCTTTTTCAGGACTTTTTAATGTCTGTCCCTTTTTATGGTTATTTCAGGTTATGCCAAAGTGAACAGAGGTGTGGAGAAATGTGCAAATCATTCAGTTTTACATGATTATTTATAATGCAGAGAAACACAGTCAAAGATGAAGACATGATCTCTGCAGTTAATCTCTAAGTGCACTGAGGCAGGACATCATACACACAGTGCAGTGAAGGAACTGAAATTCACTGAACCTGTGAACTTGAACACAGTGTTTACAGAACAGACAGCTGAAGATAAACTGGTAGATGAGTGTGGTACATAAAAAAAGAATCTGCCTTGTTCCGTTGCTTTTCTTTGTGTGGTCAGGCTGCAGCAGAGTGTGAATGGAAACTGTAGAGACATGCAAAACACTGTGGTGTGGGCAAATAGTGTGACATGTAGATAACAACTTCTTCCACAGAGAGATAGAGACACAACTACTCATGTTAATTTACAAAAAGACACCCAGACTAACCTTGGCTGATGCACATGTGTGTTTTAAAGGTGGAAATGTAAATTGTAGCTGTATATCTGTATCAGTTATTTTCAACTGGTAAATTCACAGTTCAGATTGTCAGTAACAATAGGTTCAGTTCCAGGCAGCAGTACATGCAGCCTGATCAGTGTTTATGAGAGGAAACCACTGAGGGTTAAAGTTCCTGTTGTTGTTGCACTAGAATTGGGGTCAGCAACCTTACATGGCCTGCAGTGGCCACAAATAACCCCTTTCACTATCATTGTTACCACAGCTTCAGATCATCCATCATCATCCCTGTGCCCAAGTCCTCTAAGGAGAGCTCTGTGAATGACTTCAGACCTGTTGCACTCACGTCAGTAGCCATGAAAGTATTTGAGCACCTGGTTTTGGCCTATCTAAAATCCCACACCGCACCCATCAAGGACCCTCTCCAGTTTGCATACAGCACTAACCGGTCAGCTGAAGGTGCCATCACTCACTCACTATACTCTCCACCATCTGGAATCACCCAGTAGATATGCACACATTCAGTTCATTGATTTCACCTCAGCCTTTAATACCATTCACCCACTCACACTTCACAAAAAACTAGAAGGAATGAACATTCACCCTGCCATGTGCCAATGGATCCTACACTTTTTGTTGAGCAGAGAACAGAGAGTCAAAATCGGCAATAAAATATCCAGCCCCCTGGTTATCAACATGAGACAGGTGATCATTTACTGTGACTTCATTACTACAAGCAACTCCTTTCACACCATGAAGACATTTCACCCATTGTTAATATAAAGATAGCCATTAGTTTTCTGTATACGCCTTGCAATTCCTGGTAAGTACTTTTCTTCAACATGAAAGACATGAAATCATCTCTTGTTGTATTTCCTGTATTAATGATGCAACGGGAGAGCGAACAGCCTCTAAGTTTGCTCCACTGCAAACAAACGTTAAGCTCGAAGGACAGCAACACGATGCAGGAAGTTCCACAGAGGGGTCAGTTTTATTTAATAAATTCATTTGAGCATTTTGTCTTTGTTATTATATGCACAGTCATCACTTCCATCTGCACACAGCTTTACTGTCTTGGACGGTACACAATACCTGAGTTTATAAGGTTTATATGTTTCAGTGTGCAGAGATGTTGCTGGTGTTACAAACAGCTCTGTGTTGGTCGTCCTGTAAGAACTTATTCAAAGAAAGAAAAGTGAATGTCTAGTGTTTATGGGATCACACCAAATTGCGTAACATCAGATCTTTTTATAAACTACAAAACACCCTCCTGTGTATTTCTGAAGTGTGCTAACTGCCTTACAGTGTAAATGTAGATGTACAGTACCTTGTACGGAGAGAAGGAAGACAATAAATCCACTCGCTGCTGCTGCTGCTGCTGCTGCTAAACTCATGGCTGCTCCTCACATCTCTGTATGTAACATCAGTTCACATACCTAATAAACACTGTGTGTCAGTAAGTTAGAATAAACATTTCTCTATTCTAAAAATAACAATGTGGTCTGTGAAGACAGTGTGTGCCTTCTGTGGTTGGAAAAGTTGTGTTAAATAGATATCAAGCTGTTAAAAAACAGACCTGGCTTCCTTCCTCTTTACATCATTAATATGCATGAGCAGACAAAAGATTGTAAATCCCCAACTGAAATGATAGTGAGAGAGCCATTACTGACCGACCAACTAACAGACTTGACATCCCTACAGCTAGTGCACTAGCAGAGGTCAAAACAAAGCACACTATGAAAAGTATTTTGGGGTACACTGTGTATAAAGTTAGTACGAGGTATGACATTGGGACACTTTCCTTAACCCCTCTTCTCACCTGTGCTCTGTTGTTTAGTCTCAGTCTAAGCTCACGCCGTGCATTTCCAGTGTTGGGTGTCACAGTTCATTTATCCAGGGTGGCTGCCTCGCTGACTTCCCCCTGAACCTGAAACTGTCCCATACTCTCTGTGACTTTGTGCAGTCAGTTTTGCTATAACTTAATATACTGCTAGTCACACTGAGGGTTTAAAAAATTCAAAAATGCTGCTGTACATCACTTTGATGAGCAAAGATAAGCTGCAAAACAGCTGACTCATTTTTTTACACTGTTTCTTTTCACTTAAAAACCGCTCTCAACATCACCGGCACTGCACTCTCCTGGCTCAAATCCTGCCTTTCGGACAGATTTCAGTTCATCAGCATAAACAATTGCAAATCCCCCACTGCTCCCCTCTGCCAAGGTGTT
Organism: Epinephelus lanceolatus; assembly: GCF_041903045.1. Classification (NCBI taxonomy): domain Eukaryota; kingdom Metazoa; phylum Chordata; class Actinopteri; order Perciformes; family Serranidae; genus Epinephelus; species Epinephelus lanceolatus. Next base: position 45,164,364 of record NC_135736.1, read on the forward strand.
CCCCAAGGTTCAATTCTAGGCCCCCTCCTCTTCATCCTGTACATTGTCACCCTTGGTCAAATAATCTGCCGTCATGGACTTCAGTTTCACTGCTTTGCCGATAACACACAGCTCCACATCTCCACCAAAGCCATCACTCCTACTACTCATTCTACCCTCACCAACTGCATCACTGAAATAAAATCCTGGCTGCAAACCAGCGTCTCAAACTTAACTGTGACAAATCAGAAGTCATCATCATCATTCCCAAATCTTTTATCAAATCCACCCATAATTTCCTCCTCTCAATCGACAGTTGCACTGTGCTCTCCTTCCCCAATGGCGGTCTGCCCATTGGTCCGACAACCCACTGGTCCGACATCCCATTGTTCCGACCATATTAAACCCATTGTTCCGAAGTCTGTTCCGAAATCATTATGATACCCTGTGGTTAAGGTCTGGTTAGGTTTAGGCACAAAAACCACTTGGTTAGGGTCAGGAAAAGATCATGGTGTGGGTTAAAATGAAAAAGAAAGTGGCAAACACATAAGCTGTGAGCCTGCTTCGCCTCAAGCCTTTCCCAGCTGACCCAGAGCCGGTCGCGGTGCACCATCAAGGCAGAAATACGCCCGCCGGGAGCCGTTCAGCACCGCGGAGAGCTCCCCACACAACCCGGACCCCAGAGTTAATAACAGGAGGTTATGGTGTTTCATTCTCTCCTCTCTATGACACTTGTATCTCGACCAGTAGCCTACTTTTGTTGCGTTTGCTGATCCTCTATGGTACACAAATACAGTGTAGCCTAGTATAATCACATATGGGAACAACGGGACATCGGACTAATGGGCTGTCAGTCTCCTCTACGGTTTGTCAACCCAATCACTCAAGGAACTACAGTATATCCAGAACTCAGCTGCTCGTCTTCTCACACACTCCCGGCTGCACCCGTAACCACATCACCCCCGTCCATAATTTCCACTGGCTCCCCATCCCCCAGCATGTCCACTTCAAACTCCTCGTCATTACTTACAAAGCTCTCCACAACCTGGAGAGCTCCTGAGCTCCTCCACTGCCCCCCCCCCCCCCCCCCCCCCCCCGCGCCACTCTTCACCTTCAAGAAAACCCTCAAAACACACCTTTTCAAAACTGCCTACAGCTCTTTGTTTGTCAGTGTTTAAGTCTCATCATTCACTTTGTTGAGTTAAGGACACTGATGGGAGTTCAGATAAGGGACTTCTTAAATACACTTTTAGTCTCCAGAGCGACTCTACAGCACCTCCTGGAGGTCAAGAGCTCAAACTGGCTAAATAGTAGAAGGAAGCTATCTGCCAAGATACTCCTTGCTTTCTTCCTCGTCCTCTCTGCAAAGAGTTCGGTCAGCGGCTTTTGTGGCTTGCAAACTATTTTACTTGCCATTGTCACAATCCTAGAGAGTTCATTTTTGGATGTACAGGTTAGGTGACTGTACCAGGCTGGTGCAGATGAAGCTCATAAACCTGCCATACAAACACCAGTTTGTTGCACGTATTCATGGTTTCCCAAGCAGATGCACTGGGATACATTAAGATCAGTACTTATTGACGTCCGTCACTTTTGAGATGCCCCAAAATCAAACTTTTCAGGGGAGCTTACATCTCTTTAAGGAGAGCTTGTTCCCCCCTGGTTCCACTGTAGTTTGAACACTGAACACCTCACATTAACACGTTGATGGATTCACTGAATACTTTTAATCAATAAAATATCAGGTTATTTAAACAATACAAATCACTACAATCAATATAATAAGTCACAGGCTTAGAATACACACAGAACCACCGTAAATAAAAACCATCTAAGTTGTGTATTGAGAAATTAAAACACTAACTTGATGGTGTTACAGCAGAAGTAAAAAAAATGGGAGAATGAGCAGAGGAATATCCACAGTGTTTGACAATAACAACTGATGAACTGTAAAAAACAAAACAGGAGATCAGTGACAGATTGTGGTAAAGATATACTGTATACAGAGACATGTACGTGAAAAGATGTTCTAGCAGCACTGGCTGTAAAATGATGCTTCTTCATAACATCTTGAATCTAATTCTGTCTTAGGATACTCAAGAGAAATGACCGAGGCTGGATGTCATAACAACAGTTAATACAGTTTATCGTCTCAAACCTATTATTTAAAACTTTTTGTTTAACCTGCTTAAACATTTAGTTTAAAAGACCACAGACTCGTGTTGTATTCATACCCTTGGTTTTTTAAGGACTGTGCTGTACAATACAGATGAATCCTCCGCAGGCTCTTCTTGTATTGATCTGTGAATGAAGAAAAGACTTTGAGAATTATTTTAAGAGCTCAGAAAACTCCCAATATTAATCAGAACAGGTTTAAAAAATAACAGAAGGATTCAGCTGCAATAAAATGATGGGAATTATGTTTATGTGGCAAAGAAAACTCTCATGGACTCACTCTGTGGCAGCACCGGCACTCTTAAAGTTAACAACAGAGTACTCCACATCATCCGCGTCCTCTTCTTCCTCCCTGTGTCTGTTGGGTTGGTTTAGCCTGACGTTGGAGTAGAGAGGATCTTCCTGGTTTTTAGAGAAGCTCACACTGGCATAGCAGAGGTCATCCTGCTGCTCTGATGGTGTTGTCTGTCTTGGAGCTGGAGGAATGTCATACACTGCACCCACGTTTGCCTGTAGGGTAAACAGCACAAAGACAAGAGTTCTTGAGTCCTTAGCTACACAGGTAAATGTGTATGATTTGTATTGCCCTGTATAAACACAAAATGATCTTGTAGTAAAATATTACAGGGTTAAAGATGAGTGGGTTATTTCACATCTCCAAATTCCTGGTTTCAACCTTTATTTCATGTTCCCTCTTGTGGATTCAGGCTTCATTTTCAAAGCCAAATGGTGAACGCAGGTTTGAGATCACTTCTGTTTTTTGTCGTTGTAATTCCTACTAATCACCAGCAGAGGGCAATAAAGTACAAGGATTACCTAATTCCTCTTTTATTAACAAAACCCAAACATGTATGTGTAGATGAAGAAGTACATTAAAGGGCCGCAGACTGAAAGACTGAGCAAAGGGGAAAAAGAGTATAACAAAGACATACAGCTATGGGTTCATCAAATGGAAATAAACAGTGTGAAAAAAGAGAGGGTGATGGGGGCAGAAATGGTTAAAGGATCGACTTATATTGTGTTCTTCAGACTGCATTTCAGTCATTACAAAGCACTCTGCTGAGTTTAAGATTGATTTTAATGCTCAGAGAACAAAGTTTATAGTCGTCTCAAAAGCTCATGCACAGCTGCTTTTTAGCATCTTCACTTAAATCCATTAAGAGTGTCCTCATACACTCATATCACGTCATACGAGTATAGATGACAAGCTGTCATTTAATGTACATATTGCGACTCCAGTTTGGAAGCTTAAAGTGAAGACTGGCTTTTATTTTAGAAATAAGTCTTGTTTTACTTTCAGCGCTACGAAAGAACTCGTGGAACCTTCTTTTCAGTCTGTGATTGATTACGGTGACATATTGTATATGCATGAAACCTCCATTTTATGTAGCCTTGATTCAGTGTACTATGTATCTCTATGTTTTATTACAAATGCAAAGTCACTTACTCATCACTGCATTCTTTATGATTTGGTGTGTTGGACATCATTGACCACTCACAGACAACAGCACTGGTATGTTTTTATCTATAAAGCATTATTTGTCAAACTTCTGGCCGACCTCTGCACCCTTCTGTGTGTCAGCTCTGGTAGTCACCAGCTACGCTCCTCCAGGTGGTTGCTTTTAATGTACCCTGGGTTTTAACAGATCTGGAGAAAACTTCATTCTCCTACTCTGCACCTTGGACATGGAACAATCTTCGAAAACATCTAAAACTACAAACACTTATATCTATTGATTAATTCAAGGGCATCATAAAGAATGTGCTGGCCGAGACATGTGCTTATTTTTCTTGAGAGGCCACTGTGTTTGAATAGTTGTTGTTTTATTGTGGATTTTTGTATTATATGTTGTATTTGTTGTATTTTAAATGTGTTTTGATTGGCTGCTACCTCGGCCAGGTTTCTCTTGTAAAATAGATTTTCAGTCTCAGTGGGACTTTCTGGTTAAATAAAGGTTAAATGAATAAATAAATAAAAATAAAATTGGCCTCTCATTAACCTATCATTAACCATCAGCTGGCATGCCCACTGGGACCAGTTTGATTCAGTGTCTTGTGGATGGGGATCGAACTGCCAAACCCGTGATTAGTGGACGACCAACTCTCCTCCAACCCAAGGTAAAAGGTTTAGTTTAGGTGAAGAAAGTATCCAGAAGGGGACATGAAGCACTATTCACATGAGTTTCCCGGTGACAGTGGACTCTGAGTGATACCTGAACTCTTCTTCCTCACCTGTGCGTTGTCGTCTGGTCTCTGTCTGGGCTCGGGGGTTTGTTTCCAGGACCTCTTTCTTCTGGATAAGAAAATAAATGAACAAGCAAATTAATCATCAAACAAAATTACAATACAAGTGACCAGATTTACTGAATATAATCACAGTAAAACTTAGTTGCTCACCTGATGAATAGAAAGGCTAAGACGAATATGATAGCCAGAAAAATAGCTGTGATGGATCCAGCTGCTACTGATTTCATTGATCCTGTGAAACAGCAATCAAACAGAGCAATTAGTTATGGAATTACAGGTTGTTTTGGTCCATTAGCAACTGATAATTACACATTAAATCATAGATCCTCAGACAGAAGTATTCTAAATAGTGACTCATGGAAACTGTAGCATTGCTTTTGCATCCCTGAAGGTGAAAATGATCTCATCGTGAGCACAAAAATCAGGTGTTTAAAGCAATGCAACAACCCACATGCCAAAAACAATATTGGTGGTCTGTAATGCTTGGACAATTGTGTGTCTTACTGTGAGAAATTTTGCACCTCAGGCAAAGATTAGTGATTGACTTTGTATTCAAATTATCAAATCTTTATTCTTCGACACTGAGCAGAGCTGTCACCTTCCATGCATCCATGGAGAGGTTAGGAAAACAGAGTTCGGGAGGCCACAGAGAGAGAGACTGAGATTCTGACAAACCGTTGCATGACAGGCAAGACCTTTACCAAGCTGCTGTTGGAAAGAAAGAAGAGCTGACCTTGATTAGGGGACGAGAGAGAGTTGGGACTTGCAGGAAGCCTAAAGCTTGGAAATATTTTCACTTTAAACTAATGCAGACAGCTAAAGTTAAAGATTAAAGTTCCACTGATTGTCACACACCTTAGTGTGTGAAATTTGTTCTCCGCATTTGACCCATCACCTGAGGGAGCGGTGAGCAGCAGCGGTGCCGCATTCGGAAATCATGTGGTGATCTAACCCCCCAGTTCCAACCCCTGATGCTGAGTGCCAAGCAGGGTCTGTGGTATGACCCGGCCGGGGATCGAACCCACAATCTCCCAGTCTCAGGGCGGACACTCTACCACTAGGCGACTGAGCTGGTTCCTTTCATACTCAATCCACTCCATTCCAGTTGTCCCGGCTTTGTTTTCCTTGAATTGAATTGTTGAATTTCAGCACGGCCAAGTCTGAAGCCATTCTACTCTGCCCTTATTAAAGTAGTTCAAAAAAGACATGTTGACATCTGTTCGTCTGATCTCTCTGCTAGGTAGTTGAAGATTGCAGAAATAAATTCCGTGGTTTAACTAAAGAAGGCTTGTACTGTGATTGGATTGTTTAACTGGAAGGTTAAGATAAAGTGTAAGTGATTGGGCTATGGACAGACACATCAGTATGACTTACTTGACACAATAATTGGACTAAAGGTGGAGTTATGACGTCCTCTGCTGTTCTGGGCTTCACAGTAATAATTCCCACTGTGTTCAGCTCTGATGTCAGTGATGGTGAAGATCTGTCCTGATGCTTTTGGTGAGTCTTCATCCTCCTTGTACCAGGTATATTTAGCTGCTGGGTTAGCATCACTGCTACAGGTCAGAGTCACTGAACTGCCCTCCACTATCTCAGCAGAGGGACTCACTGACACAGAGGGAAGCTTTGGAGCATCTGGAGAAGAAATTTCAACAGAGGTTTTTCAAGGTTAAAGGTGTGTTACCACAAAAGAACATATGGTATTTTAGACTTTGAAGGTGCTCTGACAAATGGATGTGTGACTGTTGAGTCCCAAAACTGCATAAAAAACCCAAAATCTTCTGGAGCTGCTCAGTTAATGACAGCAGACTGTGAATGTGGAACTAATCCATCAATCGATCATTTATTTGTCACATGGAGTTATACGAGATACAACTCCAGTGAAATGTGATCCCATCAGCTCCTTTAACTTGTGCACTTTCATTTACTCCCTTTTAAAGGTCTTTTTACATTGTTAGCTGCTGCTTTGTTATTGTCCATGTTTCCAAATGGTTCCAAGATGGCTGTATGGTTGCTTCTCCCGAGCAGTGATCCACAGCAGGAACAGGACAACACCTCACATTCCCGCTGACACACCAGTCCTCATTCATTGTAAAGCACACACCTACTCTCCTTCTCTCACCAGAGTCCTCTACTTTGTCAGATCAGCATATTGAAAAAGAGCCTCCTGGTTGAATGGCGCTGTCCAGGATTCAGCCAAGTTTCGGTGAAATAATGAACCTTACAGTTCATGAACTCCTGTTGGAAAATAATATGGCACGGAGGTTGTCACGATTTCTTTTCCAAAGCCTGTACAGTGGCGAGCAGCTGGGGCCCATTCCTCTTACTTTTTCCTAGATGTTTACTGAACTTTGACTTAGCTACAGTAACTGGCAGAAGTCAGCAGCAGGACAGTTTACAGACTGGTAAGTTGATGTCCTCATCCCGATGAGTGACTCGAAGCCACACGACACCACCATCCAAAGCCAGCCACAAAAAGCACCACTAAGAGCCTAAACTTTGCACAAACGCAGCAGAGCTGACAGAGAGGCGACTGCAAATTTCTGTGCCTACATCAAGCTCAAGCTATATGATAATGAAAGTGAAAATTAATGTAGAGCTGAAGAGAGTAGGTATCATCAGCAAACACTGGACAGATTTAAGCTGTATGTTATATTCAAATAAGCTTTTTCACTCACATTTCACATCCATGGTGAAGTCATTAGACGTCCTCCTCCCCAGCTCGTTCTCTGCTGTGCAGTAATACTGTCCAGAGTCAGAGGACTGGATGGAGCTGGAGACAAGCTGTGGTCCTTCACTGAGAGGTCTGGGGTTTACTGTCTCCTTGTACCAGGTATAGTTAGCTGCTGGGTTAGCATCACTGCTACAGGTCAGAGTCACTGAACTGCCCTCCACTATCTCAGCAGAGGGACTCACTGACACAGAGGGAAGCTTTGGAGCATCTGGAGGAGAATTGAACATGAATAACTTAAAAAGATGATAGAAGACATTATCACAGACAGATGACTATTTTTACATATTCTTCTCTTTATATACAGGTTCTGTTTGCTGAGTCAGTCCTGACAGTCCTCTCAGTCAAGATCTAGCTGTTAGCAGAAGTTAATGTTTGTTTCATTATTGTTATTGGTTGATCACTTCCTTGTCATGTTTTGTAAATAATTCTGAGTCTACAAAACAGTTTATATAAAATTATTGGAGGTGGGAAGAGAACCATTAGTTTTATTTTGGGGGAAAAAGCAGGTTCTTATTAATACTTTCACTGGGCCGTCCCCATGAGTCTGAAAAATACAACAAACTCTCTCCTAATATTTCTTTAAACTCACAGCTGTTGCATCAGCCGTCATTATATTCAGCCTCTGTGGTTGTAGCAGAACTTATGTTTTTCTGATTTGCTCCTGACAATACCCCTCATAAAAAATAAACTAGAAATAAACATTTAAACAATAAAAAATAAACTAAAAAAAAGTAAACCCACTCTGGTGGGTAAGTGAAACTAAATCAAATTGAAAACTAAAAATAAAAATAAAAACTAGCAAAAAATACAAAACTATTTTATCTTGGACAGAAACGACATATTATATTTCTAATATTACTGAATCACAAAAATTATGACTGCTGCATCTAAGATTTAGAAGACTTCAGTGAGGTTTGGTCTGAAATTGTAATTGTGTTGTAATGTCAGAACGTATGTGTCTTTTTTGTTCTGACACAGTGGATTAAACTTACACACTGAAGGAGAGGGGAACTCCTTGAGTCCCTTTATAGCACAGGAGATGTTGTCACTAAGACCAAACCGGGCTTTATAAGAAGATGTGTACTCCCAAAGAATTTCCACTTTATTATTGAACCAGACGTAGGAAAGACGACCAGCTGGACTGCAGCTGCTGTGACACTTCAGCTCTGCCTCAGTAACAGACTGCCCGACTGTTATTCTGGTCACCTGCACCTGGAGAGCTGGATATGAGAACAAGAAACAATATTATCGCTGTGTCTAAAAAACAGATGATGGATGTACATATCATACACATCACCACAACAGTATTAATTCCTATAAGAGGTAGAGAGCATTTGTATCTGTTTATTTCTGCAACAGTAATTACACAAACACATTGATCCTTATCCACATGTTGAGTGTTTTTAAATGTACCGTGTTGGTGTATTTACATCAGTCTGTGTTTACCTGTGACAGTCAGAGTTGTACCAGGTAAACTACTCCTCCATTCAAAGCTTGGTGCTGTGAATTTGAAGTGATACTCAGCTGAGTCGCTCTCTCTCAGGTCAGTGATTCTCAGGGTGGAGCGTCTTCTCTCTGTGTCAATGACCTGAACACGACCTGCAAACTGGGAGTCTTTACTAAGGTCCGCTGGCTGTATGGGATACCCCCACTGATCTTTACGTTCAGGACTGAACCAGAATTTGGATTCAACATGATTCTTGTAACTGCTGTAAGTGCAAGAAATGTCCACTGATGAGCCTTTGAAGGCACAGATGTTTCTGTCAGTGTACGTCACTCTGTTGCAGGTTTGACCATCGGCACCTGAAAGATAAAATCATCTTCTGATCATTTTTAAAGTGCAGTCATTGAGGAGTCACAAGTGGGATCTCCATATTAAGGAAACATGAATAACACAGCTCCACTAGATGGTGTTATGTTAATAGATATATGTGGAGTAAACTCACATGTTGGAGGAGAGGGGGAATCATCATATCCTTTTACAGCACAAGAATAGCTGTCTTCATAATTATAGTTCCTTAAATAATAATAATAAGAAGAAGAAGATGCTTCTGTCTGAATTTTCTGTCCATTTTTGTACCAGATGAAGGAAGGGCGATCAGGTACACAACTGCTTTGACACTTAAGGCCATAACTATATCTGCTCACCTGGAGACCTGGATTTGTGAAGAGGGAACAGGAATGTTATTTTAGACAAAACTGTCAACACACACACATGCAAATAAACACATCTATATTATTGTTTTCTAGATGTTGAACATTTGTAAATAATTAACATATGAATGAAAATGTTACCTGTGACAGACAAAGTGACTCCAGGTGAACCAGTATAAACACTGGGATGGTTTGTTGTGAACCTGAACTTGTACTCAGCTGAGTCACTCTCTCTCAGGTCTGTGATTCTCAGAGTGCAGTAGTTCCTAATCTTATCACAGTCATACTGCACACGACCTGAATACTGTGGGTCTGTTGTCAGATCTACAAGATCATATGGATACATGTTGGCAAACCAGAATGTTTTCTCAACTGTAATTTGACGGCCATATATTCTGGATGGGTATGTGTATCTGCAGTGTATTTCCACTGTTGATCCTTTTACAGCACAGATCTTAGTAGGACTGTAAGTCACTCCCCAGCCATTCTGACCCTGTATCACTGTAACACAGAGCACATCAGGAACCACAATCAGACTCAGAACATCAGGAGACAGACTTTCATTTGTATTGAAGGAGCTTCAGTGTGTAAAACTTTATTTAACTCACGTCTGCTCTCATGCCATCACACTTTAAGTCAGTGTGAGACAAAGATTAACTTATAGTTCCAACTTGTTTTTGGTTTCGGCTGGGGGCGTGTAAACAAACTTTACAAAATGTTACAGACTAAACTTTGACTGTTTTACTGTCATTTCAAACTGAAGACTTATTCTGCATCACATGTTTCTGATATGTTTACTTCTTTTTCAGGACTTTTTAATGTCTGTCCCTTTTTATGGTTATTTCAGGTTATGCCAAAGTGAACAGAGGTGTGGAGAAATGTGCAAATCATTCAGTTTTACATGATTATTTATAATGCAGAGAAACACAGTCAAAGATGAAGACATGATCTCTGCAGTTAATCTCTAAGTGCACTGAGGCAGGACATCATACACACAGTGCAGTGAAGGAACTGAAATTCACTGAACCTGTGAACTTGAACACAGCGTTTACAGAACAGATAGCTGAAGATAAACTGGTAGATGAGTGTGGTACATAAAAAAAGAATCTGCTTTGCTCGGTTGGTTTTCTTTGTCTTTAGAGACATGCAGAACACTGTGGTGTGGGCAAATAGTGTGACATGTAGATAACAACTTCTTCCACAGAGAGATAGAGCCACCACTATTGATGTTTATTTAAAAAAAGCTGCCCAGATTAACCTTGGCTGATGCACATGTGTGTTTTAAAGGTGGAAATGTAAATTATAGCTGTATATCTGTATCAGTTATTTTCAACTGGTAAATTCACAGTTCAGATTAATCAGAATCCAAATATAGTAAACTTTTATTTCATGGATATGATTTAAATTTCCTCTTCTCAAACAAATAAATCTGAATCTGAGAAACAGTATTTACTGAAGCACTTCCCTCATCTCATTGTTAGCTTCTTCCACAACAGGCAAAATTGTCTTTTCAAGGTTCAGTTCCAGGCAGCAGTACATGCAGCCTGATCAGTGTTTATGAGAGGAAACCACTGAGGGTTAAAGTTCCTGTTGTTGTTGCACTAGAATTGGGGTCAGCAACCTTACATGGCCTGCAGTGGCCAGAAATAACCTCTGTCACTATCATTGTTACCACAGCTTCAAATCATCCATCATCATCCCTGTGCCCAAGTCCTCTAAGGCGAGCTGTGTGAATGACTTCAGACCTGTTGCACTCACGTCAGTAGCCATGAAAGTATTTGAGCACCTGGTTTTGGCCTATGTAAAATCCCACACCGCACCCATCAAGGACCCTCTCCAGTTTGCATACAGCACTAACCGGTCAGTTCAAGGTGCCATCACCCACTCACTATACTCTCCACCATCTGGAATCACACAATACATATGCACGCATTCTGGTCATCGATTTCAGCTCAGCCTTTAATAGCATTCACCCACTCATACTTCACAATAAACTAGTAATGAACATTCACCCTGCCATGTGCCAATGGATCCTACACTTTTTACTGAGCAGAGAACAGAGTCAAAATCGGCAATAAAATATCCAGCCCCCTGGTTATCAACATGGGGGCCCCTCAAGGTTGTGTACTTTCACCATAGCTCTTCGGTCTGTACACCAACAACCTCACATCTCACTCCAGCTCAGTCAAGGTCTTTAAATACGCGGACGACACAACAATAATTGGCCTCATCTCAAGCAACAATGCATCACCCCACCGTCAAACCGTGGACAGCACAGTCAAATGGTGTGCAGAGAACAACCTGCTGCTCAACACAGCAAAGACCATGGAAATCATCATTGACTTCAGACACAAACAAAATCCCAAATCCCCGGTCCATATCTACTCCCACTCAATAACCTCAACAGACTCCTTCAAGTTCTCAGGCACTCATATCTGCAATAACCTAAAATGGCACACAAACACTGATCTCATAATCAAACCAGGACATCAGAGACAATACTTCCTCAGACAACTAAAAAAGTTCAGTCAATAAAACACCTCCTGGTCCACTTCTACACAGCCATCATCCAAAGTGTCATCACCTCCTCCATCACAGTCTGGTATGGTAACACGGGCAGTCACTCAAAGATGAAATTACAATGCATCGTGTCCAAGGCCTCTAAGATCACCAGTTCTGCCCTCCCCTCAGTTGAGTCCATATTCCACCAGCGTGTTTCTACATGGGCAAATAAAATCATCTCAGACCCCTCTCATCCAGCAAACCACCTTTTCCAGACCCTCCCTTCTGGTAGGCCTCTCAGGTCACTTGACACAAAATCCACCCGCTTTAAAAACAGCTTTTTCCCCACAGCAATACAAACACTCAACTACCTCCGTTAGCATGCATATGGACTTGTTGTAGTTGTTGACTGTGTTGTACTTTGTTGTGTTTTTTGTTATGCGGTTTTTTGGTTTCAGGTGTGTTACCTTGTGGGGGTTTTGGCTACAGGGCTATTGTTTTCCACAATATGCTCTGTGGATGTCTGTCTGCACTTTATTCATGTATGTCTGTATGCACTTGTTGTTGTTGTGACTGAAGCAGTGTCCTGTATATATGTACCGGAAGAAAATACCACCGACTCTGGTTGCGTGGCAATTAAAGTTCTCTTCTATTCTATATTTATTCTTTTTTATTTAATTTTATTCTATTTAATTTTATTTTATGTGATTTTATTTGATTTTTATTTCATTTTTGTGTGTGCGTGTGTGTGTACTGTTGTTGTGTATTAGGCCCGTTTCCACCGTAGGAACTTCAGGGTAATTTTACGGGGCCGGGGCCGTTGGTGCGTGTCTCCACCGCAGGAACCACCCCCGAAGGACGGAGTCCCGGAACTTTTACAGGGGCCAAACAAGTCCCTGCTTCGGAGTACTGTAGGTACTCAGAACGACCCCGAGAAACTCCTGGCTGGGGCTTGGGGTTTACTTGGTGCTGATTGGATATACTCAAGGCTGGATGTGACTTTAACAGAAAGCGACAAAACAGCCAGCATTTTTAAAACTCAGCTGACGAGAGTTAGCTCGTTCATAGCTAGAAAACCAGCTGTTTAGCTGTAGGCCTATCACATTTTTCATGTCACTATATCACCATTTAGACTAATCTGGTGTTTGTAAAGTCTATAAACACAATGACTGAACAAGCATTACTATTTCTGTGTTCACATTTTTTAATTAATAACATGGTTATCGTAGATTAGCTGGGCTAACCGTTAGCTGTTAGCCATTAGCAGTGTCTGTAATAACTCAGTAACTCAATAAACAGTCCGTGAAAAAAATATTTTTTGCCAGCGGATATCTTAGTTACAACATGATTGAGCTAGCAAAGCAGTTTTGTGTTGCTATGTGTGGTATTTATTTAGTTTTGGGAAATCACTGCAGCATCAGTGGCTGCAGCTGACAGGGACAGCTAACAGCAGCAGCAAAGCTAACATCAGGACGTCATCTGTTAAAACCCTCCCGTTGTCGGATACGACATGAAACTACTCCAGTTAGCTCAATCATGTTGTAACTAAGACATCCGCTGAAACAAATATTTTTTCACGGACCGTTTATTGAGTCACTGAGTTATTACAGACACCGCTAACGGCTAACGGAATCCCTACTTCACTTGGGTCAAAATGGTCATGCAACGATTGCGTCACATCCAGAGCCCGGTAACTTTACAGGAACCTTTCACCTACTCTGCTCTCAGTGGAGACACGGCGGTTGACAGGGCAGAGCGAGAGGACGTTCCTGTAGTAGTTCCTGCCCCCCAAATAGTACCAGGAACTTCTGCAGTAGAAACGGGCCTATTGTAATTTTTTTATTTAGTTTTTGTCCTGTGTGCCAATAGTTTGCTAGTTGTGCACTTTTACCTGGGCAGCTTTCGTAGTCGCTTTGCTAAGATCCGCCCTACTCTGCCTCTGATTGGTGCTCATTGCCTTCTTTCCAGAGTGCAGGTGGAAAAATCATTTACGCCACTGGAGTGGGCTTGGTGGATAATGGCAGGCCCGCAGAGCTAAAGTGAAGGTTTGGGCATCTTAGCTGTGTCTCTGGACATCTGGACAGCTGGAGTACCCAGAGAAAACCGCGCTGACATGGGGAGAGCATGCAAACACCCCCACCCTGGGGTTTGAATCAGGTTAGCTGTGCCCAAAGGCTTTATTGTCGTCAAACAATAACAAGTGGCCTCCAAGACTGACTTTGTTTTGGTGCTGGGCAGGCAGTATAAAGTCAATTTTAAGAGCTTTGCCACTGAAAGCTGATGAATGCAATGAGAGTGAACTAAAACTGTTTTGGGCAAACTAAAACAATCAGCTGATTAAAGCTAAAACACTGTATAGCTGAGGGGAGCTGCAGAGTCACGTGATCATTTACTGTGACTTCATTACTACAAGCAATTCCTTTCACACCATGAAAGTTTTCTGTATCCGCCTTGCAATTCTGGTAAGTACTTTTCTTCAACATGAAAGACATGAAATCATCTCTTGTTGTATTTCCTGTATTAATGATGCTACGGGAGAGCGAACAGCCTCTAAGTTGTTGTCTTTGTTATTATATGCACAGTCATCACTTCCATCTGCGCACATCTTTACTGTCTTGGACGGTACACAATACCTGAGTTTATAAAGTTTATATGTTTCAGTGTGCAGAGATGTTGCTGGTGTTACAAACAGCTCTGTGTTGGTCATCCTGTAAGAACTTATTAAAAGAAAGAGAAGTGAATGTCTAGTGTTTATGGGATCGCACCAAATTGCGTAACATCAAATCTTTTTATAAACTACAAAACACCCTCCTGTGTATTTCTGAAGTGTGCTAACTGCCTTACAGTGTACAAGTACAGTACCTTGTACAGAGAGAAGGAAGACAATAAATCCACTCGCTGCTGCTGCTAAACTCATGGCTGCTCCTCACGTCTCTGTATGTAACATCAGTTCACATACATGATAAACACTGTGTGTCAGTAAGTTAGAATAAACATTTCTCTATTCTAAAAATAACAATGTGGTCTGTGAAGACAGTGTGTGCCTTCTGTGGTTGGAAAAGTTATGTTAAATAGATATCAAGCTGTTAAAAAACAGACCTGGCTTCCTTCCTCTTTACATCATTAATATGCATGAGCAGACAAAAGATTGTAAATCCCCAACTGAAATGATAGTGAGAGAGCCATTACTGACCGACCAACTAACAGACTTGACATCCCTACAGCTAGTGCACTAGCAGAGGTCAAAACAAAGCACACCATGAAAAGTATTTTGGGGTACACTGTGTATAAAGTTAGTACGAGGTATGACATTGGGACACTTTCCTTAACCCCTCTTCTCACCTGTGCTCTGTTGTTTAGTCTCAGTCTAAGCTCACGCCGTGCATTTCCAGTGTTGGGTGTAACAGTTCATTTATCCAGGGTGGCTGCCTCGCTGACTTCCCCCTGAACCTGAAACTGTCCCATACTCTCTGTGACTTTGTGCAGTCAGTTTTGCTATAACTTAATATACTGCTAGTCACACTGAGGGTTTAAAAAATTCAAAAATGCTGCTGTACATCACTTTGATGAGCAAAGATAAGCTGCAAAACAGTTGACTCATTTTTTACACTGTTTCTTTTCACTTAAAAACCGCTGTCAACATCACCGGCACTGCACTCTCCTGGCTCAAATCCTACCTTTCGGACAGATTTCAGTTCATCAGCATAAACAATTGCAAATCCCCCACTGCTCCCCTCTGCCAAGGTGTTCCCCAAGGTTCAATTCTAGGCCCCCTCCTCTTCATCCTGTACATTGTCACCCTTGGTCAAATAATCCGCCGTCATGGACTTCACTTTCACTGCTTTGCCGACGACATTCAGCTCCAAATGAAGCCATCACTCCTGCTACTCACTCCACCCTCACCAACTGCATCACTGAAATAAAATCCTGGCTGCAAACCAACGTCCTCAAACTTAACTGTGACAAATCAGAAATCATCATCGTCATTCCCAAATCTCTTATCAAATCCACCCATAACTTCCTTCTCTCAATCGACATCCTTCCCCCATGTCCGTAACCTTGGTGTCATCTTTGAACAAACCCTCTTGACCAACATATCAAACACATCACCAAAACAGCCTTCTTCCATCTCAGGAACATCGCCCGCCTCCACCCATCTCTCTCCTTTTCAGCTGCAGACACTCATTCACACATGTATTACTTCCAGACTGGATTACAGCAACAGTCTCCTCTACGGTTTGTCAACTGAATCACTCAAGGAACTACAGTATATCCAGAACTCAGCTGCTCGTCTTCTCACACACTCCCGGCTGCACCCGTAACCACATCACTCCCGTCCTTCATAACTTCCACTGGCTCCCCATCCCCCAGCATATCCACTTCAAACTCCTCATCATTATTTACAAAGCTCTCCACAACCTGGAGAGCTCCTGAGCTCCTCCACCGGCACACTCCCCTCTGCACTCTCAGGTCTGCTGGTGTCCCTCCAGACGGACTCGACAGCACCTCCTGGAGGTCAAGAGCTCAAACTGGCTAAAGAGAAGAAGGAAGCTATCTGCCAAGATACTCCTTGCTTTCTTCCTCGTCCTCTCTGCAAAGAGTTCGGTCAGCAGATTTTGTGGCTTGCAAACTATTTTACTTGCCATTGTCACAATCCTAGAGAGTTTATTTTTGAATGTACAGGTTAGGTGACTGTACCAGGCTGGTGCAGATGCCTGTGAAGCTCATAAACCTGCCATACAAACACCAGTTTGTTGCACGTATTCATGGTTTCCCAAGCAGATGCACTGGGATGCATTAAGATCAGTACTTATTGATGTCCATCACTTTTGAGATTCCCCAAACTCAAACTTTTCAGGGGAGCTTACATCTCTTTAAGGAGAGCTTGTTCCCCCCTGGTTCCACTGTAGTTTGAACACTGAACACCTCACATTAACATGTTGATGGATTCACTGGATATTTTTAATCTATAAAATATCAGGTTACTTAAACAATAAAAATCAATACAATCAATATAATAAGTCACAGGCTTAGAATACACACAGAACCACCGTAAATAAAAACCATCTAAGTTGTGTACCGAGAAATTAAAACACTAACTTGATGGTGTTACAGCAGAAGTAAAAAAAAATGGGAGAATGAGCAGAGGAATATTCACAGTGTTTGACAATAACAACTGATGAACTGTAAAAAACAAAACAGGAGATCAGTGACAGATTGTGGTAAAGATATACTGTATACAGAGACATGTACGTGAAAAGATGTTCTAGCAGCACTGGCTGTAAAATGATGCTTCTTCGTAATTTTGAATCTAATTCTGTCTTAGGATACTCAAGAGAAATGACCGAGGCTGGATGTCATAACAACAGTTAATACAGTTTATCGTCTCAAACCTATTATTTAAAACTTTTTGTTTAACCTGCTTAAACATTGTTTAAAAGACCACAGACTCGTGTTGTATTCATGCTCTTGGTTTTTTAAGGACTGTGCTGTACAATACAGATGAATCCTCCGCAGGCTCTTCTTGTATTGATCTGTGAATGAAGAAAAGACTTTGAGAATTATTTTAAGAGCTCAGAAAACTCCCAATATTAATCAGAACAGGTTTAAAAAATAACAGAAGGATTCAGCTGCAATAAAATGATGGGAATTATATTTATGTGGCAAAGAAAACTCTCATGGACTCACTCTGTGGCAGCACCGGCACTCTTAAAGTTAACAACAGAGTACTCCACATCATCCTCATCCTCTTCTTCCTCCCTGTGTCTGTTGGGTTGGTTTAGCCTGACGTTGGAGTAGAGAGGATCTTCCTGGTTTTTAGAGAAGCTCACGTTGGCATAGCAGAGGTCGTCCTGCTGCTCTGATGGTGTTGTCTGTCTTGGAGCTGGAGGAATGTCATACACTGCACCCACGTTTGCCTGTAGGGTAAACAGCACAAAGACAAGAGTTCTTGAGTCCTTAGCTACACAGGTAAATGTGTAAGTATGATTTGTATTGCCCTGTATAAACACAAAATGATCTTGTAGTAAAATATTACAGGGTTAAAGATGAGTGGGTTATTTCACATCTCCAAATTCCTGGTTTCAACCTTTATTTCATGTTCCCTCTTGTGGATTCAGGCTTCATTTTCAAAGCCAAATAGTGAACCACAGGTTTGAGATCACGTCTGTTTTTTGTCATTGTAATTCCTACTAATCACCAGCAGAGGAGAATAAAGTTCAAGGATTACCTAATTCCTCTTTTATTAACAAAACCCAAACATGTATGTGTAGATGAAGAGGTACATTAAAGGGCCGCAGACTGAAAGAATGAGCAAAGGGGAAAAAGAGTATAACAAAGACATACAGCTATGGGTTCATTAAATGGAAATAAACAGTGTGGAAAAAAGAGAGGGTGATGGGGGCAGAAATGGTTAAAGGATCGACTTATATTGTGTCCTTCAGACTGCATTTCAGTCATTACAAAGCACTCTGCTGAGTTTAAAATTGATTTTAATGCTCAGAGAACAAAGTTTATAGTCGTCTCAAAAGCTCATGCACAGTTGCTTTTTAGCATCTTCACTTTAATCCATTAAGAGTGTCCTCATACACTCATATCACGTCATACGAGTATAGATGACAAGCTGTCATTTAATGTACATATTGCGACTCCAGTTTGGAAGCTTAAAGTGAAGACTGGCTTTCATTTTAGAAATAAGTCTTTTTTTACGTTCAGTGCTACGAAAGAACTCGTGGAACCTTCTTTTCAGTCTGTGATTGATTACGGTGACATATTGTATATGCATGAAACCTCCATTTTATGTAGCCTTGATTCAGTGTACCATGTATCTCTATGTTTTATTACAAATGCAAAGTCACTTACTCATCACTGCATTCTTTATGATTTGGTGTGTTGGACATCATTGACCACTCACAGACAACAGCACTGGTATGTTTTTATCTATAAAGCATTATTTGTCAAACTTCTGGCCGACCTCTGCACCCTTCTGTGTGTCAGCTCTGGCAGTCACCAGCTACGCTCCTCCAGGTGGTTGCTTTTAATGTACCCTGGGTTTTAACAGATCTGGAGAAAACTTCATTCTCCTACTCTGCACCTTGGACATGGAACAATCTTTGAAAACATCTAAAACTACAAACACTTATATCCATTGATTAATTCAAGGGCATCATAAAGAATGTGCTGGCCGAGACATGTGCTTGTTTTTCTTGAGAGGCCACTGTGTTTGAATAGTTGTTGTTTTATTGTGGATTTTTATATTATATGTTGTATTTGTTGTATTTTAAATGTGTTTTGATTGGCTGCTACCTCGGCCAGGTCTCTCTTGTAAAATAGATTTTCAATCTCAGTGGGACTTCCTGCTTAAATAAAGGTTAAATGAATAAATAAATGAAAATAAAATTGGCCTCTCATTGCCCACTGGGACCAGTTTGATTCAGTGTCTTGTGGATGGGGATCGAACTGCCAAACCCGTGATTAGTGGACGACCAACTCTCCTCCAACCCAAGGTAAAAGGTTTAGTTTAGGTGAAGAAAGTATCCAGAAGGGGACATGAAGCACTATTCACATGAGTTTCCCGGTGACAGTGGACTCTGAGTGATACCTGAACTCTTCTTCCTCACCTGTGCGTTGTCGTCTGGTCTCTGTCTGGGCTCGGGGGTTTGTTTCCAGGACCTCTTTCTTCTGGATAAGAAAATAAATGAACAAGCAAATTCATCATCAAACAAAATTACAATACAAGTGACCAGATTTACTGAATATAATCACAGTAAAACTTAGTTGCTCACCTGATGAATAGAAAGGCTAAGACGAATATGATAGCCAGAAAAATAGCTGTGATGGATCCAGCTGCTACTGATTTCATTGATCCTGTGAAACAGCAATCAAACAGAGCAATTAGTTATGGAATTACAGGTTGTTTTGGTCCATTAGCAACTGATAATTACACATTAAATCATAGATCCTCAGACAGAAGTATTCTAAATAGTGACTCATGGAAACTGTAGCATTGCTTTTGCATCCCTGAAGGTGAAAATGATCTCATCGTGAGCACAAACATCAGGTGTTTAAAGCAGTGCAACAACCCACATGCCAAAAACAATATTGGTGGTCTGTAATGCTTCGACAATTGTGTGTCTTACTGTGAGAAATTTTGCACCTCAGGCAAAGATTAGTGATTGACTTTGTATTCAAATGATCAAATCTTTATTCTTCGACACTGAGCAGAGCTGGCACCTTCCATGGATTCATGGAGAGGTTAGGGAAACGGAGTTCAGGAGGCCACAGAGAGAGAGACTGAGATTCTGACAAACCGTCGCATGACAGGCAAGACCTTTACCAAGCTGCTGTTGGAAAGAAAGAAGAGCTGACCTTGACTAGGGGACGAGAGAGAGTTGGGACTTGCAGGAAGCCTAAAGCTTGGAAATATTTTCACTTTAAACTAATGCAGACAGCTAAAGTTAAAGATTAAAGTTCCACTGATTGTCACACACCTGAGTGTGTGAAATTTGTTCTCCGCATTTGACCCATCCCCTGAGGGAGCGGTGAGCAGCAGTGGTGCCGCACTCGGGAATCATGTGGTGATCTAACCCCCTAATTCCAACCCCTGATGCTGAGTGCCAAGCAGGGTGGCAATGGGTCCCATTTTTACAGTCATTGGTATGACCCGGCCGGGGATCGAACCCACAACCTCCCAGTCTCAGGGCGGACACTCTACCACTAGGCCACTGAGCTGGTTCCTTTCATACTCAATCCACTCCATTCCAGTTGTCCTGGCTTTGTTTTCCTTGAATTGAATTGTTGAATTTCAGCACGGCCAAGTCTGAAGCCATTCTACTCTGCCCTTATTAAAGTAGTTCAAAAAAGACATGTTGACATCTGTTTGTCTGAACTCTCTGCTAGGTACTTGAAGATTGCAGAAATAAATGATGTGTTGTAACTAAAGAAGGCTTGTACTGTGATTGGCTTGTTTAACTGGAAGGTTAAGATAAAGTGTAAGTGATTGGGCTATGGACAGACACATCAGTATGACTTACTTGACACTATAATTGGATTAAAGGTGGAGTTATGACGTCCTCTGCTGTTCTTGGCTTCACAGTAATAATTCCCACTGTGTTCAGCTCTGACGTCAGTGATGGTGAAGATCTGTCCTGATGCTTTTGGTGAGTCTTCATCCTCCTTGTACCAGGTATATTTAGCTGCTGGGTTAGCATCACTGCTACAGGTCAGATTCACTGAACTGCCCTCCACTATCTCAGCAGAGGGACTCACTGACACAGAGGGAAGCTTTGGAGCATCTGGAGGAGAAATGACAGACAACTTATCAATCTTTGTTTACACACCAGTTTTTAAGTATGGACTGCCAAAGCCAGAAGGTGGTTACTGTGTTATCCACCTACTTTAGAAGTCCTGAGACAGGCTGTTGTCACCTCTACAAAGCTAGCTGTCAGGCTACAGTGACCTCTAACAGACCTGTACATGAAACTTATGTCCTGTATCTGTGAAGAAAGTGGCCTCTAGCTACAGTGAAACCATTTAAGATTCTGCACAGTGGCCACCGTCAGGATCAATCCTAAATGGAAGCTGTTCAAACCTTACTTCCATCAGGGGATTACTGTATATTCCTATTACTTAGGTAGTTTTCCATTTTTCTGCTTGTATATAATTTCAGTGTCACAGTATTTGTACTTGTGGTGAAGCTTATCAGACGTGACTGATGGAGCACACCTGCTTGAATAGCTAAAGTATCTAACATAATAAGGCATCTGACACAGACAGACATTTCCCTGAGACCTAAATTCAACAAAGAAGACAATAAGAAGTAATCATGTTTGGATTTTACTCAGGCTTGTTGCTGATTCAGTCTTCCTCCTACTCAGAATGTAATGAACCTCTTCCATGTTGCAGCACTGTGCCAGGATTGTGTTACTGCTGACTGCGAAGTTGCTCGCGGGTTCAAGCTTGTGCCCAGTTTCACAACGAGATTTTTTGAATCCATCATTTGACTCATTGTAAAACACAATAAGTGTAGCCCGGGTAAAAATGTGCATAAATATGGTAAATAGTTGGTGATAAATACATGAATAAATAGGATTTGATAAAAGGTTAAAAAGGGTGAAATACATATATTTCATTGTTTGGTAAAATCTCAAGTTCATGTGTTAAAAATGGTAAAAATGCTTAAAATGTTTAAATTGCTATATGTGTTTTATTTCATTTAATTTGATAAAAAGCTGTTTATTTCTATGGTACCCTTTCTAAAGAAATGCTTTCTTTTCACATGAGTTGTTTTTTATTTTGAAAGGTTGGCTGTGGGGTGCATCCGGGTGAGACAAAGGTGAGAGGGAGAGGGCGGGAAGTTAAGGGGAGAATGCGGTAAATTTGTGAGTGGATGTCTTAAGTTGTGAAGAAAACCGTTTGTATAGTAGGTGTCTTAGATTTTCAACAGGATAATCTGTAAAAGGACATTATATTGAGAGTTACTGAGAACGTCTGCCCGACGTTTTGCAACACTGTAACCTGTTACGTCGCTCGTTAGCCAAGTGAACGTGTGTGTGTAAGGTGGAGGGACGGCAGGCTAAGCTAACTGAGCTAACCCGACGGACGCCGGACATCCACCAGATAGCGCTCTGAGCCATCGAGGAGGCTCAGAGTTCCTCTGGCAACGTTGGATATCCACCCAAACTCCGTGAGTGTGTCCTCCCGCTGTTTCCTGCTTCCTGGACAGACGGCTGTGAATTGTTAGCTTCTCTGGATGACCATATAGCTCCTGGAAAAAGGTACCTACAGCTAATTTATTTTCTGCTCCGCTGAGAGTGAACTGACCGCTGAGTTTTTGGTCTCAACGAACACAAGCAGCGATACAGGCCTGCAACGATTTTATTTTGTTAAATATTATTATTTTGCTGGCTTAGTATAGTGATAATTGGTGTGTGCACAGTGTTTGATTACTGTTGAAACTTTGGACACTAAAACCTATAAAAAGGGACAATATATTGTATGGTTTGAAAGAAAACTGATATAAGCTGTGGACTTGTGAAAAACAAAAGAGCACACTAACTTTAAGTTGTTATATTTATTTTACCTTATTATTCAAGTAAAATCATACTTTTAATTGGGAAATTGATTTCTGAGTGTCTTTTCTAACTTTAAGAGGTTTGAGGTCCTAATATCTTGCATATTAGGGCTGCAACTAACGATTATTTTCATTGTCGACTAACCTGTCGATTATTTCTTCGATTAGTCGACTAATCATTTCATCAAAAAATGTGTTAAAATGTTGAAAAATGTCTGTCGCACCCAAACCCCAAAATTACGTCATCTAATGTCTTGTTTCATATTCACGCCGAAGGGTTTTAGTTCACCGTCACGGGAGAGTGTGTAAAGCTGCCAATATCTGAACTTAAGAAGCTGCAGTAAGAGTATTTTGGGGTACTTTTATAGTCCTTTTCTATGAAAAATGACTCAAACCAATTAGTCGACTACTAAAATAGTCACCGATTATTTTAATAGTCGATTAGTCATCGATTAGTCGACTAATTGTGGCAGCCTTATTGCATATATTTAACTGTTGTGCCTGTGAATATTTGATAAAGGGTCATTACACTTAACTATTTTCATATAAAGAGGTCACTAATATCTGGTTATATCCAGTAGCTCTAAGGTTGTTAAAGGACCCAGGATAAATACTATTGAGTTAGTCAGAGTTAACCCACTAAAGTTAAGTGAAGTAAAGAACTCAGGGCTCCATCTACATATACTGAGGGTAGACGGGCTACATAAGTATTGATGCTTTTTACTTACACTGGACATCTATAAAAATGGATGAAGAGTTAATCCGTCCATGTTGATTCTCAGATGTGCAGTAGTACTTCCCTCTGTCTTCAGAGCTGATGGACATGAACTGATATACACCGTCTGATCCTTGAAGCACTTTCTGGTTTTCCATGTACCAGGTCTTTTTAGCTGCTGGGTTAGCATCACTGCTGCAGGTCAGAGTCACTGAACTGCCCTCCATGACTTTACCAGAGGGATTCACTGACACAGAGGGAACTCTTGGAGCATCTGGAGGAGAGATTTCAACAGAGGTTTTTCAAGGTTAAAGGTGTGTTACCACAAAAGAACTTATGGTATTTTAGACTTTGAAGGTGCCCTGACAAATGGATGTGTGACTGTTGAGTCCCAAAACTGCATAAAACACCCAAAATCTTCTGGAGCTGCTCAGTTAATGACAGCAGACTGTGAATGTGGAACTAATCCATCAATCGATCATTTATTTGTCACATGGAGTTACACGAGATACAACTCCAGTGAAATGTGATCCCATCAGCTCCTTTAACTTGTGCACTTTAATTTAGTCCCTTTTAAAGGTCTTTTTACATTGTTAGCTGCTGCTTTGTTATTGTCTATGTTTCCAAATGGTTCCAAGATGGCTGTATGGTTGCTTCTCCCGAAGACAGGCAGCGACACCCTGAAGCCACTTCTGAACAGCATATAGCAGCAATCCACAGCAGGAACAGGACAGCACCTCACATTCCCGCTGACACACCAGTCCTTATTCACTGTAAAGCACACACCTACTCTCCTTCTCTCACCAGAGTCCTCTACTTTGTCAGATCAGCATATTGAAAAAGAGCCTCCTGGTTGAATGGCGCTGTCCAGGATTCAGCCAAGTTTCGGTGAAATAAGGAACCTTACAGTTCATGAAATCCTGTTGGAAAATAATATGGCACGGAGGTTAGGCTGACCAAACGTCCTCTTTTGCCCGGACATGTCCACTTTTCACGTCCCGTCCGGGGCGTCCGGGGGGGTTTATAAACTGATGATAATGTCCGGTTTTCCGTGTGTTTGTGTGTGTGTGTGTGTGTGTGTGTGTTAGAGTGCGGCACGGGCAGCATATTTCTGTCCGAACCTGACATTATTTATGACCAAAGCACTGAGTTTGTGTCACACAGTGGTTACAAGCTATTTAACAGGTCGGGCGTGCGCCGTGGGTGCTCAGCTGCGGAGAGGGAGACCTCCGTGTTTGAGACAGGAGCGGGCGGCGGGAGGTCCGACGCTTCTAGCGAGAGGAGAGGGAGAAATAAAACAAAATAAGATAAAATAGGAAAAACCTGTCTCCCTCTTTTATTTTATTTTCAGTGTTTAATCAAGGCGGAGGCGGGCGGCTGGAGGTCCGAGACTTCCAGAGAGGGGAGAGATAGAAACAAACAGCCAGTGTGTCTGTGTGTGTTATGTTCAGGTGTTGTCACGTAAATAACAGCGCCCAAGCAATAAACAGGACAGACAATAGGATTTTATTTATTTTTACACTACATTTTCACTGAAAGCTGACCGAATCCGACCCGAGCCCGAATACAATTTATAGCTACATTTTTGACCAAACCCGGCCCGACCCGTCGGGTACCGTCGGGCTCGGATCGCCACACTCTAGTGTGTATGTGTCCCCTATTGGGGCCTATCTGAATTTCTGTCTTTGAGAGATATTATTTTGTAATATAACTGAATTTTCTATCCATACATATAAATTTTATATATATAAAAATTATAAGGCATCTTCGAGTAAACTGCAAGTATCATTTAAGTAGGCTTTGTCGTGGCCGGCCGAGTGTCCTCTTTTTTGGAAATCAAAATATGGTCACCCTAACGGAGGTCGTACAGATTGCTTTTCCAACGTCTGTACAGTGGCGAGCAGCTGGGGCCCATTCCTCTTACTTTTTCCTCGATGTTTACTGAACTTTGACTTAGCTACAGTAACTGGCAGAGGTCAGCAGCAGGACAGTTTACAGACTGGTAAGTTGATGTCCTCATCCCGATGAGTGACTCGCAGCCACACGACACCACCATCCAAAGCCAGCCACAAAATGCACCACTAACGCCAGGGCCACACTGTCCGCAGAAGCGCTGCGAATACCCTCAAAGCACTGAGAAGCAAAGCCAGTTTCCTTTCGGCGCCCATGTTAACCGATTGTGTAATCCACACCGCGGCAGCTCCGCGGCCGGCCATGCAGCAATCGTTTCGGCGCCTGGTCTATTTTCTGCGCGAGCCGCGAGCGAATGTGTCAAGCCGGGCAGGAAGTCAAACAAAGGAACAACAACAGCATCCGGTCAATTTTCAGAATAAAACCAATTTCAATATAAAACACCCGGTTTGACAAATGCGATGTATATATGTGCGTGTTTATATACATATTAGTCAGTGGTACAGAGCGTGAGAGATGAACACACACACATACACACACACACACCCACACCCTCACCCACAAACATAAACACACAACAAAAAGAGAGAGAGACAGAAACAGAGAGACAGACAGAGAGACAGACAGAGTGGGCGGGGGTACACACACGCAAACAGAGAGAGATACCCATGATGGAAAAACAGCCCCAAATGTGACGGAGACAACAGCTGGGAGCAGAAGCGCTTGTTGACCGGCGTGGAGAAATGCACGTCTGATGTGAACGGGCTCACGCAAGAATTTCAGTGCGCTGCGCTTTGCAGCACTTCGTTGGCAGTGTGGCCCTGGCGTAACACTTGCAAAGTAGACATAAGAGCCTAAACTTTGCACAAACGCAGCAGAGCTGACAGAGAGGTGACTGCAAATTTCTGCACCTACATCAAGCTAAAGCTATGTGATAATGAAAGTGAAAATTAAAGTAGAGCTGAAGAGAGTAGGTATCATCAGCAAACACTGGACAGATTTAAGCTGTATGTTATATTCAAATAAGCTTTTTCACTCACATTTCACATCCATGGTGAAGTCATTAGACCTCATCTTCCCCAGCTCGTTCTCTGCTGTGCAGTAATACTGTCCAGAGTCAGAGGACTGGATGGAGCTGAAGATGAGCTGTGGTCCTTCACTGAGAGGTCTGGGGTTTACTGTCTTCTTGTACCAGATATATTTAGCTGCTGGGTTAGCATCACTGCTACAGGTCAGAGTCACTGAACTGCCCTCCACTATCTCAGCAGAGGGACTCACTGACACAGAGGGAAGCTTTGGAGCATCTGGAGGAGAAATGACAGACAACTTATCAATCTTTGTTTACACACCAGTTTTTAAGTATGGACTGCCAAAGCCAGAAGGTGGTTACTGTGTTATCCACCTACTTTAGAAGTCCTGAGACAGGCTGTTGTCACCTCTACAAAGCTAGCTGTCAGGCTACAGTGACCTCTAACAGACCTGTACATGAAACTTACGTCCTGTATCTGTGAAGAAACTTAGTGGCCTCTAGCTACAGTGAAGAAGACAATAAGAAGTACTCGCATTTGGATTTTACTCAGGCTTGTTGCTGATTCAGTCTTCCTCCTACTCATAATGTAATGAACCTCTTCCATGTTGCAGCACTGTGCCAGGATTGTGTTACTGCTGACTGCGAAGTTGCGCTCGGGTTAAAGCTTGTGCTCAGTTTCACAACAACATTTTTTGAATCCATCATTTGACTCATTGTAAAACATAACAAGTATTGATGCTTTTTACTTACACTGGACATCTATAAAAATGGATGAAGAGTTAATCCGTCCATGTTGATTCTCAGATGTGCAGTAGTACTTCCCTCTGTCTTCAGAGCTGATGGACATGAACTGATATACACCGTCTGATCCTTGAAGCACTTTTTGGTTTTCCATGTACCAGGTTTTTTTAGCTGCTGGGTTAGCTTCACTGCTGCAGGTCAGAGTCACTGAACTGCCCTCCATGACTTTACCAGAGGGATTCACTGACACAGAGGGAACTCTTGGAGCATCTGGAGGAGAGATTTCAACAGAGGTTTTTCAAGGTTAAAGGTGTGTTACCACAAAAGAACATATGGTATTTTAGACTTTGAAGGTGCCCTGACAAATGGATGTGTGACTGTTGAGTCCCAAAACTGCATAAAACACCTAAAATCTTCTGGAGCTGCTCAGTTAATGACAGCAGACTGTGAATGTGGAACTAATCCATCAATCGATCATTTATTTGTCACATGGAGTTACACGAGATACAACTCCAGTGAAATGTGATCCCATCAGCTCCTTTAACTTGTGCACTTTAATTTAGTCCCTTTTAAAGGTCTTTTTACATTGTTAGCTGCTGCTTTGTTACAGTCCATGTTTCCAAATGGTTCCAAGATGGCTGTATGGTTGCTTCTCCCGATCAGTGATCCACAGCAGGAACAGGACAGCACCTCACATTCCCGCTGACACACCAGTCCTTATTCACTGTAAAGCACACACCTACTCTCCTTCTCTCACCAGAGTCCTCTACTTTGTCAGATCACCATATTGAAAAAGAGCCTCCTGGTTGAATGGCGCTGTTCAGGATTCAGCCAAGTTTCGGTGAAATAATGAACCTTACAGTTCATGAAATCCTGTTGGAAAATAATATGGCACGGAGGTCGTCCAGATTTCTTTTCCAACACCGGTACAGTGGCGAGCAGCTGGGGCCCATTCCTCGTACTTTTTCCTAGATGTTTACTGAACTTTGACTTAGCTACAGTAACTGGCAGAAGTCAGCAGCAGGACAGTTTACAGACTGGTAAGTTGATGTCCTCATCCCGATGAGTGACTCGAAGCCACACGACACCACCATCCAAAGCCAGCCACAAAAAGCACTACTAAGAGCCTTAACTTTGCACAAACGCAGCAGAGCTGACAGAGAGGCGACTGCAAATTTCTGCACCTACATCAAGCTCAAGCTTTATGATAATGAAAGTGAAATATAAAGTAGAACTGAAGAGAGTAGGTATCATCAGCAAACACTGGACAGATTTAAGCTGTATGTTATATTCAAATAAGCTTTTTCACTCACATTTCACATCCATGGTGAAGCCATAAGACGTCCTCCTCCCCAGCTCGTTCTCTGCTGTGCAGTAATACTGTCCAGAGTCAGAGGACTGGATGGAGCTGAAGACGAGCTGTGGTCCTTCACTGAGAGGTCTGGGGTTTACTGTCTCCTTGTACCAGGTATAGTTAGCTGCTGGGTTAGCATCACTGCTACAGGTCAGAGTCACTGAACTGCCCTCCACTATCTCAGCAGAGGGACTCACTGACACAGAGGGAAGCTTTGGAGCATCTGGAGGAGAATTGAACATGAATAACTTCAAAAGATGATAGGAGACATTATCACAGACAAATGACTATTTTTACATATTCTTCTCTTTATATACAGGTTCTGTTTGCTGAGTCAGTCCTGACAGTCCTCTCAGTCAAGATCTAGTTGTTAGCAGAAGTTAATGTTTGTTTCATTATTGTTATTGCAGGGTTCCTACACATTTGGAATTTCAAACTTCCATACTTTTCCATACCCTAATTTGCAGACTTCTCTGCATTTTTTGGTTGTTTTTTTTCCAGAGAATATGTGACATCTGAGTAAATACAGCCAGGTCCATAATTATTTGGACAATGATACAGTTGTCGTCATTTTGGCTGTGTACACCACCACAATGGGTTTTTAATGAAACAATAAGAACCTGCTTAAAGTGCAGACTCTCAGCTTTCATTTAAGACTTTTTTCAAAAATGTAGTATGAACCGTGAAGGAATTACAAGCATTTCTTCACACAGTCCCCCAACTTTAAGGGCTCATAAGTATTTGGACAAATTAACATAATCATCAATTAAACAGTCAGTTTTAATACTTGGTTGCAAATCCTTTACAGTCAATGACTGCCTGAAGTGTTGGACACATAGGCATCACCAGATGCTGGGTTTCTTCCCTGGTGATGCTCTGCCAGCCCTTTACTGTAGCCGTCTGCACTTCCTGCTTGTGTTTTGGGTGTTTTGCCCTCAGTTTTGGCTTCAGCAAGAGAAACGCATGCTCAGTTGGATTCAGATTAGATGATATGACTTGACCATCACAGAACATTCCTTTTCTTTGTCTTAAAAATGTCTTTGGTTGCTTTTGCAGTATGCTTCAGGTCAATGTCCAACTGCACTGTGAAGCATCGTCCAGTGAGTTTTGAAGCATTTGGTTGAATCTGAGCAGATAATGGTGCCCCAAACACTTCAGCTTTCATCCTGCTGCTCTTGTAAGCAAGACAAGACTTCACTAGAATAAATACAGAGGGTTTATCACAAGATGTAAACCATTGGTTAGCCTTGAAAATGGAAGGCCATATTAGAGTTTGTCAAAAACCATCTAAAAAGCCTGTACAGTTGTGGAACAGCATACTATGGACAGATAAAACAAAGATCAACTACCAGAATGATGGGAAGACAAGAGAAGGAAGAAGGGAAGGAACTGCTCATGATCCAAAGCACACCACCTCATCAGTGAAGCATGGTGGAGGTACTGTTATGTCATGGCCATGTATGGCTGCCAGTGGAACTGGTTCCCTTGTATTTATTGATGATGTGACTGCTGACAAGAGCAGCAGGATGAAAGCTGAAGTGTTTGGGGCTACATTATCTGCTCAGATTCAACCAAATGCTTCAAAACTCATTGGACGATGCTTCACAGTGCAGATGGACATTGACCTGAAGCATACTGCAAAAGCGACCAAAGACATTTTTAAGACAAAGAAAAGGAATGTTCTGCAATGGCCAAGTCATATCATCTGACCTGAATCCAACTGAGCATGTGTTTCTCTTGCTGAAGCCAAAACTGAGGGCAAAACACCCAAAACACAAGCAGGAAGTGCAGACGGCTACAGTAAAGGGCTGGCAGAGCATCACCAGGGAAGAAACCCAGCATCTGATGATGCCTATGTGTCCAACACTTCAGGCAGTCATTGACTGTAAAGGATTTGCAACCAAGTATTAAAACTGACTGTTTAATTGATGATTATGTTAATTTGTCCAAATACTTATGAGCCCTTAAAGTCGGGGGACTGTGTGAAGAAATGGTTGTAATTCCTACACGGTTCATACTACATTTTGGAAAAAAGCCTTAAATGAAAGCTGAGAGTCTGCACTTTAAGCAGGTATTCATTGTTTCATTAAAAACCCATTGTGGTGGTGTACAGAGCCAAAATGATGACAACTGTATCATTGTCCAAATAATTATGGACCTGGCTGTATATCAGTGTATCATATTTCACATTATATTTAATATTTAATTATTCTTAATAGGCGATTGTAGCCAAGTACCATAATGGCATGCAAATAAAAACTCAGGTAAGTTCAATGTCTGGGCTGAGGCAAAAAGGTTGGGACTCTGGGTGCAAGCGATGCAGTAACGAGACATCGGTGTTTTTTCCTTTCATGTGGATCAGAATCGCCTTCTCCAAGTATTTATATACGGTATTGTCAAGCCATCCATCCAAAAACTTGCATCTACCCATTGTGAACCACGTGAAACTTGTCGTCTTGTCAAAGGTGCAGTGTTGGAGTGCAACTTGATACCTGGGGGGCTGGAGGAGGGTCATGGGGCAGCGGACTGGACATACCACTTGTCAATGGGTCCATGTCATTGGTACGACAGCCCATTAGTCCGTCTGTCCGCTGTGCTGACACCTTGATGGTGCGCCGCGACCGGCTCTGGGTCAGCTGGGAAAGGCTTGAGGCGATGCAGGCTCACGGCTTATGTGTTTGCCACTTTCTTTTTCATTTTAACCCACACCATGATCTTTTCCTAACCCTAACCCGAACCAAGTGGTTTTTGTGCCTAAACCTAACCAGACCTTAACCACAGGGCATCATGATGATTTCGGAACAACGGGACTACGGAACAATGGGTTTAATATGGTCGGACCAATGGGATGTCGAACCAATGGGCAGTTCCCTTGTCAATCAGGTAAAAGGGGCAGTATGTTTTCAGAGACGTTTGCTCTCACACAAACTGTGCTTGGCCCGGCATAAAACACGATCCGGGTTGATTAAATTATTTTTGGAAATACCTAATTTTCTATTTTAGAAAACAGAATTTTAGAACAGTGGTAATAGTCTGTAAACATAAATATTTTTCCATACTCTATTTTTCATTTTCCATACTTTTTCATACTATTATATTATTATATTTTGGGGGAAAAAAGCAGGTTCTTATTAATACTTTCACTGGGCCGTCCCCATGAGTCTGAAAAATACAACAAACTCTCTCCTTATATTTCTTTATACCCACAGCTGTTGCATCAGCTGTCATTATATTCAGCCTCTGTGGTTGTAGCAGAACTTATGTTTTTCTGAGTTGTTCCTGACAATACCCCTCATAAAAAATAAACTAGAAATAAACATTTAAACAATAAAAAATAAACTGGAAAAAGTAAACCCACTCTGGAAATTAAATGACTAAACTAAATCAAATTGAAAACTAAAATTAAAAATAAAAACTGACAAAAAATACAAAACTACAGTATCTTGGAGAGAAACGACATATTATATTTCTAATATTACTAAATCACAAAAATTATGAATTTAAAAATGTCAAACATCACAGCATGTATCTGAATATTGCTTCTGCTAGTAGTCATTTAACTTTTGTTTTTAACTCTTTCTCTAAATAATACTGCTGCATCTAAGATTTAGAAGACTCCAGTGAGGTTTGGTCTGAAATTGTAATTGTGTTGTAATGTCAGAACGTATGTGTCTTTTTTGTTCTGACACAGTGGATTAAACTTACACACTGAAGGAGAGGGGAACTCCTTGAGTCCTCTTATAGCACAGGAGACATTGTCACTAAGACCAAACCGGGCTTTATAAGAAGACGTGTGCTCCCAAAGAATTTCCACTTTATTATTGAACCAGACGTAGGAAAGACGACCAGCTGGACTGCAGCTGCTGTGACACTTCAGCTCTGCCTCAGTAACAAACTGCCCGACTGTTATTCTGGTCACCTGCACCTGGAGAGCTGGATATGAGAACAAGAAACAATATTATCACTGTCTAAAAAACAGATGATGGATGTACATATCATACACATCAACACAACAGTATTAATTCCTATAAGAGGTAGAGAGCATTTGTATCTATTTATTTATGCAACAGTAATTACACAAACACATTGATCCTTATCCTCATGTTGAGTGTTTTTAAATGTACCGTGTTGGTGTATTTACATCAGTCTGTGTTTACCTGTGACAGTCAGAGTTGTACCAGGTAAACTACTCCTCCATTCAAAGCTTGGTGTTGTGAATTTGAAGTGATACTCAGCTGAGTCGCTCTCTCTCAGGTCAGTGATTCTCAGGGTGGAGCGTCCTCTCTCTGTGTCAATGACCTGAACACGACCTGCAAACTGGGAGTCTTTACTAAGGTCCTCAGGCTGTGAGTGATTCTGCCACTGACCTTTACGTTCAGGACTGAACCAGAATTTGGATTCAACATGATTCTTGTAAATGCTGTAAGTGCAAGAAATGTCCACTGATGAGCCTTTGAAGGCACAGATGTTTCTGTCAGTGTACGTCACTCTGTTGCAGGTTTGACCATAGACACCTGAAAGATAAAATCATCTTCTGATTATTTTTAAAGTGCAGTCATTGAGGAGTCACAAGTGGGATCTCCATATTAAGGAAACATGAATAACACAGCTCCACTAGATGGTGTTATGTTAATAGATATATGTGGAGTAAACTCACATGTTGGAGGAGAGGGGAAATCCTCATATCCTTTTACAGCACAAGAATAGCTGTCTTCATAATTATAGTTGCTTAAATAATCAGAAGATGCTTCTGTCTGAATTTTCTGTCCGTTTTTGTACCAGATGAAGGAAGGGCGATCAGGTACACAACTGCTTTGACAGTCAAGCCCATTATTTGATCTGCTCACCTGGAGACCTAGATTTGTGAAGAGGGAACAGGAATGTTATTTTAGACAAAACTGTCAACACACACACATGCAAATAAACACATCTATATTATTGTTTTCTAGATGTTGAACATTTGTAAATAATTAACATATGAATGAAAATGTTACCTGTGACAGACAAAGTGACTCCAGGTTCACCAGTATAAGCATTGGGATGGTCTGTTGTGAACCTGAACTTGTACTCAGCTGCGTCGCTCTCTCTCAGGTCTGTGATTCTCAGAGTGCAGTTGTTCCTAATCTTATCACAGTCATACTGCACACGACCTGAATACTGTGGGTCTGTTGTCAGATCTACACGATCATATGGATACATGTTTGCAAACCAGAATGTTTTCTCAACTGTAGCATGACGGCCATAAATTCTGGATGGGTATGTGTAGCTGCAGTGTATTTCCACTGTTGATCCTTTTACAGCACAGATCTTAGTAGGACTGTAAGTCACTCCCCAGCCATTCTGACCCTGTATCACTGTAACACAGAGCACATCAGGAACCACAATCAGACTCAGAACATCAGGAGACAGACTTTCTTTTGTATTGAAGGAGCTTCAGTGCGTGAAACTTTATTTAACTCACGTCTGCTCTCATGCCATCACACTTTAAGTCAGTGTGAGACAAAGATTAACTTATAGTTCCAACTTGTTTTTGGTTTCGGCTGGGGGCATGTAAACAAACTTTACAAAATGTTACAGACTAAACTTTGACTGTTTTACTGTCATTTCAAACTGAAGACTTATTCTGCATCACATGTTTCTGATATGTTTACTTCTTTTTCAGGACTTTTTAATGTCTGTCCCTTTTTATGGTTATTTCAGGTTATGCCAAAGTGAACAGAGGTGTGGAGAAATGTGCAAATCATTCAGTTTTACGTGATTATTTATAATGCAGAGAAACACAGTCAAAGATGAAGACATGATCTCTGCAGTTAATCTCTAAGTGCACTGAGGCAGGACATCATACACACAGTGCAGTGAAGGAACTGAAATTCACTGAACCTGTGAACTTGAACACAGCGTTTACAGAACAGATAGCTGAAGATAAACTGGTAGATGAGTGTGGTACATAAAAAAAGAATCTGCCTTGCTCGGTTGGTTTTCTTTGTCTGTAGAGACATGCAGAACACTGTGGTGTGGGCAAATAGTGTGACATGTAGATAACAACTTCTTCCACAGAGAGATAGAACCACCACTATTGATGTTTATTTAAAAAAAGCTGCCCAGATTAACCTTGGCTGATGCACATGTGTGTTTTAAAGGTGGAAATGTAAATTATAGCTGTATATCTGTATCAGATATTTTCAACTGGTAAATTCACAGTTCAGATTAATCAGAATCCAAATATAGTAAACTTTTATTTCATGGATATGATTTAAATTTCCTCTTCTCAAACAAATAAATCTGAATCTGAGAAACAGTATTTACTGAAGCACTTCCCTCATCTCATTGTTAGCTTCTTCCACAACAGGCAAAATTGTCTTTTCAAGGTTCAGTTCCAGGCAGCAGTACATGCAGCCTGATCAGTGTTTGTGAGAGGAAACCACTGAGGGTTAAAGTTCCTGTTGTTGTTGCACTAGAATTGGGGTCAGCAACCTTACATGGCCTGCAGTGGCCAGAAATAACCTCTGTCACTATCATTGTTACCACAGCTTCAAATCATCCATCATCATCCCTGTGCCCAAGTCCTCTAAGGCGAGCTGTGTGAATGACTTCAGACCTGTTGCACTCACTTCAGTAGCCATGAAAGTATTTGAGCACCTGGTTTTGGCCTATCTAAAATCCCACACCGCACCCATCAAGGACCCTCTCCAGTTTGCATACAGCACTAACCGGTCAGCTGAAGGTGCCATCACCCACTCACTATACTCTCCACCATCTGGAATCACCCAGTAGATATGCACACATTCAGTTCATTGATTTCACCTCAGCCTTTAATACCATTCACCCACTCATACTTCACAATAAACTAGTAGGAATGAACATTCACCCTGCCATGTGCCAATGGATCCTACACTTTTTGTTGAGCAGAGAACAGAGAGTCAAAATTGGCAATAAAATATCCAGCCCCCTGGTTATCAACATGAGTCAGGTGATCATTTACTGTGACTTCATTACTACAAGCAACTCCTTTCACACCATGAAGACATTTCACCCATTGTTAATATAAAGATAGCCATTAGTTTTCTGTATCCGCCTTGCAATTCCTGGTAAGTACTTTTCTTCATCATGAAAGACATGAAATCATCTCTTGTTGTATTTCCTGTATTAATGATGCAACGGGAGAGCGAACAGCCTCTAAGTTGTTGTCTTTGTTATTATATGCACAGTCATCACTTCCATCTGCACACAGCTTTACTGTCTTGGACGGTACACAATACCTGAGTTTATAAGGTTTATATGTTTCAGTGTGCAGAGATGTTGCTGGTGTTACAAACAGCTCTGTGTTGGTCATCCTGTAAGAACTTATTAAAAGAAAGAGAAGTGAATGTCTAGTGTTTATGGGATCACACCAAATTGCGTAACATCAGATCTTTTTATAAACTACAAAACACCCTCCTGTGTATTTCTGAAGTGTGCTAACTGCCTTACAGTGTAAATGTAGATGTACAATACCTTGTACAGAGAGAAGGAAGACAATAAATCCACTCGCTGCTGCTGCTGCTGCTGCTGCTAAACTCATGGCTGCTCCTCACGTCTCTGTATGTAACATCAGTTCACATACATGATAAACACTGTGTGTCAGTAAGTTAGAATAAACATTTCTCTATTCTAAAAATGAGGATGTGGTCTGTGAAGACAGTGTGTGCCTTCTGTGGTTGGAAAAGTTGTGTTAAATAGATATCAAGCTGTTAAAAAACAGACCTGGCTTCCTTCCTCTTTACATCATTAATATGCATGAGCAGACAAAAGATTGTAAATCCCCAACTGAAATGATAGTGAGAGAGCCATTACTGACCGACCAACTAACAGACTTGACATCCCTACAGCTAGTGCACTAGCAGAGGTCAAAACAAAGCACACTATGAAAAGTATTTTGGGGTACACTGTGTATAAAGTTAGTACGAGGTATGACATTGGGACACTTTCCTTAACCCCTCTTCTCACCTGTGCTCTGTTGTTTAGTCTCAGTCTAAGCTCACGCCGTGCATTTCCAGTGTTGGGTGTCACAGTTCATTTATCCAGAGTGGCTGCCTCGCTGACTTCCCCCTGAACCTGAAACTGTCATATACTCTCTGTGACTTTGTGCAGTCAGTTTTGCTATAACTTAATATACTGCTAGTCACACTGAGGGTTTAAAAAATTCAAAAATGCTGCTGTACATCACTTTGATGAGCAAAGATAAGCTGCAAAACAGTTGACTCATTTTTTTACACTGTTTCTTTTCACTTAAAAACCGCTGTCAACATCACCGGCAGTGCACTCTCCTGGCTCAAATCCTACCTTCTGGACAGATTTCAGTTCATCAGCATAAACAATTGCAAATCCCCCACTGCTCCCCTCTGCCAAGGTGTTCCCCAAGGTTCAATTCTAGGCCCCCTCCTCTTCATCCTGTACATTCTCCCCTTCGGTCAAATAATCCGCCGTCATGGACTTCAGTTTCACTGCTTTGCCAATAACACACAGCTCCACATCTCCACCGAAGCCATCACTCCTACTACTCACTCTACCCTCACCAACTGCATCACTGAAATAAAATCCTGGCTGCAAACCAACGTCCTCAAACTTAACTGTGACAAATCAGAAGTCATCATCATCATTCTCAAATCTCTTATCAAATCCACCCATAACTTCCTCCTCTCAATCGACAGTTGCACGGTGCTCTCCTTCCCCAATGGGGCTCTGCCCATTGGTCCGACAACCCACTGGTCCGTCATCCCATTGTTCTGACTATATTAAACCCATTGTTCCGAAGTCTGTTCCGAAATCATTATGATACCCTGTGGTTAAGGTCTGGTTAGGTTTAGGCACAAAAACCACTTGGTTAGGGTCAGGAAAAGATCATGGTGTGGGTTAAAATGAAAAAGAAAGTGGCAAACACATAAGCTGTGAGCCTGCTTCGCCTCAAGCCTTTCTCAGCTGACCCAGAGCCGGTCGCGATGCACCATCAAGGCAGAAATACGCCCGCCGGGAGCCGTTCAGCACCGCGAAGAGCTCCCCACACAACCCGGACCCCAGAGTTAATAACAGGAGGTTATGGTGTTTCATTCTCTCCTCTCTATGACACTTGTATCTCGACCAGTAGCCTACTTTTGTTGCGTTTGCTGATCCTCTATGGTACACAAATACAGTGTAGCCTAGTATAATCACATATGGGAACAACGGGACATCGGACTAATGGGCTGTCAGTCTCCTCTACGGTTTGTCAACCCAATCACTCAAGGAACTACAGTATATCCAGAACTCAGCTGCTCGTCTTCTCACACACTCCCGGCTGCACCCGTAACCACATCACCCCCGTCCATAATTTCCACTGGCTCCCCATCCCCCAGCATGTCCACTTCAAACTCCTCGTCATTACTTACAAAGCTCTCCACAACCTGGAGAGCTCCTGAGCTCCTCCACTGCCCCCCCCCCCCCCCCCCCGCGCCACTCTTCACCTTCAAGAAAACCCTCAAAACACACCTTTTCAAAACTGCCTACAGCTCTTTGTTTGTCAGTGTTTAAGTCTCATCATTCACTTTGTTGAGTTAAGGACACTGATGGGAGTTCAGATAAGGGACTTCTTAAATACACTTTTAGTCTCCAGAGCGACTCTACAGCACCTCCTGGAGGTCAAGAGCTCAAACTGGCTAAATAGTAGAAGGAAGCTATCTGCCAAGATACTCCTTGCTTTCTTCCTCGTCCTCTCTGCAAAGAGTTCGGTCAGCGGCTTTTGTGGCTTGCAAACTATTTTACTTGCCATTGTCACAATCCTAGAGAGTTCATTTTTGGATGTACAGGTTAGGTGACTGTACCAGGCTGGTGCAGATGAAGCTCATAAACCTGCCATACAAACACCAGTTTGTTGCACGTATTCATGGTTTCCCAAGCAGATGCACTGGGATACATTAAGATCAGTACTTATTGACGTCCGTCACTTTTGAGATGCCCCAAAATCAAACTTTTCAGGGGAGCTTACATCTCTTTAAGGAGAGCTTGTTCCCCCCTGGTTCCACTGTAGTTTGAACACTGAACACCTCACATTAACACGTTGATGGATTCACTGAATACTTTTAATCAATAAAATATCAGGTTATTTAAACAATACAAATCAGTACAATCAATATAATAAGTCACAGGCTTAGAATACACACAGAACCACCGTAAATAAAAACCATCTAAGTTGTGTATTGAGAAATTAAAACACTAACTTGATGGTGTTACAGCAGAAGTAAAAAAAATGGGAGAATGAGCAGAGGAATATCCACAGTGTTTGACAATAACAACTGATGAACTGTAAAAAACAAAACAGGAGATCAGTGACAGATTGTGGTAAAGATATACTGTATACAGAGACATGTACGTGAAAAGATGTTCTAGCAACACTGGCTGTAAAATGATGCTTCTTCATAACATCTTGAATCTAATTCTGTCTTAGGATACTCAAGAGAAATGACCGAGGCTGGATGTCATAACAACAGTTAATACAGTTTATCGTCTCAAACCTATTATTTAAAACTTTTTGTTTAACCTGCTTAAACATTTAGTTTAAAAGACCACAGACTCGTGTTGTATTCATACTCTTGGTTTTTTAAGGACTGTGCTGTACAATACAGATGAATCCTCCGCAGGCTCCTCTTGTATTGATCTGTGAATGAAGAAAAGACTTTGAGAATTATTTTAAGAGCTCAGAAAACTCCCAATATTAATCAGAACAGGTTTAAAAAATAACAGAAGGATTCAGCTGCAATAAAATGATGGGAATTATGTTTATGTGGCAAAGAAAACTCTCATGGACTCACTCTGTGGCAGCACCGGCACTCTTAAAGTTAACAACAGAGTACTCCACATCATCCTCGTCCTCTTCTTCCTCCCTGTGTCTGTTGGGTTGGTTTAGCCTGACGTTGGAGTAGAGAGGATCTTCCTGGTTTTTAGAGAAGCTCACACTGGCATAGCAGAGGTCATCCTGCTGCTCTGATGGTGTTGTCTGTCTTGGAGCTGGAGGAATGTCATACACTGCACCCACGTTTGCCTGTAGGGTAAACAGCACAAAGACAAGAGTTCTTGAGTCCTTAGCTACACAGGTAAATGTGTATGATTTGTATTGCCCTGTATAAACACAAAATGATCTTGTAGTAAAATATTACAGGGTTAAAGATGAGTGGGTTATTTCACATCTCCAAATTCCTGGTTTCAACCTTTATTTCATGTTCCCTCTTGTGGATTCAGGCTTCATTTTCAAAGCCAAATGGTGAACGCAGGTTTGAGATCACTTCTGTTTTTTGTCGTTGTAATTCCTACTAATCAACAGCAGAGGGCAATAAAGTACAAGGATTACCTAATTCCTCTTTTATTAACAAAACCCAAACATGTATGTGTAGATGAAGAGGTACATTAAAGGGCCGCAGACTGAAAGACTGAGCAAAGGGGAAAAAGAGTATAACAAAGACATACAGCTATGGGTTCATCAAATGGAAATAAACAGTGTGAAAAAAGAGAGGGTGATGGGGGCAGAAATGGTTAAAGGATCGACTTATATTGTGTTCTTCAGACTGCATTTCAGTCATTACAAAGCACTCTGCTGAGTTTAAGATTGATTTTAATGCTCAGAGAACAAAGTTTATAGTCGTCTCAAAAGCTCATGCACAGCTGCTTTTTAGCATCTTCACTTAAATCCATTAAGAGTGTCCTCATACACTCATATCACGTCATACGAGTATAGATGACAAGCTGTCATTTAATGTACATATTGCGACTCCAGTTTGGAAGCTTAAAGTGAAGACTGGCTTTTATTTTAGAAATAAGTCTTGTTTTACTTTCAGCGCTACGAAAGAACTCGTGGAACCTTCTTTTCAGTCTGTGATTGATTACGGTGACATATTGTATATGCATGAAACCTCCATTTTATGTAGCCTTGATTCAGTGTACTATGTATCTCTATGTTTTATTACAAATGCAAAGTCACTTACTCCTCACTGCATTCTTTATGATTTGGTGTGTTGGACATCATTGACCACTCACAGACAACAGCACTGGTATGTTTTTATCTATAAAGCATTATTTGTCAAACTTCTGGCCGACCTCTGCACCCTTCTGTGTGTCAGCTCTGGTAGTCACCAGCTACGCTCCTCCAGGTGGTTGCTTTTAATGTACCCTGGGTTTTAACAGATCTGGAGAAAACTTCATTCTCCTACTCTGCACCTTGGACATGGAACAATCTTCTAAAACATCTAAAACTAGAAACACTTATATCCATTGATTAATTCAAGGGCATCATAAAGAATGTGCTGGCCGAGACATGTGCTTATTTTTCTTGAGAGGCCACTGTGTTTGAATAGTTGTTGTTTTATTGTGGATTTTTGTATTATATGTTGTATTTGTTGTATTTTAAATGTGTTTTGATTGGCTGCTACCTCGGCCAGGTTTCTCTTGTAAAATAGATTTTCAATCTCAGTGGGACTTTCTGGTTAAATAAAGGTTAAATGAATAAATAAATAAAAATAAAATTGGCCTCTCATTAACCTATCATTAACCATCAGCTGGCATGCCCACTGGGACCAGTTTGATTCAGTGTCTTGTGGATGGGGATCGAACTGCCAAACCCGTGATTAGTGGACGACCAACTCTCCTCCAACCCAAGGTAAAAGGTTTAGTTTAGGTGAAGAAAGTATCCAGAAGGGGACATGAAGCACTATTCACATGAGTTTCCCGGTGACAGTGGACTCTGAGTGATACCTGAACTCTTCTTCCTCACCTGTGCGTTGTCGTCTGGTCTCTGTCTGGGCTCGGGGGTTTGTTTCCAGGACCTCTTTCTTCTGGATAAGAAAATAAATGAACAAGCAAATTAATCATCAAACAAAATTACAATACAAGTGACCAGATTTACTGAATATAATCACAGTAAAACTTAGTTGCTCACCTGATGAATAGAAAGGCTAAGACGAATATGATAGCCAGAAAAATAGCTGTGATGGATCCAGCTGCTACTGATTTCATTGATCCTGTGAAACAGCAATCAAACAGAGCAATTAGTTATGGAATTACAGGTTGTTTTGGTCCATTAGCAACTGATAATTACACATTAAATCATAGATCCTCAGACAGAAGTATTCTAAATAGTGACTCATGGAAACTGTAGCATTGCTTTTGCATCCCTGAAGGTGAAAATGATCTCATCGTGAGCACAAAAATCAGGTGTTTAAAGCAATGCAACAACCCACATGCCAAAAACAATATTGGTGGTCTGTAATGCTTGGACAATTGTGTGTCTTACTGTGAGAAATTTTGCACCTCAGGCAAAGATTAGTGATTGACTTTGTATTCAAATTATCAAATCTTTATTCTTCGACACTGAGCAGAGCTGGCACCTTCCATGCATCCATGGAGAGGTTAGGAAAACAGAGTTCGGGAGGCCACAGAGAGAGAGACTGAGATTCTGACAAACCGTTGCATGACAGGCAAGACCTTTACCAAGCTGCTGTTGGAAAGAAAGAAGAGCTGACCTTGATTAGGGGACGAGAGAGAGTTGGGACTTGCAGGAAGCCTAAAGCTTGGAAATATTTTCACTTTAAACTAATGCAGACAGCTAAAGTTAAAGATTAAAGTTCCACTGATTGTCACACACCTTAGTGTGTGAAATTTGTTCTCCGCATTTGACCCATCACCTGAGGGAGCGGTGAGCAGCAGCGGTGCCGCATTCGGAAATCATGTGGTGATCTAACCCCCCAGTTCCAACCCCTGATGCTGAGTGCCAAGCAGGGTCTGTGGTATGACCCGGCCGGGGATCGAACCCACAATCTCCCAGTCTCAGGGCGGACACTCTACCACTAGGCGACTGAGCTGGTTCCTTTCATACTCAATCCACTCCATTCCAGTTGTCCCGGCTTTGTTTTCCTTGAATTGAATTGTTGAATTTCAGCACGGCCAAGTCTGAAGCCATTCTACTCTGCCCTTATTAAAGTAGTTCAAAAAAGACATGTTGACATCTGTTCGTCTGATCTCTCTGCTAGGTAGTTGAAGACTGCAGAAATAAATTCCGTGGTTTAACTAAAGAAGGCTTGTACTGTGATTGGATTGTTTAACTGGAAGGTTAAGATAAAGTGTAAGTGATTGGGCTATGGACAGACACATCAGTATGACTTACTTGACACAATAATTGGACTAAAGGTGGAGTTATGACGTCCTCTGCTGTTCTGGGCTTCACAGTAATAATTCCCACTGTGTTCAGCTCTGATGTCAGTGATGGTGAAGATCTGTCCTGATGCTTTTGGTGAGTCTTCATCCTCCTTGTACCAGGTATATTTAGCTGCTGGGTTAGCATCACTGCTACAGGTCAGAGTCACTGAACTGCCCTCCACTATCTCAGCAGAGGGACTCACTGACACAGAGGGAAGCTTTGGAGCATCTGGAGAAGAAATTTCAACAGAGGTTTTTCAAGGTTAAAGGTGTGTTACCACAAAAGAACATATGGTATTTTAGACTTTGAAGGTGCTCTGACAAATGGATGTGTGACTGTTGAGTCCCAAAACTGCATAAAAAACCCAAAATCTTCTGGAGCTGCTCAGTTAATGACAGCAGACTGTGAATGTGGAACTAATCCATCAATCGATCATTTATTTGTCACATGGAGTTATACGAGATACAACTCCAGTGAAATGTGATCCCATCAGCTCCTTTAACTTGTGCACTTTAATTTACTCCCTTTTAAAGGTCTTTTTACATTGTTAGCTGCTGCTTTGTTATTGTCCATGTTTCCAAATGGTTCCAAGATGGCTGTATGGTTGCTTCTCCCGAGCAGTGATCCACAGCAGGAACAGGACAACACCTCACATTCCCGCTGACACACCAGTCCTCATTCATTGTAAAGCACACACCTACTCTCCTTCTCTCACCAGAGTCCTCTACTTTGTCAGATCAGCATATTGAAAAAGAGCCTCCTGGTTGAATGGCGCTGTCCAGGATTCAGCCAAGTTTCGGTGAAATAATGAACCTTACAGTTCATGAACTCCTGTTGGAAAATAATATGGCACGGAGGTTGTCACGATTTCTTTTCCAAAGCCTGTACAGTGGCGAGCAGCTGGGGCCCATTCCTCTTACTTTTTCCTAGATGTTTACTGAACTTTGACTTAGCTACAGTAACTGGCAGAAGTCAGCAGCAGGACAGTTTACAGACTGGTAAGTTGATGTCCTCATCCCGATGAGTGACTCGAAGCCACACGACACCACCATCCAAAGCCAGCCACAAAAAGCACCACTAAGAGCCTAAACTTTGCACAAACGCAGCAGAGCTGACAGAGAGGCGACTGCAAATTTCTGTGCCTACATCAAGCTCAAGCTATATGATAATGAAAGTGAAAATTA
This sequence comes from Epinephelus lanceolatus, assembly GCF_041903045.1. Classification (NCBI taxonomy): domain Eukaryota; kingdom Metazoa; phylum Chordata; class Actinopteri; order Perciformes; family Serranidae; genus Epinephelus; species Epinephelus lanceolatus. The sequence goes on from NC_135736.1 coordinate 45,208,358, forward strand.
ATGTAGAGCTGAAGAGAGTAGGTATCATCAGCAAACACTGGACACATTTAAGCTGTATGTTATATTCAAATAAGCTTTTTCACTCACATTTCACATCCATGGTGAAGTCATTAGACGTCCTCCTCCCCAGCTCGTTCTCTGCTGTGCAGTAATACTGTCCAGAGTCAGAGGACTGGATGGAGCTGGAGACAAGCTGTGGTCCTTCACTGAGAGGTCTGGGGTTTACGGTCTTCTTGTACCACGTGTACTTAGCTGCTGGGTTAGCATCACTGCTACAGGTCAGAGTCACTGAACTGCCCTCCACTATCTCAGCAGAGGGACTCACTGACACAGAGGGAAGCTTTGGAGCATCTGGAGGAGAAATGAGAGACAACTTATCAATCTTTGTTTACACACCAGTTTTTAAGTATAGACTGCCAAAGCCAGAAGGTGGTTACTGTGTTATCCACCTACTTTAGAAGTCCTGAGACAGGCTGTTGTCACCTCTACAAAGCTAGCTGTCAGGCTACAGTGACCTCTAACAGACCTGTACATGAAACTTACGTCCTGTATCTGTGAAGAAACTTAGTGGCCTCTAGCTACAGTGAAACCATTTAAGATACTGCTTTTTACTTACACTGGACATCTATAAAAATGGATGAAGAGTTAATCCGTCCATGTTGATTCTCAGATGTGCAGTAGTACTTCCCTCTGTCTTCAGAGCTGATGGACATGAACTGATATACACCGTCTGATCCTTGAAGCACTTTTTGGTTTTCCATGTACCAGGTCTTTTTAGCTGCTGGGTTAGCATCACTGCTGCAGGTCAGAGTCACTGAACTGCCCTCCATGATTTTACCAGAGGGATTCACTGACACAGAGGGAACTCTTGGAGCATCTGGAGGAGAGATTTCAACAGAGGTTTTTCAAGGTTAAAGGTGTGTTACCACAAAAGAACATATGGTATTTTAGACTTTGAAGGTGCCCTGTCAATTAAAATCTTCTGGAGCTGTTCAGTTAATGACAGCAGACTGTGAATGTGGAACTAATCCATCAATCGATCATTTATTTGTCACATGGAGTTTTACGAGATACAACTCCAGTGAAATGTGATCCCATCAGCTCCTTTAACTTGTGCACTTTCATTTACTCCCTTTTAAAGGTCTTTTTACATTGTTAGCTGCTGCTTTGTTATTGTCCATGTTTCCAAAAGGTTCCAAGATGGCTGTATGGTTGCTTCTCCAGCAGTGATCCACAGCAGGAACAGGACAGCACCTCACATTCCCGCTGACACACCAGTCCTTATTCACTGTAAAGCACACACCTACTCTCCTTCTCTCACCAGAGTCCTCTACTTTGTCAGATCAGCATATTGAAAAAGAGCCTCCTGGTTGAATGGCGCTGTCCAGGATTCAGCCAAGTTTATGTGGAATAAGGAACCTTACAGTTCATGAAATCCTGCTGGAAAATAATATGGCACGGAGGTCGTCCAGATTGCTTTTCCAACGCCTGTACAGTGGCGAGCAGCTGGGGCCCATTCCTCGTACTTTTTCCTAGATGTTTACTGAACTTTGACTTAGCTACAGTAACTGGCAGAAGTCAGCAGCAGGACAGTTTACAGACTGGTAAGTTGATGTCCTCATCCTGATGAGTGACACAGCCACACGACACCACCGTCCAAAGCCAGCCACAAAAAGCACCACTAAGACCCTAAACTTTGCACAAACACAGCAGAACTGACAGAGAGGCGACTGCAAATTTCTGCGCCTACATCAAGCTAAAGCTATGTGATAATGAAAGTGAAAATGTAGAGCTGAAGAGAGTAGGTATCATCAGCAAACACTGGACACATTTAAGCTGTATGTTATATTCAAATAAGCCTTTTCACTCACATTTCACATTCATGGTGAAGTCATTAGACGTCCTCCTCCCCAGCTCGTTCTCTGCTGTGCAGTAATACTGTCCAGAGTCAGAGGACTGGATGGAGCTGAAGACAAGCTGTGGTCCTTCACTGAGAGGTCTGGGGTTTACTGTCTCCTTGTACCAGGTATAGTTAGCTGCTGGGTTAGCATCACTGCTACAGGTCAGAGTCACTGAACTGCCCTCCACTATCTCAGCAGAGGGACTCACTGACACAGAGGGAAGCTTTGGAGCATCTGGAGGAGAATTGAACATGAATAACTTAAAAAGATGATAGAAGACATTATCACAGACAGATGACTATTTTTACATATTCTTCTCTTTATATACAGGTTCTGTTTGCTGAGTCAGTCCTGACAGTCCTCTCAGTCAAGATCTAGCTGTTAGCAGAAGTTAATGTTTGTTTCATTATTGTTATTGGTTGATCACTTCCTTGTCATGTTTTGTAAATAATTCTGAGTCTACAAAACAGTTTATATAAAATTATTGGAGGTGGGAAGAGAACCATTAGTTTTATTTTGGGGGAAAAAGCAGGTTCTTATTAATACTTTCACTGGGCCGTCCCCATGAGTCTGAAAAATACAACAAACTCTCTCCTAATATTTCTTTAAACTCACAGCTGTTGCATCAGCCGTCATTATATTCAGCCTCTGTGGTTGTAGCAGAACTTATGTTTTTCTGATTTGCTCCTGACAATACCCCTCATAAAAAATAAACTAGAAATAAACATTTAAACAATAAAAAATAAACTAAAAAAAAGTAAACCCACTCTGGTGGGTAAGTGAAACTAAATCAAATTGAAAACTAAAAATAAAAATAAAAACTAGCAAAAAATACAAAACTATTTTATCTTGGACAGAAACGACATATTATATTTCTAATATTACTGAATCACAAAAATTATGACTGCTGCATCTAAGATTTAGAAGACTTCAGTGAGGTTTGGTCTGAAATTGTAATTGTGTTGTAATGTCAGAACGTATGTGTCTTTTTTGTTCTGACACAGTGGATTAAACTTACACACTGAAGGAGAGGGGAACTCCTCGTGTCCTCTTATAGCACAGGAGACATTGTCACTAAGACCAAACCGGGCTTTATAAGAAGATGTGTACTCCCAAAGAATTTCCACTTTATTATTGAACCAGACGTAGGAAAGACGACCAGCTGGACTGCAGCTGCTGTGACACTTCAGCTCTGCCTCAGTAACAGACTGCCCGACTGTTATTCTGGTCACCTGCACCTGGAGAGCTGGATATGAGAACAAGAAACAATATTATCGCTGTGTCTAAAAAACAGATGATGGATGTACATATCATACACATCACCACAACAGTATTAATTCCTATAAGAGGTAGAGAGCATTTGTATCTGTTTATTTCTGCAACAGTAATTACACAAACACATTGATCCTTATCCACATGTTGAGTGTTTTTAAATGTACCGTGTTGGTGTATTTACATCAGTCTGTGTTTACCTGTGACAGTCAGAGTTGTACCAGGTAAACTACTCCTCCATTCAAAGCTTGGTGCTGTGAATTTGAAGTGATACTCAGCTGAGTCGCTCTCTCTCAGGTCAGTGATTCTCAGGGTGGAGTGTCTTCTCTCTGTGTCAATGACCTGAACACGACCTGCAAACTGGGAGTCTTTACTAAGGTCCGCTGGCTGTATGGGATACCCCCACTGATCTTTACGTTCAGGACTGAACCAGAATTTGGATTCAACATGATTCTTGTAACTGCTGTAAGTGCAAGAAATGTCCACTGATGAGCCTTTTGAGGCACAGATGTTTCTGTCAGTGTACGTCACTCTGTTGCAGGTTTGACCATCGGCACCTGAAAGATAAAATCATCTTCTGATCATTTTTAAAGTGCAGTCATTGAGGAGTCACAAGTGGGATCTCCATATTAAGGAAACATGAATAACACAGCTCCACTAGATGGTGTTATGTTAATAGATATATGTGGAGTAAACTCACATGTTGGAGGAGAGGGGAAATCATCATATCCTTTTACAGCACAAGAATAGCTGTCTTCATAATTATAGTTCCTTAAATAATAATAATAATAAGAAGAAGAAGATGCTTCTGTCTGAATTTTCTGTCCATTTTTGTACCAGATGAAGGAAGGGCGATCAGGTACACAACTGCTTTGACACTTAAGGCCATAACTATATCTGCTCACCTGGAGACCTGGATTTGTGAAGAGGGAACAGGAATGTTATTTTAGACAAAACTGTCAACACACACACATGCAAATAAACACATCTATATTATTGTTTTCTAGATGTTGAACATTTGTAAATAATTAACATATGAATGAAAATGTTACCTGTGACAGACAAAGTGACTCCAGGTGAACCAGTATAAACACTGGGATGGTTTGTTGTGAACCTGAACTTGTACTGAGCTGAGTCGCTCTCTCTCAGGTCTGTGATTCTCAGAGTGCAGTAGTTCCTAATCTTATCACAGTCATACTGCACACGACCTGAATACTGTGGGTCTGTTGTCAGATCTACAAGATCATATGGATACATGTTGGCAAACCAGAATGTTTTCTCAACTGTAATTTGACGGCCATATATTCTGGATGGGTATGTGTATCTGCAGTGTATTTCCACTGTTGATCCTTTTACAGCACAGATCTTAGTAGGACTGTAAGTCACTCCCCAGCCATTCTGACCCTGTATCACTGTAACACAGAGCACATCAGGAACCACAATCAGACTCAGAACATCAGGAGACAGACTTTCATTTGTATTGAAGGAGCTTCAGTGTGTAAAACTTTATTTAACTCACGTCTGCTCTCATGCCATCACACTTTAAGTCAGTGTGAGACAAAGATTAACTTATAGTTCCAACTTGTTTTTGGTTTCGGCTGGGGGCGTGTAAACAAACTTTACAAAATGTTACAGACTAAACTTTGACTGTTTTACTGTCATTTCAAACTGAAGACTTATTCTGCATCACATGTTTCTGATATGTTTACTTCTTTTTCAGGACTTTTTAATGTCTGTCCCTTTTTATGGTTATTTCAGGTTATGCCAAAGTGAACAGAGGTGTGGAGAAATGTGCAAATCATTCAGTTTTACATGATTATTTATAATGCAGAGAAACACAGTCAAAGATGAAGACATGATCTCTGCAGTTAATCTCTAAGTGCACTGAGGCAGGACATCATACACACAGTGCAGTGAAGGAACTGAAATTCACTGAACCTGTGAACTTGAACACAGCGTTTACAGAACAGATAGCTGAAGATAAACTGGTAGATGAGTGTGGTACATAAAAAAAGAATCTGCTTTGCTCGGTTGGTTTTCTTTGTCTTTAGAGACATGCAGAACACTGTGGTGTGGGCAAATATGTGACATGTAGATAACAACTTCTTCCACAGAGAGATAGAGCCACCACTATTGATGTTTATTTAAAAAAAGCTGCCCAGATTAACCTTGGCTGATGCACATGTGTGTTTTAAAGGTGGAAATGTAAATTATAGCTGTATATCTGTATCAGTTATTTTCAACTGGTAAATTCACAGTTCAGATTAATCAGAATCCAAATATAGTAAACTTTTATTTCATGGATATGATTTAAATTTCCTCTTCTCAAACAAATAAATCTGAATCTGAGAAACAGTATTTACTGAAGCACTTCCCTCATCTCATTGTTAGCTTCTTCCACAACAGGCAAAATTGTCTTTTCAAGGTTCAGTTCCAGGCAGCAGTACATGCAGCCTGATCAGTGTTTATGAGAGGAAACCACTGAGGGTTAAAGTTCCTGTTGTTGTTGCACTAGAATTGGGGTCAGCAACCTTACATGGCCTGCAGTGGCCAGAAATAACCTCTGTCACTATCATTGTTACCACAGCTTCAAATCATCCATCATCATCCCTGTGCCCAAGTCCTCTAAGGCGAGCTGTGTGAATGACTTCAGACCTGTTGCACTCACGTCAGTAGCCATGAAAGTATTTGAGCACCTGGTTTTGGCCTATGTAAAATCCCACACCGCACCCATCAAGGACCCTCTCCAGTTTGCATACAGCACTAACCGGTCAGTTCAAGGTGCCATCACCCACTCACTATACTCTCCACCATCTGGAATCACACAATACATATGCACGCATTCTGGTCATCGATTTCAGCTCAGCCTTTAATAGCATTCACCCACTCATACTTCACAATAAACTAGTAATGAACATTCACCCTGCCATGTGCCAATGGATCCTACACTTTTTACTGAGCAGAGAACAGAGTCAAAATCGGCAATAAAATATCCAGCCCCCTGGTTATCAACATGGGGGCCCCTCAAGGTTGTGTACTTTCACCATAGCTCTTCGGTCTGTACACCAACAACCTCACATCTCACTCCAGCTCAGTCAAGGTCTTTAAATACGCGGACGACACAACAATAATTGGCCTCATCTCAAGCAACAATGCATCACCCCACCGTCAAACCGTGGACAGCACAGTCAAATGGTGTGCAGAGAACAACCTGCTGCTCAACACAGCAAAGACCATGGAAATCATCATTGACTTCAGACACAAACAAAATCCCAAATCCCCGGTCCATATCTACTCCCACTCAATAACCTCAACAGACTCCTTCAAGTTCTCAGGCACTCATATCTGCAATAACCTAAAATGGCACACAAACACTGATCTCATAATCAAACCAGGACATCAGAGACAATACTTCCTCAGACAACTAAAAAAGTTCAGTCAATAAAACACCTCCTGGTCCACTTCTACACAGCCATCATCCAAAGTGTCATCACCTCCTCCATCACAGTCTGGTATGGTAACACGGGCAGTCACTCAAAGATGAAATTACAATGCATCGTGTCCAAGGCCTCTAAGATCACCAGTTCTGCCCTCCCCTCAGTTGAGTCCATATTCCACCAGCGTGTTTCTACATGGGCAAATAAAATCATCTCTGACCCCTCTCATCCAGCAAACCACCTTTTCCAGACCCTCCCTTCTGGTAGGCCTCTCAGGTCACTTGACACAAAATCCACCCGCTTTAAAAACAGCTTTTTCCCCACAGCAATACAAACACTCAACTACCTCCGTTAGCATGCATATGGACTTGTTGTAGTTGTTGACTGTGTTGTACTGTTGTTGTGTTTTTTGTTATGCGGTTTTTTGGTTTCAGGTGTGTTACCTTGTGGGGGTTTTGGCTACAGGGCTATTGTTTTCCACAATATGCTCTGTGGATGTCTGTCTGCACTTTATTCATGTATGTCTGTATGCACTTGTTGTTGTTGTGACTATGAAGCAGTGTCCTGTATATATGTACCGGAAGAAAATACCACCGACTCTGGTTGCGTGGCAATTAAAGTTCTCTTCTATTCTATATTTATTCTATTTTATTTAATTTTATTCTATTTAATTTTATTTTATGTGATTTTATTTTATTTTTATTTCATTTTTGTGTGTGCGTGTGTGTGTACTGTTGTTGTGTATTAGGCCCGTTTCCACCGCAGGAACTTCAGGGTAATTTTACGGGGCCGGGGCCGTTGGTGCGTGTCTCCACCGCAGGAACCACCCCCGAAGGACGGAGTCCCGGAACTTTTACAGGGGCCAAACAAGTCCCTGCCTCGGAGTACTGTAGGTACTCAGAACGACCCCGAGAAACTCCTGGCTGGGGCTTGGGGTTTACTTGGTGCTGATTGGATATACTCAAGGCTGGATGTGACTTTAACAGAAAGCGACAAAACAGCCAGCATTTTTAAAACTCAGCTGACGAGAGTTAGCTCGTTCATAGCTAGAAAACCAGCTGTTTAGCTGTAGGCCTATCACATTTTTCACGTCACTATATCACCATTTAGACTAATCTGGTGTTTGTAAAGTCTATAAACACAATGACTGAACAAGCATTACTATTTCTGTGTTCACATTTTTTAATTAATAACATGGTTATCGTAGATTAGCTGGGCTAACCGTTAGCTGTTAGCCATTAGCAGTGTCTGTAATAACTCAGTAACTCAATAAACAGTCTGTGAAAAAAATATTTTTTGCCAGCGGATATCTTAGTTACAACATGATTGAGCTAGCAAAGCAGTTTTGTGTTGCTATGTGTGGTATTTATTTAGTTTTGGGAAATCACTGCAGCATCAGTGGCTGCAGCTGACAGGGACAGCTAACAGCAGCAGCAAAGCTAACATCAGGACGTCATCTGTTAAAACCCTCCCGTTGTCGGATACGACATGAAACTACTCCAGTTAGCTCAATCATGTTGTAACTAAGACATCCGCTGAAACAAATATTTTTTCACGGACCGTTTATTGAGTCACTGAGTTATTACAGACACCGCTAACGGCTAACGGAATCCCTACTTCACTTGGGTCAAAATGGTCATGCAACGATTGCGTCACATCCAGAGCCCGGTAACTTTACAGGAACCTTTCACCTACTCTGCTTTCAGTGGAGACACGGCGGTTGACAGGGCAGAGCGAGAGGACGTTCTTGTAGTAGTTCCTGCCCCCCAAATAGTACCAGGAACTTCTGCAGTAGAAACGGGCCTATTGTAATTTTTTTATTTAGTTTTTGTCCTGTGTGCCAATAGTTTGCTAGTTGTGCACTTTTACCTGGGCAGCTTTTGTAGTCGCTTTGCTAAGATCCGCCCTACTCTGCCTCTGATTGGTGCTCATTGCCTTCTTTCCAGAATGCAGGTGGAAAAATCATTTACGCCACTGGAGTGGGCTTGGTGGATAATGGCAGGCCCGCAGAGCTAAAGTGAAGGTTTGGGCATCTTAGCTGTGTCTCTGGACATCTGGACAGCTGGAGTACCCAGAGAAAACCGCGCTGACATGGGGAAAGCATGCAAACACCCCCACCCTGGGGTTTGAATCAGGTTAGCTGTGCCCAGAGGCTTTATTGTCATCAAACAATAACAAGTGGCCTCCAAGACTGACTTTGTTTTGGTGCTGGGCAGGCAGTATAAAGTCAATTTTAAGGGCTTTTCCACTGAAAGCTGATGAATGCAGTGAGAGTGAACTAAAACTGTTTTGGGCAAACTAAAACAATCAGCTGATTAAAGCTAAAACACTGTATAGCTGAGGGGAGCTGCAGAGTCACGTGATCATTTACTGTGACTTCATTACCACAAGCAATTCCTTTCACACCATGAAAGTTTTCTGTATCCGCCTTGCAATTCTGGTAAGTACTTTTCTTCAACATGAAAGACATGAAATCATCTCTTGTTGTATTTCCTGTATTAATGATGCTACGGGAGAGCAAACAGCCTCTAAGTTGTTGTCTTTGTTATTATATGCACAGTCATCACTTCCATCTGCACACATCTTTACTGTCTTGGACGGTACACAATACCTGAGTTTATAAAGTTTATATGTTTAAGTGTGCAGAGATGTTGCTGGTGTTACAAACAGCTCTGTGTTGGTCGTCCTGTAAGAACTTATTAAAAGAAAGAGAAGTGAATGTCTAGTGTTTATGGGATCGCACCAAATTGCGTAACATCAAATCTTTTTATAAACTACAAAACACCCTCCTGTGTATTTCTGAAGTGTGCTAACTGCCTTACAGTATAAATGTAGAAGTACAGTACCTTGTACAGAGAGAAGGAAGACAATAAATCCACTCGCTGCTGCTGCTGCTGCTAAACTCATGGCTGCTCCTCACGTCTCTGTATGTAACATCAGTTCACATACATGATAAACACTGTGTGTCAGTAAGTTAGAATAAACATTTCTCTATTCTAAAAATAACAATGTGGTCTGTGAAGACAGTGTGTGCCTTCTGTGGTTGGAAAAGTTATGTTAAATAGACATCAAGCTGTTAAAAAACAGACCTGGCTTCCTTCCTCTTTACATCATTAATATGCATGAGCAGACAAAAGATTGTAAATCCCCAACTGAAATGATAGTGAGAGAGCCATTACTGACCGACCAACTAACAGACTTGACATCCCTACAGCTAGTGCACTAGCAGAGGTCAAAACAAAGCACACCATGAAAAGTATTTTGGGGTACACTGTGTATAAAGTTAGTACGAGGTATGACATTGGGACACTTTCCTTAGCCCCTCTTCTCACCTGTGCTCTGTTGTTTAGTCTCAGTCTAAGCTCATGCCGTGCATTTCCAGTGTTGGGTGTAACAGTTCATTTATCCAGGGTGGCTGCCTCGCTGACTTCCCCCTGAACCTGAAACTGTCCCATACTCTCTGTGACTTTGTGCAGTCAGTTTTGCTATAACTTAATATACTGCTAGTCACACTGAGGGTTTAAAAAATTCAAAAATGCTGCTGTACATCACTTTGATGAGCAAAGATAAGCTGCAAAACAGTTGACTCATTTTTTACACTGTTTCTTTTCACTTAAAAACCGCTGTCAACATCACCGGCACTGCACTCTCCTGGCTCAAATCCTACCTTTCGGACAGATTTCAGTTCATCAGCATAAACAATTGCAAATCCCCCACTGCTCCCCTCTGCCAAGGTGTTCCCCAAGGTTCAATTCTAGGCCCCCTCCTCTTCATCCTGTACATTGTCACCCTTGGTCAAATAATCCGCCGTCATGGACTTCACTTTCACTGCTTTGCCGACGACATTCAGCCCCAAATGAAGCCATCACTCCTGCTACTCACTCCACCCTCACCAACTGCATCACTGAAATAAAATCCTGGCTGCAAACCAACGTCCTCAAACTTAACTGTGACAAATCAGAAATCATCATCATCATTCCCAAATCTCTTATCAAATCCACCCATAACTTCCTTCTCTCAATCGACATCCTTCCCCCATGTCCGTAACCTTGGTGTCATCTTTGAACAAACCCTCTTGACCAACATATCAAACACATCACCAAAACAGCCTTCTTCCATCTCAGGAACATCGCCCGCCTCCACCCATCTCTCTCCTTTTCAGCTGCAGACACTCATTCACACATGTATTACTTCCAGACTGGATTACAGCAACAGTCTCCTCTACGGTTTGTCAACTGAATCACTCAAGGAACTACAGTATATCCAGAACTCAGCTGCTCGTCTTCTCACACACTCCCGGCTGCACCCGTAACCACATCACTCCCGTCCTTCATAACTTCCACTGGCTCCCCATCCCCCAGCATATCCACTTCAAACTCCTCATCATTATTTACAAAGCTCTCCACAACCTGGAGAGCTCCTGAGCTCCTCCACCGGCACACTCCCCTCTGCACTCTCAGGTCTGCTGGTGTCCCTCCAGAGGGACTCTACAGCACCTCCTGGAGGTCAAGAGCTCAAACTGGCTAAAGAGAAGAAGGAAGCTATCTGCCAAGATACTCCTTGCTTTCTTCCTCGTCCTCTCTGCAAAGAGTTCGGTCAGCAGATTTTGTGGCTTGCAAACTATTTTACTTGCCATTGTCACAATCCTAGAGAGTTTATTTTTGAATGTACAGGTTAGGTGACTGTACCAGGCTGGTGCAGATGCCTGTGAAGCTCATAAACCTGCCATACAAACACCAGTTTGTTGCACGTATTCATGGTTTCCCAAGCAGATGCACTGGGATGCATTAAGATCAGTACTTATTGATGTCCGTCACTTTTGAGATTCCCCAAACTCAAACTTTTCAGGGGAGCTTACATCTCTTTAAGGAGAGCTTGTTCCCCCCTGGTTCCACTGTAGCTTGAACACTGAACACCTCACATTAACACGTTGATGGATTCACTGGATATTTTTAATCTATAAAATATCAGGTTACTTAAACAATAAAAATCAATACAATCAATATAATAAGTCACAGGCTTAGAATACACACAGAACCACCGTAAATAAAAACCATCTAAGTTGTGTACCGAGAAATTAAAACACTAACTTGATGGTGTTACAGCAGAAGTAAAAAAAATGGGAGAATGAGCAGAGGAATATTCACAGTGTTTGACAATAACAACTGATGAACTGTAAAAAACAAAACAGGAGATCAGTGACAGATTGTGGTAAAGATATACTGTATACAGAGACATGTACGTGAAAAGATGTTCTAGCAGCACTGGCTGTAAAATGATGCTCCTTCATAACATCTTGAATCTAATTCTGTCTTAGGATACTCAAGAGAAATGACCGAGGCTGGATGTCATAACAACAGTTAATACAGTTTATCGTCTCAAACCTATTATTTAAAACTTTTTGTTTAACCTGCTTAAACATTTAGTTTAAAAGACCACAGACTCGTGTTGTATTCATACTCTTGGTTTTTTAAGGACTGTGCTGTACAATACAGATGAATCCTCCGCAGGCTCTTCTTGTATTGATCTGTGAATGAAGAAAAGACTTTGAGAATTATTTTAAGAGCTCAGAAAACTCCCAATATTAATCAGAACAGGTTTAAAAAATAACAGAAGGATTCAGCTGCAATAAAATGATGGGAATTATGTTTATGTGGCAAAGAAAACTCTCATGGACTCACTCTGTGGCAGCACCGGCACTCTTAAAGTTAACAACAGAGTACTCCACATCATCCTCGTCCTCTTCTTCCTCCCTGTGTCTGTTGGGTTGGTTTGGCCTGACGTTGGAGTAGAGAGGATCTTCCTGGTTTTTAGAGAAGCTCACACTGGCATAGCAGAGGTCGTCCTGCTGCTCTGATGGTGTTGTCTGTCTTGGAGCTGGAGGAATGTCATACACTGCACCCATGTTTGCCTGTAGGGTAAACAGCACAAAGACAAGAGTTCTTGAGTCCTTAGCTACACAGGTAAATGTGTATGATTTGTATTGCCCTGTATAAACACAAAATGATCTTGTAGTAAAATATTACAGGGTTAAAGATGAGTGGGTTATTTCACATCTCCAAATTCCTGGTTTCAACCTTTATTTCATGTTCCCTCTTGTGGATTCAGGCTTCATTTTCAAAGCCAAATGGTGAACGCAGGTTTGAGATCACTTCTGTTTTTTGTCGTTGTAATTCCTACTAATCAACAGCAGAGGGCAATAAAGTACAAGGATTACCTAATTCCTCTTTTATTAACAAAACCCAAACATGTATGTGTAGATGAAGAGGTACATTAAAGGGCCGCAGACTGAAAGACTGAGCAAAGGGGAAAAAGAGTATAACAAAGACATACAGCTATGGGTTCATCAAATGGAAATAAACAGTGTGAAAAAAAGAGAGGGTGATGGGGGCAGAAATGGTTAAAGGATCGACTTATATTGTGTTCTTCAGACTGCATTTCAGTCATTACAAAGCACTCTGCTGAGTTTAAGATTGATTTTAATGCTCAGAGAACAAAGTTTATAGTCGTCTCAAAAGCTCATGCACAGCTGCTTTTTAGCATCTTCACTTAAATCCATTAAGAGTGTCCTCATACACTCATATCACGTCATACGAGTATAGATGACAAGCTGTCATTTAATGTACATATTGCGACTCCAGTTTGGAAGCTTAAAGTGAAGACTGGCTTTTATTTTAGAAATAAGTCTTGTTTTACTTTCAGCGCTACGAAAGAACTCGTGGAACCTTCTTTTCAGTCTGTGATTGATTACGGTGACATATTGTATATGCATGAAACCTCCATTTTATGTAGCCTTGATTCAGTGTACTATGTATCTCTATGTTTTATTACAAATGCAAAGTCACTTACTCATCACTGCATTCTTTATGATTTGGTGTGTTGGACATCATTGACCACTCACAGACAACAGCACTGGTATGTTTTTATCTATAAAGCATTATTTGTCAAACTTCTGGCCGACCTCTGCACCCTTCTGTGTGTCAGCTCTGGTAGTCACCAGCTACGCTCCTCCAGGTGGTTGCTTTTAATGTACCCTGGGTTTTAACAGATCTGGAGAAAACTTCATTCTCCTACTCTGCACCTTGGACATGGAACAATCTTCTAAAACATCTAAAACTAGAAACACTTATATCTATTGATTAATTCAAGGGCATCATAAAGAATGTGCTGGCCGAGACATGTGCTTATTTTTCTTGAGAGGCCACTGTGTTTGAATAGTTGTTGTTTTATTGTGGATTTTTGTATTATATGTTGTATTTGTTGTATTTTAAATGTGTTTTGATTGGCTGCTACCTCGGCCAGGTTTCTCTTGTAAAATAGATTTTCAATCTCAGTGGGACTTTCTGGTTAAATAAAGGTTAAATGAATAAATAAATAAAAATAAAATTGGCCTCTCATTAACCTATCATTAACCATCAGCTGGCATGCCCACTGGGACCAGTTTGATTCAGTGTCTTGTGGATGGGGATCGAACTGCCAAACCCGTGATTAGTGGCGACCAACTCTCCTCCAACCCAAGGTAAAAGGTTTAGTTTAGGTGAAGAAAGTATCCAGAAGGGGACATGAAGCACTATTCACATGAGTTTCCCGGTGACAGTGGACTCTGAGTGATACCTGAACTCTTCTTCCTCACCTGTGCGTTGTCGTCTGGTCTCTGTCTGGGCTCGGGGGTTTGTTTCCAGGACCTCTTTCTTCTGGATAAGAAAATAAATGAACAAGCAAATTAATCATCAAACAAAATTACAATACAAGTGACCAGATTTACTGAATATAATCACAGTAAAACTTAGTTGCTCACCTGATGAATAGAAAGGCTAAGACGAATATGATAGCCAGAAAAATAGCTGTGATGGATCCAGCTGCTACTGATTTCATTGATCCTGTGAAACAGCAATCAAACAGAGCAATTAGTTATGGAATTACAGGTTGTTTTGGTCCATTAGCAACTGATAATTACACATTAAATCATAGATCCTCAGACAGAAGTATTCTAAATAGTGACTCATGGAAACTGTAGCATTGCTTTTGCATCCCTGAAGGTGAAAATGATCTCATCGTGAGCACAAAAATCAGGTGTTTAAAGCAATGCAACAACCCACATGCCAAAAACAATATTGGTGGTCTGTAATGCTTGGACAATTGTGTGTCTTACTGTGAGAAATTTTGCACCTCAGGCAAAGATTAGTGATTGACTTTGTATTCAAATTATCAAATCTTTATTCTTCGACACTGAGCAGAGCTGTCACCTTCCATGCATCCATGGAGAGGTTAGGAAAACAGAGTTCGGGAGGCCACAGAGAGAGAGACTGAGATTCTGACAAACCGTTGCATGACAGGCAAGACCTTTACCAAGCTGCTGTTGGAAAGAAAGAAGAGCTGACCTTGATTAGGGGACGAGAGAGAGTTGGGACTTGCAGGAAGCCTAAAGCTTGGAAATATTTTCACTTTAAACTAATGCAGACAGCTAAAGTTAAAGATTAAAGTTCCACTGATTGTCACACACCTTAGTGTGTGAAATTTGTTCTCCGCATTTGAGCCATCACCTAAGGGAGCGGTGAGCAGCAGCGGTGCCGCATTCGGAAATCATGTGGTGATCTAACCCCCCAGTTCCAACCCCTGATGCTGAGTGCCAAGCAGGGTCTGTGGTATGACCCGGCCGGGGATCGAACCCACAATCTCCCAGTCTCAGGGCGGACACTCTACCACTAGGCGACTGAGCTGGTTCCTTTCATACTCAATCCACTCCATTCCAGTTGTCCCGGCTTTGTTTTCCTTGAATTGAATTGTTGAATTTCAGCACGGCCAAGTCTGAAGCCATTCTACTCTGCCCTTATTAAAGTAGTTCAAAAAAGACATGTTGACATCTGTTCGTCTGATCTCTCTGCTAGGTAGTTGAAGATTGCAGAAATAAATTCCGTGGTTTAACTAAAGAAGGCTTGTACTGTGATTGGATTGTTTAACTGGAAGGTTAAGATAAAGTGTAAGTGATTGGGCTATGGACAGACACATCAGTATGACTTACTTGACACAATAATTGGACTAAAGGTGGAGTTATGACGTCCTCTGCTGTTCTGGGCTTCACAGTAATAATTCCCACTGTGTTCAGCTCTGATGTCAGTGATGGTGAAGATCTGTCCTGATGCTTTTGGTGAGTCTTCATCCTCCTTGTACCAGGTATATTTAGCTGCTGGGTTAGCATCACTGCTACAGGTCAGATTCACTGAACTGCCCTCCACTATCTCAGCAGAGGGACTCACTGACACAGAGGGAAGCTTTGGAGCATCTGGAGAAGAAATTTCAACAGAGGTTTTTCAAGGTTAAAGGTGTGTTACCACAAAAGAACATATGGTATTTTAGACTTTGAAGGTGCTCTGACAAATGGATGTGTGACTGTTGAGTCCCAAAACTGCATAAAAAACCCAAAATCTTCTGGAGCTGTTCAGTTAATGACAGCAGACTGTGAATGTGGAACTAATCCATCAATCGATCATTTATTTGTCACATGGAGTTATACGAGATACAACTCCAGTGAAATGTGATCCCATCAGCTCCTTTAACTTGTGCACTTTAATTTACTCCCTTTTAAAGGTCTTTTTACATTGTTAGCTGCTGCTTTGTTATTGTCCATGTTTCCAAATGGTTCCAAGATGGCTGTATGGTTGCTTCTCCCGAGCAGTGATCCACAGCAGGAACAGGACAACACCTCACATTCCCGCTGACACACCAGTCCTCATTCATTGTAAAGCACACACCTACTCTCCTTCTCTCACCAGAGTCCTCTACTTTGTCAGATCAGCATATTGAAAAAGAGCCTCCTGGTTGAATGGCGCTGTCCAGGATTCAGCCAAGTTTCGGTGAAATAATGAACCTTACAGTTCATGAACTCCTGTTGGAAAATAATATGGCACGGAGGTTGTCACGATTTCTTTTCCAAAGCCTGTACAGTGGCGAGCAGCTGGGGCCCATTCCTCTTACTTTTTCCTAGATGTTTACTGAACTTTGACTTAGCTACAGTAACTGGCAGAAGTCAGCAGCAGGACAGTTTACAGACTGGTAAGTTGATGTCCTCATCCCGATGAGTGACTCGAAGCCACACGACACCACCATCCAAAGCCAGCCACAAAAAGCACCACTAAGAGCCTAAACTTTGCACAAACGCAGCAGAGCTGACAGAGAGGCGACTGCAAATTTCTGTGCCTACATCAAGCTCAAGCTATATGATAATGAAAGTGAAAATTAATGTAGAGCTGAAGAGAGTAGGTATCATCAGCAAACACTGGACAGATTTAAGCTGTATGTTATATTCAAATAAGCTTTTTCACTCACATTTCACATCCATGGTGAAGTCATTAGACGTCCTCCTCCCCAGCTCGTTCTCTGCTGTGCAGTAATACTGTCCAGAGTCAGAGGACTGGATGGAGCTGGAGACAAGCTGTGGTCCTTCACTGAGAGGTCTGGGGTCTACGGTCTTCTTGTACCACGTGTACTTAGCTGCTGGGTTAGCATCACTGCTACAGGTCAGAGTCACTGAACTGCCCTCCACTATCTCAGCAGAGGGACTCACTGACACAGAGGGAAGCTTTGGAGCATCTGGAGGAGAAATGAGAGACAACTTATCAATCTTTGTTTACACACCAGTTTTTAAGTATAGACTGCCAAAGCCAGAAGGTGGTTACGGTGTTATCCACCTACTTTAGAAGTCCTGAGACAGGCTGTTGTCACCTCTACAAAGCTAGCTGTCAGGCTACAGTGACCTCTAACAGACCTGTACATGAAACTTACGTCCTGTATCTGTGAAGAAACTTAGTGGCCTCTAGCTACAGTGAAACCATTTAAGATACTGCTTTTTACTTACACTGGACATCTATAAAAATGGATGAAGAGTTAATCCGTCCATGTTGATTCTCAGATGTGCAGTAGTACTTCCCTCTGTCTTCAGAGCTGATGGACATGAACTGATATACACCGTCTGATCCTTGAAGCACTTTTTGGTTTTCCATGTACCAGGTCTTTTTAGCTGCTGGGTTAGCATCACTGCTGCAGGTCAGAGTCACTGAACTGCCCTCCATGATTTTACCAGAGGGATTCACTGACACAGAGGGAACTCTTGGAGCATCTGGAGGAGAGATTTCAACAGAGGTTTTTCAAGGTTAAAGGTGTGTTACCACAAAAGAACATATGGTATTTTAGACTTTGAAGGTGCCCTGTCAATTAAAATCTTCTGGAGCTGTTCAGTTAATGACAGCAGACTGTGAATGTGGAACTAATCCATCAATCGATCATTTATTTGTCACATGGAGTTTTACGAGATACAACTCCAGTGAAATGTGATCCCATCAGCTCCTTTAACTTGTGCACTTTCATTTACTCCCTTTTAAAGGTCTTTTTACATTGTTAGCTGCTGCTTTGTTATTGTCCATGTTTCCAAAAGGTTCCAAGATGGCTGTATGGTTGCTTCTCCAGCAGTGATCCACAGCAGGAACAGGACAGCACCTCACATTCCCGCTGACACACCAGTCCTTAT
Organism: Epinephelus lanceolatus; assembly: GCF_041903045.1. Lineage (NCBI taxonomy): Eukaryota > Metazoa > Chordata > Actinopteri > Perciformes > Serranidae > Epinephelus > Epinephelus lanceolatus. Next base: position 45,226,492 of record NC_135736.1, read on the forward strand.
TCACTGTAAAGCACACACCTACTCTCCTTCTCTCACCAGAGTCCTCTACTTTGTCAGATCAGCATATTGAAAAAGAGCCTCCTGGTTGAATGGCGCTGTCCAGGATTCAGCCAAGTTTATGTGGAATAAGGAACCTTACAGTTCATGAAATCCTGCTGGAAAATAATATGGCACGGAGGTCGTCCAGATTGCTTTTCCAACGCCTGTACAGTGGCGAGCAGCTGGGGCCCATTCCTCTTACTTTTTCCTAGATGTTTACTGAACTTTGACTTAGCTACAGTAACTGGCAGAAGTCAGCAGCAGGACAGTTTACAGACTGGTAAGTTGATGTCCTCATCCTGATGAGTGACACAGCCACACGACACCACCGTCCAAAGCCAGCCACAAAAAGCACCACTAAGACCCTAAACTTTGCACAAACACAGCAGAGCTGACAGAGAGGCGACTGCAAATTTCTGCGCCTACATCAAGCTAAAGCTATGTGATAATGAAAGTGAAAATGTAGAGCTGAAGAGAGTAGGTATCATCAGCAAACACTGGACAGATTTAAGCTGTATGTTATATTCAAATAAGCCTTTTCACTCACATTTCACATTCATGGTGAAGTCATTAGACGTCCTCCTCCCCAGCTCGTTCTCTGCTGTGCAGTAATACTGTCCAGAGTCAGAGGACTGGATGGAGCTGAAGACGAGCTGTGGTCCTTCACTGAGAGGTCTGGGATTTACTGTCTCCTTGTACCAGGTATAGTTAGCTGCTGGGTTAGCATCACTGCTACAGGTCAGAGTCACTGAACTGCCCTCCACTATCTCAGCAGAGGGACTCACTGACACAGAGGGAAGCTTTGGAGCATCTGGAGGAGAATTGAACATGAATAACTTCAAAAGATGATAGAAGACATTATCACAGACAAATGACTATTTTTACATATTCTTCTCTTTATATACAGGTTCTGTTTGCTGAGTCAGTCCTGACAGTCCTCTCAGTCAAGATCTAGTTGTTAGCAGAAGTTAATGTTTGTTTCATTATTGTTATTGGTTGATCACTTCCTTGTCATGTTTTGTAAATAATTCTGAGTCTACAAAACAGTTTATATAAAATTATTGGAGGTGGGAAGAGAACCATTAGTTTTATTTTGGGGGAAAAAGCAGGTTCTTATTAATACTTTCACTGGGCCGTCCCCATGAGTCTGAAAAATACAACAAACTCTCTCCTAATATTTCTTTAAACTCACAGCTGTTGCATCAGCCGTCATTATATTCAGCCTCTGTGGTTGTAGCAGAACTTATGTTTTTCTGATTTGCTCCTGACAATACCCCTCATAAAAAATAAACTAGAAATAAACATTTAAACAATAAAAAATAAACTAAAAAAAAGTAAACCCACTCTGGTGGGTAAGTGAAACTAAATCAAATTGAAAACTAAAAATAAAAATAAAAACTAGCAAAAAATACAAAACTATTTTATCTTGGACAGAAACGACATATTATATTTCTAATATTACTGAATCACAAAAATTATGACTGCTGCATCTAAGATTTAGAAGACTTCAGTGAGGTTTGGTCTGAAATTGTAATTGTGTTGTAATGTCAGAACGTATGTGTCTTTTTTGTTCTGACACAGTGGATTAAACTTACACACTGAAGGAGAGGGGAACTCCTTGAGTCCTCTTATAGCACAGGAGACATTGTCACTAAGACCAAACCGGGCTTTATAAGAAGATGTGTACTCCCAAAGAATTTCCACTTTATTATTGAACCAGACGTAGGAAAGACGACCAGCTGGACTGCAGCTGCTGTGACACTTCAGCTCTGCCTCAGTAACAGACTGCCCGACTGTTATTCTGGTCACCTGCACCTGGAGAGCTGGATATGAGAACAAGAAACAATATTATCGCTGTGTCTAAAAAACAGATGATGGATGTACATATCATACACATCACCACAACAGTATTAATTCCTATAAGAGGTAGAGAGCATTTGTATCTGTTTATTTCTGCAACAGTAATTACACAAACACATTGATCCTTATCCACATGTTGAGTGTTTTTAAATGTACCGTGTTGGTGTATTTACATCAGTCTGTGTTTACCTGTGACAGTCAGAGTTGTACCAGGTAAACTACTCCTCCATTCAAAGCTTGGTGCTGTGAATTTGAAGTGATACTCAGCTGAGTCGCTCTCTCTCAGGTCAGTGATTCTCAGGGTGGAGCGTCTTCTCTCTGTGTCAATGACCTGAACACGACCTGCAAACTGGGAGTCTTTACTAAGGTCCGCTGGCTGTATGGGATACCCCCACTGATCTTTACGTTCAGGACTGAACCAGAATTTGGATTCAACATGATTCTTGTAACTGCTGTAAGTGCAAGAAATGTCCACTGATGAGCCTTTTGAGGCACAGATGTTTCTGTCAGTGTACGTCACTCTGTTGCAGGTTTGACCATCGGCACCTGAAAGATAAAATCATCTTCTGATCATTTTTAAAGTGCAGTCATTGAGGAGTCACAAGTGGGATCTCCATATTAAGGAAACATGAATAACACAGCTCCACTAGATGGTGTTATGTTAATAGATATATGTGGAGTAAACTCACATGTTGGAGGAGAGGGGGAATCATCATATCCTTTTACAGCACAAGAATAGCTGTCTTCATAATTATAGTTCCTTAAATAATAATAATAATAAGAAGAAGATGCTTCTGTCTGAATTTTCTGTCCATTTTTGTACCAGATGAAGGAAGGGCGATCAGGTACACAACTGCTTTGACACTTAAGGCCATAACTATATCTGCTCACCTGGAGACCTGGATTTGTGAAGAGGGAACAGGAATGTTATTTTAGACAAAACTGTCAACACACACACATGCAAATAAACACATCTATATTATTGTTTTCTAGATGTTGAACATTTGTAAATAATTAACATATGAATGAAAATGTTACCTGTGACAGACAAAGTGACTCCAGGTGAACCAGTATAAACACTGGGATGGTTTGTTGTGAACCTGAACTTGTACTGAGCTGAGTCGCTCTCTCTCAGGTCTGTGATTCTCAGAGTGCAGTAGTTCCTAATCTTATCACAGTCATACTGCACACGACCTGAATACTGTGGGTCTGTTGTCAGATCTACAAGATCATATGGATACATGTTGGCAAACCAGAATGTTTTCTCAACTGTAATTTGACGGCCATATATTCTGGATGGGTATGTGTATCTGCAGTGTATTTCCACTGTTGATCCTTTTACAGCACAGATCTTAGTAGGACTGTAAGTCACTCCCCAGCCATTCTGACCCTGTATCACTGTAACACAGAGCACATCAGGAACCACAATCAGACTCAGAACATCAGGAGACAGACTTTCTTTTGTACTGAAGGAGCTTCAGTGCGTGAAACTTTATTTAACTCACGTCTGCTCTCATGCCATCACACTTTAAGTCAGTGTGAGACAAAGATTAATTTATAGTTCCAACGTGTTTTTGGTGTTGGCTGGGGGCATGTAAACAAACTTTACAAAATGTTACAGACTAAACTTTGACTGTTTTACTGTCATTTCAAACTGAAGACTTATTCTGCATCACATGTTTCTGATATGTTTACTTCTTTTTCAGGACTTTTTAATGTCTGTCCCTTTTTATGGTTATTTCAGGTTATGCCAAAGTGAACAGAGGTGTGGAGAAATGTGCAAATCATTCAGTTTTACATGATTACTTATAATGCAGAGAAACACAGTCAAAGATGAAGACATGATCTCTGCAGTTAATCTCTAAGTGCACTGAGGCAGGACATCATACACACAGTGCAGTGAAGGAACTGAAATTCACTGAACCTGTGAACTTGAACACAGCGTTTACAGAACAGATAGCTGAAGATAAACTGGTAGATGAGTGTGGTACATAAAAAAAGAATCTGCTTTGCTCGGTTGGTTTTCTTTGTCTTTAGAGACATGCAGAACACTGTGGTGTGGGCAAATAGTGTGACATGTAGATAACAACTTCTTCCACAGAGAGATAGAGCCACAACTACTGATGTTAATTTAAAAAGAGACACCCAGACTAACCTTGGCTGATGCACATGTGTGTTTTAAAGGTGGAAATGTAAATTATAGCTGTATATCTGTATCAGTTATTTTCGACTGGTAAATTCACAGTTCAGATTAATCAGAATCCAAATATAGTAAACTTTTATTTCATGGATATGATTTAAATTTCCTCTTCTCAAACAAATAAATCTGAATCTGAGAAACAGTATTTACTGAAGCACTTCCCTCATCTCATTGTTAGCTTCTTCCACAACAGGCAAAATTGTCTTTTCAAGGTTCAGTTCCAGGCAGCAGTACATGCAGCCTGATCAGTGTTTGTGAGAGGAAACCACTGAGGGTTAAAGTTCCTGTTGTTGTTGCACTAGAATTGGGGTCAGCAACCTTACATGGCCTGCAGTGGCCAGAAATAACCTCTGTCACTATCATTGTTACCACAGCTTCAAATCATCCATCATCATCCCTGTGCCCAAGTCCTCTAAGGCGAGCTGTGTGAATGACTTCAGACCTGTTGCACTCACGTCAGTAGCCATGAAAGTATTTGAGCACCTGGTTTTGGCCTATGTAAAATCCCACACCGCACCCATCAAGGACCCTCTCCAGTTTGCATACAGCACTAACCGGTCAGTTCAAGGTGCCATCACCCACTCACTATACTCTCCACCATCTGGAATCACACAATACATATGCACGCATTCTGGTCATCGATTTCAGCTCAGCCTTTAATAGCATTCACCCACTCATACTTCACAATAAACTAGTAATGAACATTCACCCTGCCATGTGCCAATGGATCCTACACTTTTTACTGAGCAGAGAACAGAGTCAAAATCGGCAATAAAATATCCAGCCCCCTGGTTATCAACATGGGGGCCCCTCAAGGTTGTGTACTTTCACCATAGCTCTTCGGTCTGTACACCAACAACCTCACATCTCACTCCAGCTCAGTCAAGGTGTTTAAATACGCGGACGACACAACAATAATTGGCCTCATCTCAAGCAACAATGCATCACCCCACCGTCAAACCGTGGACAGCACAGTCAAATGGTGTGCAGAGAACTACCTGCTGCTCAACACAGCAAAGACCATGGAAATCATCATTGACTTCAGACACAAACAAAATCCCAAATCCCCGGTCCATATCTACTCCCACTCAATAACCTCAACAGACTCCTTCAAGTTCTCAGGCACTCATATCTGCAATAACCTAAAATGGCACACAAACACTGATCTCATAATCAAACCAGGACATCAGAGACAATACTTCCTCAGACAACTAAAAAAGTTCAGTCAATAAAACACCTCCTGGTCCACTTCTACACAGCCATCATCCAAAGTGTCATCACCTCCTCCATCACAGTCTGGTATGGTAACACGGGCAGTCACTCAAAGATGAAATTACAATGCATCGTGTCCAAGGCCTCTAAGATCACCAGTTCTGCCCTCCCCTCAGTTGAGTCCATATTCCACCAGCGTGTTTCTACATGGGCAAATAAAATCATCTCAGACCCCTCTCATCCAGCAAACCACCTTTTCCAGACCCTCCCTTCTGGTAGGCCTCTCAGGTCACTTGACACAAAATCCACCCGCTTTAAAAACAGCTTTTTCCCCACAGCAATACAAACACTCAACTACCTCCGTTAGCATGCATATGGACTTGTTGTAGTTGTTGACTGTGTTGTACTGTTGTTGTGTTTTTTGTTATGCGGTTTTTTGGTTTCAGGTGTGTTACCTTGTGGGGGTTTTGGCTACAGGGCTATTGTTTTCCACAATATGCTCTGTGGATGTCTGTCTGCACTTTATTCATGTATGTCTGTATGCACTTGTTGTTGTTGTGACTATGAAGCAGTGTCCTGTATATATGTACCGGAAGAAAATACCACCGACTCTGGTTGCGTGGCAATTAAAGTTCTCTTCTATTCTATATTTATTCTATTTTATTTAATTTTATTCTATTTAATTTTATTTTATGTGATTTTATTTTATTTTTATTTCATTTTTGTGTGTGCGTGTGTGTGTACTGTTGTTGTGTATTAGGCCCGTTTCCACCGCAGGAACTTCAGGGTAATTTTACGGGGCCGGGGCCGTTGGTGCGTGTCTCCACCGCAGGAACCACCCCCGAAGGACGGAGTCCCGGAACTTTTACAGGGGCCAAACAAGTCCCTGCCTCGGAGTACTGTAGGTACTCAGAACGACCCCGAGAAACTCCTGGCTGGGGCTTGGGGTTTACTTGGTGCTGATTGGATATACTCAAGGCTGGATGTGACTTTAACAGAAAGCGACAAAACAGCCAGCATTTTTAAAACTCAGCTGACGAGAGTTAGCTCGTTCATAGCTAGAAAACCAGCTGTTTAGCTGTAGGCCTATCACATTTTTCACGTCACTATATCACCATTTAGACTAATCTGGTGTTTGTAAAGTCTATAAACACAATGACTGAACAAGCATTACTATTTCTGTGTTCACATTTTTTAATTAATAACATGGTTATCGTAGATTAGCTGGGCTAACCGTTAGCTGTTAGCCATTAGCAGTGTCTGTAATAACTCAGTAACTCAATAAACAGTCTGTGAAAAAAATATTTTTTGCCAGCGGATATCTTAGTTACAACATGATTGAGCTAGCAAAGCAGTTTTGTGTTGCTATGTGTGGTATTTATTTAGTTTTGGGAAATCACTGCAGCATCAGTGGCTGCAGCTGACAGGGACAGCTAACAGCAGCAGCAAAGCTAACATCAGGACGTCATCTGTTAAAACCCTCCCGTTGTCGGATACGACATGAAACTACTCCAGTTAGCTCAATCATGTTGTAACTAAGACATCCGCTGAAACAAATATTTTTTCACGGACCGTTTATTGAGTCACTGAGTTATTACAGACACCGCTAACGGCTAACGGAATCCCTACTTCACTTGGGTCAAAATGGTCATGCAACGATTGCGTCACATCCAGAGCCCGGTAACTTTACAGGAACCTTTCACCTACTCTGCTTTCAGTGGAGACACGGCGGTTGACAGGGCAGAGCGAGAGGACGTTCCTGTAGTAGTTCCTGCCCCCCAAATAGTACCAGGAACTTCTGCAGTAGAAACGGGCCTATTGTAATTTTTTTATTTAGTTTTTGTCCTGTGTGCCAATAGTTTGCTAGTTGTGCACTTTTACCTGGGCAGCTTTCGTAGTCGCTTTGCTAAGATCCGCCCTACTCTGCCTCTGATTGGTGCTCATTGCCTTCTTTCCAGAATGCAGGTGGAAAAATCATTTACGCCACTGGAGTGGGCTTGGTGGATAATGGCAGGCCCGCAGAGCTAAAGTGAAGGTTTGGGCATCTTAGCTGTGTCTCTGGACATCTGGACAGCTGGAGTACCCAGAGAAAACCGCGCTGACATGGGGAAAGCATGCAAACACCCCCACCCTGGGGTTTGAATCAGGTTAGCTGTGCCCAGAGGCTTTATTGTCGTCAAACAATAACAAGTGGCCTCCAAGACTGACTTTGTTTTGGTGCTGGGCAGGCAGTATAAAGTCAATTTTAAGGGCTTTTCCACTGAAAGCTGATGAATGCAGTGAGAGTGAACTAAAACTGTTTTGGGCAAACTAAAACAATCAGCTGATTAAAGCTAAAACACTGTATAGCTGAGGGGAGCTGCAGAGTCACGTGATCATTTACTGTGACTTCATTACCACAAGCAATTCCTTTCACACCATGAAAGTTTTCTGTATCCGCCTTGCAATTCTGGTAAGTACTTTTCTTCAACATGAAAGACATGAAATCATCTCTTGTTGTATTTCCTGTATTAATGATGCTACGGGAGAGCAAACAGCCTCTAAGTTGTTGTCTTTGTTATTATATGCACAGTCATCACTTCCATCTGCACACATCTTTACTGTCTTGGACGGTAAACAATACCTGAGTTTATAAAGTTTATATGTTTAAGTGTGCAGAGATGTTGCTGGTGTTACAAACAGCTCTGTGTTGGTCGTCCTGTAAGAACTTATTCAAAGAAAGAGAAGTGAATGTCTAGTGTTTATGGGATCGCACCAAATTGCGTAACATCAAATCTTTTTATAAACTACAAAACACCCTCCTGTGTCTTTCTGAAGTGTGCTAACTGCCTTACAGTATAAATGTAGAAGTACAGTACCTTGTACAGAGAGAAGGAAGACAATAAATCCACTCGCTGCTGCTGCTGCTGCTAAACTCATGGCTGCTCCTCACGTCTCTGTATGTAACATCAGTTCACATACATGATAAACACTGTGTGTCAGTAAGTTAGAATAAACATTTCTCTATTCTAAAAATAACAATGTGGTCTGTGAAGACAGTGTGTGCCTTCTGTGGTTGGAAAAGTTATGTTAAATAGATATCAAGCTGTTAAAAAACAGACCTGGCTTCCTTCCTCTTTACATCATTAATATGCATGAGCAGACAAAAGATTGTAAATCCCCAACTGAAATGATAGTGAGAGAGCCATTACTGACCGACCAACTAACAGACTTGACATCCCTACAGCTAGTGCACTAGCAGAGGTCAAAACAAAGCACACCATGAAAAGTATTTTGGGGTACACTGTGTATAAAGTTAGTACGAGGTATGACATTGGGACACTTTCCTTAACCCCTCTTCTCACCTGTGCTCTGTTGTTTAGTCTCAGTCTAAGCTCACGCCGTGCATTTCCAGTGTTGGGTGTAACAGTTCATTTATCCAGGGTGGCTGCCTCGCTGACTTCCCCCTGAACCTGAAACTGTCCCATACTCTCTGTGACTTTGTGCAGTCAGTTTTGCTATAACTTAATATACTGCTAGTCACACTGAGGGTTTAAAAAATTCAAAAATGCTGCTGTACATCACTTTGATGAGCAAAGATAAGCTGCAAAACAGTTGACTCATTTTTTACACTGTTTCTTTTCACTTAAAAACCGCTGTCAACATCACCGGCACTGCACTCTCCTGGCTCAAATCCTACCTTTCGGACAGATTTCAGTTCATCAGCATAAACAATTGCAAATCCCCCACTGCTCCCCTCTGCCAAGGTGTTCCCCAAGGTTCAATTCTAGGCCCCCTCCTCTTCATCCTGTACATTGTCACCCTTGGTCAAATAATCCGCCGTCATGGACTTCAGTTTCACTGCTTTGCCGACGACATTCAGCCCCAAATGAAGCCATCACTCCTGCTACTCACTCCACCCTCACCAACTGCATCACTGAAATAAAATCCTGGCTGCAAACCAACGTCCTCAAACTTAACTGTGACAAATCAGAAATCATCATCATCATTCCCAAATCTCTTATCAAATCCACCCATAACTTCCTTCTCTCAATCGACATCCTTCCCCCATGTCCGTAACCTTGGTGTCATCTTTGAACAAACCCTCTTGACCAACATATCAAAACACATCACCAAAACAGCCTTCTTCCATCTCAGGAACATCGCCCGCCTCCACCCATCTCTCTCCTTTTCAGCTGCAGACACTCATTCACACATGTATTACTTCCAGACTGGATTACAGCAACAGTCTCCTCTACGGTTTGTCAACTGAATCACTCAAGGAACTACAGTATATCCAGAACTCAGCTGCTCGTCTTCTCACACACTCCCGGCTGCACCCGTAACCACATCACTCCCGTCCTTCATAACTTCCACTGGCTCCCCATCCCCCAGCATATCCACTTCAAACTCCTCATCATTATTTACAAAGCTCTCCACAACCTGGAGAGCTCCTGAGCTCCTCCACCGGCACACTCCCCTCTGCACTCTCAGGTCTGCTGGTGTCCCTCCAGAGGGACTCTACAGCACCTCCTGGAGGTCAAGAGCTCAAACTGGCTAAAGAGAAGAAGGAAGCTATCTGCCAAGATACTCCTTGCTTTCTTTCTTTCGGTCAGCAGATTTTGTGGCTTGCAAACTATTTTACTTGCCATTGTCACAATCCTAGAGAGTTTATTTTTGAATGTACAGGTTAGGTGACTGTACCAGGCTGGTGCAGATGCCTGTGAAGCTCATAAACCTGCCATACAAACACCAGTTTGTTGCACGTATTCATGGTTTCCCAAGCAGATGCACTGGGATGCATTAAGATCAGTACTTATTGATGTCCGTCACTTTTGAGATTCCCCAAACTCAAACTTTTCAGGGGAGCTTACATCTCTTTAAGGAGAGCTTGTTCCCCCCTGGTTCCACTGTAGCTTGAAAACTGAACACCTCACATTAACACGTTGATGGATTCACTGGATATTTTTAATCTATAAAATATCAGGTTACTTAAACAATAAAAATCAATACAATCAATATAATAAGTCACAGGCTTAGAATACACACAGAACCACCGTAAATAAAAACCATCTAAGTTGTGTACCGAGAAATTAAAACACTAACTTGATGGTGTTACAGCAGAAGTAAAAAAAATGGGAGAATGAGCAGAGGAATATTCACAGTGTTTGACAATAACAACTGATGAACTGTAAAAAACAAAACAGGAGATCAGTGACAGATTGTGGTAAAGATATACTGTATACAGAGACATGTACGTGAAAAGATGTTCTAGCAGCACTGGCTGTAAAATGATGCTTCTTCATAACATCTTGAATCTAATTCTGTCTTAGGATACTCAAGAGAAATGACCGAGGCTGGATGTCATAACAACAGTTAATACAGTTTATCGTCTCAAACCTATTATTTAAAACTTTTTGTTTAACCTGCTTAAACATTTAGTTTAAAAGACCACAGACTCGTGTTGTATTCATACTCTTGGTTTTTTAAGGACTGTGCTGTACAATACAGATGAATCCTCCGCAGGCTCCTCTTGTATTGATCTGTGAATGAAGAAAAGACTTTGAGAATTATTTTAAGAGCTCAGAAAACTCCCAATATTAATCAGAACAGGTTTAAAAAATAACAGAAGGATTCAGCTGCAATAAAATGATGGGAATTATGTTTATGTGGCAAAGAAAACTCTCATGGACTCACTCTGTGGCAGCACCGGCACTCTTAAAGTTAACAACAGAGTACTCCACATCATCCGCGTCCTCTTCTTCCTCCCTGTGTCTGTTGGGTTGGTTTAGCCTGACATTGGAGTAGAGAGGATCTTCCTGGTTTTTAGAGAAGCTCACACTGGCATAGCAGAGGTCATCCTGCTGCTCTGATGGTGTTGTCTGTCTTGGAGCTGGAGGAATGTCATACACTGCACCCACGTTTGCCTGTAGGGTAAACAGCACAAAGACAAGAGTTCTTGAGTCCTTAGCTACACAGGTAAATGTGTATGATTTGTATTGCCCTGTATAAACACAAAATGATCTTGTAGTAAAATATTACAGGGTTAAAGATGAGTGGGTTATTTCACATCTCCAAATTCCTGGTTTCAACCTTTATTTCATGTTCCCTCTTGTGGATTCAGGCTTCATTTTCAAAGCCAAATGGTGAACGCAGGTTTGAGATCACTTCTGTTTTTTGTCGTTGTAATTCCTACTAATCACCAGCAGAGGGCAATAAAGTACAAGGATTACCTAATTCCTCTTTTATTAACAAAACCCAAACATGTATGTGTAGATGAAGAGGTACATTAAAGGGCCGCAGACTGAAAGACTGAGCAAAGGGGAAAAAGAGTATAACAAAGACATACAGCTATGGGTTCATCAAATGGAAATAAACAGTGTGAAAAAAGAGAGGGTGATGGGGGCAGAAATGGTTAAAGGATCGACTTATATTGTGTTCTTCAGACTGCATTTCAGTCATTACAAAGCACTCTGCTGAGTTTAAGATTGATTTTAATGCTCAGAGAACAAAGTTTATAGTCGTCTCAAAAGCTCATGCACAGCTGCTTTTTAGCATCTTCACTTAAATCCATTAAGAGTGTCCTCATACACTCATATCACGTCATACGAGTATAGATGACAAGCTGTCATTTAATGTACATATTGCGACTCCAGTTTGGAAGCTTAAAGTGAAGACTGGCTTTTATTTTAGAAATAAGTCTTGTTTTACTTTCAGCGCTACGAAAGAACTCGTGGAACCTTCTTTTCAGTCTGTGATTGATTACGGTGACATATTGTATATGCATGAAACCTCCATTTTATGTAGCCTTGATTCAGTGTACTATGTATCTCTATGTTTTATTACAAATGCAAAGTCACTTACTCCTCACTGCATTCTTTATGATTTGGTGTGTTGGACATCATTGACCACTCACAGACAACAGCACTGGTATGTTTTTATCTATAAAGCATTATTTGTCAAACTTCTGGCCGACCTCTGCACCCTTCTGTGTGTCAGCTCTGGCAGTCACCAGCTACGCTCCTCCAGGTGGTTGCTTTTAATGTACCCTGGGTTTTAACAGATCTGGAGAAAACTTCATTCTCCTACTCTGCACCTTGGACATGGAACAATCTTCTAAAACATCTAAAACTAGAAACATTTATATCTATTGATTAATTCAAGGGCATCATAAAGAATGTGCTGGCCGAGACATGTGCTTATTTTTCTTGAGAGGCCACTGTGTTTGAATAGTTGTTGTTTTATTGTGGATTTTTGTATTATATGTTGTATTTGTTGTATTTTAAATGTGTTTTGATTGGCTGCTACCTCGGCCAGGTTTCTCTTGTAAAATAGATTTTCAATCTCAGTGGGACTTTCTGGTTAAATAAAGGTTAAATGAATAAATAAATAAAAATAAAATTGGCCTCTCATTAACCTATCATTAACCATCAGCTGGCATGCCCACTGGGACCAGTTTGATTCAGTGTCTTGTGGATGGGGATCGAACTGCCAAACCCGTGATTAGTGGCGACCAACTCTCCTCCAACCCAAGGTAAAAGGTTTAGTTTAGGTGAAGAAAGTATCCAGAAGGGGACATGAAGCACTATTCACATGAGTTTCCCGGTGACAGTGGACTCTGAGTGATACCTGAACTCTTCTTCCTCACCTGTGCGTTGTCGTCTGGTCTCTGTCTGGGCTCGGGGGTTTGTTTCCAGGACCTCTTTCTTCTGGATAAGAAAATAAATGAACAAGCAAATTAATCATCAAACAAAATTACAATACAAGTGACCAGATTTACTGAATATAATCACAGTAAAACTTAGTTGCTCACCTGATGAATAGAAAGGCTAAGACGAATATGATAGCCAGAAAAATAGCTGTGATGGATCCAGCTGCTACTGATTTCATTGATCCTGTGAAACAGCAATCAAACAGAGCAATTAGTTATGGAATTACAGGTTGTTTTGGTCCATTAGCAACTGATAATTACACATTAAATCATAGATCCTCAGACAGAAGTATTCTAAATAGTGACTCATGGAAACTGTAGCATTGCTTTTGCATCCCTGAAGGTGAAAATGATCTCATCGTGAGCACAAAAATCAGGTGTTTAAAGCAATGCAACAACCCACATGCCAAAAACAATATTGGTGGTCTGTAATGCTTGGACAATTGTGTGTCTTACTGTGAGAAATTTTGCACCTCAGGCAAAGATTAGTGATTGACTTTGTATTCAAATTATCAAATCTTTATTCTTCGACACTGAGCAGAGCTGTCACCTTCCATGCATCCATGGAGAGGTTAGGAAAACAGAGTTCGGGAGGCCACAGAGAGAGAGACTGAGATTCTGACAAACCGTTGCATGACAGGCAAGACCTTTACCAAGCTGCTGTTGGAAAGAAAGAAGAGCTGACCTTGATTAGGGGACGAGAGAGAGTTGGGACTTGCAGGAAGCCTAAAGCTTGGAAATATTTTCACTTTAAACTAATGCAGACAGCTAAAGTTAAAGATTAAAGTTCCACTGATTGTCACACACCTTAGTGTGTGAAATTTGTTCTCCGCATTTGACCCATCACCTGAGGGAGCGGTGAGCAGCAGCGGTGCCGCATTCGGAAATCATGTGGTGATCTAACCCCCCAGTTCCAACCCCTGATGCTGAGTGCCAAGCAGGGTCTGTGGTATGACCCGGCCGGGGATCGAACCCACAATCTCCCAGTCTCAGGGCGGACACTCTACCACTAGGCGACTGAGCTGGTTCCTTTCATACTCAATCCACTCCATTCCAGTTGTCCCGGCTTTGTTTTCCTTGAATTGAATTGTTGAATTTCAGCACGGCCAAGTCTGAAGCCATTCTACTCTGCCCTTATTAAAGTAGTTCAAAAAAGACATGTTGACATCTGTTCGTCTGATCTCTCTGCTAGGTAGTTGAAGATTGCAGAAATAAATTCCGTGGTTTAACTAAAGAAGGCTTGTACTGTGATTGGATTGTTTAACTGGAAGGTTAAGATAAAGTGTAAGTGATTGGGCTATGGACAGACACATCAGTATGACTTACTTGACACAATAATTGGACTAAAGGTGGAGTTATGACGTCCTCTGCTGTTCTGGGCTTCACAGTAATAATTCCCACTGTGTTCAGCTCTGATGTCAGTGATGGTGAAGATCTGTCCTGATGCTTTTGGTGAGTCTTCATCCTCCTTGTACCAGGTATATTTAGCTGCTGGGTTAGCATCACTGCTACAGGTCAGATTCACTGAACTGCCCTCCACTATCTCAGCAGAGGGACTCACTGACACAGAGGGAAGCTTTGGAGCATCTGGAGAAGAAATTTCAACAGAGGTTTTTCAAGGTTAAAGGTGTGTTACCACAAAAGAACATATGGTATTTTAGACTTTGAAGGTGCTCTGACAAATGGATGTGTGACTGTTGAGTCCCAAAACTGCATAAAAAACCCAAAATCTTCTGGAGCTGCTCAGTTAATGACAGCAGACTGTGAATGTGGAACTAATCCATCAATCGATCATTTATTTGTCACATGGAGTTATACGAGATACAACTCCAGTGAAATGTGATCCCATCAGCTCCTTTAACTTGTGCACTTTAATTTACTCCCTTTTAAAGGTCTTTTTACATTGTTAGCTGCTGCTTTGTTATTGTCCATGTTTCCAAATGGTTCCAAGATGGCTGTATGGTTGCTTCTCCCGAGCAGTGATCCACAGCAGGAACAGGACAACACCTCACATTCCCGCTGACACACCAGTCCTCATTCATTGTAAAGCACACACCTACTCTCCTTCTCTCACCAGAGTCCTCTACTTTGTCAGATCAGCATATTGAAAAAGAGCCTCCTGGTTGAATGGCGCTGTCCAGGATTCAGCCAAGTTTCGGTGAAATAATGAACCTTACAGTTCATGAACTCCTGTTGGAAAATAATATGGCACGGAGGTTGTCACGATTTCTTTTCCAAAGCCTGTACAGTGGCGAGCAGCTGGGGCCCATTCCTCTTACTTTTTCCTAGATGTTTACTGAACTTTGACTTAGCTACAGTAACTGGCAGAAGTCAGCAGCAGGACAGTTTACAGACTGGTAAGTTGATGTCCTCATCCCGATGAGTGACTCGAAGCCACACGACACCACCATCCAAAGCCAGCCACAAAAAGCACCACTAAGAGCCTAAACTTTGCACAAACGCAGCAGAGCTGACAGAGAGGCGACTGCAAATTTCTGTGCCTACATCAAGCTCAAGCTATATGATAATGAAAGTGAAAATTAATGTAGAGCTGAAGAGAGTAGGTATCATCAGCAAACACTGGACAGATTTAAGCTGTATGTTATATTCAAATAAGCTTTTTCACTCACATTTCACATCCATGGTGAAGTCATTAGACGTCCTCCTCCCCAGCTCGTTCTCTGCTGTGCAGTAATACTGTCCAGAGTCAGAGGACTGGATGGAGCTGGAGACAAGCTGTGGTCCTTCACTGAGAGGTCTGGGGTCTACGGTCTTCTTGTACCACGTGTACTTAGCTGCTGGGTTAGCATCACTGCTACAGGTCAGAGTCACTGAACTGCCCTCCACTATCTCAGCAGAGGGACTCACTGACACAGAGGGAAGCTTTGGAGCATCTGGAGGAGAAATGAGAGACAACTTATCAATCTTTGTTTACACACCAGTTTTTAAGTATAGACTGCCAAAGCCAGAAGGTGGTTACTGTGTTATCCACCTACTTTAGAAGTCCTGAGACAGGCTGTTGTCACCTCTACAAAGCTAGCTGTCAGGCTACAGTGACCTCTAACAGACCTGTACATGAAACTTACGTCCTGTATCTGTGAAGAAACTTAGTGGCCTCTAGCTACAGTGAAACCATTTAAGATACTGCTTTTTACTTACACTGGACATCTATAAAAATGGATGAAGAGTTAATCCGTCCATGTTGATTCTCAGATGTGCAGTAGTACTTCCCTCTGTCTTCAGAGCTGATGGACATGAACTGATATACACCGTCTGATCCTTGAAGCACTTTTTGGTTTTCCATGTACCAGGTCTTTTTAGCTGCTGGGTTAGCATCACTGCTGCAGGTCAGAGTCACTGAACTGCCCTCCATGATTTTACCAGAGGGATTCACTGACACAGAGGGAACTCTTGGAGCATCTGGAGGAGAGATTTCAACAGAGGTTTTTCAAGGTTAAAGGTGTGTTACCACAAAAGAACATATGGTATTTTAGACTTTGAAGGTGCCCTGTCAATTAAAATCTTCTGGAGCTGTTCAGTTAATGACAGCAGACTGTGAATGTGGAACTAATCCATCAATCGATCATTTATTTGTCACATGGAGTTTTACGAGATACAACTCCAGTGAAATGTGATCCCATCAGCTCCTTTAACTTGTGCACTTTCATTTACTCCCTTTTAAAGGTCTTTTTACATTGTTAGCTGCTGCTTTGTTATTGTCCATGTTTCCAAAAGGTTCCAAGATGGCTGTATGGTTGCTTCTCCAGCAGTGATCCACAGCAGGAACAGGACAGCACCTCACATTCCCGCTGACACACCAGTCCTTATTCACTGTAAAGCACACACCTACTCTCCTTCTCTCACCAGAGTCCTCTACTTTGTCAGATCAGCATATTGAAAAAGAGCCTCCTGGTTGAATGGCGCTGTCCAGGATTCAGCCAAGTTTATGTGGAATAAGGAACCTTACAGTTCATGAAATCCTGCTGGAAAATAATATGGCACGGAGGTCGTCCAGATTGCTTTTCCAACGCCTGTACAGTGGCGAGCAGCTGGGGCCCATTCCTCTTACTTTTTCCTAGATGTTTACTGAACTTTGACTTAGCTACAGTAACTGGCAGAAGTCAGCAGCAGGACAGTTTACAGACTGGTAAGTTGATGTCCTCATCCTGATGAGTGACACAGCCACACGACACCACCGTCCAAAGCCAGCCACAAAAAGCACCACTAAGACCCTAAACTTTGCACAAACACAGCAGAGCTGACAGAGAGGCGACTGCAAATTTCTGCGCCTACATCAAGCTAAAGCTATGTGATAATGAAAGTGAAAATGTAGAGCTGAAGAGAGTAGGTATCATCAGCAAACACTGGACACATTTAAGCTGTATGTTATATTCAAATAAGCCTTTTCACTCACATTTCACATTCATGGTGAAGTCATTAGACGTCCTCCTCCCCAGCTCGTTCTCTGCTGTGCAGTAATACTGTCCAGAGTCAGAGGACTGGATGGAGCTGAAGACGAGCTGTGGTCCTTCACTGAGAGGTCTGGGATTTACTGTCTCCTTGTACCAGGTATAGTTAGCTGCTGGGTTAGCATCACTGCTACAGGTCAGAGTCACTGAACTGCCCTCCACTATCTCAGCAGAGGGACTCACTGACACAGAGGGAAGCTTTGGAGCATCTGGAGGAGAATTGAACATGAATAACTTCAAAAGATGATAGAAGACATTATCACAGACAAATGACTATTTTTACATATTCTTCTCTTTATATACAGGTTCTGTTTGCTGAGTCAGTCCTGACAGTCCTCTCAGTCAAGATCTAGTTGTTAGCAGAAGTTAATGTTTGTTTCATTATTGTTATTGGTTGATCACTTCCTTGTCATGTTTTGTAAATAATTCTGAGTCTACAAAACAGTTTATATAAAATTATTGGAGGTGGGAAGAGAACCATTAGTTTTATTTTGGGGGAAAAAGCAGGTTCTTATTAATACTTTCACTGGGCCGTCCCCATGAGTCTGAAAAATACAACAAACTCTCTCCTAATATTTCTTTAAACTCACAGCTGTTGCATCAGCCGTCATTATATTCAGCCTCTGTGGTTGTAGCAGAACTTATGTTTTTCTGATTTGCTCCTGACAATACCCCTCATAAAAAATAAACTAGAAATAAACATTTAAACAATAAAAAATAAACTAAAAAAAAGTAAACCCACTCTGGTGGGTAAGTGAAACTAAATCAAATTGAAAACTAAAAATAAAAATAAAAACTAGCAAAAAATACAAAACTATTTTATCTTGGACAGAAACGACATATTATATTTCTAATATTACTGAATCACAAAAATTATGACTGCTGCATCTAAGATTTAGAAGACTTCAGTGAGGTTTGGTCTGAAATTGTAATTGTGTTGTAATGTCAGAACGTATGTGTCTTTTTTGTTCTGACACAGTGGATTAAACTTACACACTGAAGGAGAGGGGAACTCCTCGTGTCCTCTTATAGCACAGGAGACATTGTCACTAAGACCAAACCGGGCTTTATAAGAAGATGTGTACTCCCAAAGAATTTCCACTTTATTATTGAACCAGACGTAGGAAAGACGACCAGCTGGACTGCAGCTGCTGTGACACTTCAGCTCTGCCTCAGTAACAGACTGCCCGACTGTTATTCTGGTCACCTGCACCTGGAGAGCTGGATATGAGAACAAGAAACAATATTATCGCTGTGTCTAAAAAACAGATGATGGATGTACATATCATACACATCACCACAACAGTATTAATTCCTATAAGAGGTAGAGAGCATTTGTATCTGTTTATTTCTGCAACAGTAATTACACAAACACATTGATCCTTATCCACATGTTGAGTGTTTTTAAATGTACCGTGTTGGTGTATTTACATCAGTCTGTGTTTACCTGTGACAGTCAGAGTTGTACCAGGTAAACTACTCCTCCATTCAAAGCTTGGTGCTGTGAATTTGAAGTGATACTCAGCTGAGTCGCTCTCTCTCAGGTCAGTGATTCTCAGGGTGGAGCGTCTTCTCTCTGTGTCAATGACCTGAACACGACCTGCAAACTGGGAGTCTTTACTAAGGTCCGCTGGCTGTATGGGATACCCCCACTGATCTTTACGTTCAGGACTGAACCAGAATTTGGATTCAACATGATTCTTGTAACTGCTGTAAGTGCAAGAAATGTCCACTGATGAGCCTTTTGAGGCACAGATGTTTCTGTCAGTGTACGTCACTCTGTTGCAGGTTTCACCATCGGCACCTGAAAGATAAAATCATCTTCTGATCATTTTTAAAGTGCAGTCATTGAGGAGTCACAAGTGGGATCTCCATATTAAGGAAACATGAATAACACAGCTCCACTAGATGGTGTTATGTTAATAGATATATGTGGAGTAAACTCACATGTTGGAGGAGAGGGGGAATCATCATATCCTTTTACAGCACAAGAATAGCTGTCTTCATAATTATAGTTCCTTAAATAATAATAATAATAAGAAGAAGATGCTTCTGTCTGAATTTTCTGTCCATTTTTGTACCAGATGAAGGAAGGGCGATCAGGTACACAACTGCTTTGACACTTAAGGCCATAACTATATCTGCTCACCTGGAGACCTGGATTTGTGAAGAGGGAACAGGAATGTTATTTTAGACAAAACTGTCAACACACACACATGCAAATAAACACATCTATATTATTGTTTTCTAGATGTTGAACATTTGTAAATAATTAACATATGAATGAAAATGTTACCTGTGACAGACAAAGTGACTCCAGGTGAACCAGTATAAACACTGGGATGGTTTGTTATGAACATGAACTTGTACTCAGCTGCGTCGCTCTCTCTCAGGTCTGTGATTCTCAGAGTGCAGTAGTTCCTAATCTTATCACAGTCATACTGCACACGACCTGAATACTGTGGGTCTGTTGTCAGATCTACAAGATTATATGGATACATGTTGGCAAACCAGAATGTTTTCTCAACTGTAATTTGACAGCCATATATTCTGGATGGGTATGTGTATCTGCAGTGTATTTCCACTGTTGATCCTTTTACAGCACAGATCTTAGTAGAGGTGTAAGTCACTCCCCAGCCATTCTGACCCTGTATCACTGTAACACAGAGCACATCAGGAACCACAATCAGACTCAGAACATCAGGAGACAGACTTTCATTTGTATTGAAGGAGCTTCAGTGTGTAAAACTTTATTTAACTCACGTCTGCTCTCATGCCATCACACTTTAAGTCAGTGTGAGACAAAGATTAACTTATAGTTCCAACTTGTTTTTGGTTTCGGCTGGGGGCGTGTAAACAAACTTTACAAAATGTTACAGACTAAACTTTGACTGTTTTACTGTCATTTCAAACTGAAGACTTATTCTGCATCACATGTTTCTGATATGTTTACTTCTTTTTCAGGACTTTTTAATGTCTGTCCCTTTTTATGGTTATTTCAGGTTATGCCAAAGTGAACAGAGGTGTGGAGAAATGTGCAAATCATTCAGTTTTACATGATTATTTATAATGCAGAGAAACACAGTCAAAGATGAAGACATGATCTCTGCAGTTAATCTCTAAGTGCACTGAGGCAGGACATCATACACACAGTGCAGTGAAGGAACTGAAATTCACTGAACCTGTGAACTTGAACACAGCGTTTACAGAACAGATAGCTGAAGATAAACTGGTAGATGAGTGTGGTACATAAAAAAAGAATCTGCTTTGCTCGGTTGGTTTTCTTTGTCTTTAGAGACATGCAGAACACTGTGGTGTGGGCAAATAGTGTGACATGTAGATAACAACTTCTTCCACAGAGAGATAGAGCCACCACTATTGATGTTTATTTAAAAAAAGCTGCCCAGATTAACCTTGGCTGATGCACATGTGTGTTTTAAAGGTGGAAATGTAAATTATAGCTGTATATCTGTATCAGTTATTTTCGACTGGTAAATTCACAGTTCAGATTAATCAGAATCCAAATATAGTAAACTTTTATTTCATGGATATGATTTAAATTTCCTCTTCTCAAACAAATAAATCTGAATCTGAGAAACAGTATTTACTGAAGCACTTCCCTCATCTCATTGTTAGCTTCTTCCACAACAGGCAAAATTGTCTTTTCAAGGTTCAGTTCCAGGCAGCAGTACATGCAGCCTGATCAGTGTTTATGAGAGGAAACCACTGAGGGTTAAAGTTCCTGTTGTTGTTGCACTAGAATTGGGGTCAGCAACCTTACATGGCCTGCAGTGGCCAGAAATAACCTCTGTCACTATCATTGTTACCACAGCTTCAAATCATCCATCATCATCCCTGTGTCCAAGTCCTCTAAGGCGAGCTGTGTGAATGACTTCAGACCTGTTGCACTCATGTCAGTAGCCATGAAAGTATTTGAGCACCTGGTTTTGGCCTATGTAAAATCCCACACCGCACCCATCAAGGACCCTCTCCAGTTTGCATACAGCACTAACCGGTCAGTTCAAGGTGCCATCACCCACTCACTATACTCTCCACCATCTGGAATCACACAATACATATGCACGCATTCTGTTCATCGATTTCAGCTCAGCCTTTAATAGCATTCACCCACTCATACTTCACAATAAACTAGTAATGAACATTCACCCTGCCATGTGCCAATGGATCCTACACTTTTTACTGAGCAGAGAACAGAGTCAAAATCGGCAATAAAATATCCAGCCCCCTGGTTATCAACATGGGGGCCCCTCAAGGTTGTGTACTTTCACCATAGCTCTTCGGTCTGTACACCAACAACCTCACATCTCACTCCAGCTCAGTCAAGGTCTTTAAATACGCGGACAACACAACAATAATTGGCCTCATCTCAAGCAACAATGCATCACCCCACCGTCAAACCGTGGACAGCACAGTCAAATGGTGTGCAGAGAACAACCTGCTGCTCAACACAGCAAAGACCATGGAAATCATCATTGACTTCAGACACAAACAAAATCCCAAATCCCCGGTCCATATCTACTCCCACTCAATAACCTCAACAGACTCCTTCAAGTTCTCAGGCACTCATATCTGCAATAACCTAAAATGGCACACAAACACTGATCTCATAATCAAACCAGGACATCAGAGACAATACTTCCTCAGACAACTAAAAAAGTTCAGTCAATAAAACACCTCCTGGTCCACTTCTACACAGCCATCATCCAAAGTGTCATCACCTCCTCCATCACAGTCTGGTATGGTAACACGGGCAGTCACTCAAAGATGAAATTACAATGCATCGTGTCCAAGGCCTCTAAGATCACCAGTTCTGCCCTCCCCTCAGTTGAGTCCATATTCCACCAGCGTGTTTCTACATGGGCAAATAAAATCATCTCAGACCCCTCTCATCCAGCAAACCACCTTTTCCAGACCCTCCCTTCTGGTAGGCCTCTCAGGTCACTTGACACAAAATCCACCCGCTTTAAAAACAGCTTTTTCCCCACAGCAATACAAACACTCAACTACCTCCGTTAGCATGCATATGGACTTGTTGTAGTTGTTGACTGTGTTGTACTTTGTTGTGTTTTTTGTTATGCGGTTTTTTGGTTTCAGGTGTGTTACCTTGTGGGGGTTTTGGCTACAGGGCTATTGTTTTCCACAATATGCTCTGTGGATGTCTGTCTGCACTTTATTCATGTATGTCTGTATGCACTTGTTGTTGTTGTGACTATGAAGCAGTGTCCTGTATATATGTACCGGAAGAAAATACCACCGACTCTGGTTGCGTGGCAATTAAAGTTCTCTTCTATTCTATATTTATTCTATTTTATTTAATTTTATTCTATTTAATTTTATTTTATGTGATTTTATTTTATTTTTATTTCATTTTTGTGTGTGCGTGTGTGTGTACTGTTGTTGTGTATTAGGCCCGTTTCCACCGCAGGAACTTCAGGGTAATTTTACGGGGCCGGGGCCGTTGGTGCGTGTCTCCACCGCAGGAACCACCCCCGAAGGACGGAGTCCCGGAACTTTTACAGGGGCCAAACAAGTCCCTGCCTCGGAGTACTGTAGGTACTCAGAACGACCCCGAGAAACTCCTGGCTGGGGCTTGGGGTTTACTTGGTGCTGATTGGATATACTCAAGGCTGGATGTGACTTTAACAGAAAGCGACAAAACAGCCAGCATTTTTAAAACTCAGCTGACGAGAGTTAGCTCGTTCATAGCTAGAAAACCAGCTGTTTAGCTGTAGGCCTATCACATTTTTCACGTCACTATATCACCATTTAGACTAATCTGGTGTTTGTAAAGTCTATAAACACAATGACTGAACAAGCATTACTATTTCTGTGTTCACATTTTTTAATTAATAACATGGTTATCGTAGATTAGCTGGGCTAACCGTTAGCTGTTAGCCATTAGCAGTGTCTGTAATAACTCAGTAACTCAATAAACAGTCTGTGAAAAAAATATTTTTTGCCAGCGGATATCTTAGTTACAACATGATTGAGCTAGCAAAGCAGTTTTGTGTTGCTATGTGTGGTATTTATTTAGTTTTGGGAAATCACTGCAGCATCAGTGGCTGCAGCTGACAGGGACAGCTAACAGCAGCAGCAAAGCTAACATCAGGACGTCATCTGTTAAAACCCTCCCGTTGTCGGATACGACATGAAACTACTCCAGTTAGCTCAATCATGTTGTAACTAAGACATCCGCTGAAACAAATATTTTTTCACGGACCGTTTATTGAGTCACTGAGTTATTACAGACACCGCTAACGGCTAACGGAATCCCTACTTCACTTGGGTCAAAATGGTCATGCAACGATTGCGTCACATCCAGAGCCCGGTAACTTTACAGGAACCTTTCACCTACTCTGCTTTCAGTGGAGACACGGCGGTTGACAGGGCAGAGCGAGAGGACGTTCCTGTAGTAGTTCCTGCCCCCCAAATAGTACCAGGAACTTCTGCAGTAGAAACGGGCCTATTGTAATTTTTTTATTTAGTTTTTGTCCTGTGTGCCAATAGTTTGCTAGTTGTGCACTTTTACCTGGGCAGCTTTCGTAGTCGCTTTGCTAAGATCCGCCCTACTCTGCCTCTGATTGGTGCTCATTGCCTTCTTTCCAGAATGCAGGTGGAAAAATCATTTACGCCACTGGAGTGGGCTTGGTGGATAATGGCAGGCCCGCAGAGCTAAAGTGAAGGTTTGGGCATCTTAGCTGTGTCTCTGGACATCTGGACAGCTGGAGTACCCAGAGAAAACCGCGCTGACATGGGGAAAGCATGCAAACACCCCCACCCTGGGGTTTGAATCAGGTTAGCTGTGCCCAGAGGCTTTATTGTCATCAAACAATAACAAGTGGCCTCCAAGACTGACTTTGTTTTGGTGCTGGGCAGGCAGTATAAAGTCAATTTTAAGGGCTTTTCCACTGAAAGCTGATGAATGCAGTGAGAGTGAACTAAAACTGTTTTGGGCAAACTAAAACAATCAGCTGATTAAAGCTAAAACACTGTATAGCTGAGGGGAGCTGCAGAGTCACGTGATCATTTACTGTGACTTCATTACCACAAGCAATTCCTTTCACACCATGAAAGTTTTCTGTATCCGCCTTGCAATTCTGGTAAGTACTTTTCTTCAACATGAAAGACATGAAATCATCTCTTGTTGTATTTCCTGTATTAATGATGCTACGGGAGAGCAAACAGCCTCTAAGTTGTTGTCTTTGTTATTATATGCACAGTCATCACTTCCATCTGCACACATCTTTACTGTCTTGGACGGTACACAATACCTGAGTTTATAAAGTTTATATGTTTAAGTGTGCAGAGATGTTGCTGGTGTTACAAACAGCTCTGTGTTGGTCGTCCTGTAAGAACTTATTAAAAGAAAGAGAAGTGAATGTCTAGTGTTTATGGGATCGCACCAAATTGCGTAACATCAAATCTTTTTATAAACTACAAAACACCCTCCTGTGTATTTCTGAAGTGTGCTAACTGCCTTACAGTATAAATGTAGAAGTACAGTACCTTGTACAGAGAGAAGGAAGACAATAAATCCACTCGCTGCTGCTGCTGCTGCTAAACTCATGGCTGCTCCTCACATCTCTGTATGTAACATCAGTTCACATACATGATAAACACTGTGTGTCAGTAAGTTAGAATAAACATTTCTCTATTCTAAAAATAACAATGTGGTCTGTGAAGACAGTGTGTGCCTTCTGTGGTTGGAAAAG
The DNA here is from genome assembly GCF_041903045.1 of Epinephelus lanceolatus. NCBI lineage: Eukaryota > Metazoa > Chordata > Actinopteri > Perciformes > Serranidae > Epinephelus > Epinephelus lanceolatus. The sequence goes on from NC_135736.1 coordinate 45,251,695, forward strand.
TTATGTTAAATAGATATCAAGCTGTTAAAAAACAGACCTGGCTTCCTTCCTCTTTACATCATTAATATGCATGAGCAGACAAAAGATTGTAAATCCCCAACTGAAATGATAGTGAGAGAGCCATTACTGACCGACCAACTAACAGACTTGACATCCCTACAGCTAGTGCACTAGCAGAGGTCAAAACAAAGCACACCATGAAAAGTATTTTGGGGTACACTGTGTATAAAGTTAGTACGAGGTATGACATTGGGACACTTTCCTTAACCCCTCTTCTCACCTGTGCTCTGTTGTTTAGTCTCAGTCTAAGCTCATGCCGTGCATTTCCAGTGTTGGGTGTAACAGTTCATTTATCCAGGGTGGCTGCCTCGCTGACTTCCCCCTGAACCTGAAACTGTCCCATACTCTCTGTGACTTTGTGCAGTCAGTTTTGCTATAACTTAATATACTGCTAGTCACACTGAGGGTTTAAAAAATTCAAAAATGCTGCTGTACATCACTTTGATGAGCAAAGATAAGCTGCAAAACAGTTGACTCATTTTTTACACTGTTTCTTTTCACTTAAAAACCGCTGTCAACATCACCGGCACTGCACTCTCCTGGCTCAAATCCTACCTTTCGGACAGATTTCAGTTCATCAGCATAAACAATTGCAAATCCCCCACTGCTCCCCTCTGCCAAGGTGTTCCCCAAGGTTCAATTCTAGGCCCCCTCCTCTTCATCCTGTACATTGTCACCCTTGGTCAAATAATCCGCCGTCATGGACTTCACTTTCACTGCTTTGCCGACGACATTCAGCCCCAAATGAAGCCATCACTCCTGCTACTCACTCCACCCTCACCAACTGCATCACTGAAATAAAATCCTGGCTGCAAACCAACGTCCTCAAACTTAACTGTGACAAATCAGAAATCATCATCATCATTCCCAAATCTCTTATCAAATCCACCCATAACTTCCTTCTCTCAATCGACATCCTTCCCCCATGTCCGTAACCTTGGTGTCATCTTTGAACAAACCCTCTTGACCAACATATCAAACACATCACCAAAACAGCCTTCTTCCATCTCAGGAACATCGCCCGCCTCCACCCATCTCTCTCCTTTTCAGCTGCAGACACTCATTCACACATGTATTACTTCCAGACTGGATTACAGCAACAGTCTCCTCTACGGTTTGTCAACTGAATCACTCAAGGAACTACAGTATATCCAGAACTCAGCTGCTCGTCTTCTCACACACTCCCGGCTGCACCCGTAACCACATCACTCCCGTCCTTCATAACTTCCACTGGCTCCCCATCCCCCAGCATATCCACTTCAAACTCCTCATCATTATTTACAAAGCTCTCCACAACCTGGAGAGCTCCTGAGCTCCTCCACCGGCACACTCCCCTCTGCACTCTCAGGTCTGCTGGTGTCCCTCCAGAGGGACTCTACAGCACCTCCTGGAGGTCAAGAGCTCAAACTGGCTAAAGAGAAGAAGGAAGCTATCTGCCAAGATACTCCTTGCTTTCTTCCTCGTCCTCTCTGCAAAGAGTTCGGTCAGCAGATTTTGTGGCTTGCAAACTATTTTACTTGCCATTGTCACAATCCTAGAGAGTTTATTTTTGAATGTACAGGTTAGGTGACTGTACCAGGCTGGTGCAGATGCCTGTGAAGCTCATAAACCTGCCATACAAACACCAGTTTGTTGCACGTATTCATGGTTTCCCAAGCAGATGCACTGGGATGCATTAAGATCAGTACTTATTGATGTCCGTCACTTTTGAGATTCCCCAAACTCAAACTTTTCAGGGGAGCTTACATCTCTTTAAGGAGAGCTTGTTCCCCCCTGGTTCCACTGTAGCTTGAACACTGAACACCTCACATTAACACGTTGATGGATTCACTGGATATTTTTAATCTATAAAATATCAGGTTACTTAAACAATAAAAATCAATACAATCAATATAATAAGTCACAGGCTTAGAATACACACAGAACCACCGTAAATAAAAACCATCTAAGTTGTGTACCGAGAAATTAAAACACTAACTTGATGGTGTTACAGCAGAAGTAAAAAAAATGGGAGAATGAGCAGAGGAATATTCACAGTGTTTGACAATAACAACTGATGAACTGTAAAAAACAAAACAGGAGATCAGTGACAGATTGTGGTAAAGATATACTGTATACAGAGACATGTACGTGAAAAGATGTTCTAGCAGCACTGGCTGTAAAATGATGCTCCTTCATAACATCTTGAATCTAATTCTGTCTTAGGATACTCAAGAGAAATGACCGAGGCTGGATGTCATAACAACAGTTAATACAGTTTATCGTCTCAAACCTATTATTTAAAACTTTTTGTTTAACCTGCTTAAACATTTAGTTTAAAAGACCACAGACTCGTGTTGTATTCATACTCTTGGTTTTTTAAGGACTGTGCTGTACAATACAGATGAATCCTCCGCAGGCTCTTCTTGTATTGATCTGTGAATGAAGAAAAGACTTTGAGAATTATTTTAAGAGCTCAGAAAACTCCCAATATTAATCAGAACAGGTTTAAAAAATAACAGAAGGATTCAGCTGCAATAAAATGATGGGAATTATGTTTATGTGGCAAAGAAAACTCTCATGGACTCACTCTGTGGCAGCACCGGCACTCTTAAAGTTAACAACAGAGTACTCCACATCATCCTCGTCCTCTTCTTCCTCCCTGTGTCTGTTGGGTTGGTTTGGCCTGACGTTGGAGTAGAGAGGATCTTCCTGGTTTTTAGAGAAGCTCACACTGGCATAGCAGAGGTCGTCCTGCTGCTCTGATGGTGTTGTCTGTCTTGGAGCTGGAGGAATGTCATACACTGCACCCATGTTTGCCTGTAGGGTAAACAGCACAAAGACAAGAGTTCTTGAGTCCTTAGCTACACAGGTAAATGTGTATGATTTGTATTGCCCTGTATAAACACAAAATGATCTTGTAGTAAAATATTACAGGGTTAAAGGTGAGTGGGTTATTTCACATCTCCAAATTCCTGGTTTCAACCTTTATTTCATGTTCCCTCTTGTGGATTCAGGCTTCATTTTCAAAGCCAAGTAGTGAACCACAGGTTTGAGATCACTTCTGTTTTTTGTCGTTGTAATTCCTACTAATCACCAGCAGAGGGCAATAAAGTTCAAGGATTACCTGATTCCTCTTTTATTAACAAAACCCAAACATGTATGTGTAGATGAAGAGGTACATTAAAGGGCCAAAGACTGAAAGACTGAGCAAAGGGGAAAAAGAGTATAACAAAGACATACAGCTATGGGTTCATCAAATGGAAACAAACAGTGTGGAAAAAAGAGAGGGTGATGGGGGCAGAAATGGTTAAAGGATCGACTTATATTGTGTTCTTCAGACTGCATTTCAGTCATTACAAAGCACTCTGCTGAGTTTAAGATTGATTTTAATGCTCAGAGAACAAAGTTTATAGTCGTCTCAAAAGCTCATGCACAGCTGCTTTTTAGCATCTTCACTTTAATCCATTAAGAGTGTCCTCATACACTCATATCACGTCATACGAGTATAGATGACAAGCTGTCATTTAATGTACATATTGCGACTCCAGTTTGGAAGCTTAAAGTGAAGATTGGCTTTTATTTTAGAAATAAGTCTTGTTTTACTTTCAGTGCTACGAAAGAACTCGTGGAACCTTCTTTTCAGTCTGTGATTGATTACGGTGACATATTGTATATGCATGAAACCTCCATTTTATGTAGCCTTGATTCAGTGTACCATGTATCTCTATGTTTTATTACAAATGCAAAGTCACTTACTCATCACTGCATTCTTTATGATTTGGTGTGTTGGACATCATTGACCACTCACAGACAACAGCACTGGTATGTTTTTATCTATAAAGCATTATTTGTCAAACTTCTGGCCGACCTCTGCACCCTTCTGTGTGTCAGCTCTGGTAGTCACCAGCTACGCTCCTCCAGGTGGTTGCTTTTAATGTACCCTGGGTTTTAACAGATCTGGAGAAAACTTCATTCTCCTACTCTGCACCTTGGACATGGAACAATCTTCGAAAACATCTAAAACTACAAACACTTATATCCATTGATTAATTCAAGGGCATCATAAAGAATGTGCTGGCCGAGACATGTGCTTGTTTTTCTTGAGAGGCCACTGTTATATGTTGTATTTGTTGTATTTTAAATGTGTTTTGATTGGCTGCTACCTCGGCCAGGTCTCTCTTGTAAAATAGATTTTCAATCTCAGTGGGACTTCCTGCTTAAATGAATAAATAAATGAAAATAAAATTGGCCTCTCATTAACCTATTTTGACACACAATGGTAACAGAGCTACCATTCAAGGAGCTGGCATGCCCACTGGGACCAGTTTGATTCAGTGTCTTGTGGATGGGGATCGAACTGCCAAACCCGTGATTAGTGGACGACCAACTCTCCTCCAACCCAAGGTAAAAGGTTTAGTTTAGGTGAAGAAAGTATCCAGAAGGGGACATGAAGCACTATTCACATGAGTTTCCCGGTGACAGTGGACTCTGAGTGATACCTGAACTCTTCTTCCTCACCTGTGCGTTGTCGTCTGGTCTCTGTCTGGGCTCGGGGGTTTGTTTCCAGGACCTCTTTCTTCTGGATAAGAAAATAAATGAACAAGCAAATTAATCATCAAACAAAATTACAATACAAGTGACCAGATTTACTGAATATAATCACAGTAAAACTTAGTTGCTCACCTGATGAATAGAAAGGCTAAGACGAATATGATAGCCAGAAAAATAGCTGTGATGGATCCAGCAGCTACTGATTTCATTGATCCTGTGAAACAGCAATCAAACAGAACAATTAGTTATGGAATTACAGGTTGTTTTGGTCCATTAGCAACTGATAATTACACATTAAATCATAGATCCTCAGACAGAAGTATTCTAAATAGTGACTCATGGAAACTGTCACATTGCTTTTGCATCCCTGAAGGGACAGTAAGACAATTGTGTGTTCTACTGTGAGAAATGCTGCACCTCAGGCAAAGATTAGTGATTGACTTTGTATTCGAATGATCAAATCTTTATTCTTCGACACTGAGCAGAGCTGTCACCTTCCATGCATCCATGGAGAGGTTAGGAAAACAGAGTTCGGGAGGCCACAGAGAGAGAGACTGAGATTCTGACAAACCGTCACATGACAGGCAAGACCTTTACCAAGCTGCTGCTGGAAGGAAAGAAGAGCTGACCTTGACTAGGGGACGAGAGAGAGTTGGGACTTGGAAACTTGGAAATATTTTCACTTTAAACTTCTTGCAGACAGCTAAGACGCAACCGGTTCCTTTCATACTCAAATTGAGGGTCTGTATTGGTCTGTTGTCCCACAGATGCATTTCCCAATCCACTCCATTCCAGTTGTCCCGGCTTTGTTTTCCTTGAATTGAATTGTTGAATTTCAGCACGGCCAAGTCTGAAGCCATTCTACTCTGCCCTCATTAAAGTAGTTCAAAAAAGACATGTTGACATCTGTTTGTCTGAACTCTCTGCTAGGTAGTTGAAGATTGCAGAAATAAATGATGTGTTGTAACTAAAGAAGGCTTGTACTGTGATTGGCTTGTTTAACTGGAAGGTTAAGATAAAGTGTAAGTGATTGGGCTATGGACAGACACATCAGTATGACTTACTTGACACAATAATTGGATTAAAGGTGGAGTTATGACGTCCTCTGCTGTTCTTGGCTTCACAGTAATAATTCCCACTGTGTTCAGCTCTGACATCAGTGATGGTGAAGATCTGTCCTGATGCTTTTGGTGAGTCTTCATCCTCCTTGTACCAGGTATATTTAGCTGCTGGGTTAGCATCACTGCTACAGGTCAGATTCACTGAACTGCCCTCCACTATCTCAGCAGAGGGACTCACTGACACAGAGGGAAGCTTTGGAGCATCTGGAGGAGAAATGACAGACAACTTATCAATCTTTGTTTACACACCAGTTTTTAAGTATGGACTGCCAAAGCCAGAAGGTGGTTACTGTGTTATCCACCTACTTTAGAAGTCCTGAGAGAGGCTGTTGTCACCTCTACAAAGCTAGCTGTCAGGCTACAGTGACCTCTAACAGACCTGTACATGAAACTTACATCCTGTATCTGTGAAGAAACTTAGTGGCCTCTAGCTACAGTGAAACCATTTAAGATACTGCACAGTGGCCACCGTCAGGATGAATCCTAAATGGAAGCTGTTCAAACCTTACTTCCATCAGGGGATTACTGTATATTCCTATTACTTGGGTAGTTTTCCATTTTTCTGCTTGTATATAATTTCAGTGTCACAGTATTTGTACTTGTGGTGAAGCTTATCAGACGTGACTGATGGAGCACACCTGCTTGAATAGCTAAAGTATCTAACATAATAAGGCATCTGACACAGACAGATATTTCCCTGAGACCTAAATTCAACAAAGAAGACAATAAGAAGTACTCGTGTTTGGATTTTACTCAGGCTTGTTGCTGATTCAGTCTTCCTCCTACTCATAATGTAATGAACCTCTTCCATGTTGCAGCACTGTGCCAGGATTGTGTTACTGCTGACTGCGAAGTTGTGCTCGGGTTCAAGCTTGTGCTCAGTTTCACAACGACATTTTTTGAATCCATCATTTGACTCATTGTAAAACATAATAAGTATTCATGCTTTTTACTTACACTGGACATCTATAAAAATGGATGAAGAGTTAATCCGTCCATGTTGATTCTCAGATGTGCAGTAGTACTTCCCTCTGTCTTCAGAGCTGATGGACATGAACTGATATACACCGTCTGATCCTTGAAGCACTTTTTGGTTTTCCATGTACCAGGTCTTTTTAGCTGCTGGGTTAGCATCACTGCTGCAGGTCAGAGTCACTGAACTGCCCTCCATGATTTTACCAGAGGGATTCACTGACACAGAGGGAACTCTTGGAGCATCTGGAGGAGAGATTTCAACAGAGGTTTTTCAAGGTTAAAGGTGTGTTACCACAAAAGAACATATGGTATTTTAGACTTTGAAGGTGCTCTGACAAATGGATGTGTGACTGTTGAGTCCCAAAACTGCATAAAACACCTAAAATCTTCTGGAGTTGCTCAGTTAATGACAGCAGACTGTGAATGTGAACTAATCCATCAATCGATCATTTATTTGTCACATGGAGTTATACGAGATACAACTCCAGTGAAATGTGATCCCATCAGCTCCTTTAACTTGTGCACTTTAATTTAGTCCCTTTTAAAGGTCTTTTTACATTGTTAGCTGCTGCTTTGATATTGTCCATGTTTCCAGATGGTTCCAAGATGGCTGTGTGGTGGCTTCTCCCGAGCAGTGATCCACAGCAGGAACAGGACAGCACCTCACATTCCCGCTGACACACCAGTCCTTATTCACTGTAAAGCACACACCTACTCTCCTTCTCTCACCAGAGTCCTCTACTTTGTCAGATCAGCATATTGAAAAAGAGCCTCCTGGTTGAATGGCGCTGTCCAGGATTCAGCCAAGTTTCGGTGAAATAAAGATTTTTACAGTTCATGAACTCCTGTTGGAAAATAATATGGCACGGAGGTCGTCCAGATTTCTTTTCCAACGCCTGTACAGTGGCGAGCAGCTGGGGCCCATTCCTCTTACTTTTTCCTAGATGTTTACTGAACTTTGACTTAGCTACAGTAACTGGCAGAAGTCAGCAGCAGGACAGTTTACAGACTGGTAAGTTGATGTCCTCATCCTGATGAGTGACTCACAGCCACACGACACCACCATCCAAAGCCAGCCACAAAAAGCACCACTAAGAGCCTTAACTTTGCACAAACGCAGCAGAGCTGACAGAGAGGCGACTGCAAACATCCACACCTCCATCAAGCTCAAGCTATGTGATAATGAAAGTGAAAATGTAGAGCTGAAGAGAGTAGGTATCATCAGCAAACACTGGACAGATTCAAGCTTTATGTTATATTCAAATAAGCTTTTTCACTCACATTTCACATCCATGGTGAAGTCATTAGACGTCCTCCTCCCCAGCTTGTTCTCTGCTGTGCAGTAATACTGTCCAGAGTCAGAGGACTGGATGGAGCTGAAGACGAGCTGTGGTCCTTCACTGAGAGGTCTGGGGTTTACTGTCTTCTTGTACCAGGTGTACTTAGCTGCTGGGTTAGCATCACTGCTACAGGTCAGAGTCACTGAACTGCCCTCCACTATCTCAGCAGAGGGACTCACTGACACAGAGGGAAGCTTTGGAGCATCTGGAGGAGAATTGAACATGAATAACTTCAAAAGATGATAGAAGACATTATCACAGACAAATGACTATTTTTACATATTCTTCTCTTTATATACAGGTTCTGTTTGCTGAGTCAGTCCTGACAGTCCTCTCAGTCAAGATCTAGTTGTTAGCAGAAGTTAATGTTTGTTTCATTATTGTTATTGGTTGATCACTTCCTTGTCATGTTTTGTAAATAATTCTGAGTCTACAAAACAGTTTATATAAAATTATTGGAGGTGGGAAGAGAACCATTAGTTTTATTTTGGGGGGAAAAAGCAGGTTCTTATTAATACTTTCACTGGGCCGTCCCCATGAGTCTGAAAAATACAACAAACTCTCTCCTAATATTTCTTTATACTCACAGCTGTTGCATCAGCTGTCATTATATTCAGCCTCTGTGGTTGTAGCAGAACTTGTGTTTTTCTGATTTGTTCCTGACAATACCCCTCATAAAAAATAAATTAGAAATAAACATTTAAACAATAAAAAATAAAACTGAAAAAAGTAAACCCACTCTGGAAATTGAGTGAAACTAAATCAAATTGAAAACTAAAATTAAAAATAAAAACTAACAAAAAAATATAAAACTATAGTATCTTGGAGAGAAACGACATATTATATTTCTAATATTACTGAATCACAAAAATTATGAATTTAAAAATGTTACATCACAGCATGTATCTAAATATTGCTTCTGCTAGTAGTCATTTAACTTTTTGTTTCTGTAAATAATACTGCTGCATCTAAGATTTAGAAGACTCCAGTGAGGTTTGGTCTGAAATTATAATTGTGTTGTAATGTCAGAACGTATGTGTCTTTATTGTTCTGACACAGTGGATTAAACTTACACACTGAAGGAGAGGGGAACTCCTTGAGTCCCTTTATAGCACAGGAGACGTTGTCACTAAGACCAAACCGGGCTTTATAAGAAGACGTCTCCACTCCAGTAATTTTCACTTTATTATTGAACCAGACGTAGGAAAGACGACCAGCTGGACTGCAGCTGCTGTGACACTTCAGCTCTGCCTCAGTAACAGACTGCCCGACTGTTATTCTGGTCACCTGCACCTGGAGAGCTGGATATGAGAACAAGAAACAATATTATCACTGTGTCTAAAAAACAGATGATGGATGTACATATCATACACATCAACACAACAGTATTAATTCCTATAAGAGGTAGAGAGCATTTGTATCTATTTATTTCTGCAACAGTAATTACACAAACACATTGATCCTTATCCACATGTTGAGTGTTTTTAAATGTACCGTGTTGGTGTATTTACATCAGTCTGTGTTTACCTGTGACAGTCAGAGTTGTACCAGGTAAACTACTCCTCCATTCAAAGCTTGGTGTTGTGAATTTGAAGTGATACTCAGCTGAGTCGCTCTCTCTCAGGTCAGTGATTCTCAGGGTGGAGCGTCCTCTCTCTGTGTCAATGACCTGAACACGACCTGCAAACTGGGAGTCTTTACTAAGGTCCTCAGGCTGTGAGGGATTCTGCCACTGATCTTTACGTTCAGGACTGAACCAGAATTTGGATTCAACATGATTCTTGTAACTGCTGTAAGTGCAAGAAATGTCCACTGATGAGCCTTTGAAGGCACAGATGTTTCTGTCAGTGTACGTCACTCTGTTGCAGGTTTGAACATCGGCACCTGAAAGATAAAATCATCTTCTGATCATTTTTAAAGTGCAGTCATTGAGGAGTCACAAGTGGGATCTCCATATTAAGGAAACATGAATAACACAGCTCCACTAGATGGTGTTATGTTAATAGATATATGTGGAGTAAACTCACATGTTGGAGGAGAGGGGAAATCATCATATCCTTTTACAGCACAAGAATAGCTGTCTTTGTAATTATAGTTGCCTAAATAATAATAAGAAGAAGATGCTTCTGCCTGAATTTTCTGTCCATTTTTGTACCAGATGAAGGAAGGGCGATCAGGTACACAACTGCTTTGACACTTAAGGCCATAACTATATCTGCTCACCTGCAGACCTGGATTTGTGAAGAGGGAACAGGAATGTTATTTTAGACAAAACTGTCAACACACACACATGCAAATAAACACATGTATATTATTGTTTTCTAGATGTTGAACATTTGTAAATAATTAACATATGAATGAAAATGTTACCTGTGACAGACAAAGTGACTCCAGGTGAACCAGTATAAGCATTGGGTTGGCTTGTTGTGAACCTGAACTTGTACTGAGCTGAGTCGCTCTCTCTCAGGTCTGTGATTCTCAGAGTGCAGTTGTTCCTAATCTTATCACAGTCATACTGCACACGACCTGAATACTGTGGGTCTGTTGTCAGATCCAAAGGCTGATATTGATACATTTTGGTAAACCAAAATGTTTTCTCAACTGTAATTTGACGGCCATATATTCTGGATGGGTATGTGTAGCTGCAGTGTATTTCCACTGTTGATCCTTTTACAGCACAGATCTTAGTAGGACTGTAAGTCACTCCCCAGCCATTCTGACCCTGTATCACTGTAACACAGAGCACATCAGGAACCACAATCAGACTCAGAACATCAGGAGACAGACTTTCATTTGTACTGAAGGAGCTTCAGTGTGTGAAACTTTATTTAACTCACGTCTGCTCTCATGCCATCACACTTTAAGTCAGTGTGAGACAAAGAGTAACTTATAGTTCCAACTTGTTTTTGGTTTCGGCTGGGGGCGTGTAAACAAACTTTACAAAATGTTACAGACTAAACTTTGACTGTTTTACTGTCATTTCAAACTGAAGACTTATTCTGCATCACATGTTTCTGATATGTTTACTTCTTTTTCAGGACTTTTTAATGTCTGTCCCTTTTATGGTTATTTCAGGTTATGCCAAAGTGAACAGAGGTGTGGAGAAATGTGCAAAGCATTCAGTTTTACATGATTATTTATAATGCAGAGAAACACAGTCAAAGATGAAGACATGATCTCTGAAGATAAACTGGTAGATGAGTGTGGTACATAAAAAAAGAATCTGCCCTGCTCGGTTGCTTTTCTTTGTGTGGTCAGGCTGCAGCAGAGTGTGAATGGAAACTGTAGAGACATGCAGAACACTGAGGTGTGGGCAAATAGTGTGACATGTAGATAACAACTTCTTCCACAGAGAGATAGAGCCACAACTACTGATTTTTATTTTAAAAAAAAGCTGCCCAGATTAACCTTGGCTGATGCACATATATCTGTATATCTGTATCAGATATTTTCGACTGGTAAATTCACAGTTCCGATTGTAAGTAACAATAGCCAAAGTTCCAGGTAGCCTGATCAGTGTTTATGAGAGGAAACCACTGAGTGTTAAAGTTCCTGTTGTTGTTGCACTAGAATTGGGGTCAGCAACCTTACATGGCCTGCAGTGGCCAGAAATAATCCCTTTCACTGTCATTGTTACCACAGCCACACATATTTTTTATTTTATTTTATTTTATTATTATTTCTTTTTATTTATTTACTTCAATCAATTCAATTTTATTTATAAAGCCCAATATCACAAATCACAATTTGCCTCACAGGGCTTCACAGCACACGACATCCCTCTGTCCTTTGGACCCTTATTCTATTTTATTTCATTTTATTTTATTTTATTCTGTTTTATTTCATTTCATTTTATTCTATTGTATTTTATTTCATTTTAATTTCATTTATTCTATTTTATTTTTTCTTATTTTATTTTATTCTATTTTATTTTATTTTATTTTATTCTATTTTGTTTCAACTTATTTTATTTCATGTGTGTGTGTGTGTGTGCTGTTGTTGTGTATTAAGCATTTGGAGTGGGTGGATACATATAGAAGTCATGGAAAACGGAGAAAATGTACCGCACACCAAGTCTCAGCTCCCATTGAGGGATTTTTTATTTGCGCTGTGATGTTTCGAGCACACGGCTCTTTCTCAAACTGCTGTTACAACATGTTACAACATTCTCAGACTGCTGTTACAACATGTAACAGAAGTTTGAGAAAGAGCCGTGTGCTCAAAACGTCACAGTGCAAATAAAAAAGCCCTCAATGGGAGCTGAGACTTGGTGTGCGGTACATTTTCTCCATTTTTCTGTTGTTGTGTATTGTAATTTATTTATTTTTTTTGTCCTGTGTGACAATAGTTTGCTAGTTGTGCACTTTTACCTGGGCAGCTTTCATTATCTCTTTGCTAAGATCCGCAACCCTACAATTTTAAGGGCTTTTCCACTGAAAGCTGATGAATGCAGTGAGAGTGAACTAAAACTGTTTGGGGCAAACTAAAACAATCAGCTGAATAAAGCTAAAACACTGTATAGCTGAGGGGAGCTGCAGATTCAGGTGATCATCATTCTTGGAACCCATCGGCTGTATTCAGCGTCTGACTTCTGGCAGACGGCGATACAGCCTCTGGGGGCAGACCCCCGATTTTCTGGCATTCCGGTTTGATTTGGGCCGAGGAGGCGAATTTCCATTTCCGACTTCCATTTATACATAAATAAATATGCTGAACCATTGCGATGGATTCAGAGTTTGCAGTGACGCCAATTATGTTCCACCTCGTTAGTTCACCGCATGGACCGTTTAACCTGGCAACAACTGCAGCCGGCTCAAACGTGATTGGTCAATATCACGCGGACTACAAACAGCCTACAACCGGAAACCAGGGCTCTTCCACTCTTCTTCCGGAGGCAAGATCTCCGGGGTTTGCCTACAGACTCTACATTCACTGAATGTAGAGTCTGTATATAGAGACTAGGTGACCATTTACTGAGCTACCATTTACTACAAGCAACTCCTTTCACACCATGAAGACATTTCACCCATTGTTAATATAAAGATAGCCATTAGTGTTCTGTATCCACCTTGTAATTCCTGGTAAGTACTTTTCTTCAACATGAAAGACATGAAATCATCTTGTTGTATTTCCTGTATTAATGATGCAACGGGAGAGCGAACAGCCTCTAAGTTTGCTCTACTGCAAACAAACGTTAAGCTCGAAGGACAGCAACACGATGCAGGAAGTTCCACAGAGGGGTCAGTTTTATTTAATAAATTCATTTGAGCATTTTGTCTTTGTTATTATATGCACAGTCATTACTTCCATCTGCACACATCTTTACTGTCTTGGACGGTACACAATACCTGAGTTTATAAAGTTTTTATGTTTAAGTGTGCAGAGATGTTGCTGGTGTTACAAACAGCTCTGTGTTGGTCGTCCTGTAAGAACTTATTCAAAGAAAGAGAAGTGAATGTCTAGTGTTTATGGGATCACACCAAATTGCGTAACATCAGATCTTTTTATAAACTACAAAACACCCTCCTGTGTATTTCTGAAGTGTGCTAACTGCCTTACAGTGTAAATGTAGATGTACAGTACCTTGTACGGAGAGAAGGAAGATGATAAATCCACTCGTTGCTGCTGCTGCTAAACTCATGGCTGCTCCTCACGTCTCTGTATGTAACATCAGTTCACATACATGATAAACACTGTGTGTCAGTCAGTTAGAATAAACATTTCTCTATTCTAAAAATGAGGATGTGGTCTGTGAAGGCAGTGTGTGTCTTCTGTGGTTGGAAAAGTTGTGTTAAATAGATATCAAGCTGTTAAAAAAATAGACCTGGCTTCCTTCCTCTTCACATGATTAATATGCAGACGAAAGTTTGTAAATCCCCAACCGAAATGATAGTGAGAGAGCCATTACTGACCGACCAACTAACAGACTTGACATCCCTACAGCTAGTGCACTAGCAGAGGTCAAAACAAAGCACACTATGAAAAGTATTTTGGGGTACACTGTGTATAAAGTTAGTACAAGGTATGACATTGGGACACTTTCCTTAACTCTTCTCCTCACCTGTGCTCTGTTGTTTAGTCTCAGTCTAAGCTCACGCCGTGCATTTCCAGTGTTAGGTGTCACAGTTCATTTATCCAGGGTGGCTGCCTCGCTGACTTCCCCCTGAACCTGAAACTGTCCCATACTCTCTGTGACTTTCTGCAGTCCGTTTTACTATAACTCAATGGGGCAATAAGCAGAAATTCATCATTTCTAGATTGAAGGAATTAAAAAATCGCTATGTGAAGAACTAGAGGTGTAATTTCATCTGGAGTATAACATGACGTCACACACCCTCTCTCTGTGTTGATCTCCAGCCCATTGTTTACAAGACGGTCCGTCTGCGCGTTTCTCCTCTCGGAGCCCTTGGCCCTCCCCCCCTATAAAAGGCTACAGCCAGTGAGCAATGGCAGCGTGTATTTTCGAAGCGAAATGGCGGAGAGCGGAACAAAACGTTCACCTGAAGACATCCGATCCGACATTACCTCTAAAGTAACAACGGTCGTTGGCAACGAAGTTGTCAGATAAAGAAAGGGACAGACCCGGATTCACATTGGCCTTGCATTTCCAAGGTGGAGAGCACTGCGAGAGCTAAAGGGGCTACAATCTGACTCGGAGCTAGCTCTTCTTCTCCTGGACAGGTACAACATAAAGTCAAATGTCTGTTTTAATTAGTGTTACAGTAACGTTAGGCACGTCGCTATGTCGATTCAATTAAATTTAATGTTACAATCGTAGCATGGGTTAACGTCCGGAGATTGAGTTATTAGCGGCTCGGTCCCAGCAATGGGTCAGGCGTTACGGTTGTGTTGGGTGAGTAGCCCGGCAGCCCAGCTAACATTTGCAATTAGCATTGTAAAATGTAGCCCGGCTAAAACATCACTCTCACTCACGGAAAAGAGTAGAAACATTAGCGTTAGCTCCCGGTGTTAGCACTAGCCGGGATGCAGCGATGGCTCTAGCCGAGTCTGCTGCCACCGGCTACTGGAGTAACTTACAGCTATGGAGCGCTTCTACTAGCTCTTCTAGTCACTGAGCCTCGTCTCCATCTCAGCAGATATATTACATTTATTACAGGTACCATCATCATTGAAGTAGGCAGGGGAATAGCTAAACACAGCAGAGACTGAGAGTGAATGAAAGACATCGCTAACTGCTAAACTAAGTTTAGAGGGGGCGAGTGGGGGGTGGGGGGTGGAGAGCAGAGGTAGAGGGAGGTGTGGCTCATGACACACTTTGTTTTGGTCTACAGGCAGTGCACAACAGCAAACCTAGCGGTGAAACAATTTCACTTTTTGCCCCTTTAATATACTGCTAGTCACACTGAGGGTTTAAAAAATTCAAAAATGCCCTGCAATCTATTGTACTTAGAACTTTGAAAAAAAAAAGACCTCTGATAGGGAAAAGTTCAATGAATGAAAATACTGGCAAGATCCACCAAGCCCGATTTCACCAACATTAACAAACCTGACATCACAACAACGTGGCAGTGACCAAGCAGAACCACCTTTTTAACAATTTTTACGTTTAGTGTTTTATATAGAGTTTGTGCTGTGAAAGTGCTGTCACAGCGTCAAAGCTGAAATTTTTAATTCCAATGGGTTGCTTTGCAAGCATATCTCCGTCTTCACCCAGACAGTTTACACAATTTTGAGCTGCTGTACATCACTTTAATGAGCAAAGATAAGCTGCAAAACAGTTGACTCATTTTTTACACTGTTTCTTTTCACTTAAAAACCGCTCTCAACATCACCGGCACTGCACTCTCCTGGCTCAAATCCTGCCTTTCAGACAGATTTCAGTTCATCAGCATGAACAATTGCAAATCCCCCACTGTTCCCTTCTGCCAAGGTGTTCCCCAAGGTTCAATTCTAGGCCCCCTCCTCTTCATCCTGTACGTTGTCACCCTTGGTCAAATAATCCGCTGTCATGGACTTCAGTTTCATTGCTTTGCCGATAACACACAGCTCCACATCTCCACCAAAGCCATCACTCCTGCTACTCACTCTACCCTCACCAGCTGCATCACTGAAATAAAATCCTGGCTGCAAACCAACGTCCTCAAACTTAACTGTGACAAATCAGAAGTCATCATCATCATTCTCAAATCTCTTATCAAATCCACCCATAACTTCCTCCTCTCAATCGACAGTTGCACTGTGCTCTCCTACCCCAATGGCGGTCTGCCCATTGGTCCGACAACCCATTGTTCCGACCATATTAAACCCATTGTTCCGAAGTCCGTTCCGAAATCATCATGATGCCCTGTGGTTAAGGTCTGGTTAGGTTTAGGCACAAAAACCACTTGGTTAGGGTCAGGAAAAGATCATGGTGTGGGTTAAAATGAAAAAGAAAGTGGCAAACACATAAGCTGTGAGCCTGCTTCGCCTCAAGCCTTTCCCAGCTGACCCAGAGCCGGTCGCGGTGCACCATCAAGGCAGAAATACGCCCGCCGGGAGCCGTTCAGCACCGCGGAGAGCTCCCCACACAACCCGGACCCCAGAGTTAATAACAGGAGGTTATGGTGTTTCATTCTCTCCTCTCTATGACACTTGTATCTCGACCAGTAGCCTACTTTTGTTGCGTTTGCTGATCCTCTATGGTACACAAATACAGTGTAGCCTAGTATAATCACATATGGGAACAACGGGACATCGGACTAATGGGCTGTCAGTCTCCTCTACGGTTTGTCAACCCAATCACTCAAGGAACTACAGTATATCCAGAACTCAGCTGCTCGTCTTCTCACACACTCCCGGCTGCACCCGTAACCACATCACCCCCGTCCATAATTTCCACTGGCTCCCCATCCCCCAGCATGTCCAGCTCCTGAGCTCCTCCACTGCCCCCCCCCCCCCCCCCCCCCGCGCCACTCTTCACCTTCAAGAAAACCCTCAAAACACACCTTTTCAAAACTGCCTACAGCTCTTTGTTTGTCAGTGTTTAAGTCTCATCATTCACTTTGTTGAGTTAAGGACACTGATGGGAGTTCAGATAAGGGACTTCTTAAATACACTTTTAGTCTCCAGAGCGACTCTACAGCACCTCCTGGAGGTCAAGAGCTCAAACTGGCTAAATAGTAGAAGGAAGCTATCTGCCAAGATACTCCTTGCTTTCTTCCTCGTCCTCTCTGCAAAGAGTTCGGTCAGCGGCTTTTGTGGCTTGCAAACTATTTTACTTGCCATTGTCACAATCCTAGAGAGTTTATTTTTGAATGTACAGGTTAGGTGACTGTACCAGGCTGGTGCAGATGAAGCTCATAAACCTGCCATACAAACACCAGTTTGTTGCACGTATTCATGGTTTCCCAAGCAGATGCACTGGGATACATTAAGATCAGTACTTATTGACGTCCGTCACTTTTGAGATGCCCCAAAATCAAACTTTTCAGGGGAGCTTACATCTCTTTAAGGAGAGCTTGTTACCCCCTGGTTCCACTGTAGCATGAACACTGAACACCTCACATTAACACGTTGATGGATTCACTGAATACTTTTAATCAATAAAATATCAGGTTATTTAAACAATACAAATCAGTACAATCAATATAATAAGTCACAGGCTTAGAATACACACAGAACCACCGTAAATAAAAACCATCTAAGTTGTGTATTGAGAAATTAAAACACTAACTTGATGGTGTTACAGCAGAAGTAAAAAAAATGGGAGAATGAGCAGAGGAATATTCACAGTGTTTGACAATAACAACTGATGAACTGTAAAAAACAAAACAGGAGATCAGTGACAGATTGTGGTAAAGATATACTGTGTACAGAGACATGTACGTGAAAAGATGTTCTAGCATCACTGGCTGTAAAATGATGCTCCTTCATAACATCTTGAATCTAATTCTGTCTTAGGATACTCAAGAGAAATGACCGAGGCTGGATGTCATAACAACAGTTAATACAGTTTATCGTTTCAAACCTATTATTTAAAACTTTTTGTTTAACCTGCTTAAACATTTAGTTTAAAAGACCACAGACTCGTGTTGTATTCATACTCTTGGTTTTTTAAGGACTGTGCTGTACAATACAGATGAATCCTCCGCAGGCTCCTCTTGTATTGATCTGTGAATGAAGAAAAGACTTTGAGAATTATTTTAAGAGCTCAGAAAACTCCCAATATTAATCAGAACAGGTTTAAAAAATAACAGAAGGATTCAGCTGCAATAAAATGATGGGAATTATGTTTATGTGGCAAAGAAAACTCTCATGGACTCACTCTGTGGCAGCACCGGCACTCTTAAAGTTAACAACAGAGTACTCCACATCATCCTCGTCCTCTTCTTCCTCCCTGTGTCTGTTGGGTTGGTTTAGCCTGACGTTGGAGTAGAGAGGATCTTCCTGGTTTTTAGAGAAGCTCACACTGGCATAGCAGAGGTCGTCCTGCTGCTCTGATGGTGTTGTCTGTCTTGGAGCTGGAGGAATGTCATACACTGCACCCATGTTTGCCTGTAGGGTAAACAGCACAAAGACAAGAGTTCTTGAGTCCTTAGCTACACAGGTAAATGTGTATGATTTGTATTGCCCTGTATAAACACAAAATGATCTTGTAGTAAAATATTACAGGGTTAAAGATGAGTGGGTTATTTCACATCTCCAAATTCCTGGTTTCAACCTTTATTTCATGTTCCCTCTTGTGGATTCAGGCTTCATTTTCAAAGCCAAGTAGTGAACCACAGGTTTGAGATCACTTCTGTTTTTTGTCGTTGTAATTCCTACTAATCACCAGCAGAGGGCAATAAAGTTCAAGGATTACCTGATTCCTCTTTTATTAACAAAACCCAAACATGTATGTGTAGATGAAGAGGTACATTAAAGGGCCAAAGACTGAAAGACTGAGCAAAGGGGAAAAAGAGTATAACAAAGACATACAGCTATGGGTTCATCAAATGGAAACAAACAGTGTGGAAAAAAGAGAGGGTGATGGGGGCAGAAATGGTTAAAGGATCGACTTATATTGTGTTCTTCAGACTGCATTTCAGTCATTACAAAGCACTCTGCTGAGTTTAAGATTGATTTTAATGCTCAGAGAACAAAGTTTATAGTCGTCTCAAAAGCTCATGCACAGCTGCTTTTTAGCATCTTCACTT
Organism: Epinephelus lanceolatus; assembly: GCF_041903045.1. Classification (NCBI taxonomy): domain Eukaryota; kingdom Metazoa; phylum Chordata; class Actinopteri; order Perciformes; family Serranidae; genus Epinephelus; species Epinephelus lanceolatus. Next base: position 45,270,859 of record NC_135736.1, read on the forward strand.
TAATCCATTAAGAGTGTCCTCATACACTCATATCACGTCATACGAGTATAGATGACAAGCTGTCATTTAATGTACATATTGCGACTCCAGTTTGGAAGCTTAAAGTGAAGATTGGCTTTTATTTTAGAAATAAGTCTTGTTTTACTTTCAGTGCTACGAAAGAACTCGTGGAACCTTCTTTTCAGTCTGTGATTGATTACGGTGACATATTGTATATGCATGAAACCTCCATTTTATGTAGCCTTGATTCAGTGTACCATGTATCTCTATGTTTTATTACAAATGCAAAGTCACTTACTCATCACTGCATTCTTCATGATTTGGTGTGTTGGACATCATTGACCACTCACAGACAACAGCACTGGTATGTTTTTATCTATAAAGCATTATTTGTCAAACTTCTGGCCGACCTCTGCACCCTTCTGTGTGTCAGCTCTGGCAGTCACCAGCTACGCTCCTCCAGGTGGTTGCTTTTAATGTACCCTGGGTTTTAACAGATCTGGAGAAAACTTCATTCTCCTACTCTGCACCTTGGACATGGAACAATCTTCGAAAACATCTAAAACTACAAACACTTATATCCATTGATTAATTCAAGGGCATCATAAAGAATGTGCTGGCCGAGACATGTGCTTGTTTTTCTTGAGAGGCCACTGTTATATGTTGTATTTGTTGTATTTTAAATGTGTTTTGATTGGCTGCTACCTCGGCCAGGTCTCTCTTTTCAATCTCAGTGGGACTTCCTGCTTAAATGAATAAATAAATGAAAATAAAATTGGCCTCTCATTAACCTATTTTGACACACAATGGTAACAGAGCTACCATTCAAGGAGCTGGCATGCCCACTGGGACCAGTTTGATTCAGTGTCTTGTGGATGGGGATCGAACTGCCAAACCCGTGATTAGTGGACGACCAACTCTCCTCCAACCCAAGGTAAAAGGTTTAGTTTAGGTGAAGAAAGTATCCAGAAGGGGACATGAAGCACTATTCACATGAGTTTCCCGGTGACAGTGGACTCTGAGTGATACCTGAACTCTTCTTCCTCACCTGTGCGTTGTCGTCTGGTCTCTGTCTAGGCTCGGGGGTTTGTTTCCAGGACCTCTTTCTTCTGGATAAGAAAATAAATGAACAAGCAAATTAATCATCAAACAAAATTACAATACAAGTGACCAGATTTACTGAATATAATCACAGTAAAAACTTAGTTGCTCACCTGATGAATAGAAAGGCTAAGACGAATATGATAGCCAGAAAAATAGCTGTGATGGATCCAGCAGCTACTGATTTCATTGATCCTGTGAAACAGCAATCAAACAGAACAATTAGTTATGGAATTACAGGTTGTTTTGGTCCATTAGCAACTGATAATTACACATTAAATCATAGATCCTCAGACAGAAGTATTCTAAATAGTGACTCATGGAAACTGTCGCATTGCTTTTGCATCCCTGAAGGGACAGTAAGACAATTGTGTGTTCTACTGTGAGAAATGCTGCACCTCAGGCAAAGATTAGTGATTGACTTTGTATTCGAATGATCAAATCTTTATTCTTCGACACTGAGCAGAGCTGTCACCTTCCATGCATCCATGGAGAGGTTAGGAAAACAGAGTTCGGGAGGCCACAGAGAGAGAGACTGAGATTCTGACAAACCGTCACATGACAGGCAAGACCTTTACCAAGCTGCTGCTGGAAGGAAAGAAGAGCTGACCTTGACTAGGGGACGAGAGAGAGTTGGGACTTGGAAACTTGGAAATATTTTCACTTTAAACTTCTTGCAGACAGCTAAGACGCAACCGGTTCCTTTCATACTCAAATTGAGGGTCTGTATTGGTCTGTTGTCCCACAGGTGCATTTCCCAATCCACTCCATTCCAGTTGTCCTGGCTTTGTTTTCCTTGAATTGAATTGTTGAATTTCAGCACGGCCAAGTCTGAAGCCATTCTACTCTGCCCTTATTAAAGTAGTTCAAAAAAGACATGTTGACATCTGTTTGTCTGAACTCTCTGCTAGGTAGTTGAAGATTGCAGAAATAAATGATGTGTTGTAACTAAAGAAGGCTTGTACTGTGATTGGCTTGTTTAACTGGAAGGTTAAGATAAAGTGTAAGTGATTGGGCTATGGACAGACACATCAGTATGACTTACTTGACACAATAATTGGATTAAAGGTGGAGTTATGACGTCCTCTGCTGTTCTTGGCTTCACAGTAATAATTCCCACTGTGTTCAGCTCTGACATCAGTGATGGTGAAGATCTGTCCTGATGCTTTTGGTGAGTCTTCATCCTCCTTGTACCAGGTATAGTTAGCTGCTGGGTTAGCATCACTGCTACAGGTCAGAGTCACTGAACTGCCCTCCACTATCTCAGCAGAGGGACTCACTGACACAGAGGGAAGCTTTGGAGCATCTGGAGGAGAAATGACAGACAACTTATCAATCTTTGTTTACACACCAGTTTTTAAGTATAGACTGCCAAAGCCAGAAGGTGGTTACTGTGTTATCCACCTACGTTAGAAGTCCTGAGACAGGCTGTTGTCACCTCTACAAAGCTAGCTGTCAGGCTACAGTGGCCTCTAACAGACCTGTACATGAAACTTACATCCTGTATCTGTATAGAAACTTAGTGGCCTCTAGCTACAGTGAAACCATTTAAGATACTGCACAGTGGCCACCATCAGGATGAATCCTAAATGGAAGCTGTTCAAACCTTACTTCCATCAGGGGATTACTGTATATTCCTATTACTTAGGTAGTTTTCCATTTTTCTGCTTGTATATAATTTCAGTGTCACAGTATTTGTACTTGTGGTGAAGCTTATCAGACGTGACTGATGGAGCACACCTGCTTGAATAGCTAAAGTATCTAACATAATAAGGCATCTGACACAGACAGACATTTCCCTGAGACCTAAATTCAACAAAGAAGACAATAAGAAGTACTCGTGTTTGGATTCAGTCTTCCTCCTACTCATAATGTAATGAACCTCTTCCATGTTGCAGCACTGTGCCAGGATTGTGTTACTGCTGACTGTGAAGTTGCGCTCGGGTTCAAGCTTGTGCTCAGTTTCACAACGACATTTTTTGAATCCATCATTTGACTCATTGTAAAACATAATAAGTATTGATGCTTTTTACTTACACTGGACATCTATAAAAATGGATGAAGAGTTAATCCGTCCATGTTGATTCTCAGATGTGCAGTAGTACTTCCCTCTGTCTTCAGAGCTGATGGACATGAACTGATATACACCGTCTGATCCTTGAAGCACTTTCTGGTTTTCCATGTACCAGGTATATTTAGCTGCTGGGTTAGCATCACTGCTGCAGGTCAGAGTCACTGAACTGCCCTCCATGATTTTACCAGAGGGACTCACTGACACAGAGGGAACTCTTGGAGTATCTGGAGGAGAAATTTCAACAGAGGTTTTTCAAGGTTAAAGGTGTGTTACCACAAAAGAACATATGGTATTTTAGACTTTGAAGGTGCTCTGACAAATGGATGTGTGACTGTTGAGTCCCAAAACTGCATAAAACACCTAAAATCTTCTGGAGCTGCTCAGTTAATGACAGCAGACTGTGAATGTGGAACTAATCCATCAATCGATCATTTATTTGTCACATGGAGTTATACGAGTTACAACTCCAGTGAAATGTGATCCCATCAGCTCCTTAAACTTGTGCACTTTAATTTACTCCCTTTTAAAGGTCTTTTTACATTGTTAGCTGCTGCTTTGTTATTGTCCATGTTTCCAAATGGTTCCAAGATGGCTCTATGGTTGCATCTCCCGAGCAGTGATCCACAGCAGGAACAGGACAGCACCTCACATTCCCGCTGACACACCAGTCCTTATTCACTGTAAAGCACACACCTACTCTCCTTCTCTCACCAGAGTCCTCTACTTTGTCAGATCAGCATATTGAAAAAGAGCCTCCTGGTTGAATGGCGCTGTCCAGGATTCAGCCAAGTTTCGGTGAAATAATGAACCTTACAGTTCATGAAATCCTGTTGGAAAATAATATGGCACGGAGGTCGTCCAGATTTCTTTTCCAACGTCTGTACAGTGGCGAGCAGCTGGGGCCCATTCCTCTTACTTTTTCCTAGATGTTTACTGAACTTTGACTTAGCTACAGTAACTGGCAGAAGTCAGCAGCAGGACAGTTTACAGACTGGTAAATTGATGTCCTCAACCTGATGAGTAACGCACAGCCACACGACACCACCGTCCAAAGCCAGCCACAAAAAGCACCACTAACACTTGTGAAGTAGACATAAGAGCCTAAACTTTGCACAAACGCAGCAGAGCTGACAGAGAGGCGACTGCAAACATCCACGTCTACATCAAGCTCAAGCTAAATGATAATGAAAGTGAAAATGTAGAGCTGAAGAGAGTAGGTATCATCAGCAAACACTGGACAGATTTAAGCTGTATGTTACATTCAAATAAGCTTTACACTCACATTTCACATTCATGGTGAAGTCATTAGACGTCCTCCTCCCCAGCTCGTTCTCTGCTGTGCAGTAATACTGTCCAGAGTCAGAGGACTGGATGGAGCTGAAGACGAGCTGTGGTCCTTCACTGAGAGGTCTGGGGTTTATTGTCTTCTTGTACCAGGTGTACTTAGCTGCTGGGTTAGCATCACTGCTACAGGTCAGAGTCACTGAACTGCCCTCCACTATCTCAGCAGAGGGACTCACTGACACAGAGGGAAGCTTTGGAGCATCTGGAGGAGAAATGAACATGAATAACTTCAAAAGATGATAGAAGACATTATCACAGACAAATGACTATTTTTACATATTCTTCTCTTTATATACAGGTTCTGTTTGCTGAGTCAGTCCTGACAGTCCTCTCAGTCAAGATCTAGCTGTTAGCAGAAGTTAATGTTTGTTTCATTATTGTTATTGGTTGATCACTTCCTTGTCATCTTTTGTAAATAATTCTGAGTCTACAAAACAGTTTATATAAAATTATTGGAGGTGGGAAGAGAACCATTAGTTTTACTCATGGCTGTTGCATCATTATTATGTCATTATATTCAGCCTCTGTGGTTGTAGCAGAACTTATGTTTTTCTTATTTGTTCCTGACAATACCCCTCATAAAAAATAAACTAGAAATAAATATTTAAACAATAAAAAATAAAACTGAAAAAAGTAAACCCACTCTGGAAATTAAGTGAAACTAAATCAAATTGAAAACTAAAATTAAAAATAAAAACTAACAAAAAATACAAAACTATAGTATCTTGGGGAGAAACGACATATTATATTTCTAATATTACTGAATCACAAAAATTATGAATTTAAAAATGTTACATCACAGCATGTATCTGAATATTGCTTCTGCTAGTAGTCATTTCACTTTTTGTTTCTGTAAATAATACTGCTGCATCTAAGATTTAGAAGACTCCAGTGAGGTTTGGTCTGAAATTGTAATTGTGTTGTAATGTCAGAACATATGTGTCTTTTTTGTTCTGACACAGTGGATTAAACTTACACACTGAAGTAGAGGGGAACTCCTCGTGTCCTCTTATAGCACAAGAGATGTCACTAAGACCAAACCGGGCTTTATAAGAAGACCTGTACTCCCCACGAATTTTCACTTTATTATTGAACCAGATGTAGGAAAGACGACCAGCTGGACTGCAGCTGCTGTGACACTTCAGCTCTGCCAAAGTAACAAACTGCCCGACTGTTATTCTGGTCACCTGCACCTGGAGAGCTGGATATGAGAACAAGAAACAATATTATCACTGTGTCTAAAAAACAGATGATGGATGTACATATCATACACATCAACACAACAGTATTAATTCCTATAAGAGGTAGAGAGCATTTGTATCTGTTTATTTATGCAACAGTAATTACACAAACACATTGATCCTTATCCACATGTTGAGTGTTTTTAAATGTACCGTGTTGGTGTATTTACATCAGTCTGTGTTTACCTGTGACAGTCAGAGTTGTACCAGGTAAACTACTCCTCCATTCAAAGCTTGGTGTTGTGAATTTGAAGTGATACTCAGCTGAGTCGCTCTCTCTCAGGTCAGTGATTCTCAGGGTGGAGTGTCCTCCCTCTGTGTCAATGACCTGAACACGACCTGCAAACTGGGAGTCTTTACTAAGGTCCGCCGGCTGTGAGGGATTCTGCCACTGATCTTTACGTTCAGGACTGAACCAGAATTTGGATTCAACATGATTCTTGTAAATGCTGTAAGTGCAAGAAATGTCCACTGATGAGCCTTTGAAGGCACAGATGTTTCTGTCAGTGTACGTCACTCTGTTGCAGGTTTGACCATCGGCACCTGAAAGATAAAATCATCTTCTGATCATTTTTAAAGTGCAGTCATTGAGGAGTCACAAGTGGGATCTCCATATTAAGGAAACATGAATAACACAGCTCCACTAGATGGTGTTATGTTAATAGATATATGTGGAGTAAACTCACATGTTGGAGGAGAGGGGAAATCCTCATATCCTTTTACAGCACAAGAATAGCTGTCTTCTTGATTATAGTTGCTTAAATAATAATAAGAAGATGCTTCTGTCTGAATTTTCTGTCCGTTTTTGTACCAGATGAAGGAAGGGCGATCAGGTACACAACTGATTTGACAGTCAAGCCCATTATTTGATCTGCTCACCTGGAGACCTGGATTTGTGAAGAGGGAACAGGAATGTTATTTTAGACAAAACTGTCAACACACACACATGCAAATAAACACATCTATATTATTGTTTTCTAGATGTTGAACATTTGTAAATAATTAACATATGAATGAAAATGTTACCTGTGACAGACAAAGTGACTCCAGGTGAACCAGTATAACCAGTGAGTTGGTTTGTTGTGAACCTGAACTTGTACTCAGCTGAGTCGCTCTCTCTCAGGTCTGTGATTCTCAGAGTGCAGTTGTTCCTAATCTTATCACAGTCATACTGCACACGACCTGAATACTGTGGGTCTGTTGTCAGATCCAAAGGCCGATATTGATACATTTTGGTAAACCAGAATGTTTTCTCAACTGTAATTTGACGGCCATATATTCTGGATGGGTATGTGTATCTGCAGTGTATTTCCACTGTTGATCCTTTTACAGCACAGATCTTAGTAGAGGTGTAAGTCACTCCCCAGCCATTCTGACCCTGTATCACTGTAACACAGAGCACATCAGGAACCACAATCAGACTCAGAACATCAGGAGACAGACTTTCATTTGTACTGAAGGAGCTTCAGTGTGTGAAACTTTATTTAACTCACATCTGCTCTCATGCCATCACACTTTAAGTCAGTGTGAGACAAAGATTAACTTATAGTTCCAACGTGTTTTTGGTTTCGGCTGGGGGCATGTAAACAAACTTTACAAAATGTTACAGACTAAACTTTGACTGTTTTACTGCCATTTCAAACTGAAGACTTATTCTGCATCACATGTTTCTGATATGTTTACTTCTTTTTCAGGACTTTTTAATGTCTGTCCCTTTTTATGGTTATTTCAGGTTATGCCAAAGTGAACAGAGGTGTGGAGAAATGTGCAAATCATTCAGTTTTACATGATTATTTATAATGCAGAGAAACACAGTCAAAGATGAAGACATGATCTCTGCAGTTAATCTCTAAGTGCACTGAGGCAGGACATCATACACACAGTGCAGTGAAGGAACTGAAATTCACTGAACCTGTGAACTTGAACACAGTGTTTACAGAACAGATAGCTGAAGATAAACTGGTAGATGAGTGTGGTACATAAAAAAAGAATCTGCTTTGCTCGGTTGGTTTTCTTTGTCTTTAGAGACATGCAGAACACTGTGGTGTGGGCAAATAGTGTGACATGTAGATAACAACTTCTTCCACAGAGAGATAGAGCCACCACTATTGATGTTTATTTAAAAAAAGCTGCCCAGATTAACCTTGGCTGATGCACATGTGTGTTTTAAAGGTGGAAATGTAAATTATAGCTGTATATCTGTATCAGTTATTTTCAACTGGTAAATTCACAGTTCAGATTAATCAGAATCCAAATATAGTAAACTTTTATTTCATGGATATGATTTAAATTTCCTCTTCTCAAACAAATAAATCTGAATCTGAGAAACAGTATTTACTGAAGCACTTCCCTCATCTCATTGTTAGCTTCTTCCACAACAGGCAAAATTGTCTTTTCAAGGTTCAGTTCCAGGCAGCAGTACATGCAGCCTGATCAGTGTTTATGAGAGGAAACCACTGAGGGTTAAAGTTCCTGTTGTTGTTGCACTAGAATTGGGGTCAGCAACCTTACATGGCCTGCAGTGGCCAGAAATAACCTCTGTCACTATCATTGTTACCACAGCTTCAAATCATCCATCATCATCCCTGTGCCCAAGTCCTCTAAGGCGAGCTGTGTGAATGACTTCAGACCTGTTGCACTCACGTCAGTAGCCATGAAAGTATTTGAGCACCTGGTTTTGGCCTATGTAAAATCCCACACCGCACCCATCAAGGACCCTCTCCAGTTTGCATACAGCACTAACCGGTCAGTTCAAGGTGCCATCACCCACTCACTATACTCTCCACCATCTGGAATCACACAATACATATGCACGCATTCTGGTCATCGATTTCAGCTCAGCCTTTAATAGCATTCACCCACTCATACTTCACAATAAACTAGTAATGAACATTCACCCTGCCATGTGCCAATGGATCCTACACTTTTTACTGAGCAGAGAACAGAGTCAAAATCGGCAATAAAATATCCAGCCCCCTGGTTATCAACATGGGGGCCCCTCAAGGTTGTGTACTTTCACCATAGCTCTTCGGTCTGTACACCAACAACCTCACATCTCACTCCAGCTCAGTCAAGGTCTTTAAATACGCGGACGACACAACAATAATTGGCCTCATCTCAAGCAACAATGCATCACCCCACCGTCAAACCGTGGACAGCACAGTCAAATGGTGTGCAGAGAACAACCTGCTGCTCAACACAGCAAAGACCATGGAAATCATCATTGACTTCAGACACAAACAAAATCCCAAATCCCCGGTCCATATCAACTCCCACTCAATAACCTCAACAGACTTCTTCAAGTTCTCAGGCACTCATATCTGCAATAACCTAAAATGGCACACAAACACTGATCTCATAATCAAACCAGGACATCAGAGACAATACTTCCTCAGACAACTAAAAAAGTTCAGTCAATAAAACACCTCCTGGTCCACTTCTACACAGCCATCATCCAAAGTGTCATCACCTCCTCCATCACAGTCTGGTATGGTAACACGGGCAGTCACTCAAAGATGAAATTACAATGCATCGTGTCCAAGGCCTCTAAGATCACCACTTCTGCCCTCCCCTCAGTTGAGTCCATATTCCACCAGCGTGTTTCTACATGGGCAAATAAAATCATCTCAGACCCCTCTCATCCAGCAAACCACCTTTTCCAGACCCTCCCTTCTGGTAGGCCTCTCAGGTCACTTGACACAAAATCCACCCGCTTTAAAAACAGCTTTTTCCCCACAGCAATACAAACACTCAACTACCTCCGTTAGCATGCATATGGACTTGTTGTAGTTGTTGACTGTGTTGTACTGTTGTTGTGTTTTTTGTTATGCGGTTTTTTGGTTTCAGGTGTGTTACCTTGTGGGGGTTTTGGCTACAGGGCTATTGTTTTCCACAATATGCTCTGTGGATGTCTGTCTGCACTTTATTCATGTATGTCTGTATGCACTTGTTGTTGTTGTGACTATGAAGCAGTGTCCTGTATATATGTACCGGAAGAAAATACCACCGACTCTGGTTGCGTGGCAATTAAAGTTCTCTTCTATTCTATATTTATTCTATTTTATTTAATTTTATTCTATTTAATTTTATTTTATGTGATTTTATTTTATTTTTATTTCATTTTTGTGTGTGCGTGTGTGTGTACTGTTGTTGTGTATTAGGCCCGTTTCCACCGCAGGAACTTCAGGGTAATTTTACGGGGCCGGGGCCGTTGGTGCGTGTCTCCACCGCAGGAACCACCCCCGAAGGACGGAGTCCCGGAACTTTTACAGGGGCCAAACAAGTCCCTGCCTCGGAGTACTGTAGGTACTCAGAACGACCCCGAGAAACTCCTGGCTGGGGCTTGGGGTTTACTTGGTGCTGATTGGATATACTCAAGGCTGGATGTGACTTTAACAGAAAGCGACAAAACAGCCAGCATTTTTAAAACTCAGCTGACGAGAGTTAGCTCGTTCATAGCTAGAAAACCAGCTGTTTAGCTGTAGGCCTATCACATTTTTCACGTCACTATATCACCATTTAGACTAATCTGGTGTTTGTAAAGTCTATAAACACAATGACTGAACAAGCATTACTATTTCTGTGTTCACATTTTTTAATTAATAACATGGTTATCGTAGATTAGCTGGGCTAACCGTTAGCTGTTAGCCATTAGCAGTGTCTGTAATAACTCAGTAACTCAATAAACAGTCTGTGAAAAAAATATTTTTTGCCAGCGGATATCTTAGTTACAACATGATTGAGCTAGCAAAGCAGTTTTGTGTTGCTATGTGTGGTATTTATTTAGTTTTGGGAAATCACTGCAGCATCAGTGGCTGCAGCTGACAGGGACAGCTAACAGCAGCAGCAAAGCTAACATCAGGACGTCATCTGTTAAAACCCTCCCGTTGTCGGATACGACATGAAACTACTCCAGTTAGCTCAATCATGTTGTAACTAAGACATCCGCTGAAACAAATATTTTTTCACGGACCGTTTATTGAGTCACTGAGTTATTACAGACACCGCTAACGGCTAACGGAATCCCTACTTCACTTGGGTCAAAATGGTCATGCAACGATTGCGTCACATCCAGAGCCCGGTAACTTTACAGGAACCTTTCACCTACTCTGCTTTCAGTGGAGACACGGCGGTTGACAGGGCAGAGCGAGAGGACGTTCCTGTAGTAGTTCCTGCCCCCCAAATAGTACCAGGAACTTCTGCAGTAGAAACGGGCCTATTGTAATTTTTTTATTTAGTTTTTGTCCTGTGTGCCAATAGTTTGCTAGTTGTGCACTTTTACCTGGGCAGCTTTCGTAGTCGCTTTGCTAAGATCCGCCCTACTCTGCCTCTGATTGGTGCTCATTGCCTTCTTTCCAGAATGCAGGTGGAAAAATCATTTACGCCACTGGAGTGGGCTTGGTGGATAATGGCAGGCCCGCAGAGCTAAAGTGAAGGTTTGGGCATCTTAGCTGTGTCTCTGGACATCTGGACAGCTGGAGTACCCAGAGAAAACCGCGCTGACATGGGGAAAGCATGCAAACACCCCCACCCTGGGGTTTGAATCAGGTTAGCTGTGCCCAGAGGCTTTATTGTCATCAAACAATAACAAGTGGCCTCCAAGACTGACTTTGTTTTGGTGCTGGGCAGGCAGTATAAAGTCAATTTTAAGGGCTTTTCCACTGAAAGCTGATGAATGCAGTGAGAGTGAACTAAAACTGTTTTGGGCAAACTAAAACAATCAGCTGATTAAAGCTAAAACACTGTATAGCTGAGGGGAGCTGCAGAGTCACGTGATCATTTACTGTGACTTCATTACCACAAGCAATTCCTTTCACACCATGAAAGTTTTCTGTATCCGCCTTGCAATTCTGGTAAGTACTTTTCTTCAACATGAAAGACATGAAATCATCTCTTGTTGTATTTCCTGTATTAATGATGCTACGGGAGAGCAAACAGCCTCTAAGTTGTTGTCTTTGTTATTATATGCACAGTCATCACTTCCATCTGCACACATCTTTACTGTCTTGGACGGTACACAATACCTGAGTTTATAAAGTTTATATGTTTAAGTGTGCAGAGATGTTGCTGGTGTTACAAACAGCTCTGTGTTGGTCGTCCTGTAAGAACTTATTAAAAGAAAGAGAAGTGAATGTCTAGTGTTTATGGGATCGCACCAAATTGCGTAACATCAAATCTTTTTATAAACTACAAAACACCCTCCTGTGTATTTCTGAAGTGTGCTAACTGCCTTACAGTATAAATGTAGAAGTACAGTACCTTGTACAGAGAGAAGGAAGACAATAAATCCACTCGCTGCTGCTGCTGCTGCTAAACTCATGGCTGCTCCTCACATCTCTGTATGTAACATCAGTTCACATACATGATAAACACTGTGTGTCAGTAAGTTAGAATAAACATTTCTCTATTCTAAAAATAACAATGTGGTCTGTGAAGACAGTGTGTGCCTTCTGTGGTTGGAAAAGTTATGTTAAATAGATATCAAGCTGTTAAAAAACAGACCTGGCTTCCTTCCTCTTTACATCATTAATATGCATGAGCAGACAAAAGATTGTAAATCCCCAACTGAAATGATAGTGAGAGAGCCATTACTGACCGACCAACTAACAGACTTGACATCCCTACAGCTAGTGCACTAGCAGAGGTCAAAACAAAGCACACCATGAAAAGTATTTTGGGGTACACTGTGTATAAAGTTAGTACGAGGTATGACATTGGGACACTTTCCTTAACCCCTCTTCTCACCTGTGCTCTGTTGTTTAGTCTCAGTCTAAGCTCATGCCGTGCATTTCCAGTGTTGGGTGTAACAGTTCATTTATCCAGGGTGGCTGCCTCGCTGACTTCCCCCTGAACCTGAAACTGTCCCATACTCTCTGTGACTTTGTGCAGTCAGTTTTGCTATAACTTAATATACTGCTAGTCACACTGAGGGTTTAAAAAATTCAAAAATGCTGCTGTACATCACTTTGATGAGCAAAGATAAGCTGCAAAACAGTTGACTCATTTTTTACACTGTTTCTTTTCACTTAAAAACCGCTGTCAACATCACCTTCACTGCACTCTCCTGGCTCAAATCCTACCTTTCGGACAGATTTCAGTTCATCAGCATAAACAATTGCAAATCCCCCACTGCTCCCCTCTGCCAAGGTGTTCCCCAAGGTTCAATTCTAGGCCCCCTCCTCTTCATCCTGTACATTGTCACCCTTGGTCAAATAATCCGCCGTCATGGACTTCACTTTCACTGCTTTGCCGACGACATTCAGCCCCAAATGAAGCCATCACTCCTGCTACTCACTCCACCCTCACCAACTGCATCACTGAAATAAAATCCTGGCTGCAAACCAACGTCCTCAAACTTAACTGTGACAAATCAGAAATCATCATCATCATTCCCAAATCTCTTATCAAATCCACCCATAACTTCCTTCTCTCAATCGACATCCTTCCCCCATGTCCGTAACCTTGGTGTCATCTTTGAACAAACCCTCTTGACCAACATATCAAACACATCACCAAAACAGCCTTCTTCCATCTCAGGAACATCGCCCGCCTCCACCCATCTCTCTCCTTTTCAGCTGCAGACACTCATTCACACATGTATTACTTCCAGACTGGATTACAGCAACAGTCTCCTCTACGGTTTGTCAACTGAATCACTCAAGGAACTACAGTATATCCAGAACTCAGCTGCTCGTCTTCTCACACACTCCCGGCTGCACCCGTAACCACATCACTCCCGTCCTTCATAACTTCCACTGGCTCCCCATCCCCCAGCATATCCACTTCAAACTCCTCATCATTATTTACAAAGCTCTCCACAACCTGGAGAGCTCCTGAGCTCCTCCACCGGCACACTCCCCTCTGCACTCTCAGGTCTGCTGGTGTCCCTCCAGAGGGACTCTACAGCACCTCCTGGAGGTCAAGAGCTCAAACTGGCTAAAGAGAAGAAGGAAGCTATCTGCCAAGATACTCCTTGCTTTCTTCCTCGTCCTCTCTGCAAAGAGTTCGGTCAGCAGATTTTGTGGCTTGCAAACTATTTTACTTGCCATTGTCACAATCCTAGAGAGTTTATTTTTGAATGTACAGGTTAGGTGACTGTACCAGGCTGGTGCAGATGCCTGTGAAGCTCATAAACCTGCCATACAAACACCAGTTTGTTGCACGTATTCATGGTTTCCCAAGCAGATGCACTGGGATGCATTAAGATCAGTACTTATTGATGTCCGTCACTTTTGAGATTCCCCAAACTCAAACTTTTCAGGGGAGCTTACATCTCTTTAAGGAGAGCTTGTTCCCCCCTGGTTCCACTGTAGCTTGAACACTGAACACCTCACATTAACACGTTGATGGATTCACTGGATATTTTTAATCTATAAAATATCAGGTTACTTAAACAATAAAAATCAATACAATCAATATAATAAGTCACAGGCTTAGAATACACACAGAACCACCGTAAATAAAAACCATCTAAGTTGTGTACCGAGAAATTAAAACACTAACTTGATGGTGTTACAGCAGAAGTAAAAAAAATGGGAGAATGAGCAGAGGAATATTCACAGTGTTTGACAATAACAACTGATGAACTGTAAAAAACAAAACAGGAGATCAGTGACAGATTGTGGTAAAGATATACTGTATACAGAGACATGTACGTGAAAAGATGTTCTAGCAGCACTGGCTGTAAAATGATGCTCCTTCATAACATCTTGAATCTAATTCTGTCTTAGGATACTCAAGAGAAATGACCGAGGCTGGATGTCATAACAACAGTTAATACAGTTTATCGTCTCAAACCTATTATTTAAAACTTTTTGTTTAACCTGCTTAAACATTTAGTTTAAAAGACCACAGACTCGTGTTGTATTCATACTCTTGGTTTTTTAAGGACTGTGCTGTACAATACAGATGAATCCTCCGCAGGCTCTTCTTGTATTGATCTGTGAATGAAGAAAAGACTTTGAGAATTATTTTAACAGCTCAGAAAACTCCCAATATTAATCAGAACAGGTTTAAAAAATAACAGAAGGATTCAGCTGCAATAAAATGATGGGAATTATATTTATGTGGCAAAGAAAACTCTCATGGACTCACTCTGTGGCAGCACCGGCACTCTTAAAGTTAACAACAGAGTACTCCACATCATCCTCGTCCTCTTCTTCCTCCCTGTGTCTGTTGGGTTGGTTTGGCCTGACGTTGGAGTAGAGAGGATCTTCCTGGTTTTTAGAGAAGCTCACACTGGCATAGCAGAGGTCGTCCTGCTGCTCTGATGGTGTTGTCTGTCTTGGAGCTGGAGGAATGTCATACACTGCACCCATGTTTGCCTGTAGGGTAAACAGCACAAAGACAAGAGTTCTTGAGTCCTTAGCTACACAGGTAAATGTGTATGATTTGTATTGCCCTGTATAAACACAAAATGATCTTGTAGTAAAATATTACAGGGTTAAAGGTGAGTGGGTTATTTCACATCTCCAAATTCCTGGTTTCAACCTTTATTTCATGTTCCCTCTTGTGGATTCAGGCTTCATTTTCAAAGCCAAGTAGTGAACCACAGGTTTGAGATCACTTCTGTTTTTTGTCGTTGTAATTCCTACTAATCACCAGCAGAGGGCAATAAAGTTCAAGGATTACCTGATTCCTCTTTTATTAACAAAACCCAAACATGTATGTGTAGATGAAGAGGTACATTAAAGGGCCAAAGACTGAAAGACTGAGCAAAGGGGAAAAAGAGTATAACAAAGACATACAGCTATGGGTTCATCAAATGGAAACAAACAGTGTGGAAAAAAGAGAGGGTGATGGGGGCAGAAATGGTTAAAGGATCGACTTATATTGTGTTCTTCAGACTGCATTTCAGTCATTACAAAGCACTCTGCTGAGTTTAAGATTGATTTTAATGCTCAGAGAACAAAGTTTATAGTCGTCTCAAAAGCTCATGCACAGCTGCTTTTTAGCATCTTCACTTTAATCCATTAAGAGTGTCCTCATACACTCATATCACGTCATACGAGTATAGATGACAAGCTGTCATTTAATGTACATATTGCGACTCCAGTTTGGAAGCTTAAAGTGAAGATTGGCTTTTATTTTAGAAATAAGTCTTGTTTTACTTTCAGTGCTACGAAAGAACTCGTGGAACCTTCTTTTCAGTCTGTGATTGATTACGGTGACATATTGTATATGCATGAAACCTCCATTTTATGTAGCCTTGATTCAGTGTACCATGTATCTCTATGTTTTATTACAAATGCAAAGTCACTTACTCATCACTGCATTCTTTATGATTTGGTGTGTTGGACATCATTGACCACTCACAGACAACAGCACTGGTATGTTTTTATCTATAAAGCATTATTTGTCAAACTTCTGGCCGACCTCTGCACCCTTCTGTGTGTCAGCTCTGGTAGTCACCAGCTACGCTCCTCCAGGTGGTTGCTTTTAATGTACCCTGGGTTTTAACAGATCTGGAGAAAACTTCATTCTCCTACTCTGCACCTTGGACATGGAACAATCTTCGAAAACATCTAAAACTAGAAACACTTATATCCATTGATTAATTCAAGGGCATCATAAAGAATGTGCTGGCCGAGACATGTGCTTGTTTTTCTTGAGAGGCCACTGTTATATGTTGTATTTGTTGTATTTTAAATGTGTTTTGATTGGCTGCTACCTCGGCCAGGTCTCTCTTTTCAATCTCAGTGGGACTTCCTGCTTAAATGAATAAATAAATGAAAATAAAATTGGCCTCTCATTAACCTATTTTGACACACAATGGTAACAGAGCTACCATTCAAGGAGCTGGCATGCCCACTGGGACCAGTTTGATTCAGTGTCTTGTGGATGGGGATCGAACTGCCAAACCCGTGATTAGTGGACGACCAACTCTCCTCCAACCCAAGGTAAAAGGTTTAGTTTAGGTGAAGAAAGTATCCAGAAGGGGACATGAAGCACTATTCACATGAGTTTCCCGGTGACAGTGGACTCTGAGTGATACCTGAACTCTTCTTCCTCACCTGTGCGTTGTCGTCTGGTCTCTGTCTGGGCTCGGGGGTTTGTTTCCAGGACCTCTTTCTTCTGGATAAGAAAATAAATGAACAAGCAAATTAATCATCAAACAAAATTACAATACAAGTGACCAGATTTACTGAATATAATCACAGTAAAACTTAGTTGCTCACCTGATGAATAGAAAGGCTAAGACGAATATGATAGCCAGAAAAATAGCTGTGATGGATCCAGCTGCTACTGATTTCATTGATCCTGTGAAACAGCAATCAAACAGAGCAATTAGTTATGGAATTACAGGTTGTTTTGGTCCATTAGCAACTGATAATTACACATTAAATCATAGATCCTCAGACAGAAGTATTCTAAATAGTGACTCATGGAAACTGTCACATTGCTTTTGCATCCCTGAAGGGACAGTAAGACAATTGTGTGTTCTACTGTGAGAAATGCTGCACCTCAGGCAAAGATTAGTGATTGACTTTGTATTCGAATGATCAAATCTTTATTCTTCGACACTGAGCAGAGCTGTCACCTTCCATGCATCCATGGAGAGGTTAGGAAAACAGAGTTCGGGAGGCCACAGAGAGAGAGACTGAGATTCTGACAAACCGTCACATGACAGGCAAGACCTTTACCAAGCTGCTGCTGGAAGGAAAGAAGAGCTGACCTTGACTAGGGGACGAGAGAGAGTTGGGACTTGGAAACTTGGAAATATTTTCACTTTAAACTTCTTGCAGACAGCTAAGACGCAACCGGTTCCTTTCATACTCAAATTGAGGGTCTGTATTGGTCTGTTGTCCCACAGATGCATTTCCCAATCCACTCCATTCCAGTTGTCCCGGCTTTGTTTTCCTTGAATTGAATTGTTGAATTTCAGCACGGCCAAGTCTGAAGCCATTCTACTCTGCCCTCATTAAAGTAGTTCAAAAAAGACATGTTGACATCTGTTTGTCTGAACTCTCTGCTAGGTAGTTGAAGATTGCAGAAATAAATGATGTGTTGTAACTAAAGAAGGCTTGTACTGTGATTGGCTTGTTTAACTGGAAGGTTAAGATAAAGTGTAAGTGATTGGGCTATGGACAGACACATCAGTATGACTTACTTGACACAATAATTGGATTAAAGGTGGAGTTATGACGTCCTCTGCTGTTCTTGGCTTCACAGTAATAATTCCCACTGTGTTCAGCTCTGACATCAGTGATGGTGAAGATCTGTCCTGATGCTTTTGGTGAGTCTTCATCCTCCTTGTACCAGGTATAGTTAGCTGCTGGGTTAGCATCACTGCTACAGGTCAGATTCACTGAACTGCCCTCCACTATCTCAGCAGAGGGACTCACTGACACAGAGGGAAGCTTTGGAGCATCTGGAGGAGAAATGACAGACAACTTATCAATCTTTGTTTACACACCAGTTTTTAAGTATGGACTGCCAAAGCCAGAAGGTGGTTACTGTGTTATCCACCTACTTTAGAAGTCCTGAGAGAGGCTGTTGTCACCTCTACAAAGCTAGCTGTCAGGCTACAGTGACCTCTAACAGACCTGTACATGAAACTTACATCCTGTATCTGTGAAGAAACTTAGTGGCCTCTAGCTACAGTGAAACCATTTAAGATACTGCACAGTGGCCACCGTCAGGATGAATCCTAAATGGAAGCTGTTCAAACCTTACTTCCATCAGGGGATTACTGTATATTCCTATTACTTGGGTAGTTTTCCATTTTTCTGCTTGTATATAATTTCAGTGTCACAGTATTTGTACTTGTGGTGAAGCTTATCAGACGTGACTGATGGAGCACACCTGCTTGAATAGCTAAAGTATCTAACATAATAAGGCATCTGACACAGACAGATATTTCCCTGAGACCTAAATTCAACAAAGAAGACAATAAGAAGTACTCGTGTTTGGATTTTACTCAGGCTTGTTGCTGATTCAGTCTTCCTCCTACTCATAATGTAATGAACCTCTTCCATGTTGCAGCACTGTGCCAGGATTGTGTTACTGCTGACTGCGAAGTTGTGCTCGGGTTCAAGCTTGTGCTCAGTTTCACAACGACATTTTTTGAATCCATCATTTGACTCATTGTAAAACATAATAAGTATTCATGCTTTTTACTTACACTGGACATCTATAAAAATGGATGAAGAGTTAATCCGTCCATGTTGATTCTCAGATGTGCAGTAGTACTTCCCTCTGTCTTCAGAGCTGATGGACATGAACTGATATACACCGTCTGATCCTTGAAGCACTTTTTGGTTTTCCATGTACCAGGTCTTTTTAGCTGCTGGGTTAGCATCACTGCTGCAGGTCAGAGTCACTGAACTGCCCTCCATGATTTTACCAGAGGGATTCACTGACACAGAGGGAACTCTTGGAGCATCTGGAGAAGAAATTTCAACAGAGGTTTTTCAAGGTTAAAGGTGTGTTACCACAAAAGAACATATGGTATTTTAGACTTTGAAGGTGCTCTGACAAATGGATGTGTGACTGTTGAGTCCCAAAACTGCATAAAACACCTAAAATCTTCTGGAGTTGCTCAGTTAATGACAGCAGACTGTGAATGTGAACTAATCCATCAATCGATCATTTATTTGTCACATGGAGTTATACGAGATACAACTCCAGTGAAATGTGATCCCATCAGCTCCTTTAACTTGTGCACTTTAATTTAGTCCCTTTTAAAGGTCTTTTTACATTGTTAGCTGCTGCTTTGATATTGTCCATGTTTCCAGATGGTTCCAAGATGGCTGTGTGGTGGCTTCTCCCGAGCAGTGATCCACAGCAGGAACAGGACAGCACCTCACATTCCCGCTGACACACCAGTCCTTATTCACTGTAAAGCACACACCTACTCTCCTTCTCTCACCAGAGTCCTCTACTTTGTCAGATCAGCATATTGAAAAAGAGCCTCCTGGTTGAATGGCGCTGTCCAGGATTCAGCCAAGTTTCGGTGAAATAAAGATTTTTACAGTTCATGAACTCCTGTTGGAAAATAATATGGCACGGAGGTCGTCCAGATTTCTTTTCCAACGCCTGTACAGTGGCGAGCAGCTGGGGCCCATTCCTCTTACTTTTTCCTAGATGTTTACTGAACTTTGACTTAGCTACAGTAACTGGCAGAAGTCAGCAGCAGGACAGTTTACAGACTGGTAAGTTGATGTCCTCATCCTGATGAGTGACTCACAGCCACACGACACCACCATCCAAAGCCAGCCACAAAAAGCACCACTAAGAGCCTTAACTTTGCACAAACGCAGCAGAGCTGACAGAGAGGCGACTGCAAACATCCACACCTCCATCAAGCTCAAGCTATGTGATAATGAAAGTGAAAATGTAGAGCTGAAGAGAGTAGGTATCATCAGCAAACACTGGACAGATTCAAGCTTTATGTTATATTCAAATAAGCTTTTTCACTCACATTTCACATCCATGGTGAAGTCATTAGACGTCCTCCTCCCCAGCTTGTTCTCTGCTGTGCAGTAATACTGTCCAGAGTCAGAGGACTGGATGGAGCTGAAGACGAGCTGTGGTCCTTCACTGAGAGGTCTGGGGTTTACTGTCTTCTTGTACCAGGTGTACTTAGCTGCTGGGTTAGCATCACTGCTGCAGGTCAGAGTCACTGAACTGCCCTCCACTATCTCAGCAGAGGGACTCACTGACACAGAGGGAAGCTTTGGAGCATCTGGAGGAGAATTGAACATGAATAACTTCAAAAGATGACAGAAGACATTATCACAGACAAATGACTATTTTTACATATTCTTCTCTTTATATACAGGTTCTGTTTGCTGAGTCAGTCCTGACAGTCCTCTCAGTCAAGATCTAGTTGTTAGCAGAAGTTAATGTTTGTTTCATTATTGTTATTGGTTGATCACTTCCTTGTCATGTTTTGTAAATAATTCTGAGTCTACAAAACAGTTTATATAAAATTATTGGAGGTGGGAAGAGAACCATTAGTTTTATTTTGGGGGGAAAAAGCAGGTTCTTATTAATACTTTCACTGGGCCGTCCCCATGAGTCTGAAAAATACAACAAACTCTCTCCTAATATTTCTTTATACTCACAGCTGTTGCATCAGCTGTCATTATATTCAGCCTCTGTGGTTGTAGCAGAACTTGTGTTTTTCTGATTTGTTCCTGACAATACCCCTCATAAAAAATAAATTAGAAATAAACATTTAAACAATAAAAAATAAAACTGAAAAAAGTAAACCCACTCTGGAAATTGAGTGAAACTAAATCAAATTGAAAACTAAAATTAAAAATAAAAACTAACAAAAAAATATAAAACTATAGTATCTTGGAGAGAAACGACATATTATATTTCTAATATTACTGAATCACAAAAATTATGAATTTAAAAATGTTACATCACAGCATGTATCTAAATATTGCTTCTGCTAGTAGTCATTTAACTTTTTGTTTCTGTAAATAATACTGCTGCATCTAAGATTTAGAAGACTCCAGTGAGGTTTGGTCTGAAATTGTAATTGTGTTGTAATGTCAGAACATATGTGTCTTTATTGTTCTGACACAGTGGATTAAACTTACACACTGAAGGAGAGGGGAACTCCTTGAGTCCCTTTATAGCACAGGAGACGTTGTCACTAAGACCAAACCGGGCTTTATAAGAAGACGTCTCCACTCCAGTAATTTTCACTTTATTATTGAACCAGACGTAGGAAAGACGACCAGCTGGACTGCAGCTGCTGTGACACTTCAGCTCTGCCTCAGTAACAGACTGCCCGACTGTTATTCTGGTCACCTGCACCTGGAGAGCTGGATATGAGAACAAGAAACAATATTATCACTGTGTCTAAAAAACAGATGATGGATGTACATATCATACACATCAACACAACAGTATTAATTCCTATAAGAGGTAGAGAGCATTTGTATCTATTTATTTCTGCAACAGTAATTACACAAACACATTGATCCTTATCCACATGTTGAGTGTTTTTAAATGTACCGTGTTGGTGTATTTACATCAGTCTGTGTTTACCTGTGACAGTCAGAGTTGTACCAGGTAAACTACTCCTCCATTCAAAGCTTGGTGTTGTGAATTTGAAGTGATACTCAGCTGAGTCGCTCTCTCTCAGGTCAGTGATTCTCAGGGTGGAGCGTCCTCTCTCTGTGTCAATGACCTGAACACGACCTGCAAACTGGGAGTCTTTACTAAGGTCCTCAGGCTGTGAGGGATTCTGCCACTGATCTTTACGTTCAGGACTGAACCAGAATTTGGATTCAACATGATTCTTGTAACTGCTGTAAGTGCAAGAAATGTCCACTGATGAGCCTTTGAAGGCACAGATGTTTCTGTCAGTGTACGTCACTCTGTTGCAGGTTTGAACATCGGCACCTGAAAGATAAAATCATCTTCTGATCATTTTTAAAGTGCAGTCATTGAGGAGTCACAAGTGGGATCTCCATATTAAGGAAACATGAATAACACAGCTCCACTAGATGGTGTTATGTTAATAGATATATGTGGAGTAAACTCACATGTTGGAGGAGAGGGGAAATCATCATATCCTTTTACAGCACAAGAATAGCTGTCTTTGTAATTATAGTTGCCTAAATAATAATAAGAAGAAGATGCTTCTGCCTGAATTTTCTGTCCATTTTTGTACCAGATGAAGGAAGGGCGATCAGGTACACAACTGCTTTGACACTTAAGGCCATAACTATATCTGCTCACCTGCAGACCTGGATTTGTGAAGAGGGAACAGGAATGTTATTTTAGACAAAACTGTCAACACACACACATGCAAATAAACACATGTATATTATTGTTTTCTAGATGTTGAACATTTGTAAATAATTAACATATGAATGAAAATGTTACCTGTGACAGACAAAGTGACTCCAGGTGAACCAGTATAAGCATTGGGTTGGCTTGTTGTGAACCTGAACTTGTACTGAGCTGAGTCGCTCTCTCTCAGGTCTGTGATTCTCAGAGTGCAGTTGTTCCTAATCTTATCACAGTCATACTGCACACGACCTGAATACTGTGGGTCTGTTGTCAGATCCAAAGGCTGATATTGATACATTTTGGTAAACCAAAATGTTTTCTCAACTGTAATTTGACGGCCATATATTCTGGATGGGTATGTGTAGCTGCAGTGTATTTCCACTGTTGATCCTTTTACAGCACAGATCTTAGTAGGACTGTAAGTCACTCCCCAGCCATTCTGACCCTGTATCACTGTAACACAGAGCACATCAGGAACCACAATCAGACTCAGAACATCAGGAGACAGACTTTCATTTGTACTGAAGGAGCTTCAGTGTGTGAAACTTTATTTAATTCACGTCTGCTCTCATGCCATCACACTTTAAGTCAGTGTGAGACAAAGAGTAACTTATAGTTCCAACTTGTTTTTGGTTTCGGCTGGGGGCGTGTAAACAAACTTTACAAAATGTTACAGACTAAACTTTGACTGTTTTACTGTCATTTCAAACTGAAGACTTATTCTGCATCACATGTTTCTGATATGTTTACTTCTTTTTCAGGACTTTTTAATGTCTGTCCCTTTTATGGTTATTTCAGGTTATGCCAAAGTGAACAGAGGTGTGGAGAAATGTGCAAAGCATTCAGTTTTACATGATTATTTATAATGCAGAGAAACACAGTCAAAGATGAAGACATGATCTCTGAAGATAAACTGGTAGATGAGTGTGGTACATAAAAAAAGAATCTGCCCTGCTCGGTTGCTTTTCTTTGTGTGGTCAGGCTGCAGCAGAGTGTGAATGGAAACTGTAGAGACATGCAGAACACTGAGGTGTGGGCAAATAGTGTGACATGTAGATAACAACTTCTTCCACAGAGAGATAGAGCCACAACTACTGATTTTTATTTTAAAAAAAAGCTGCCCAGATTAACCTTGGCTGATGCACATATATCTGTATATCTGTATCAGATATTTTCGACTGGTAAATTCACAGTTCCGATTGTAAGTAACAATAGCCAAAGTTCCAGGTAGCCTGATCAGTGTTTATGAGAGGAAACCACTGAGTGTTAAAGTTCCTGTTGTTGTTGCACTAGAATTGGGGTCAGCAACCTTACATGGCCTGCAGTGGCCAGAAATAATCCCTTTCACTGTCATTGTTACCACAGCCACACATATTTTTTATTTTATTTTATTTTATTATTATTTCTTTTTATTTATTTACTTCAATCAATTCAATTTTATTTATAAAGCCCAATATCACAAATCACAATTTGCCTCACAGGGCTTCACAGCACACGACATCCCTCTGTCCTTTGGACCCTTATTCTATTTTATTTCATTTTATTTTATTTTATTCTGTTTTATTTCATTTCATTTTATTCTATTGTATTTTATTTCATTTTAATTTCATTTATTCTATTTTATTTTTTCTTATTTTATTTTATTCTATTTTATTTTATTTTATTTTATTCTATTTTGTTTCAACTTATTTTATTTCATGTGTGTGTGTGTGTGTGTGCTGTTGTTGTGTATTAAGCATTTGGAGTGGGTGGATACATATAGAAGTCATGGAAAACGGAGAAAATGTACCGCACACCAAGTCTCAGCTCCCATTGAGGGATTTTTTATTTGCGCTGTGATGTTTCGAGCACACGGCTCTTTCTCAAACTGCTGTTACAACATGTTACAACATTCTCAGACTGCTGTTACAACATGTAACAGAAGTTTGAGAAAGAGCCGTGTGCTCAAAACGTCACAGTGCAAATAAAAAAGCCCTCAATGGGAGCTGAGACTTGGTGTGCGGTACATTTTCTCCATTTTTCTGTTGTTGTGTATTGTAATTTATTTATTTTTTTTGTCCTGTGTGACAATAGTTTGCTAGTTGTGCACTTTTACCTGGGCAGCTTTCATTATCTCTTTGCTAAGATCCGCAACCCTACAATTTTAAGGGCTTTTCCACTGAAAGCTGATGAATGCAGTGAGAGTGAACTAAAACTGTTTGGGGCAAACTAAAACAATCAGCTGAATAAAGCTAAAACACTGTATAGCTGAGGGGAGCTGCAGATTCAGGTGATCATCATTCTTGGAACCCATCGGCTGTATTCGGCGTCTGACTTCTGGCAGACGGCGATACAGCCTCTGGGGGCAGACCCCCGATTTTCTGGCATTCCGGTTTGATTTGGGCCGAGGAGGCGAATTTCCATTTCCGACTTCCATTTATACATAAATAAATATGCTGAACCATTGCGATGGATTCAGAGTTTGCAGTGACGCCAATTATGTTCCACCTCGTTAGTTCACCGCATGGACCGTTTAACCTGGCAACAACTGCAGCCGGCTCAAACGTGATTGGTCAATATCACGCGGACTACAAACAGCCTACAACCGGAAACCAGGGCTCTTCCACTCTTCTTCCGGAGGCAAGATCTCCGGGGTTTGCCTACAGACTCTAC
This sequence comes from Epinephelus lanceolatus, assembly GCF_041903045.1. Lineage (NCBI taxonomy): Eukaryota > Metazoa > Chordata > Actinopteri > Perciformes > Serranidae > Epinephelus > Epinephelus lanceolatus. The sequence continues at coordinate 45,296,029 of NC_135736.1, forward strand.
ATTCACTGAATGTAGAGTCTGTATATAGAGACTAGGTGACCATTTACTGAGCTACCATTTACTACAAGCAACTCCTTTCACACCATGAAGACATTTCACCCATTGTTAATATAAAGATAGCCATTAGTGTTCTGTATCCACCTTGTAATTCCTGGTAAGTACTTTTCTTCAACATGAAAGACATGAAATCATCTTGTTGTATTTCCTGTATTAATGATGCAACAGGAGAGCGAACAGCCTCTAAGTTTGCTCTACTGCAAACAAACGTTAAGCTCGAAGGACAGCAACACGATGCAGGAAGTTCCACAGAGGGGTCAGTTTTATTTAATAAATTCATTTGAGCATTTTGTCTTTGTTATTATATGCACAGTCATTACTTCCATCTGCACACATCTTTACTGTCTTGGACGGTACACAGTACCTGAGTTTATAAAGTTTTTATGTTTAAGTGTGCAGAGATGTTGCTGGTGTTACAAACAGCTCTGTGTTGGTCGTCCTGTAAGAACTTATTCAAAGAAAGAGAAGTGAATGTCTAGTGTTTATGGGATCACACCAAATTGCGTAACATCAGATCTTTTTATAAACTACAAAACACCCTCCTGTGTATTTCTGAAGTGTGCTAACTGCCTTACAGTGTAAATGTAGATGTACAGTACCTTGTACGGAGAGAAGGAAGACGATAAATCCACTCGTTGCTGCTGCTGCTAAACTCATGGCTGCTCCTCACGTCTCTGTATGTAACATCAGTTCACATACATGATAAACACTGTGTGTCAGTAAGTTAGAATAAACATTTCTCTATTCTAAAAATGAGGATGTGGTCTGTGAAGACAGTGTGTGCCTTCTGTGGTTGGAAAAGTTGTGTTAAATAGATATCAAGCTGTTAAAAAAATAGACCTGGCTTCCTTCCTCTTCACATGATTAATATGCAGACAAAAGATTGTAAATCCCCAACCGAAATGATAGTGAGAGAGCCATTACTGACCGACCAACTAACAGACTTGACATCCCTACAGCTAGTGCACTAGCAGAGGTCAAAACAAAGCACACTATGAAAAGTATTTTGGGGTACACTGTGTATAAAGTTAGTACAAGGTATGACATTGGGACACTTTCCTTAACTCTTCTCCTCACCTGTGCTCTGTTGTTTAGTCTCAGTCTAAGCTCATGCCATGCATTTCCAGTGTTGGGTGTCACAGTTCATTTATCCAGGGTGGCTGCCTCGCTGACTTCCCCCTGAACCTGAAACTGTCCCATACTCTGTGACTTTCTGCAGTCCGTTTTACTATAACTCAATGGGGCAATAAGCAGAAATTCATCATTTCTAGATTGAAGGAATTAAAAAATCGCTATGTGAAGAACTAGAGGTGTAATTTCATCTGGAGTATAACATGACGTCACACACCCTCTCTCTGTGTTGATCTCCAGCCCATTGTTTACAAGACGGTCCGTCTGCGCGTTCCTCCTCTCGGAGCCCTTGGCCCTCCCCCCCTATAAAAGGCTACAGCCAGTGAGCAATGGTAGCGTGTATTTTCGAAGCGAAATGGCGGAGAGCGGAACAAAACGTTCACCTGAAGACATCCGATCCGACATTACCTCTAAAGTAACAACGGTCGTTGGCAACGAAGTTGTCAGATAAAGAAAGGGACAGACCCGGATTCACATTGGCCTTGCATTTCCAAGGTGGAGAGCACTGCGAGAGCTAAAGGGGCTACAATCTGACTCGGAGCTAGCTCTTCTTCTCCTGGACAGGTACAACATAAAGTCAAATGTCTGTTTTAATTAGTGTTACAGTAACGTTAGGCACGTCGCTATGTCGATTCAATTAAATTTAATGTTACAATCGTAGCATGGGTTAACGTCTGGAGATTGAGTTATTAGCGGCTCGGTCCCAGCAATGGGTCAGGCGTTACGGTTGTGTTGGGTGAGTAGCCCGGCAGCCCAGCTAACATTTGCAATTAGCATTGTAAAATGTAGCCCGGCTAAAACATCACTCTCACTCACGGAAAAGAGTAGAAACATTAGCGTTAGCTCCCGGTGTTAGCACTAGCCGGGATGCAGCGATGGCTCTAGCCGAGTCTGCTGCCACCGGCTACTGGAGTAACTTACAGCTATGGAGCGCTTCTACCAGCTCTTCTAGTCACTGAGCCTCGTCTCCATCTCAGCAGATATATTACATTTATTACAGGTACCATCATCATTGAAGTAGGCAGGGGAATAGCTAAACACAGCAGAGACTGAGAGTGAATGAAAGACATCGCTAACTGCTAAACTAAGTTTAGAGGGGGCGAGTGGGGGGTGGGGGGTGGAGAGCAGAGGTAGAGGGAGGTGTGGCTCATGACACACTTTGTTTTGGTCTACAGGCAGTGCACAACAGCAAACCTAGCGGTGAAACAATTTCGCTTTTTGCCCCTTTAATATACTGCTAGTCACACTGAGGGTTTAAAAAATTCAAAAATGCCCTGCAATCTATTGTACTTAGAACTTTGAAAAAAAAAAGACCTCTGATAGGGAAAAGTTCAATGAATGAAAATACTGGCAAGATCCACCAAGCCCGATTTCACCAACATTAACAAACCTGACATCACAACAACGTGGCAGTGACCAAGCAGAACCACCTTTTTAACAATTTTTACGTTTAGTGTTTTATATAGAGTTTGTGCTGTGAAAGTGCTGTCACAGCGTCAAAGCTGAAATTTTTAATTCCAATGGGTTGCTTTGCAAGCATATCTCCGTCTTCACCCAGACAGTTTACACAATTTTGAGCTGCTGTACATCACTTTAATGAGCAAAGATAAGCTGCAAAACAGTTGACTCATTTTTTACACTGTTTCTTTTCACTTAAAAACCGCTCTCAACATCACCGGCACTGCACTCTCCTGGCTCAAATCCTGCCTTTCAGACAGATTTCAGTTCATCAGCATGAACAATTGCAAATCCCCCACTGTTCCCTTCTGCCAAGGTGTTCCCCAAGGTTCAATTCTAGGCCCCCTCCTCTTCATCCTGTACGTTGTCACCCTTGGTCAAATAATCCGCTGTCATGGACTTCAGTTTCATTGCTTTGCCGATAACACACAGCTCCACATCTCCACCAAAGCCATCACTCCTGCTACTCACTCTACCCTCACCAGCTGCATCACTGAAATAAAATCCTGGCTGCAAACCAACGTCCTCAAACTTAACTGTGACAAATCAGAAGTCATCATCATCATTCTCAAATCTCTTATCAAATCCACCCATAACTTCCTCCTCTCAATCGACAGTTGCACTGTGCTCTCCTACCCCAATGGCGGTCTGCCCATTGGTCCGACAACCCATTGTTCCGACCATATTAAACCCATTGTTCCGAAGTCCGTTCCGAAATCATCATGATGCCCTGTGGTTAAGGTCTGGTTAGGTTTAGGCACAAAAACCACTTGGTTAGGGTCAGGAAAAGATCATGGTGTGGGTTAAAATGAAAAAGAAAGTGGCAAACACATAAGCTGTGAGCCTGCTTCGCCTCAAGCCTTTCCCAGCTGACCCAGAGCCGGTCGCGGTGCACCATCAAGGCAGAAATACGCCCGCCGGGAGCCGTTCAGCACCGCGGAGAGCTCCCCACACAACCCGGACCCCAGAGTTAATAACAGGAGGTTATGGTGTTTCATTCTCTCCTCTCTATGACACTTGTATCTCGACCAGTAGCCTACTTTTGTTGCGTTTGCTGATCCTCTATGGTACACAAATACAGTGTAGCCTAGTATAATCACATATGGGAACAACGGAACATCGGACTAATGGGCTGTCAGTCTCCTCTACGGTTTGTCAACCCAATCACTCAAGGAACTACAGTATATCCAGAACTCAGCTGCTCGTCTTCTCACACACTCCCGGCTGCACCCGTAACCACATCACCCCCGTCCATAATTTCCACTAGCTCCCCATCCCCCAGCATGTCCACTTCAAACTCCTCGTCATTACTTACAAAGCTCTCCACAACCTGGAGAGCTCCTGAGCTCCTCCACTGCCCCCCCCCCCCCCCCCCCCCGCGCCACTCTTCACCTTCAAGAAAACCCTCAAAACACACCTTTTCAAAACTGCCTACAGCTCTTTGTTTGTCAGTGTTTAAGTCTCATCATTCACTTTGTTGAGTTAAGGACACTGATGGGAGTTCAGATAAGGGACTTCTTAAATACACTTTTAGTCTCCAGAGCGACTCTACAGCACCTCCTGGAGGTCAAGAGCTGAAACTGGCTAAATAGTAGAAGGAAGCTATCTGCCAAGATACTCCTTGCTTTCTTCCTCGTCCTCTCTGCAAAGAGTTCGGTCAGCGGCTTTTGTGGCTTGCAAACTATTTTACTTGCCATTGTCACAATCCTAGAGAGTTCATTTTTGGATGTACAGGTTAGGTGACTGTACCAGGCTGGTGCAGATGAAGCTCATAAACCTGCCATACAAACACCAGTTTGTTGCACGTATTCATGGTTTCCCAAGCAGATGCACTGGGATGCATTAAGATCAGTACTTATTGACGTCCGTCACTTTTGAGATGCCCCAAAATCAAACTTTTCAGGGGAGCTTACATCTCTTTAAGGAGAGCTTGTTACCCCCTGGTTCCACTGTAGCATGAACACTGAACACCTCACATTAACACGTTGATGGATTCACTGAATACTTTTAATCAATAAAATATCAGGTTATTTAAACAATACAAATCAGTACAATCAATATAATAAGTCACAGGCTTAGAATACACACAGAACCACCGTAAATAAAAACCATCTAAGTTGTGTATTGAGAAATTAAAACACTAACTTGATGGTGTTACAGCAGAAGTAAAAAAAATGGGAGAATGAGCAGAGGAATATTCACAGTGTTTGACAATAACAACTGATGAACTGTAAAAAACAAAACAGGAGATCAGTGACAGATTGTGGTAAAGATATACTGTATACAGAGACATGTACGTGAAAAGATGTTCTAGCATCACTGGCTGTAAAATGATGCTCCTTCATAACATCTTGAATCTAATTCTGTCTTAGGATACTCAAGAGAAATGACCGAGGCTGGATGTCATAACAACAGTTAATACAGTTTATCGTTTCAAACCTATTATTTAAAACTTTTTGTTTAACCTGCTTAAACATTTAGTTTAAAAGACCACAGACTCGTGTTGTATTCATACTCTTGGTTTTTTAAGGACTGTGCTGTACAATACAGATGAATCCTCCGCAGGCTCCTCTTGTATTGATCTGTGAATGAAGAAAAGACTTTGAGAATTATTTTAAGAGCTCAGAAAACTCCCAATATTAATCAGAACAGGTTTAAAAAATAACAGAAGGATTCAGCTGCAATAAAATGATGGGAATTATGTTTATGTGGCAAAGAAAACTCTCATGGACTCACTCTGTGGCAGCACCGGCACTCTTAAAGTTAACAACAGAGTACTCCACATCATCCTCGTCCTCTTCTTCCTCCCTGTGTCTGTTGGGTTGGTTTAGCCTGACGTTGGAGTAGAGAGGATCTTCCTGGTTTTTAGAGAAGCTCACACTGGCATAGCAGAGGTCGTCCTGCTGCTCTGATGGTGTTGTCTGTCTTGGAGCTGGAGGAATGTCATACACTGCACCCATGTTTGCCTGTAGGGTAAACAGCACAAAGACAAGAGTTCTTGAGTCCTTAGCTACACAGGTAAATGTGTATGATTTGTATTGCCCTGTATAAACACAAAATGATCTTGTAGTAAAATATTACAGGGTTAAAGATGAGTGGGTTATTTCACATCTCCAAATTCATGGTTTCAACCTTTATTTCAGTTCCCGCTTGTGGATTCAGGCTTCATTTTCAAAGCCAAATGGTGAACGCAGGTTTGAGATCACTTCTGTTTTTTGTCGTTGTAATTCCTACTAATCACCAGCAGAGGGCAATAAAGTTCAAGGATTACCTGATTCCTCTTTTATTAACAAAACCCAAACATGTATGTGTAGATGAAGAGGTACATTAAAGGGCCGCAGACTGAAAGACTGAGCAAAGGGGAAAAAGAGTATAACAAAGACATACAGCTATGGGTTCATCAAATGGAAACAAACAGTGTGGAAAAAAGAGAGGGTGATGGGGGCAGAAATGGTTAAAGGATCGACTTATATTGTGTTCTTCAGACTGCATTTCAGTCATTACAAAGCACTCTGCTGAGTTTAAGATTGATTTTAATGCTCAGAGAACAAAGTTTATAGTCGTCTCAAAAGCTCATGCACAGCTGCTTTTTAGCATCTTCACTTTAATCCATTAAGAGTGTCCTCATACACTCATATCACGTCATACGAGTATAGATGACAAGCTGTCATTTAATGTACATATTGCGACTCCAGTTTGGAAGCTTAAAGTGAAGATTGGCTTTTATTTTAGAAATAAGTCTTGTTTTACTTTCAGTGCTACGAAAGAACTCGTGGAACCTTCTTTTCAGTCTGTGATTGATTACGGTGACATATTGTATATGCATGAAACCTCCATTTTATGTAGCCTTGATTCAGTGTACCATGTATCTCTATGTTTTATTACAAATGCAAAGTCACTTACTCATCACTGCATTCTTCATGATTTGGTGTGTTGGACATCATTGACCACTCACAGACAACAGCACTGGTATGTTTTTATCTATAAAGCATTATTTGTCAAACTTCTGGCCGACCTCTGCACCCTTCTGTGTGTCAGCTCTGGCAGTCACCAGCTACGCTCCTCCAGGTGGTTGCTTTTAATGTACCCTGGGTTTTAACAGATCTGGAGAAAACTTCATTCTCCTACTCTGCACCTTGGACATGGAACAATCTTCGAAAACATCTAAAACTACAAACACTTATATCCATTGATTAATTCAAGGGCATCATAAAGAATGTGCTGGCCGAGACATGTGCTTGTTTTTCTTGAGAGGCCACTGTTATATGTTGTATTTGTTGTATTTTAAATGTGTTTTGATTGGCTGCTACCTCGGCCAGGTCTCTCTTTTCAATCTCAGTGGGACTTCCTGCTTAAATGAATAAATAAATGAAAATAAAATTGGCCTCTCATTAACCTATTTTGACACACAATGGTAACAGAGCTACCATTCAAGGAGCTGGCATGCCCACTGGGACCAGTTTGATTCAGTGTCTTGTGGATGGGGATCGAACTGCCAAACCCGTGATTAGTGGACGACCAACTCTCCTCCAACCCAAGGTAAAAGGTTTAGTTTAGGTGAAGAAAGTATCCAGAAGGGGACATGAAGCACTATTCACATGAGTTTCCCGGTGACAGTGGACTCTGAGTGATACCTGAACTCTTCTTCCTCACCTGTGCGTTGTCGTCTGGTCTCTGTCTGGGCTCGGGGGTTTGTTTCCAGGACCTCTTTCTTCTGGATAAGAAAATAAATGAACAAGCAAATTAATCATCAAACAAAATTACAATACAAGTGACCAGATTTACTGAATATAATCACAGTAAAAACTTAGTTGCTCACCTGATGAATAGAAAGGCTAAGACGAATATGATAGCCAGAAAAATAGCTGTGATGGATCCAGCAGCTACTGATTTCATTGATCCTGTGAAACAGCAATCAAACAGAACAATTAGTTATGGAATTACAGGTTGTTTTGGTCCATTAGCAACTGATAATTACACATTAAATCATAGATCCTCAGACAGAAGTATTCTAAATAGTGACTCATGGAAACTGTCGCATTGCTTTTGCATCCCTGAAGGGACAGTAAGACAATTGTGTGTTCTACTGTGAGAAATGCTGCACCTCAGGCAAAGATTAGTGATTGACTTTGTATTCGAATGATCAAATCTTTATTCTTCGACACTGAGCAGAGCTGTCACCTTCCATGCATCCATGGAGAGGTTAGGAAAACAGAGTTCGGGAGGCCACAGAGAGAGAGACTGAGATTCTGACAAACCGTCACATGACAGGCAAGACCTTTACCAAGCTGCTGCTGGAAGGAAAGAAGAGCTGACCTTGACTAGGGGACGAGAGAGAGTTGGGACTTGGAAAGTTGGAAATATTTTCACTTTAAACTTCTTGCAGACAGCTAAGATGCAACCGGTTCCTTTCATACTCAAATTGAGGGTCTGTATTGGTCTGTTGTCCCACAGGTGCATTTCCCAATCCACTCCATTCCAGTTGTCCTGGCTTTGTTTTCCTTGAATTGAATTGTTGAATTTCAGCACGGCCAAGTCTGAAGCCATTCTACTCTGCCCTTATTAAAGTAGTTCAAAAAAGACATGTTGACATCTGTTTGTCTGAACTCTCTGCTAGGTAGTTGAAGATTGCAGAAATAAATGATGTGTTGTAACTAAAGAAGGCTTGTACTGTGATTGGCTTGTTTAACTGGAAGGTTAAGATAAAGTGTAAGTGATTGGGCTATGGACAGACACATCAGTATGACTTACTTGACACAATAATTGGATTAAAGGTGGAGTTATGACGTCCTCTGCTGTTCTTGGCTTCACAGTAATAATTCCCACTGTGTTCAGCTCTGACATCAGTGATGGTGAAGATCTGTCCTGATGCTTTTGGTGAGTCTTCATCCTCCTTGTACCAGGTATAGTTAGCTGCTGGGTTAGCATCACTGCTACAGGTCAGAGTCACTGAACTGCCCTCCACTATCTCAGCAGAGGGACTCACTGACACAGAGGGAAGCTTTGGAGCATCTGGAGGAGAAATGACAGACAACTTATCAATCTTTGTTTACACACCAGTTTTTAAGTATAGACTGCCAAAGCCAGAAGGTGGTTACTGTGTTATCCACCTACGTTAGAAGTCCTGAGACAGGCTGTTGTCACCTCTACAAAGCTAGCTGTCAGGCTACAGTGACCTCTAACAAACCTGTACATGAAACTTACATCCTGTATCTGTATAGAAACTTAGTGGCCTCTAGCTACAGTGAAACCATTTAAGATACTGCACAGTGGCCACCATCAGGATGAATCCTAAATGGAAGCTGTTCAAACCTTACTTCCATCAGGGGATTACTGTATATTCCTATTACTTAGGTAGTTTTCCATTTTTCTGCTTGTATATAATTTCAGTGTCACAGTATTTGTACTTGTGGTGAAGCTTATCAGACGTGACTGATGGAGCACACCTGCTTGAATAGCTAAAGTATCTAACATAATAAGGCATCTGACACAGACAGACATTTCCCTGAGACCTAAATTCAACAAAGAAGACAATAAGAAGTACTCGTGTTTGGATTCAGTCTTCCTCCTACTCATAATGTAATGAACCTCTTCCATGTTGCAGCACTGTGCCAGGATTGTGTTACTGCTGACTGTGAAGTTGCGCTCGGGTTCAAGCTTGTGCTCAGTTTCACAACGACATTTTTTGAATCCATCATTTGACTCATTGTAAAACATAATAAGTATTGATGCTTTTTACTTACACTGGACATCTATAAAAATGGATGAAGAGTTAATCCGTCCATGTTGATTCTCAGATGTGCAGTAGTACTTCCCTCTGTCTTCAGAGCTGATGGACATGAACTGATATACACCGTCTGATCCTTGAAGCACTTTCTGGTTTTCCATGTACCAGGTATATTTAGCTGCTGGGTTAGCATCACTGCTGCAGGTCAGAGTCACTGAACTGCCCTCCATGATTTTACCAGAGGGACTCACTGACACAGAGGGAACTCTTGGAGTATCTGGAGGAGAGATTTCAACAGAGGTTTTTCAAGGTTAAAGGTGTGTTACCACAAAAGAACATATGGTATTTTAGACTTTGAAGGTGCTCTGACAAATGGATGTGTGACTGTTGAGTCCCAAAACTGCATAAAACACCTAAAATCTTCTGGAGCTGCTCAGTTAATGACAGCAGACTGTGAATGTGGAACTAATCCATCAATCGATCATTTATTTGTCACATGGAGTTACACGAGATACAACTCCAGTGAAATGTGATCCCATCAGCTCCTTAAACTTGTGCACTTTAATTTACTCCCTTTTAAAGGTCTTTTTACATTGTTAGCTGCTGCTTTGTTATTGTCCATGTTTCCAAATGGTTCCAAGATGGCTCTATGGTTGCATCTCCCGAGCAGTGATCCACAGCAGGAACAGGACAGCACCTCACATTCCCGCTGACACACCAGTCCTTATTCACTGTAAAGCACACACCTACTCTCCTTCTCTCACCAGAGTCCTCTACTTTGTCAGATCAGCATATTGAAAAAGAGCCTCCTGGTTGAATGGCGCTGTCCAGGATTCAGCCAAGTTTCGGTGAAATAATGAACCTTACAGTTCATGAAATCCTGTTGGAAAATAATATGGCACGGAGGTCGTCCAGATTTCTTTTCCAACGTCTGTACAGTGGCGAGCAGCTGGGGCCCATTCCTCTTACTTTTTCCTAGATGTTTACTGAACTTTGACTTAGCTACAGTAACTGGCAGAAGTCAGCAGCAGGACAGTTTACAGACTGGTAAATTGATGTCCTCAACCTGATGAGTAACGCACAGCCACACGACACCACCGTCCAAAGCCAGCCACAAAAAGCACCACTAACACTTGTGAAGTAGACATAAGAGCCTAAACTTTGCACAAACGCAGCAGAGCTGACAGAGAGGCGACTGCAAACATCCACGTCTACATCAAGCTCAAGCTAAATGATAATGAAAGTGAAAATGTAGAGCTGAAGAGAGTAGGTATCATCAGCAAACACTGGACAGATTTAAGCTGTATGTTACATTCAAATAAGCTTTACACTCACATTTCACATTCATGGTGAAGTCATTAGACGTCCTCCTCCCCAGCTCGTTCTCTGCTGTGCAGTAATACTGTCCAGAGTCAGAGGACTGGATGGAGCTGAAGACGAGCTGTGGTCCTTCACTGAGAGGTCTGGGGTTTATTGTCTTCTTGTACCAGGTGTACTTAGCTGCTGGGTTAGCATCACTGCTACAGGTCAGAGTCACTGAACTGCCCTCCACTATCTCAGCAGAGGGACTCACTGACACAGAGGGAAGCTTTGGAGCATCTGGAGGAGAAATGAACATGAATAACTTCAAAAGATGATAGAAGACATTATCACAGACAAATGACTATTTTTACATATTCTTCTCTTTATATACAGGTTCTGTTTGCTGAGTCAGTCCTGACAGTCCTCTCAGTCAAGATCTAGCTGTTAGCAGAAGTTAATGTTTGTTTCATTATTGTTATTGGTTGATCACTTCCTTGTCATCTTTTGTAAATAATTCTGAGTCTACAAAACAGTTTATATAAAATTATTGGAGGTGGGAAGAGAACCATTAGTTTTACTCATGGCTGTTGCATCATTATTATGTCATTATATTCAGCCTCTGTGGTTGTAGCAGAACTTATGTTTTTCTTATTTGTTCCTGACAATACCCCTCATAAAAAATAAACTAGAAATAAATATTTAAACAATAAAAAATAAAACTGAAAAAAGTAAACCCACTCTGGAAATTAAGTGAAACTAAATCAAATTGAAAACTAAAATTAAAAATAAAAACTAACAAAAAATACAAAACTATAGTATCTTGGGGAGAAACGACATATTATATTTCTAATATTACTGAATCACAAAAATTATGAATTTAAAAATGTTACATCACAGCATGTATCTGAATATTGCTTCTGCTAGTAGTCATTTCACTTTTTGTTTCTGTAAATAATACTGCTGCATCTAAGATTTAGAAGACTCCAGTGAGGTTTGGTCTGAAATTGTAATTGTGTTGTAATGTCAGAACATATGTGTCTTTTTTGTTCTGACACAGTGGATTAAACTTACACACTGAAGTAGAGGGGAACTCCTCGTGTCCTCTTATAGCACAAGAGATGTCACTAAGACCAAACCGGGCTTTATAAGAAGACCTGTACTCCCCACGAATTTTCACTTTATTATTGAACCAGATGTAGGAAAGACGACCAGCTGGACTGCAGCTGCTGTGACACTTCAGCTCTGCCAAAGTAACAGACTGCCCGACTGTTATTCTGGTCACCTGCACCTGGAGAGCTGGATATGAGAACAAGAAACAATATTATCACTGTGTCTAAAAAACAGATGATGGATGTACATATCATACACATCAACACAACAGTATTAATTCCTATAAGAGGTAGAGAGCATTTGTATCTGTTTATTTATGCAACAGTAATTACACAAACACATTGATCCTTATCCACATGTTGAGTGTTTTTAAATGTACCGTGTTGGTGTATTTACATCAGTCTGTGTTTACCTGTGACAGTCAGAGTTGTACCAGGTAAACTACTCCTCCATTCAAAGCTTGGTGCTGTGAATTTGAAGTGATACTCAGCTGAGTCGCTCTCTCTCAGGTCAGTGATTCTCAGGGTGGAGTGTCCTCCCTCTGTGTCAATGACCTGAACACGACCTGCAAACTGGGAGTCTTTACTAAGGTCCGCCGGCTGTGAGGGATTCTGCCACTGATCTTTACGTTCAGGACTGAACCAGAATTTGGATTCAACATGATTCTTGTAAATGCTGTAAGTGCAAGAAATGTCCACTGATGAGCCTTTGAAGGCACAGATGTTTCTGTCAGTGTACGTCACTCTGTTGCAGGTTTGACCATCGGCACCTGAAAGATAAAATCATCTTCTGATCATTTTTAAAGTGCAGTCATTGAGGAGTCACAAGTGGGATCTCCATATTAAGGAAACATGAATAACACAGCTCCACTAGATGGTGTTATGTTAATAGATATATGTGGAGTAAACTCACATGTTGGAGGAGAGGGGAAATCCTCATATCCTTTTACAGCACAAGAATAGCTGTCTTCTTGATTATAGTTGCTTAAATAATAATAAGAAGATGCTTCTGTCTGAATTTTCTGTCCGTTTTTGTACCAGATGAAGGAAGGGCGATCAGGTACACAACTGATTTGACAGTCAAGCCCATTATTTGATCTGCTCACCTGGAGACCTGGATTTGTGAAGAGGGAACAGGAATGTTATTTTAGACAAAACTGTCAACACACACACATGCAAATAAACACATCTATATTATTGTTTTCTAGATGTTGAACATTTGTAAATAATTAACATATGAATGAAAATGTTACCTGTGACAGACAAAGTGACTCCAGGTGAACCAGTATAACCAGTGAGTTGGTTTGTTGTGAACCTGAACTTGTACTCAGCTGAGTCGCTCTCTCTCAGGTCTGTGATTCTCAGAGTGCAGTTGTTCCTAATCTTATCACAGTCATACTGCACACGACCTGAATACTGTGGGTCTGTTGTCAGATCCAAAGGCCGATATTGATACATTTTGGTAAACCAGAATGTTTTCTCAACTGTAATTTGACGGCCATATATTCTGGATGGGTATGTGTATCTGCAGTGTATTTCCACTGTTGATCCTTTTACAGCACAGATCTTAGTAGAGGTGTAAGTCACTCCCCAGCCATTCTGACCCTGTATCACTGTAACACAGAGCACATCAGGAACCACAATCAGACTCAGAACATCAGGAGACAGACTTTCATTTGTACTGAAGGAGCTTCAGTGTGTGAAACTTTATTTAACTCACATCTGCTCTCATGCCATCACACTTTAAGTCAGTGTGAGACAAAGATTAACTTATAGTTCCAACGTGTTTTTGGTTTTGGCTGGGGGCATGTAAACAAACTTTACAAAATGTTACAGACTAAACTTTGACTGTTTTACTGCCATTTCAAACTGAAGACTTATTCTGCATCACATGTTTCTGATATGTTTACTTCTTTTTCAGGACTTTTTAATGTCTGTCCCTTTTTATGGTTATTTCAGGTTATGCCAAAGTGAACAGAGGTGTGGAGAAATGTGCAAATCATTCAGTTTTACATGATTATTTATAATGCAGAGAAACACAGTCAAAGATGAAGACATGATCTCTGCAGTTAATCTCTAAGTGCACTGAGGCAGGACATCATACACACAGTGCAGTGAAGGAACTGAAATTCACTGAACCTGTGAACTTGAACACAGTGTTTACAGAACAGATAGCTGAAGATAAACTGGTAGATGAGTGTGGTACATAAAAAAAGAATCTGCTTTGCTCGGTTGGTTTTCTTTGTCTTTAGAGACATGCAGAACACTGTGGTGTGGGCAAATAGTGTGACATGTAGATAACAACTTCTTCCACAGAGAGATAGAGCCACCACTATTGATGTTTATTTAAAAAAAGCTGCCCAGATTAACCTTGGCTGATGCACATGTGTGTTTTAAAGGTGGAAATGTAAATTATAGCTGTATATCTGTATCAGTTATTTTCAACTGGTAAATTCACAGTTCAGATTAATCAGAATCCAAATATAGTAAACTTTTATTTCATGGATATGATTTAAATTTCCTCTTCTCAAACAAATAAATCTGAATCTGAGAAACAGTATTTACTGAAGCACTTCCCTCATCTCATTGTTAGCTTCTTCCACAACAGGCAAAATTGTCTTTTCAAGGTTCAGTTCCAGGCAGCAGTACATGCAGCCTGATCAGTGTTTATGAGAGGAAACCACTGAGGGTTAAAGTTCCTGTTGTTGTTGCACTAGAATTGGGGTCAGCAACCTTACATGGCCTGCAGTGGCCAGAAATAACCTCTGTCACTATCATTGTTACCACAGCTTCAAATCATCCATCATCATCCCTGTGCCCAAGTCCTCTAAGGCGAGCTGTGTGAATGACTTCAGACCTGTTGCACTCACGTCAGTAGCCATGAAAGTATTTGAGCACCTGGTTTTGGCCTATGTAAAATCCCACACCGCACCCATCAAGGACCCTCTCCAGTTTGCATACAGCACTAACCGGTCAGTTGAAGGTGCCATCACCCACTCACTATACTCTCCACCATCTGGAATCACACAATACATATGCACACATTCTGGTCATCGATTTCAGCTCAGCCTTTAATAGCATTCACCCACTCATACTTCACAATAAACTAGTAATGAACATTCACCCTGCCATGTGCCAATGGATCCTACACTTTTTACTGAGCAGAGAACAGAGTCAAAATCGGCAATAAAATATCCAGCCCCCTGGTTATCAACATGGGGGCCCCTCAAGGTTGTGTACTTTCACCATAGCTCTTCGGTCTGTACACCAACAACCTCACATCTCACTCCAGCTCAGTCAAGGTCTTTAAATACGCGGACGACACAACAATAATTGGCCTCATCTCAAGCAACAATGCATCACCCCACCGTCAAACCGTGGACAGCACAGTCAAATGGTGTGCAGAGAACAACCTGCTGCTCAACACAGCAAAGACCATGGAAATCATCATTGACTTCAGACACAAACAAAATCCCAAATCCCCAGTCCATATCAACTCCCACTCAATAACCTCAACAGACTTCTTCAAGTTCTCAGGCACTCATATCTGCAATAACCTAAAATGGCACACAAACACTGATCTCATAATCAAACCAGGACATCAGAGACAATACTTCCTCAGACAACTAAAAAAGTTCAGTCAATAAAACACCTCCTGGTCCACTTCTACACAGCCATCATCCAAAGTGTCATCACCTCCTCCATCACAGTCTGGTATGGTAACACGGGCAGTCACTCAAAGATGAAATTACAATGCATCGTGTCCAAGGCCTCTAAGATCACCAGTTCTGCCCTCCCCTCAGTTGAGTCCATATTCCACCAGCGTGTTTCTACATGGGCAAATAAAATCATCTCAGACCCCTCTCATCCAGCAAACCACCTTTTCCAGACCCTCCCTTCTGGTAGGCCTCTCAGGTCACTTGACACAAAATCCACCCGCTTTAAAAACAGCTTTTTCCCCACAGCAATACAAACACTCAACTACCTCCGTTAGCATGCATATGGACTTGTTGTAGTTGTTGACTGTGTTGTACTGTTGTTGTGTTTTTTGTTATGCGGTTTTTTGGTTTCAGGTGTGTTACCTTGTGGGGGTTTTGGCTACAGGGCTATTGTTTTCCACAATATGCTCTGTGGATGTCTGTCTGCACTTTATTCATGTATGTCTGTATGCACTTGTTGTTGTTGTGACTATGAAGCAGTGTCCTGTATATATGTACCGGAAGAAAATACCACCGACTCTGGTTGCGTGGCAATTAAAGTTCTCTTCTATTCTATATTTATTCTATTTTATTTAATTTTATTCTATTTAATTTTATTTTATGTGATTTTATTTTATTTTTATTTCATTTTTGTGTGTGCGTGTGTGTGTACTGTTGTTGTGTATTAGGCCCGTTTCCACCGCAGGAACTTCAGGGTAATTTTACGGGGCCGGGGCCGTTGGTGCGTGTCTCCACCGCAGGAACCACCCCCGAAGGACGGAGTCCCGGAACTTTTACAGGGGCCAAACAAGTCCCTGCCTCGGAGTACTGTAGGTACTCAGAACGACCCCGAGAAACTCCTGGCTGGGGCTTGGGGTTTACTTGGTGCTGATTGGATATACTCAAGGCTGGATGTGACTTTAACAGAAAGCGACAAAACAGCCAGCATTTTTAAAACTCAGCTGACGAGAGTTAGCTCGTTCATAGCTAGAAAACCAGCTGTTTAGCTGTAGGCCTATCACATTTTTCACGTCACTATATCACCATTTAGACTAATCTGGTGTTTGTAAAGTCTATAAACACAATGACTGAACAAGCATTACTATTTCTGTGTTCACATTTTTTAATTAATATCATGGTTATTGTAGATTAGCTGGGCTAACCGTTAGCTGTTAGCCATTAGCAGTGTCTGTAATAACTCAGTAACTCAATAAACGGTCCGTGAAAAAAATATTTTTTGCCAGCAGATATCTTAGTTACAACATGATTGAGCTAGCAAAGCAGTTTTGTGTTGCTATGTGTAGTATTTATTTAGTTTTGGGAAATCACTGCAGCATCAGTGGCTGCAGCTGACAGGGACAGCTAACAGCAGCAGCAAAGCTAACATCAGGATGTCATCTGTTAAAAGCCTCCCGTTGTCGGATACGACATGAAACTACTCCAGTTAGCTCAATCATGTTGTAACTAAGACATCCGCTGGAAAAAATATTTTTTCACGGACCGTTTCGTGAGTTACTGAGTTATTACAGACATCGCTAACGGCTAACAGCATCCCTACTTCACTTGGGTCAAAATGGTCATGCAACAATTACGTCACATCCAGAGCCTGGTAACTTTACAGGAACCTTCCACCTACTCCGCTTTCAGTGGAGACACGGCGGTTGAGAGGGCAGAGCGAGAGGACGTTCCTGTAGTAGTTCCTGCCCCCCAAATAGTACCAGGAACTTCTGCAGTAGAAACGGGCCTATTGTAATTTTTTTATTTAGTTTTTGTCCTGTGTGCCAATAGTTTGCTAGTTGTGCACTTTTACCTGGGCAGCTTTCGTAGTCGCTTTGCTAAGATCCGTTTGGGCATCTTAGCTGTGTCTCTGGACATCTGGACAGCTGGAGTACCCAGAGAAAACCACGCTGACATGGGGAGAGCATGCAAACACCCCCACCCCGGGGGTTTGAATCAGGTTAGCTGTGCCCAGAGGCTTTATTGTCGTCAAACAATAACAAGTGGCCTCCAAGACTGACTTTGTTTTGGTGCTGGGCAGGCAGTATAAAGTCAATTTTAAGGGCTTTTCCACTGAAAGCTGACGAATGCAGTGAGAGTGAACTAAAACTGTTTTGGGCAAACTAAAACAATCAGCTGATTAAAGCTAAAACACTGTATAGCTGAGGGGAGCTGCAGAGTCAGGTGATCATTTACTGTGACTTCATTACTACAAGCAATTGCTTTCACAGCATGAAGACATTTCACCCATTGTTAATATAAAGATAGCCATTAGTTTTCTGTATCCACCTTGCAATTCCTGGTAAGTACTTTTCTTCAACATGAAAGACATGATATCATCTCTTTTTGTATTTCCTGTATTAATGATGCAACGGGAGAGCGAACAGCCTCTAAGTTTACTCCACTGCAAACAAACGTTAAGCTCAAAGGACAGCAACACGATGCAGGAAGTTCCACAGAGGGGTCAGTTTTATTTAATAAATTCATTTGAGCATTTTGTCTTCGTTATTATATGCACAGACATCACTTCCATCTGCACACAGCTTTACTGTCTTGAACGGTACACAATACCTGAGTTTATAAAGTTTTTATGTTTAAGCGTGCAGAGATGTTGCTGGTGTTAAAAACAGCTCTGTGTTGGTCGTCCTGTAAGAACTTATTAAAAGAAAGAGAAGTGAATGTCTAGTGTTTATGGGATCGCACCAAATTGCGTAACATCAAATCTTTTTATAAACTACAAAACACCCTCCTGTGTATTTCTGAAGTGTGCTAACTGCCTTACAGTGTAAATGTAGAAGTACAGTACCTTGTACAGAGAGAAGGAAGACAATAAATCCACTCGCTGCTGCTGCTAAACTCATGGCTGCTCCTCACGTCTCTGTATGTAACATCAGTTCACATACATGATAAATACTGTGTGTCAGTCAGTTATAATAAACATTTCTCTATTCTAAAAATAACAATGTGGTCTGTGAAGACAGTGTGTGTCTTCTGTGGTTGGAAAAGTTGTGTTAAATAGATACTAAGCTGTTAACAGACCTGGCTTCCTTCCTCTTTACATCATTAATATGCATGAGCAGACAAAAGTTTGTAAATCCCCAACTGAAATGATAATGAGAGAGCCATTACTGACCGACCAACTAACAGACTTGACATCCCTACAGCTAGTGCACTAGCAGAGGTCAAAACAAAGCACACTATGAAAAGTATTTTGGGGTACATTGTGTATAAAGTTAGTACGAGGTATGACATTGGGACACTTTCCTTAACCCCTCTTCTCACCTGTGCTCTGTTGTTTAGTCTCAGTCTAAGCTCACACTGTGCATTTCCAGTGTTGGGTGTAACAGTTCATTTATCCAGGGTGGCTGCCTCGCTGACTTCCCCCAGAACCTGAAACTGTCCCAAACTCTCTGTAACTTTGTGCAGTCAGTTTTGCTATTACTTAATATACTGCTAGTCACACTGAGGGTTTAAAAAATTCCCTGCAATGTATTGTACTTAGAACTTTGAAAAAAAGACCTCAAAAACTCAATAAATGAAAATACTGGCAAGATCCATCACAACAACGTGGCAGTGACCAAGCAGAACCACCTTTTTAACAATTTTTACATCTAGTGTATTATGTTGAGTTCGTGCTGTGAAAGTGCTGTCACAGCGTCGAAGCTGCCATTTTGTGTGTGTGTGTGTGTGTGTGTGTGTGAGAGAGAGAGAGTGAGAGAGAGAGAGAGAGAAAGAGAGAAAGACAAAGGCAGCTGTGGTGATCAAAGAGCCGTTTGGTTTGGTCGACAAAACAAAATGGCTGACAACAGAGAACTACAAGATGGCTGAATCAAAGCTGGCTTCAGGTCGGGGGAGTGATTTAATGCTGTCATTGAGTTATTGTTTTGATTGTTTTTCAGTTAGGTCATTGATTAGTTGGCTTCGCCAAAGCTAAGTGTTTAGTTTGCTAATACTGTTCACAAACAGATTCTTGCATGCAACTAATCAATCTCTGCACTAATTCAGACCGTTTGCAACACAACTCACATTCACATAGACTCATTAACAAACAGGCTTTCAACAGAGCTACACCCAAACAGGCATTTCAAAGTTCCCACTTTTTTCCTTTGTCTTTATCCTGACCACACGGTCAGACAAACACCATACAACAAGTCACATACAACAGTCCTGCTTAGCCTGTAAAGCTGTGATGAAGCTATGCCCAGTTGTTACTTTACAGATCCTTGAGGGAATGGGAGAAAGAGTCACTCGGTGGTGTACTGCTTTGTTAGCCGGCAGAAGAAGTCTGGGAAGATGGTTCCAGGTGCAGTCTTTGCTGTGTCCTTGTTCCAAAGGTTCTGATCCGAGGAAGCCAGTCGCTCGGGGTCCTTGCAGAGTTAGACACTGGGTGCAAACTCACTTAGTTCCTTGCTGCTGGAAAGCTAGTTGCAAACCTTGTGCTTGCAAGTCTAACTTTTCTGGTTCAGGTTTGCCTCAGCCTTGAGCGTCGGCAAGTCATGGTCCAGGAAAAAGAGAGGCTGTTAGCAATTAGCCCCACCTTTGATGGTTCAGGACAAGGAGCAAGGGCCTGAGCATCTGGGCTATTCCAGGCCCAGCAGGAAAGAGGTGTGGGCTGCTCCACAGTTCCGGAGTAAGAGCGAGATTTGTCTGAAGGGAGCAGACCTTCGACAGACGCCTGTGACATCACAGAGTCACATGTCACTGTAAAAGTCCTGTCCAATCAAGTTGTGAGACTTGTGTCTCACTGAGGTGTGAGGTGAGACCTCCTGGAGATAGGTGTCAAATAGCTGTCTTTGTTTGGAGAACAAAGAGCATGCAGAGAAGGAAGACTTTAAATGTCCAGGTTAGATTTTACCAAATGACAAATAATCTGTGGTCCTGTGAATCCTAACACAAGCATATCTGTCTTCATCCAGACAGTTTACACAATTTTGAGCTGCTGTACATCACTTTAATGAGCAAAAATAAGCTGCAAAACAGCTGACTAATTTTTACACTGTTTCCTTTCACTTAAAAGGAACTCTGTAACTCTCTATTATCAGGTAGCTCTAGTAAGTCCTTAAAAACTTTCCAGCTAATTCAGAATGCAGCAGCACGTGTACTAACAGGAACTAAGAAACAAGATCATATTTCTCCTGTTTTAGCTTCTCTGCACTGGCTCCCTGTAAAATCTAGAATTATATTTAAATCCTACTGTTAACTTATAAAGCTCTAAATGGTCAAGCTCCGTCATATCTTAGAGAGCTCATAGTGCCATATTATCCCACCAGAACACTGCGCTCTGAGAACGCAGGGTTACTCGTGGTCCCTAAAGTCTCCAAAAGTAGATCAGGAGCCAGAGCCTTCAGCTATCAGGCTCCTCTCCTGTGGAATCATCTTCCTGTTACGGTCCGGGAGGCAGACACCGTCTCCACATTTAAGACTAGACTTAAGACTTTCCTCTTTGATAAAGCTTATAGTTAGGGCTGGCTCAGGCTTGCCCTGTACCAGCCCCTAGTTAGGCTGACTTAGGCCTAGTCTGCCGGAGGACCCCCCCCTATAATACACCGGGAACCTTCTCTCCTTCTCTCCCTCTCTCTCTCTCTCTCTCTCGTATTCTATTACTGCATCTTCTAACTCGGCCATTCTGGATGTCACTAATTCGGCTTCTTCTCCGGAGCCTTTGTGCTCCACTGTCTCTCAGATTAACTCATATCACAGCGGTGCCTGGACAGTGTGACGTGTGTGGTTGTGCTGCTGCCGTGGTCCTGCCAAATGCCTCCTGCTGCTGCTGTGATCATTAGTCATACTTCTACTGTTATTATACACATATGATTATTGTCACATATGTATACTGTCAAATATTAATATATACTTTCAACATATTGTATCACAGTAGCCAGAAATATAATTATAATATTATTACTTTCATTAATGTTGTTGTAAGCTACTGTCATTACCTGCATTTCTCTCTCTCTCTGTCTCTCTCTTTCTGTCTTATTGTGTCATATGGATTACTGTTAATTTATTATGCTGATCTGTTCTGTACGACATTTATTGCACGTCTGTCCGTCCTGGAAGAGGGATCCCTCCTCAGTTGCTCTTCCTGAGGTCTCTACCGTTTTTTTCCCCCGTTAAAGGTTTTTTTGGGGAGTTTTTCCTTATCCGCTGTGAGGGTCCAAAGGACAGAGGGATGTCGTATGCTGTAAAGCCCTGTGAGGCAAATTGTGATTTGTGATATTGGGCTTTATAAATAAAATTGAATTGAATTTAAAAAAAAAAAACGCCCTCAACTGCACTCTCCTGGCTCAAACCCTGCCTTTCGGACAGATTTCAGTTCATCAGCATAAACAACTGCAAATCCCCCACTGCTCCCCTCTGCCAAGGTGTTCCCCAAGATTCAATTCTAGGCCCCCTCCTCTTCATCCTGTACATTGTCACCCTTGGTCAAATAATCCGCCGTCATGGACATTCAGCTCCACATCTCCACCGAAGCCATCACTCCTCCTACTTACTCTACCCTCACCGACTGCAAACCAACGTCGTCAAACTTGACTGTGACAAATCAGAAGTCATCATCATCATTCCCAAATCTCCTATCAAATCCACCCATAACTTCCGCCTGTCAATTGACAGTTGCACTGTGCTCTCCTTCCCCCATGTCCGTAATCTTGGTGTCATCTTTGAACAAGTTTACCCTCTTCTTTGACCAACATATCAAACACAGCACCAAAATAGCCTTCTTCCATCTCAGGAACATCGCCCGCCTTCGCCCTTCTCTCTCCTTTTCAGCTGCAGACACTCTCATTCTGCAACAGTCTCCTCTACGGTTTGTCAACCCAATCACTCAAGGAACTACAGTATATCCAGAACTCAGCTGCTCGTCTTCTCACACACTGCAACGCCTGTAACCACATCACCCCCGTCCTTCATAACCTCCACTGGCTCCCCATCCCCCAACATATCCACTTCAAACTCCTCATCATTACTTACAAAGCTCTCCACAACCTGGAGATCTCCTGAGCTCCTCCACCGGCACACTCCCGCACTCTCAGGTCTGCTGGTGCCAACTTCACCCTTTCTGCATTATTTCCCTCTCTACCTCCCTATGAATTAGTTAATCTCCTTTCTTTTATTGCTGTTGTTGTTCTCTGTGAAGCATCTTTGAGTATCCTGAAAAGCGCTGTATAAATCCATTGTACTATTATTATTATTATGATGATGTTGTGGTAATTCATGTAGGTCCTCTGTAGCCTGGAAATCCAGACCCAAATCTAGAAAGATTTAGGGTCTTGCTATGAGTAATGAAAATGGCCCAACTCGAGGGGCGGCACCAAGCATGCATTTGAAAATATCACTGCACGCAATTGGATAACACTACGACCAATCAGAACAATACACGGGGTGACGTATCCAGAGCTTAGCTACCAGCGGAGCTAACTGGTAGATTAGACTCTTGCCGTTGCTCGCACTGTTGCAATGACCAAATTGACCGTGGGGATCAGAGATAATCAATAAAATGTAGGCTGTAAAGCCACCAGTATACCTCTATGTATAGGCTGGTGCAGATGCCTGTGAAGCTCATAAACCTGCCATACAAACACCAGTTTGTTGCACGTATTCATGGTTTCCCAAGCAGATGCACTGGGATGCATTAAGATCAGTATTTATTGACGTCCATCACTTTTGAGATGCCCCAAACTCAAACTATTATTGTTTCAGGGGAGCTTACGTCTCTTTAAGAAGAGCTTGTTCCCCCCTGGTCCCACCGTAGTTAAACACCTCACATTAACACGATGACAGTTGGAACGATGTATTAACCGAATACTTTTATTCAATAAAATATCAGGTTATTTAAACAATACAAATCAGTACAATCAATATAATAAGTCACAGGCTTAGAATACACACAGAACCACCGTAAATAAAAACCATCTAAGTTGTGTATTGAGAAATTAAAACACTAACTTGATGGTGTTACAACAGAAGTAAAAAAAAAAAAATGGGAAAATGAGCAGAGGAATATTCACAGTGTTTGACAATAACAACTGATGAACTGTAAAAAACAAAACAGGAGATCAGTGACAGATTGTGGTAAAGATATACTGTATACAGAGACATGTACGTGAAAAGATGCTCTAGCAGCACTGGCTGAAAAATGATGCTCCTTCATAACATCTTGAATCTAATTCTGTCTTAGGATACTCAAGAGAAATGACCGAGGCTGGATGTCATAACAACAGTTAATACAGTTTATCGTCTCAAACCTATTATTTAAAACTTTTTGTTTAGCCTGCTTAAACATTGTTTTAAGACCACAGACTCGTGTTGTATTCATACTCTTGGTTTTTTAAGGACTGTGCTGTACAATACAGATGAATCCTCCGCAGGCTCTTCTTGTATTGATCTGTGAATGAAGAAAAGACTTTGAGAATTATTTTAAGAGCTCAGAAAACTCCCAATATTAATCAGAACAGGTTTAAAAAATAACAGAAGGATTCAGCTGCAATAAAATGATGGGAATTATGTTTATGTGGCAAAGAAAACTCTCATGGACTCACTCTGTGGCAGCACCGGCACTCTTAAAGTTAACAACAGAGTACTCCACATCATCCTCATCCTCTTCTTCCTCCCTGTGTCTGTTGGGTTGGTTTAGCCTGACGTTGGAGTAGAGAGGATCTTCTTGGTTTTTAGAGAAGCTCACGTTGGCATAGCAGAGGTCGTCCTGCTGCTCTGATGGTGTTGTCTGTCTTGGAGCTGGAGGAATGTCATACACTGCACCCATGTTTGCCTGTAGGGTAAACAGCACAAAGACAAGAGTTCTTGAGTCCTTAGCTACACAGGTAAATGTGTAAGTATGATTTGTATTGCCCTGTATAAACACAAAATGATCGCGTAGTAAAATATTACAGGGTTAAAGGTGAGTGGGTTGTGGGTCCTGGTTTCAACCTTTATTTCATGTTCCCTCTTGTGGATTCAGGCCTCAATTTCAAAGCCAAATGGTGAACCACAGGTTTGAGATCACTTCTGTTTTGTCATTGTAATTCCTACTAATCACTAGCAGAGGTGAATAAAGTTCAAGGATTACCTGATTCCCCTTTTCTTTACAAAACACAAACATGTATGTGTAGATGAAGAGGTACATTAAAGGGCCAAAGACACATCACCCAAAATATTGATAACATTATCTCCCCATATCAGCACTTAATAATTTAAGACTGAGCAAAGAGGCAAAATAGTATAACAAAGACATACAGCTATGGGTTCATCAAATGGAAATAAACAGTGTGAAAAAAGAGAGGGTGATGGGGGCAGAAATGGTTAAAGGATCCACTTATATTGTGTTCTTCAGACTGCATTTCAGTCATTACAAAGCACTCTGCTGAGTTTAAAATTGATTTTAATGTTTTGAGAACAAAGTTTATAGTCTTCTCAAAAGCTCATGCACAGTTGAGTGATGATTTTAGCATCATACACCTCATACAAGTACCTGGGTATATGAATAGGTAACGAAGCTTTCATTTAATGTACATATTGCTACTCCTGTTAGCAGGGCCAGAGTGGGATTCATTTTCAGCCCTGGAGTTTCATGGCTCAGACCGGCCCAGTTTAGATCACAACCTATTATAACCTGACATGTTAAGTCTACAATAGCGCACTGTTCTCTAAAGCCTTGTAATTCAGTGTATTTTTCTAAAATATTTCCAGTTCAGTGCAATAAGGGTTGCTTCACAATGTAGATTTATTTCAACAAGAGTGCACATCCCCAACATTATTCTTAACAACACATCATTTACAATATCAGAATCTACATTCTGTTCAAATAAGTGTTCACAGATATCCAAACCTTAAAAATGAAATAAAAGAATAAATAAAAATATTAAATATGAAAAAAAAATTAAAAGATTCTCTATTAACACTATCTCTCAGGGTTTTTCCTGGTTTTTTTCGAGACCAAGGTGGCAAAGGCCTGTGGCAGAGGGCATCTTGACAGCTGTACTTATAGATACGGTCCCCCTCTATAAAATACGAAAGGAGGCCCCCACATGCTTGAGCTTTACACTGCTGACTTGTATAATGAGAACAGACATGTCCTGTGATTTTCACCCTTCTATGATTATATTTACCCGTTACAGCAGGCACATCCTGACAGCTGAGAATATTACTGTCAGGTATTGTCCCCCCTCTATTAAATATGAAAGGAAGCTGAAAATCACAGGACATGTCTGTTCTGATGATACAAGTCAGCGGCCCTGAAATGTGTGTTTCTCTTCTATAATACCCATTCTACATCTCAGAGGCGACATCTTTCCACATACGGGCTTCCTTCACCTTTCAAACGGGGCAGAGCTTTGTGGGAAACAGTAGGAGAGATACATCCCGAAGGGGAACCGGGATCTGACACAACACCGGAGGAAACAGTAAAGATTGGCTTTTATTTTAGAAACTAGACCACTCTGAGAGCGCAGACCGCCGCCAAACAGCTCAGATTTCCTGCCATTTTATTATTTTATCCACTTCGCTTCAACCAATCACCACCAAAATTTTATCAGCTTTTCCTTGTCCCATTATCAACCTTTCCTGAAAATTTCATCAAACTCCGTTCAGAACTTTTCGAGTTATTTTGCAGACAAACAGACAAGCAGACAAACAGCGGTGAAAACATAACTTCCTTGGCGGAGGTAATAAGTCGTGTTTTACTTTCAGTGCTAAGTAAAAACTTGTGGAAGCTATACTTTTCTGTCTGTGATTAATTACGGAAGGGATGATGTATAATGAGCCGGTGAATACTGGGAAAATAACTCCCGACAGGGGAATAGAACCAGACAAATAGTCTGTGGGGTTGCGCGTCGGGGTTCTATTCCCTTGTCAGGAGTTATTTTCCCGGTATTCACCGGCTCATTATACATTATCCCGCTTATTACACGGCTAATTATCAGTTAAATAAATAATATTGTCTGCCTCCACGAAGTGCATTAAAACCGACCGGATTCGACAACTTTTGGTGAAAGTTTTGTACTCACCCAGGCTTAGTGGACTGAACCGAGGCATAAAACTCGCGTAAAATGTCATTAAGCATGACTGCCGAGTGTGTATACAAATCCGTGTTCTTTTGTTTTTGGCAGAGAAAGTCCGTATTCTTATTCTTCAGCGGCATCCCATTCCTCAAAATCCTTGTAGCTACTCTCCCAATAAGTTAAAAGAAATGTTAAAATCAGCCACTTCTGTTTGTTTTTTCCCTCGGAAGTTGTTTGACAGCTGCAGTGTTGCAGGACAGCGTCCCTTGCAACGCTGGGCTACATAGCAACTGTGTGTAATGACCATTGCTACTAGCAACGGTCATTACACAGTAATATCAGAGTAATATCAGACCGCTGAATGCCGCGACTGACCAATCAGAATACAGCATTTAATAGAGCCGTGTAATAAGGTGACATATTGTATATGCATGAAACCTCCACTTTATGTAGCCTTGATTCAGTGTACCATGTATCTCTATGTTTTATTACAAATGCAAAGTCACTTAACCATCACTGCATTCTTTATGATTTGGTGTGTTGGACATCATTGACCACTCACAGACAACAGCACTGGTATGTTTTTATCTATAAAGCATTATTTGTCAAACTTCTGGCCGACCTCTGCACCCTTCTGTGTGTCAGCTCTGGTAGTCACCAGCTACGCTCCTCCAGGTGGTTGCTTTTTAATGTACTCTGGCTTTTAACAGATGTGGGGAAATACCTGAACTCTTCTTCCTCACCTGTGCGTTGCCGCCTGGTCTCTGTCTGGGCTCGGGGGTTTGTTTTGAGGACCTCTTTCTTCTGGATAGGAAAAAAATGAACAAGCAAATAAATCATCAAATAAAATGACCAAATAACCGACTGGATTTAAGATGCATACTGAAAAGAGTCATAGAAAAATGTAGCTGCTTACTTGATGAATAGAAAGGCTAATACGAATATGATAGCCAGAAAAATAGCTGTGATGGATCCAGCTGCTACTGATTTCATTGATCCTGTGAAACAGAGATCAAACAGAACAATTAGTTATGGAATTACAGGTTGTTTTGGTCCATTAGCAACTGATAATTACACATTAAATCATAGATCCTCAGACAGAAGCATTCTAAGTAGTGACATGTGAACTGTAGGTTTGCTTTGGTGTCCCACAAGGTGAAAATTATCATACCAACTGCACAAAAATAAGGTGTTTAAAACAGCCCATGTGCCAAAAACAATATTGATGGTCCTTAATGCTTGGACAATTGTGTGTCCAACTTTGACCATTGTTGCACCTCTGGCTAAAGAATTATGTTGGACTTTTTAGTAACAGTATAAACTCTTTGTCTTGGACTCTGGAGCAGCTCTGTCAGCTGATCCCATTGTGGTGATTAGGCAGATCGCCTGACGAGGAATGCTGCCACCTCCAGAGGAATCTAAAATGCACCCATGGAGAGGTAAGGGAAATGGAGGTTGAGATGCTACAGGGAGGGACTTAGAGATTCTGGCAAAATGTCAGACAACTTAAAGGTCCAGTCTGTAGGATTTAGGGGGATATATTGGCAGGAATTTAATAGAATATTATAAGTATGTTTTCTTCAGTGTGCAATGACCTGAAAATAAGAATCTACATAGGGAGTAGGTATTTATTTATGGAGATTGCTATGTTGCACTGCCATGTTCCTACAGTTGCCCAGAATAGACAAACCAAACACTGGCTCCAGATAAGGTTTTCGTGTCAACCACTGTAGTGAGGAGCCCAACTGCAATATGCATCGTCGGGCTTACACTGATTTGTAACGTAAAACGGCTTTATACTTTGTTTCTAGTGGTTTAAATCACCTGGTCTGTTGTTCTGGGGCGGAGGAGACCTTCCCAGATAATTTGGCTCACGGTAAAAACCTCCTGAACATCTGGATCAGAAAAAGGTGAGCACACATTTGTCACACTTGTTATTGACTCAATTTTTGATGGTCATGGATAGAATCTGTAGGATTTTTGGAATACATCTCTGCTTTATGCAGATGACATTGTTTTTCATCAGTTTGTGACTTTCGGGGCGCACTGAGATGGCTGAGTGTGAAGCAGTTGAGTTGAATTTTAGCACGGCCAAGTCTGAAGCCGTTCTACTCTACAACAGTGGTCGGTCCCTTTGGGCTTGGAGCACTTTGCTGCCCCAGTTAAAGTAGTTCAGAAAAGGCAGACATGTTGACAGCTATTTGAACTCTCTGCTAGGTAGTTGAAGATTGCAGATCTAAACGAGGTGGTGTAACTAAAGAAGGCTTGTGCTGTGACTGGCGTGTTTAACTGGAAGGTTAAGATAAAGTGTAAGTGACTGGGCTGTGGGCAGACACATTAGTATGACTTACTTGATACAATAATCAATTGTAAAGTGGAGTTATGCCGTCCTCTCTTGTTCTCAGCTTCACAGTAATAATTCCCACTTTGTTCAGCTCTGATGTCAGTGATGGCAAAGATCGGCCCCAACGCTTTTGGTGAGTCTTCATCCTCCTTGTACCAGGTATATTTAGCTGCTGGCTTAGCATCACTGCTACAGGTCAGATTCACTGAACTGCCCTCCATCATCTCAGCAGAGGGTCTCACTGACACAGAGGGAAGCTTTGGAGCATCTGGAGGACAAAATGCCTCAAAAAGTCAATTCCTAATATGTGCACACATACTATTAAAAGCTGATTTTTTTAAAAAAAGACTGGTTTTAAGCTGAGGGAAACAAGGTCATTATTATGACTGCCACCTACTGGAGGGGTACCAAATAACACATACTGCCATAACGTATCTGAAGCCTTTTCAACTAATTCTTCACTGGAGATCACAAAGCTGTGTTGCAGGTTCCCAACATGGTTGCAGAGCATCTGTGTGTGGACAGGTGATTGCTGGCTGTCTCTCATAACAGGTTGCATGAGAACTACTTGACTTCCGACACGGAGGAGTGAGCTACGGTGTTGCGACGCCATTTTGGCCAGAGTCTGCTGCCAGATAACCCTGCCAGACTGAGACAAGGTCAGCTGATTGTTTTTAATCCTCCAGCTGCTTTTCCCGGACATTTTCAAGAACATTTTTATGTGTGCTTTATGTATTTTTTTTTCCATGACAATTTTTCATTGTCTTTTAGTAAACAGTATTTTAGTATTTTAACTTATTGTTTTTTTTAAGGTCTTATCTACACTACTTGTGGGTTTTTAGTAACTGTAACTATTTTTGTAATAGATTATTTTTTGATTTTAAAATCTACTTGGCATACTCTACCCCCTCTTACAAGTGCACCAACAGAAAGAATAGCCTCCGAAGGTTGTTGTGTGTTGTCATGTCATTAAACATTAGATTGTAGAAGCGTGCCAGTGATCAGCATATCTGCGACTGTGCGTTATCATGTTTAGTGTGTTTCCTTTAATATACCTGCAACATCTAAAATGTATCCAGTTATGCTTTTGCATCCTATGGCTGCTTGAAAGTTGAGGGAATGAGAAGTTGGCCTCTAGTCTGTTTTTTCCCCCATCCTGGTGATCAGCACATCTGGGTGGTGTTAGTATAATATATACTAACACCACCCAGATGTGCTGATGTGTTTCCGTTCACTTCCCCTACAACTGCAGAGCAACGCTGGCACAGAATGTTGTTGTTATGCATAACTCCCTCTGACCAGCACACTGGGAACAGGTAGGTGGGCCTGCAGCTGCAGTGTATTAAAGGGGAACTAATGTTTTTTTCAACCTGGGCCCTTTTTTCCGATCTACTTTTGTCTAAATGAGTGATAGGATGTTCAATATTTGACATTTGACCAGATCCAGTTGGTCAAAATTGGGTAAAAATTCAGACATGTTTGTTGTGGCAAGTCAAAACACTCACTCAGAGAGTGAAAGTCTGGCTCTGAAATCTCACGTTTCCCAAGATTTGAATTGCTGCACGAAGTTACCGCTGGAGTGACCTTACAAACGCGAGGAGTTACTCTGTTGGAGTAGTCTGCAGCTGACAGGGACAGCTAACACTAGCAGCAAAGCTAACATCAGGACGTCATCTGTTAAAAGCCTCCCGTTGTCGGATACAATGTGAAACTACTCCAGTTAGCTCAATCATGTTATAACTAAGATATCCGCTGGAAAAAATATTTTCTTCACGGATGAGCACACGTTTGATAAAACAGAGTTAAATCTCTCGGCATCCATTTTCAAGCTCTCTGTGTGTTTGTTTCCTTGCGGACGAGAAAAGGAGGAGTGCACATTTCCAAGAAGGCGTGTCCTTTTCAAAAATGCAAGAGGCGTTTTTTTTTTTTGGGGCCCGTTTTCGCCGGTGTGTTAAACACACTTTAGAAAGGAGTGTCCCCAGACTATCAGAAGGCGGAGATCTCTGATTGTCTGGTGGCGAGACTAGGGGGAACAAACCTGCTCGCATCCAGCAGTCAATTCTGCAACTTCCAAAATGTAGGGGTGGACTCGCCCTGCCAAACTTCATTCAGTACTACTGGGCAGCCAACATCCAAAAACTCCCATACTGGATGGGTGGCAATCCTGACAATTTACCTGCTTGGGTTTACTTGGAGAAGGCGGCCTCCCAAATCTCTTTACATTCCATATTATGCTCCCAGCTACCCCTCCCCTCCACATCCATTACAAATAATCCGGTTGTGTCTAATTCTCTTAAAATATGGGGTCAATTAAGAAAACATTTTGGCTTGCACAGACCCTCCAGTCTTGCCCCACTACTTAACAATCATGGCTTTCAACCCTCAAGTACAGATTCAGCATCTCCAACTTGGTTTAACAACGGCATAGTAACGGTTAATGACTTATATACAGATGGCATTTTCTCATCTTTTGCAGAGCTCTCAGCTAGATACCATCTACCCAACTCTCACCTTTTTCGTTTTTTTCAAATTAGAGATTTCATTAAAAAACAGTTTCCTCATTTCCCCAATGGCCCTCCTGAAACCCTGATCGATGTCCTCCTGAATATGGATCCAGTCAGAGGAAAGGCATCTCAATTATTAGTGGCTCCATGAACTCAGTCAGTCTGGACCTCGTTAACCGTGTTAAAAATGCCTGGGAAAGTGACCTGGGGACAGACTTACTTGATGAACACTGGAAGTGCATTCTAGACTTGGTCCATTCCTCCTCCATATGTGCCCGCCATGGGCTAATCCA
Source organism: Epinephelus lanceolatus (assembly GCF_041903045.1). Classification (NCBI taxonomy): domain Eukaryota; kingdom Metazoa; phylum Chordata; class Actinopteri; order Perciformes; family Serranidae; genus Epinephelus; species Epinephelus lanceolatus. Next base: position 45,327,646 of record NC_135736.1, read on the forward strand.
ATGCAAAATTCTACATAGAATCCACTATACTAATGCTAGATTGTCCAAAATATTTCCTGATGTCCATGATTCCTGTAACCGGTGCAAACAATCACCTGCTAATCACATTCACATGTTCTGGTCTTGTCCCAAATTGATAAATTATTGGTCAAACATATTTGAAACAATAAGCTTGGCTTATGGTGTGGTCATTACTCCCAATGCTCTTTCGGCTATCTTTGGTGTTCCCCCCAACGCTGGCTTCCCTGCTGACGCACAACAAGCTCTGGCCTTCACAACTTTGTTGACCAGGCGCTTAATTTTGCTTAGGTGGAAGCACATTTCTCCCCTGGGACACAATCAATGGATTAAAGAAGTTATGTATAACACTAGAGACTACACTTGAGAAACTTAGATTTTCCCTCTTACACATTATACCAGACCCAGAAGAGGATTAATCAACTACCCAAATCATCGTCCTTTTTGACTCTTTCTCCCTTGTTTTATTTTATTTTATTTTATTCTATTTATTTATTTATTTTATGTTATTTCATTTTATTTATTTATTTTTGGTGTGTTTGTTTACTCACTTGTCTCTTCGTGCCTCATGACCTGAGATGGGTGAAGGTAGGGGTAATTTAAAAATTGCCTGTTTCACTTAACACTGTCTGTACACTAATGACTGTTGAAAAGCTTTGAAATTCAATAAAAAGAGTTCAAAAAAAAAAAAAAGAAATCCTACGTCATAAGACAGGCTGTTGCCACCGGTACAAAACTAGCTAGCAGGCTACAGCATAGGTGCCAATTCCATGGGTGCTTCAGGGCTGAGCACCCACTATGCCAGCATACCGCCGTGGCCAACTGAAAGAAATGTCAGATTAATTGCCAATGAGTAGGCTTTTCAGCTTTTACTGTTGCGTTACACCACGGGACCAAAGCACCTTTGGGAGGAAAAAAAATGTGCAGCAACTCATTAAAAGTTAAAGGGCACATGGCTGCAAGAAGCAACACTTTCCTCTTGAAGAAGTAAAGTCTATGGTGAGGGAAAAACATGTAGCTGTGTGAGTGTTGATGGTTAATCGGTGCTGTGTGCTTGTATGGTTCCTGTGCATGTGTAACAGCTTGAGGTAGCCTGTTATAACTTATGTGGTTTGTTAACAGGCAGCTTGTTGTAGCCTGCACTGTTCTGTTGCATTCCTTGTGAGTGTAGCAGCGGGTTTCTGTGTTGATTTGTGCACTTGGCCTATGATTTGTCCTCATGTGAGCCTTCTTATGAAACAGTTATGGTGGCATTAAGTTATTAAAATCCAGGAAGAGTAAGGTTATTTAAGTGTGGGAGTGGCCTATTTGAATCCCTTTTGTTGGAGACCATGCTGCAAAGTGAGTGTGTTTGCTGATCCTGTGAGTTTATTTATCTTCTTTAACTTTAGCTTATATTGTAGTTATGCTATGGAGCGTGTGAAACAGAGTATGGTGAATGTGCCAGGAAAGGTAGTATTGGCACGGTCACAACCTGGAGCTCGCATAAACAGAGCCTGGGTTTGTTGAAGGTGGCAAAGCACAAACTTCTTGTGTTTATTTGAACTTACTTTTCAGTGCATTTCATGGTGTGTATCATCATATTTTGTTTGTGTCAGACCAGCAGAGGTGTTATTTCAGTGTATGGACACCATCGCTAAAACATCAGGACCATGGACAGAGCTGTTTGTTGTGTGTACAGAGCCACGCTCATGTAAACTATTGACTTTTCCAGTCCTGTTGTGTTTTTCCTGCTGATGTATATGAGCCAGTTAGCTTGTCCTGAGAGAAAATTCAGTTGCTGCCTCTTCACTTGTTTCATTTTTGTACAACTTGCTCCCAAAATAAAACTGCTGCGAGTGCTGGCTGGCTGGATCACAGGTATATTTTGCTATATAGAGTTGTTATTGTTAGCTTGCAGTCTTGTAATTAAAGGGAAATTTCGGTTTATTTCAACCTGTCTCCTATCATCCTAAATTTGTTTCAAGTGACTAGTGACATAGAAATAATAGTTAGCATGTTAGCCGTTAGCCTAGATACAGCCGGGGCGCATAGTAGCGTCAGACCTGTTAAAACGTAAGTGAACGGGCATACTTCAAGTGCAAAGTTAGTCCACTAAACAAGCTTTTTTTCCACAAAGACCGCCTCATATCGTTAGGATAAATTTCAGAGAACATATAGAAAACGACATGTAAACGTGTTGTCTTACCTTACCGGTGTGGTGCCATGTTTGTTTACCATTTAGCTCTGCTTTCCAAAGCGCGGCCGAAATATATCTCGCAAGCTCTAGATAAAGCCCAGCTGGATACTACTCCAGGTGGCGGTGTTTCGTCCTCGGTCACATCCAGACCTTGAAAATAAGGCTGCAACCAGTCCCATTCCTTGCAATAGAGGCATTCCTCTTCTGTGGGGAAGCTCTTCGTCAGTGTATTCTGGCTCAAATAAATAAGGGCGGCCATCAAACTCTGCAAAGTCAAATTCCTCCTCCACAAAGTCGAAGTCTGGCAAAAAGTCAGCCATTATTCTATAAATCTTTCATAAAATAAATGAATGAACTTTTCAGGCTACTGTCCAGTTCTGCCATCCAGCTGTTGCTGCTTGTTCAGGCACGCTATGAGATCGCTGCTTGTTCTCGCGATATTTCGGCCGCGCTTTGGAAAGCAGGGCTAGATGGTAAACAGAAGAGCTTTGTGAAATTGAAGAACGGAGGAGGAGGAGAGAGAGAGGCGCAACAGGTAGAGGACGAGAGAGGAGGAATGGCTGCTGCAAGGCTGCGTAGCTCTGGAGATTGGTGGTGTATCTGTGAATGCTGTGCCCCAGTGCCCACAGAAGAGGAGTGCCTCTGTTGCAAGGAATGGGACCACTTGCAGCCTTATTATCAAGGTCTGGATGTGACCGAGGACGAGACACCTCCACCTGGAGTAGTATCCAGCTGGGCTTTATCTAGAGCTCGCGAGGTACATTTCGGCTGCGCTTTGGAAAGCAGAGCTAAATGGTAAACAAACATGGCAGCACACCGGTAAGGTAAGACAACACGTTTACATGTCATTTTCTATATGTTCTCTGACATTTATCCTAACGATATGAGGCGGTCTTTGTGGAAAAAAAGCTTGTTTAGTGGACTAACTTTGCACTTGAAGGTTGCCCGTTCACTTACATTTTAACAGGTCTGACGCTACTATGCGCCCCGGCTGTATCTAGGCTAACGGCTAACATGCTAACTATTATTTCTATGTCACTAGTCACTTGAAACAAATTTAGGATGATAGGAGACAGGTTGAAATAAACCGAAATTTCCCTTTAAGTTAGTTTAATTATGTTAGCGCAGTTATCTAAAACTGATATTCAAGGAAAGTTAAAAGAGGACACAATACATAACATCCTCAAAAAACAACAACAACAACACCAGACTAGAAATACAAGACAGGGGGGTGTTCTGTCTTGAGCGCCTACTGGCAGAAATATAAATTGGCGCCTATGGGCTACAGTGACCAATAATAGACCTGTACATGAAACTTGGCCACACGTTTCCTCGTCATGGCCCTTTTCAGTGAAGAAACTTACTGCTCTCCTACATGGATCACAAAAATGTGACTCAAAATCTTTTCACATTGTGGACGAAACATTATTTCTCCAGTTTGTGAAGCAATGTGCCGCTAGGACCCCAAATTTTGACAAACCCAAGTGCATTGTAATCAGATCTCAGAATGTCAAGCCTGGCCAGTTAGGTGATTGACTTGCTGTGGTTTTCTACACTTTGTGTTTTCATTTTCTAACAAATGTTTTAAACTGACGATTCAAAAATGTTTTAACTTTGAGCACAAACTGACAAACGAATGGAGCCTGTCTGGAAGTAGAGACAGCTCCTGGTAAGCCCCCTACCCTTGATGAAGTTGCACTCAAATTTGTCTCAGTGGTTTTGCTGACCCACATTATCTGCAGATTTGCCAAACAAAATAATACAGTTACATCTGTTTTAATTTTCTAAGGTTCAATACTTACACTGGACATCTAGAAATAGAGATGAAGAGTTGATCTGTCCATGTTGATTCTGAGACTTGCAGAAGTACGTCCCTCTGTCCTCAGAACTGATGGAGGTGAAATGATAGATGTCTTTTTCTCCATGATGCAGTGTTTGGTTCTTCTTGTACCAGGTGTAAGTAGCTGCTGGGTTAGCATCACTGCTACAGGTCAGAGTCACTGAACTGCCCTCCACTATCTCAGCAGAGGGACTCACTGACACAGAGGGAAGCTTTGGAGCATCTGGAGGAGATGTGTCAAGAGATAACTTAAACTAATTGTGTTACTACATTGGGTACTGGAAAAATAAACTGTGGGTAGCTGTGTGTAGCAGCATTTTCAGCTTTAAAGGTGGTCTAACCATATGATGTGTGACCGTTTCAGTCTCAAAACTGCATAAAACCCAACAGTAAAATCTTCCCCTGCAAAGACTGGACAGAGTCAAGCAGTTTTTTATTTATTAATAAGCTGTTTTACTCACATTTCACATTTATAGAGATGTAATTAGACGTCCTCCACCCCAGCTCGTTCTCAGCTGTACAGTCATACTCTCCAGAGTCAGAGGACTGGATGGAGCTGAAGACGAGCTGTGATTCTTGTCTCTGAGGATGATGGTATAAATTTCCATTGTTCTTGTACCAGGTGTAAGTAGCTGCTGGGTTAGCATCACTGCTACAGGTCAGAGTCACTGAACTGCCCTCCACTATCTCAGCAGAGGGACTCACTGACACAGAGGGAAGCTTTGGAGCATCTGGAGGAGAAATGAATGTTAGAGATGTATAGATGAATTTTAAAGATTAGAATATGTTATCATAGATGATTTAATAATTATTTCTCTTTGTTTCTTTTCAGAATATTCTCATTATTTGTTACTACAGCTGTCCAGAGTTCTGATCCCGGAGCTGTCACAGCTTAGACCCAATAACAAGCCTTTAATAAAATGTAATTTTCAACAACTCTACAGATTGTCCTCTGTATATGACCACCACTAACATAAAGACCGTATCTGTAGAGTCTGTTATGAATACATTTTCAGAAATTGGTTGCTTTATTGTATTGTTTTACCATGAAAAATTAAGATATTGACCAACAGCATCCACCGTGTCTCAGTCAAAAACTATTCGGTTAACTTCAGTTGAGAGCTACTGGCCATGACATCATCATCGTCATTAAATGTAGCAACAACATATTTCATACCTCTAATATTCCTGAATCGCAAAAAAAAACAAAAGAATTTAAATATGTTATATTGCACACACAGTATATCTGAAAATTGTTTTGTTGTTGTTGGTTGTTGTTGTTTTTGTCCTGTCCTGAGTAAACGTACACACTGGAGGAGAGCGCCACCTCTCATGTTGTTTTATAGCACAGGAATAGCTGTCTGCAGGATCAATGTCACTTGAATATGAGTAAGAAGTTTCTTTCCAAATTTTCCTCTCATTCCTAAACCAGACATAGGAATGACGAGCAGGTAGAACACATCGGCTGTGACACTTCAGCTTTGGCCAGGTAGACCTCACCTGCACCTGGAGGTCTGGTTCTGTGAGGATGAAACAGGAATGTTATTTTAGATAAAACTGTCAACACACACAAATGCAAATAACACACAACACATTCACATTATTGTTTCAAGATGAACATGGAAGTAATGAACATATGAATGAAAATGTTACCTGTGACAGACAAAGTGACTCCAGTTAAACCAGTGTAACCAGGGAGTTGGTTTGTTGTGAACCTGAACTTGTACACAGCTGAGTCGCTCTCTCTCAGGTCTCTGATTGTCAGAGTGCAGTTGTTTATATAGTAACTGTACTGTACACGGTTTGAGATCTTTCTCAGATCCACAGGCACATTACCATTCATTTTAGTAAACCAAATTCTATCTTTTAGTCTGTTATATTGTGCTCCTGTTGTTGGTGGATATGTGTAGCTGCAGCCTATGTTCACTGTTGATCCTTTTACAGCACAGATCTCAGTAGAGGTGTAAGTCACTGCCCAGCCATTCTGACCCTGTATCACTGTAACACAGAGCACATCAGGAACCACAATCAGACTCAGAACATCAGGAGACAGACTTTCATTTGTATTGAAGGAGCTTCAGTGTGTGAAACTTTATTTCTAAAAACTACTTATGCTTTCATGCCATCACACCTTCAGTCTGTGAGTATACGTTTACATGGACATGAACAACCCACTTATGAGGCTTATCTCAGTTATGATCATGCTCAGGACTTGGTGTTTACATGAGTGCCGAGATGCTGGGTTATTAATTTTTCCTGTGCAGATGAAAAATACCAGTAACCCGGTTACCAGTTACTGTAAAATAAATATATCCCAGGCTTTTATTTGCTTCAGTCACTGACCTCAGTGTATATTTGGGACAGGAGTCTATATGGGATACCTTTAATTCCTTTCACACAAAACTCTTGTTCAGATGGGAAATGCTATCAAATGGCTTATTCAAAGCAGTATGAATATTACTTGTTTAAAAAAGAATTTATCAAATAACATCAGCCACGAATCATTTCTTTATTTATTTATTCAGCAGTGCATGAGGCTGGCACCTCTATGCCAACTGAATACACTGAGACAGACAGACAGACAGACAGACAGACTGTTTTACAGCACCAAAGGATTACAGCATCCAACATATCAACACATCACCTCTCCTCCTCTTCAAACTTAACAGCTAATTTCATTTCTGCTCTAACACAAACAGCTGTCTGCTCTGTGGACATCCATGTCTCTCTTTCTCTCTCTCTCTCTCTCTCTCTCTCTCTCTCTCTCTCTCTCTCTCAAACATACACACATATACTACTTAGTTACACACCTAACAATTTTCGGAAAAGCTTATAAAACTGTCCTCCACACTGAAGCCAGACTGTCACTGCCACTACGTATAGGACAGGGGAGCAGTTGATCAAGATACGCAGCCTCTTCCATTGCTCCCGAAATGAAACGCTGTCGCTGCCGTCATTATTTGTATTTCTGTTACGTCATTTGGCTGAAGCTGTGGCAAGACAGTCAATAACTCAATATCTCAATAACCGAGATAAGGTGAATACATGCCACAGTATCCTAGTTTATTTTGAAGTACTCCAGGTAGCATATTAGGATTTCATATAAACATTTCCACGCTAAAACACATGAACGGGATACTCCAAAAACCTGATCACAAACAGGTTACTCATGTCCATGTAAACGCACCTATTGTAAGACAAAGATAGTCTAACAGTAGGCCACCAACTTGTTTTTGTGCCAGGGCATATGGGCTAACTTTGCAAAACTCAGACAGTTTACTGCAATTTTATCTTAACCCAAACTGAACTTGTAACATATTCTGTGTCATGTTTTCCTTACATGTTACATCTGTGTCAGGGACTTTTTTAATGGGTGTATACTGTACTGCTTTAATGTTGGATCTGGTTTATGCCAAAGTGAACAGAGCTATGAAGAAATCTACATTCAGTTCTACATGAAAAATCATAATGCAAAGCATTGGTCAAAGATGAAAACATGATCTCTGCAGTAAATATCTAACTTCACCGAAGCAAGACATCATACAGATGGTGCAGTAAAGGAACAGCAATGTACTGAACCTGTAAACTTTAACAGTGTATTAACCTAACAGGAAAATAAACATTTAAGATTAGATATTAGAAGGGTGTGGTAAATAAAAAAGAATCAGCAGAGTGTGAATGGAAACTGTAGAGAAATGCAGAACACTGAGGTGTGGGCAAATAGTGTGACATGTAGATAACAACTTGTTCCACGAAGAGATATAGCCACAACTACTGATGTTAATGAAAAAAAAGCCCCTGAAATTAACCTTGTCTGAAGCAGGGGTCTGCTTCAAAGGTGAAAATTAAAGCTGTACATGGCTGTATCAGGTATTTTTGGCTAGTAATTGCTTCCAAACATTAACACAAACAAACACAATTCAAATTAATCTTAATAAAAATATAATTAACTAAATACTTTATTTTAAATTTGCTGCTCTGAAACACAAGCCCCTTTTACACTGCCAGATGTTCAGCGAATGTTGGGCCGTTTTGCCGGCAAGCTGCGAGCGTTTATACACACAGAGCCGGATTGACGAGTTGATCCGAGGTGCCCAGTTTTCCGCCTTGTAGGGTAGACATATTGGCAGAACCTTTTTGGTTTTAAAAGAGCGGGACGGCCCTCCGCCACAGGATGGGCTGTTGATGACTTGTGAGAGGAGCTGTTGACGCCACACGTGCGACCCACTGGCGGTGGATAAACAGGAAACAGCTGATAGCAAGAATTAGCGAGCAGCTAGGGAAACACAAACCTGACAGACACTGTAAAGATGAGCAACTGGGGAGACAAGGAATTGCACGCCCTCCTTGTCCTCGCAAACAAAGAGGCCATTAACCATCAGATGACGAGGACGGTAAAGAACGGGCCGACTTACGAGAGAAACGCCCAAGGACTGACCAGCCGCGGCTTCCCTCCCACGTCACTGTTTACGTCACACACTGAGCTACACGTTTTGTTACTTGCTCACGCCCCCCATTGCCCCGAAAAAGGCACATTCTGTATAAACAAAAGTAGGTAGGCGGCATTTTGCTGCACTCCCCGATTTTGTTTTTATACTGCCAATGCTGAAAGAAGACTGATTGGGCTTTCCTTTGCACAATTCCTGTTTAAAAAGGGCTAAAGGAATCTGAATTTGCAGCATCTGGTGGTGACTCTATGACATACTATTTACTGTAAAACTAATCTCATTGATAGCTTTTCATGCAAAAACAAATAAACCAATAGGCGAATTCTCCTTTCAGGGTTCAATTCTAGGCAGCAGTACACCCAGCCTGAAAAGTTTATGCATGTGGGATCACTAAGGGTTAAAGTCCTTGTTGTTTAAGTTTAATTCCTTTATTAATCCCCCTGAGGAGAAATTCAATGTTTTCACTCTTGCTTGTCAATTACACACAGGTCCAAAAGACACACACATGCACACATGAACAGGACCTATACATGCACAAATTGGGGAGATCTCAGAGTGAGGGGGCTGCCCTTGGTGAGGCGCCCCGAGCGGTTGGGGGTTCGGTGCCTTGCTCAAGGGCACCTCGGCAGTGCCCAAGAGGTGAACTGGCACCTCTCCAGCCACCAGTCCATGCTCCATATTTTGGTCTGGACGGGTCTCGAACAGGCGACCCTCCGGTTCCCAACCCAAGTCCCTATGGACTGAGCTACTGCCGCCCCAGAGTCTAATGTTGTTGAGGAAACCTGCATGGAAAAGGAGCTTGGCGAACTGCTTTAACATGTTGCATGTTACACTAACATGCCTTCTCACTGAAGAAACCATCTGGCTTCAAATCTACAGTAGACACACTTAAAGCAGTACTGATTGTTTTTTGGCCACTCAGGGGCAGTGCAACAAGCTGTAAACACAACATGGACATTTTGTCTCCTTATAGATTTGATCTGGAGAGTGTGTTAGCAAACAGTTACACATCCAGCACACACAGAGCAACATTAGCATTCATTTAGAGTCGTGTTTCTGGACATCTGATGAATGTTTGTACAATATTTCCTCTTGTTTTAGCAGCTAGATGCTTCAGCATGTTCACCAGCTTTGTGTTGGTGCTGGGCACATAGTGCACAGTCGGTTCTAAGAAATTTTTCACTGAGAAAAGCTGAATGGAGCATCGCAGAGCCACAGTGTCTCCGGTTCCACTCCAGCCGCGGGACTTTTGTTGCATGTCATAATGCTTTCAATTTCTCATAAGCCGCTTGTACACAGAGACTGTGCGACAGAGCCTCTATGAAGCCCCTTCACTAAGCTGCCTCTGCTATTTATACAGACCCAAAAAACAGCGGCATCATGCCACCCCAGCATGTGATTTGAGACAGCATGCCAGCGTTCTGGAAACAAAAAACAATAACAATTGCATAACATGGCAATAACAATCATTAACCATGCCTGTTATACGGCAGGTTGTCTTGTCTTTTGCTCAGAGGGGAAGGAGCTCCAGGACTTCATTTTTTCCCAATTTGTGGACAATTTCGGCTGCTGTATTTTTCTTTGAGTTAGCTGCTAACTGCTGTTAACTGCTTGTTACATCTCCCAGGGTTGGGTCGCACACATAACACGTTGTCGAAACATCACAGCCGTCCAGCCTGTGGTCCGGTCCTCCCCTTGTCCCTTTTACACAGACTTCAAGTTGCAACTGTTGCTATCCATCCTCCACATTTTCTGCTAGGTAGCCGACATGGCCTCAGCAAAGAAGCATAACGTCGACAGCGAGGGCCGCTGCTTTGAAGAGTGGTGGACAGCTGACCACATTTTCTCTCAAAGATGAACAGTTTTGTTCTCTCGTGTGTGTGTGAGTATCTTTTTCATAACCTATGTGATGCGAGTGGCAGTTGACCCCCAGGTATTTCCACATTATCTAATCTAGCCCTGTTCAAAAAGTTTAGACACCCCTTTTGTACAGGTTTATGAAGGCTACTGAGTTCGTTTCATTTTGCTAAAAGAAAACAAAGTCAAGGGGCATCGGTGGCTTAGTGGCAGAGCAGGGGCCTGTATCATGAAGCAGGATTAATGTCTTAGCGAGTTAACTTCAGGGTTAACCCTGGGTTTTTTTCCGTCTCACGAAGCCGGTTCAGTTCTTATCAGGGTAGATCACCATGGTAACTTACTCTGAACGGCTATCCTGCTCCGGAGCAGGGTAAGTTCAGGGTTGAATCTGATCCTATAAAAAGCACCACCCACTGGCCAATCAGCTGTTCGGAAAAAAATGACTCCGCTGACAGAAATGCAGCCCAGTCATGATGGGAAGTTTAATTAATTTGATTGATTTTGATTTGAAAGTTTATTTTGAAAAAAGAAAAAAAAGAAAAGAAAAGAAAGCAACAACAACAAACAATGAAAAGATTGTTCAAAAAGGAGTGAAAGAAGTCGAACTTTCATCCCACCCCTTCATAAGAAAGAAACTGATCATTTGCGGACACTTAATAGCACCATTAATTAGTGCCAACATTTTGTTTTGTTGGAGGAAATGATCCCTGTTAAAGATAATGGGCCTAATTGACAGCTTTGCTGCTGGAAATGTGGAAAGTAGCCTATCATGTCTACACTTTATGATGTTTGAGGAATTTTCCTTTTTGTTTTTTAAAGAGGGAGACTAGGTATATTTTTGCGCAGCTGTTAATTTCTAACACAGCTCAATATCAGGATGATTTTATTCAGACTATCAGTTTGGTGTTGATATGATTTAATTGTGGCGTCAGCTTTAAGCTTTATTGTAGCATATATAACATTATGACAGAGAAGACCAATTTATCAGATGCAATGATGTTAGACGATAATTGTAATACACGCAATTCATCTGCGCAGCATTGATTTCATGGGATTCAAGGGTGTGATCAGTGTCAGACGTACAGGTACAGGTACTGTAGCTACTTAAACCAGTGATGAGTAATTTAACCTACACATCATTTTATTTGCTACCTTGTTTTGTCTTGATTTTTCCCTCTCTCCTCCTCTATTTCTTCTTTCCTGACCTGTTTTTTTTTCTTCTCTATTATGTGATTTCATTGATGTTTTGACAGGGGAATTTCTTTGATTAGCTTTTAGTGGCTTCTAACCTCTCTGGTACTTTTCTTTTTTTAATCTTGTAAATGTTATACTGTCTGTTTTTAACATTATGTGCAAATAAACTAATCTAAACTAAAATTAACATTATTCATCCCGTTATGCGTTGCCACACATGTTTCCTCCTCCTGCAGCTGCCATGGTGTTGGCCTTTTCTGTAATGTTGCTTTCCTCCTCCTCATATTTTAGTAGAATTAATCTCTGATCCTCACATGAGAAATACATTTTTTCCCCCATATATGGCGCTCTGTGAGGACGCTCTGTGAGGACGCGCTTCTCTCATGATTGTGATTGGTCCGCTGCGTGCGCGTTCACGGCTCTTGATAAAGCAACCCTGGGTTGAGTTACCGAGTAGATATCCAGCGTCGTGATACCGATTATCCTGATTGCCATTGTTAGGGTTAGTCGACCCAGGATAGGTCTGGGTAACCCAGGAAAGGTTGATCTCGCTTCGTGATACAGGCCCCAGGCGCCCCATGTACAAGGCTGTTGCCACAGCGGCCCGGGTTCAAATCCAGCCTGTGTCTCCTTGTTGCATGTCATCCCCCCTCTCTCTCCCCCCTTTATGCTTACCTGTCCTGTCCATTAAAGGCAAAATGGCCAAAAAATATCTTTAAAAGAAAACAAAGTCAATAACAGTAGCTTGAGGTTTAAGAAAATTAACTCGGTTCAATCAAAATATGCTCAAGGGTTAAAATGAAGGCCTTTTTGTCAACCACCCCTGGATACCTGTCCTTAACATCCCAAGGAGGGCAGACACACTTTTGCCTCCTGTGCTAACTACAGCTAACAATAGCACTAACTGATAGGCCAGAAAATTTGCTTTCCAATCACACGTTTTTTGTATGTGGCATTGGCTCGCTAAAACCAGTATGACGACGACAACAACAACAACAACATCACTCTACAACTGAGGGGCCCAAACAGAGAAGGCTACTACCAGAATGACCTACCAGAAGATCACAGGTTTCATTCAGGCTCATATGGAGGTCAGCACCTTCCTGTGTATATCTGAAGTGTACTAACTGTCTCACAATATGAATGTAGATGTACAGTACCTTGTACAGAGAGAAGGAAGACGACAAATCCACTTGCTGCTGCTGCTGCAGTTGAACTCATAGCTGCTCCTCACGTCTCTACTGAATCACATCAGATCACGTACATGACAAATACTGCGTTTCAGGAAATAACAATAAACATTTATGTATTCTAAAATGAGGATGTGGTCTGTGAAGACAGTGTGTCTTCTGTGGGTGGTGTAGATACATTAAATAGATATCAAGCCGAAAGTCTGGCTTGCTTCCTCTTTACATCATTAATATGCAGGTGCAGACAAATGGCTGTAAATCCCCAAACTGAAATGAAGAAATGATTCTTACTGTTGTTTTTCAAATGACGCATTAACGTCTTAAAATATAGTTTATGGAAATGACAGTGAGAGTGATTTTTGTTTTTTTTACCTTGAGCATTTTTTTGAGAGTGTTTAACAGTGATCCTCAGGGTAAGTGCAGAGAGAAAGTTTAGTGTTGAGAGCAGATGTTAAGGTGTGGTTGGTGTCTAGTACATCATGGCTTCCTGTTTGAGCGTCTGGAGGAGTTGTGGTCTCATTCAAAGGGGCATCAGAGGAAGAATGTGCTAATACTTACCACAAACCTGCTTTCATTATTACTGCAGACAGCTGGTGCACTTATTTAAATCAAATAAGGCTGACATGATGCATGAGAACAACACCATAAAGTTAGTCAAATCAACAATGTTTAGACACTGTAACAATAATAATAATACATTTTATTGAAAAGGTACCTTTCAAAACACCTTACAGAGCATAAAATAACATACAGAACATGAATTGTGAATTAGGCACACACACACACACACACACACACACACACACACACACAGATCATAATAAAATAATAAAACTATGGATGAAGCAATAAAGAAGATGCAAGACAGAAACTCTAACTAAGCACTGATAAGCAAAACAATAACAGAACAACCCAGCAATATAAAACTATTATCCATGAAGCCAAGCTGATATAAGGCCCCCCACGATGTACCACAGCTGGCTCCTCAGGCCCCCCATGTGCCGCTGCCGGCTCCTCAGGCCCTCCATGTGCCTCAGCTGGCTCCTCAGGCCCTCCGACGCTTCCTCCTCTTACCTGGCTGTATTCAGTGTGCGCCGTGCATCCGGGCAGTTTATATAGAGCGCACATTGAACAGTAGCACACGGTGAGACAGCTGCGGTCAGCGGGGACAGAGGGAATTCTTCAGTTGCCCCCAGATTAGCTGGCTAAGATGTTTGTATCAAGGTTGGAGTAGTCACAGCTGGGTTGTTGAATCAACCTGGCCACAGACCTCAGGTATGGTTTGCCCTTGACCATGACCTCAGCAGCCCAGGCACGTTGGTCCCTACTCCAAATTAGCTTAATTATCAGTCCCACTGGCCAGAGAGCTCGAGGCACCTGAGGGTCCACAATCATGACCATCTTGTCCTCTGTCAGATCCTCCACTCGTGTCTTACATTTTCTGCACTCCTGCATCGCGGGAAGACAGCAACGGATAAACTGTGCCGAGAAATGGTCAGCCATGATCTGACAGTGGCGCCAGCGCCACGTGGTAAATTGCTCACAGTAGAGAAGAATCCTGCCGCTCCATGGGATGCATAGTGGGGGTTACAGGATCTGGATCAGTCACATATGAGGACACGTAACCCAGGGGCTTGGTGTTCAGGATGCCTCCCACCTCTATCAGTTGGGTGGACATGAAGTCCTCAGTGATAGTTAGACCCTTGACCACACTTTGGAGGTGCATGGGAGCGTGAAATTCGGTCAACCAAATTGGCCTTCCAAGTGGTGGATAAGGCCTGTCCACTTATTAGTCAGGTGGTAAACAATGAAAACACTGCTTAACGCCTACAAAATGAAATCCCCAGTTTCATAATAAAATGACACAGACAAAACCTCATAAAGACCTAGAATACCTGCATGGGGTACAGCAGACCAGAAAAAAATGTACAGAAAGCGGATGTTGTTATACCACATATAAGCAGTGGTTTGTGGTGCTGGGTTCTGGTTTCTCCTGTGTCGCCATCCTGACAACTTCGCAGAGCTTAGAATGAACACTACTGACACACTTACCAAATTTCCACTTAATGCTGTGTTGTTTTAAAACTCAGTAACTCATTCTGTCAGACTCTAGCTAGACTTTGTGCAACATACAGCAACACCTCCTTTGAAAGGAGACGGTAGGCAGTCACAAAGATTACAGAAATATCTTTGTACCTAATCGCAGTCACTCTAATTTCTGTTTCTGTGAGAATAAAAAAAATTCTCAAATCACAGCCATGATGAGAATTCTGGTTGCCAACGTGTAGGTAAGAGACTGTACAGGTGATTGGCTGCTTCAGAAAACACACAGCGGACATGTAGTGTGCAGGTGAGTCGTGGCAGGCTCTGGAATGACAGGAGAGGTAAAAACATCATGACAGATGGAAACAAATCATGTTCAATAAAGTGAGAATTTCACCTTTAAGTCTCAGTTTTTTGAGAATCTTTAATTGAATATCTATATATAACAAATCCACAGACGAATATTTCCAAATTAAATGTTAAAAAAATGTTATATAGTTCATTATAATGTTTACACTGCTGACCATCTTAGTTTAGCCTGTTCGCATGCCAACATTGGACACTGGACAAAGGAGATCAGGAGATCAATATAATCACAATTCGTCCTCAATGAATAGAAAAATAAAGAAAAAGAGTCAACGTCATGGTGACACTAGAGGAAACATCAGGGGATGACTTCAGTCTGCATGACAACCTGAAGGATACCTCGTTTGGGAACCAGGAATGTCTGTACAAAAACACTTGTGCCAATCCATGTGAGCTATGAAGAAATTTAACATAAAACGTGACTTAAATTTGACCTGCTGGTGACACTAGACTTTAAGTCAGGGGAATACCAAAGCTATTAGAATATATCCTGTAGGGACCGTGAATATCTGTAGCAAATTTCATAGCAATCCAAAAAGGATGTTGACATCTGCACCACAGATGTCAACATCTTTGTGGGTCTAGACAAGAAGTCAGTAGGATTCATCCTCTGACGGCCGTGAATATCTGCACAAAATGTCACGGCAAACCATCCTGTAGTTTGTGGGATATTTCCTGACTGACCAACAGACTTGACGTCCCTTCAGCTGAGACTGGGACACCTTCTTTAACTCATCCTCTCACCTGTGCTCTGTTGTTTAGTCTCCGTCTAAGTTCACGCCGTTGATTAGGGAACCTGGATTTTGAATAAATGAAAAATTAAATAATATAATACATATTTGTATTGAACATATGGCTTTATTATGAGCATTCATCGATAAAATAATAGTGATACTCACCTAATCCATAGGACAACAAAGATGAAAACGATGACCAGGAGGAAAGGGGGTAATATTACAATGTGTGATCTCGATGCACCTGTGACAATAATCAGACAGAAACAGTGACAGTTTATTACAGGATGTTTGGGTCCGTCAGGCTGCTCTGCCGTCTGTTGGAGTGCAGTTAGAAACGGTACAATTTCGTGTGCTGTGCCCCTCCCTGGACATTCAGCAGAGTGTTTCTGATTGTAAACGATTTAGCATTTAGGTAACGTACAGTAAGTGATGCAGACAGTCAGCTGATCACTGATCAGTGATGCTGTTATCACCCAGATTTATCAACAGTAAAGGGTTTGTGAATTTAATTGTCAATAAGACTTAAGGGTTTGCAAGAACTTTGTTAATTAGGGTACTTTCACACATGGTTTGTTTGGCTCCATAGCCGTAGATTCAGGTATGGAAAGTTTTGGAAGGGAAGAGACCTCTGCAGATAAATCGGCTCACGGTAAAAACCTCCAGAATGTCTGGATCAGAAAAAGGTGAACACACGTAAAATTACAAGAGAGAAGGGGTAAGTAAACAATAGGTTGTTGTGGACGAGCCCTGAGATGCCGAATAGCTTCAGAGATGCATTGATTTGTAACTTGGAACTGCTTTATTCAGTGTTTTTAATGATTCTAACAGCTGGTCTGTTTGTGCTGCAGAGGAAGAGATCTCTGTAGATAATTCTGCTCCCAATGAAAACCTCCTTAACTCTGTACACTGAGGGAATTCTGACCATAAGTTTTAAGCTGCTTGCAATCTGTAATTCACCTCTAGATGCCACCAAATCCCCCTTAAACTTACACACTTAACCTTTAAGAATGCAACCATCAGGTTTAAAATTGTTTCAGCAGATTGAAATTTTCTACCTCATATTGTGATGATACAAGGCTATAGTTTGTCCTTATTTGACCTTGAAGACGACCTAGTTGCCTGCAACCTACTACAGTTTTAGGCTGCATTATGTTTTCATGAATTGAAGTTCAAATATGAAATATCCATTCTTCTAATAATCATTTCCTCTCCACCCAGTCATACAGTTCTTGATGCATTCTTGGTCTTCATAACACCATCAGTGTAACTAATCTAGACTAGTGCAGGTGGTGCAGAAATGCAGGAAATTTGTTTTAAATTACAATATTTTTTTCAGGGGGACGATGCCCTGACTCCCCCAACAGTTATGTATCTTTCTAAGTTTGCTCGCCCACTTTAAAACAAATGAAGGTAAAGAGCAAGTGCACACATACATAACGGGGGAAATTGGCAGTCCCTGTGAAAGTATAAATCCATAAAACCGATAGTACCGATGTCCAAAACTTCAATAAGATGACCCCAGTTTAAATAAAACTGAAAATCAAAACAATGTGTGGTGGACTCCATGTGAAAATCTGCAGTGTATACAGAAGGTGTGTGTTGGTAGAAAAAAGATAACAAACCTGCCACAGAGGCCGGATGCAAGATGTCATGGTTAGAAGTGTTGTGACAGGCCTGTCCAACTGGATGGTTAAGATGAAATACAAGGTTAAAAATGGCTGTTCAGGTAGTTTAGGTCATGTGAAACACAGTAAGAGGCCAATGAGTATAACTAACCTGCCACAACAATCAGATATAAGGCAGCGCTACGACGTCCTCTTGTGTTCTGGGCTTCACAGTAATAATTCCCACTGTGTTCAGCTGTCACGTTAGAGATGGTGAAGATCTGTCCTGATGTTTTTGGTGAGTCTTCATCCTCCTTGTACCAGGTATATTTAGCTGCTGGGTTAGCATCACTGCTACAGGTCAGAGTCACTGAACTGCCCTCCACTATCTCAGCAGAGGGACTCACTGACACAGAGGGAAGCTTTGGAGCATCTGGAGGATAATATTAAGAGGGTAACATTTCATTAATATTTGATGGAAAGTGGTTTGAGTTTGACTGAATTCATAATGATATTTAAAGGTCCAGTGTGTAGGATTTAGGGGGATATACTGGCAGGAATTCGATATAATATGTGTGTTTTCTATAGTGTATAATCACCTGGAGATAAGAATCATGGCTTTCTTTATCTTAGAATGGGCTGTTTTTATCTACATACAGAGCAGGACCTCTCCAACTGAGTCCGTCATGTTGCCTCTACAGACAAACCAAACACTCGAGATAGGACCATTTGTGTTTTTACATTGGCCACTGTAGTTCTCCTACAGTACACACTTGGCACATGGTAGAAGTTTCAGTTCTGCAACCTCACCACTAGATGCCACTAAATCTTACACACTGGAGAAGGTGATGTTTACAATGAATACTAGTGATGCAACCTGTCTGTGGAATTGCTTTTCATAAATCATTATATACTTTTAATTTTGAAGTGATCTGTTAATGTTTTCCTACTTACACTGCACATCTATAAATAGAGATGAAGAGTTGATCTGTCCATATGGATTCTCAGACTTGCAGTGGTAGATCCCGCTGTCCACAGAGCTGATGGAGGTGAAATGGTAGATACCTTCTTGTCCTTGAGACAGTGTTTGGTTCTCCTTGTACCAGGTATATTTAGCTGCTAGGTTAGCATCACTGCTACAGGTCAGAGTCACTGAACTGCCCTCCACTATCTCAGCAGAGGGACTCACTGACACAGAGGGAAGCTTTGGAGCATCTGGAAGAGAAATTACACATTATAATAATTTGTATTTAAATAACAAGAAGTTGTGGCAGCATCTGCAACTGGATAGCTGATGGTTTTTGACCAAATCTGGTTACCAGTAGTGAATAAAACTACCTTAGTAGTTATGCATTGCTTTTAAAAAGGTTTCACTTACATTTCACATTGATGAAGATGGATTCAAATGTTGTCGCTAGCTCGTTCTCAGCTGCACAGTAATACTGTCCAGAGTCAGAGGACTGGATGGAGCTGAAGACGAGCTGTGGTTCTTCACTGAGAGGTCTGATGAGGTTTCCATTCTCCTTGTACCAGGTATAGTTAGCTGCTGG
Source organism: Epinephelus lanceolatus (assembly GCF_041903045.1). Taxonomy (NCBI): domain Eukaryota; kingdom Metazoa; phylum Chordata; class Actinopteri; order Perciformes; family Serranidae; genus Epinephelus; species Epinephelus lanceolatus. The sequence continues at coordinate 45,346,672 of NC_135736.1, forward strand.
GTTAGCATCACTGCTACAGGTCAGAGTCACTGAACTGCCCTCCACTATCTCAGCAAAGGGACTCACTGACACAGAGGGAAGCTTTGGAGCATCTGGAAGAGAAATTACACATTATAATAATTTGTATTTAAATAACAAGAAGTTGTGGCAGCATCTGCAACTGGATAGCTGATGGTTTTTGACCAAATCTGGTTACCAGTAGTGAATAAAACTACCTTAGTAGTTATGCATTGCTTTTAAAAAGGTTTCACTTACATTTCACATTGATGAAGATGGATTCAAATGTTGTCGCTAGCTCGTTCTCAGCTGCACAGTAATACTGTCCAGAGTCAGAGGACTGGATGGAGCTGAAGACGAGCTGTGGTTCTTCACTGAGAGGTCTGATGAGGTTTCCATTCTCCTTGTACCAGGTATAGTTAGCTGCTGAGTTAGCATCACTGCTACAGGTCAGAGTCACTGAACTGCCCTGCATGACTTCACCAGGTGGGCTCAGTGACACAGAGGGAAGCTCTGGAGCATCTGCAGGTGAAGATATGGATACATATTAACTTTAAGATGGGAATATTGTCAAGAATAGCATGTTTAATTTGAAGATGGTTCGTAATTTATAGATGATTTATCAGAGAGAGAAACATTGTCATTTAGTTTTGACATTAAGTCACAGCCTGAATACTCCTGGTAGTTGTCACACAGATTTCTAGCAGTCTTTGGCCCAATCTTAATCTCCACACTCATGGACCCACAGACTTTAACTTTGAGGTGCGTTCCTGCTAAGTGTGCGAGGGCCCAGGGCTGCCCAGCTGTCTAATAGTCAAGTGTATGAGAAAAATCCAGGCAGGGAGCACAGTCTCTGCAGAAAAAACACCACCTCACTCTTCTAGTGGGTCCTAAGTGGTGATTGAGAGGGACTAGTTCTGCAAAGTATACCTTAAATGACTCACACAGTGAAACAGAGCGGGAATCCTCATGTCCTTTGAAAGCACAGGAGATGTTGTCTCCGGGATAAAAGAAATCTGTGTAAGTGGAAGTTTCCTCGGTCGTATTTTTCTTTCCATTCTTGAACCAGACGAAGGAAAAATGACCAGCTGGACTGCAGCTGCTCCAACAGAACAGCTGTGCCTCGGTATGAGACTGATGGACTGTTTTTCTGATCACCCGCACCTGGAGAGCTGGATATGAGAACAAGGAACAATATTATATTAATGATCATTACTGATCAGAAAGCATCTTTAACCATCAACAAATCAGTCACTATTCTTTGTGCAGTTATAAGTCAAAAATCCTTTTGAACTATTACGAACATTTCCAGTATTCGCATCAGTACCTGTGACAGTCAGAGTTGTACCAGGTAAACTACTACTCCATTCAAAGCTTGGTGTTGTGAATTTGAAGTGATACTCAGCTGAGTCGCTCTCTCTCAGGTCAGTGATTCTCAGGGTGGAGCATCCTCCCTCTGTGTCAATGACCTGAACACGACCTGCAAACTGGGAGTCTTTACTAAGGTCCTCAGCATTCATCCACTGATCACTACGTTCAGGACTGAACCAGAGTCTTGATTCAACATGGTCTTCGGAACTGTTGTACATGCAAGAAATGTTCACTGATGAGCCTTTGACGGCGCAGATGCTTCTGTTACTGTATGTGACTCTGTTGCAGATTTGACCGAAAACACCTGAAACAAAAATCATTTTCAATCAACGGTGTAACAAATACATCTCGTAGTGCAGTAACATTTAGCAAGTGATATTGTTTCCCCCTATTTTTATGGAGTGTCACATGTGACATCATGGACATGCTGGAAAGCAGGTTAGGGCTCATTTATGCTCAACATCAGACAGGGAGATGGAAACAGACGGAGCCTTCTGTCTGTACTCAGCATTCATTTTGTCCATTTTGTGAAAGCTGACAAAATACATGTCTGTTTCAAATATTGTAAATGTCACTGCACTCATACTTCCATGCGCCCTTTTTGTTGGCATAGATACAGCCGATAGATGGCACTAGAAAGCAGAGTCAAAAGTTTCACACAACAACAAACGAGGCAACGGTGGAGGACGTCATAATATTGTGCCTTTAAGTGGAGGCAGGGTTGTAGACAGCGGAGGTCTGTGCTGCCATTACACGTGGACCAAGAATTTTTTTTCACTCATTTCTCTTCACTATGTATTATTATATATTATTGATCCACTCTGTTCCACCATTGTTTGAAGTTCTTTGTCATATCCTACAGTTGTATCTCACTTGAACTACGCTACACTGCCTCCAAGAATTCTGGTGATACTGCTTTGCTTTATCCGTAAGCTCTCAGAAAACATGCACAGATACAGACTAAAGGAATGCAGCGTACAGACAGAGGGCTCCGTCCATCTCCATATCTAATGTTAACTGTAAATGAGCCCTTACAGATACGGATGAAATTGAGCAGCACCACCAGAAACCGTGAAGGCGGTGTAGTGTAGTTCAAGTGAGACATTATCGTAGGGGACGACAAAGAACTTTAAATAAAGATGGAATTAAAACAAATTGGTAATGTACAATAGTATAAATTAATATATGGTGAAAATAGTGAAAAGAATTCTTCGTCCACATGTCGAAATATTTACAATGACAGCACAGACCTCAGCTATCTACAACCCTGCCTCAGTTAAAGATACAATAATATGACCTCCTCCACCGTCGCCTCATTTGTTGCGTGAAACTTTTGGCTCTAACCTTCCATCTATTGGCTGTATCTATGCCATCATAAAGGACATGTGACAGTGTGAGGGCAGTGACAATTACGACGTTTATGACGGAAGTATCTATTTTGGTAGATAAAGGGTGTATGAGTGAGCCTTTAGTAAACAGTAGAAAGCAGCATGGAGGCTAGTGAAAATGTTAGAGTGGTAACTTCTTGTTTATATCTGTAATTATTCAGGCTGTCTCTCAAGTGTCGGGAGCAATTTGGAGTGATGTTTGAGCGCTGTTTGGACTGAGACAGATGGTTTTTTGTGGCCGCCAAACATTGCATCTCGTCGGCTATGGGGCTGAAATTGGCATGTGGACTTGAGTGTCAATCCATCTGGGGGCTGGTTGTGAGGGCAGCAGGCCAAGCAAAGCACCCTTCGGTCTACTCCGGGGCCTCCTACAAGTTGGACGTGCCCAGAACACCTCTAACAGGAGGCGCCCAGGAGGATCCTAATCAGATACCTAAACCACCTCAACTGACCCCTTTTCGACGCAAAGGAGCAGCGGCCACTTCGGCCACTTGTCTCCATGAGGAACCACTCGTGTGTCATATTTCCATAACTGCAAGCCGATCGGAGCTGGAGCTGATAAATACCTGTGACTACTGTAGAGTCACTTGACCTGGGAGTGAATGCCAGTTATAACCTTTCCCATTACACAGAAAAGCCAGATGTGAGTGGGTGTTTTGTCCAGTGAGAAATGAGCTTAACAGATGGATTCTTAGGAGAACTTTCAATAGTTTAAGATCTGACCTCTGAAGAAAACAGGGGTGAAGGGATTTTGGATTACTACATGGATATAGGGGAGTGGGAGAGGGTATTTTCACCATCAGTTACTCTGTATCAGTAATATGAATGTGTTGAGTGAATGGTGCCAATAGCTCCACCAGATGGCGTTACGTTTGCAAAAGACTGGAGTAAACTCACACATTGGAGGAGAGGGGAAATCCTCGTGTCCTTTTACAGCACAGGAGTAGCTGTCTGCAGCATCAAAGTAGTCTGAATATGAAGACGATGTTTCTGTCTGAATTCTCTGTCCGTTCTTGTACCAGATGTAGGAAGGACGATCAGGTAGATGACAAGTGCTGTGACAAAACAGTTTGCCCCAGGTAGAATAGGATCTTCTCACCTGCACCTGGAGATCTGGATCTGTGAGGAGGGCACAGGCGCACCGTTTATCACTATACTGTTCACAAACATGCAAATACACAGTAATTAATATCATATCCTAGATGGGGAATATTTAGAAATAAAAAATGGTACCTGTGACAGATAAAGTGACTCCTGGTGAAGCGATGAATCTCTTCATTGGTCTGTCTTTGAACTTGAACTTGTACTCGGCTGAGTTGGTCTCTCTCAGGCCCACAATTCTTAAAGTGCAGGTCGTCCTGTCACAGTAATACTTTGTACGACCTGCGTACTCCATGTTTGTCCTCAGATCCACAGGTTCTTTATCCTGCATCTCAGTGAACCATAATATCCTCTCCACTGGGACAGAATGTCTTTTTACTGTGGGCAGCTGTCTATAGCTGCAGCGAATGTCCACAGTTGATCCTCTCACGGCACAAATCTGAGCAGAAATGTAAGTCAGCACGTGCCTGCTTTGTGCCACTGTAACACAGAGCATTACAAACACATTAGAAAACACAATATTCACAGTGTGACATCAGATGAGACTTTGATCGACAGTGGTAAGCAGAAATGTGATTTTTTTTTTTTTTACACTTATAATAATATATGAATAATTTTGCTTCTATAAATACAAGTAACATTAAGATTAAGATAACATACAGTATGTAGGGAGGCTGCACAATTAATCGAAATACTGTAAAACTTCAATTAAAAGCCCAGAGTCCTTATACATTTTGAAAAATAAAGGCCTGTCTCTATTAGATGCCTGGTCCAGCTGCCAAGTAGTTCATTTTTATAAAAGTTGTTTGGATGTATAAATCCAGATTGTTGGCTCCCCACTTGAGCTAACATTAATTAGCTGCATAGATCGCACATAGAAATGTAAATATTTGAACTTTTGTCAACATGGAGATGCTACACATTTTTAGCTTGCTTCAGTTCTCCACAATTCAATCATTCAGTTAATTTTACTGACACCATGAGCACCAGAGAAGACCCTAATTCATTTAGATTTACCGCCATGGCGAAAGAACAAGTTATGAATATTGTTTTATCATGATGAAGTGGTGTTGTGTCAGTAGGCTGGGTGCCATAATCTTTGAGTGCAGTAAAATGAGTGTCATAGCTCTTTCTCTCTCTGAAGTGCCGTCTCTCGGAGCTAGATTGAATGAATGATTCATAATTATTTGAAGCCTAATTTTTATGCAAGTAATATTCATACTGGTTCATATAAACAATTTGATTGTGTTTCCCATCTTTGCTGAGTCCCAAATGTACCTGTCCCAAATATAAGCCTGATGAGTCCAGTGATTTAAAGGGATAGTGCACCCAAAAATGAAAATTCAGCATCTCTGTGCACCGCGCTCACGTGTGTGTCGCGTGAGACCAGCGAAAGCACATGTACACGCATGAAGGCGGTGCCCATGCTTCATGGTCTCGTGCAAGCGCCTACACGTGAGCGCAGTGCACAGAGAGGCAGTCAGAGCTACAGGCTACAATGAGGCTAAAAACAGAGTTCAAATGACGTTTTCCGAACAACTTTTTACGTCGGGGCTTCAGGACACTTGGATCACTACAGACGAGCAGTATGGAGATATTTTGTGGTTTCAATTATGTGTTTTTGGACGTTTGAATCTGGGGCGCCGTCAGCCTCCATTAGGTGGAGTTGTGTTGCTACCCCCTCTCCCCTGTGAGCTCCGAAAGTGTTGTGAGGACTAAAACTTCACCTGAGCCTCCCTCGGGTGAGTAGATAATGGCCGAATTTTCATTTTTGGGTGCACTATCACTTTAAGCAAATAATAGCCCGGGCCACTAATTGAAGTTTTACAGTATTATCGAAACCACAATATGGCTAGAAGCAGGAGCTGTCATTTCTTCATTAAGGTAAAGTGTGTCACAACATACCAATTTGAAGGAAGAATTGTGGTGCTACAAAGACTCCTCAGCCTACAAATCATATCTCAGATGTAAGGGAACATGCTTGTTTGGAACAGACCCCAGCAAAAATCCTATCATCATGATATTTGTACTTTTTTCAGTGAAGATGAAATGCAAAAATTGACATTCCCACTAAAATCATGACTCATATCACATTTACAATGTCTGTCAAAATAATGGTGACATGATGTCTTTTTTTGCCTATCTACAGCCCTTATATGTAAACATTAAAAGAGTTGGGCACGTCTTCAACATCCTGATGTAACTGATGCCTTCAGATGAATAAACAACTGAGTCCACGATAATTTTTTCTACTGTTATTGCAGTTTCAGTTATACTCTATAGTCATTCAGCTACTTTCACATCATAATGAATATGCTGTTTCTTTCTCTTAATTGTTCACATCAACTCCTGTTAGATAATTACAAACTCATACATGCTTTGATATATTTGCATTTGCCAATCAATATTTAGTTAAGAGAACACACTGAAATGTGACAAACAGTGGGAGTGAATGCGTTGGGGGGTTTTATGGGTCTGCATCTCATCACACAGCTGTGGTTAAGTAGTAAACTGTCAGTTCAAACCTTTCTCTGAACTTCCTCAACTTGACTGAATAAGTGCAATAAATTAGTCAATGTACCGTACCTGACATGTAGACAAAGAGGACAATAAATCCACTCGCTGCTGATGAGCCCATCGCTGCTCCTCTCATCTCATCTCCGTTTGTTAAAACACACCAACAGCTGGTAAACCGTGTGCCGGGCAAATTCTGTGCATCTACTTCAACTTTAAAAGGATGTGGTTTTGAAAAAAACCCTTGTGTGACAGTTGTGGTTGGCAGAGTCGTTCAAAACAGAGGCTGGGTTGTTGAACACTGGCAAACCTTTCATCCGCTTCAGATTACTGAAAAACAAAACTTAAGAATATTTTTGTGGCCCATAAGCAGCAGACAAGAGAGGACAATCTGAAGACTTGTTTTTACTCACTATTTCTGTATATGTTGCCACAGTTCAGATTATATTTCGTATCATGGCGTCAGTCCCAGATAGGACCAACAGGACTGGATTAAATCAAAACTTAAATTGATTTTCCCTGATTTACAGTTCACATTGAAACTGAACTATTCGTCTAATCAGCAGGAACATGGACAAGAATATAGCAGCCAGGATCCAGCAGTACCTGACTGCCAGATGGTCCATGTCACATCTGGAAACCTCAGGTCTGCAGGCCAATGTCGACAGGCCCTTTGGTAAAATCTGCAATAAGTGGGCATGTGTATTGGTGAATGAGTAAAAGTTGCATTCAAAACCAACCTGATATAAAGAGTTAATAGGTCCTTGTTTTCTTAGCCGAATCGTTGTGTTGGAAAAGTGCTAGAAAGTTAATGTGCAGCATTACACAATCATTGCACATGTACAAAGCAGTATGTGACCTCACATTATTTAGTGTGTGTGAGCTTGTTTTGCGACAAAAATTTTGTGATTCATACATTCGTTCACACCAAATGCAATGCGAATTTTCACAGTTTGAATGCTCGAGTATTTTGTGTTGTGAAAATGTTGAAACAATGAGGGACCTTCCACTGGCACGTCCTACGCATCATTTGTCCCCTGAGGATCTCAGTGCTGATTGATTATTGCAGCACCAATTGGTTGCTGAAGTTCAGATTTTTCAACTCTCGCTAAAAGCATATGACACGAAATCACGCTATTCGCTTCATTCGTGCTGCTTAATTCGCAGTCTTGTGTCACCTGGTGGAAATTCGCATCTAATCACGTCTTTACATTGACTTTACATGTAATTCACTAGCGCAAATTGTTTTATTCACACCCGGTGTGAACACAACATTAGGGATGCACTGACTATAAACTTCTGGGCCGATACCAATGTTTTAATATTTTCATTTTTTGTTGTTATTTATTCACCTTTTTTGGCAGGGATCAGCATCGGTTTTGAAGTAGTTTTCAGCCCTTCATTACATTGAGTTGCATCCTCTGATGCATCGATAGACTCTTTTCCCGAATGTGTCCCACAAATTTCTCTGTTCATCTCAAACACGTTTTCTATTGTCCACGGAACGAGGGGACGCTGTTAACACTTGAGCCCTGCTTTTTAGCTGGTGCAAAATTGACCTGACACAACAATAAAACATCCACCACTGTCAGCGGCGAGTGTCATCTTATTTGCCAATAGGGTGATGGCAGTCAACAAAGTGAATATCGGCTGAAACCGACGTGTAGCCAATAAATCGGTACATATGGAGGTCAGGATTTGAAAGACAGTATTGATTAATCAAAGGTGTTGAATAAACACAAAAACATTTTTATTTGGGTTTCACAGATTTATTGTTTTGTCCATATATTTATACATTTTAAATGCTCTTGCAAAGATATGAAAATAACTCTTGGCTTTAAACAATCGAAGATTGGAGTTAAAGCACCAGTGTGGGATTTAGTGATATGTAGGGGTGAGAATTTGCAGAGCTAAAGCCTCTCTCATGTACCAAGCGCGTAGGAGAATTACGGTGGCTGATGCAAAAACATAAAAATAAAATGGCTCTATGCAGAGCCAAAGTTTGGTTTGTTTGTTCTTGGCAACTGTAGAATCAACATGGCTGACTCGGTGAAAGAGGACCTGCTCCATATGTAGATAAAAAAAAGCTCCTTCTCAGGTAGAGAAACAACAACTCTTAGTTTCAGGTGATTGTACAGAAATGAAAACATAATTATGAATATTATATTCCCTTTCAGCCAATATATCCCCCTAAATCCTACACACTGGACCTTTAAAGAGACAATGTTTATGTTAAACAGACAAAGACTGTCACTGATCTTGGTTTACGTAGTGTTTCCATTACAGTTCAACAAAACCTGTTTATCCAGGTAAATCCTTTTGATGGCAGATCAACCCTCTTCTGACAGAGCAGGGATCTCCAGGCAGAAGCCAGGAGTTCATCTTGTTATTATAGGATCCAAATGGAGCCAAGAGACTCCTGAGTGATGCCTCCAATAAATTAAACCTGTGACTCTGACAGTCACATACATACCATATCTGACTCTCTACCTCACACACACATTCAGCTGTCAGTGTCCTCAGGCAGATCATCTTCCACTCTGGTCACTGTCCTTCTTCTTCCTCGTCTCCTTTTTCTTTGTAAATCCTTCTTTTATGACCTCTGGTGCTCCGTTTGGGAGGGTCAAGGGCACAGTCAGGGTTGCCATGGTTTCTTGTCTCGACCTTGTTGGTCTGGTATGTGTTTGAATCGGCACTTGTCGCCATAGAAACAGCCTGTGGTCCGCCAGTAGAAGCACTCGTCTCCATTTATAGGTGCACAACGTCTGGACCTGTGTGGACAGAACCAGAGGAGAAGGTCCTGCATCATATTCAAAGAAGAATACACAGGCAAACAAATAATGGGATCATAGTGAGACTGGCACAGGAAGCAATCAAGCACACAAGATTAATTTCTGTATGTTTACATTTCGGCGTCAAAAAGATTATACGAAATGGCAACCTCCAGGACCTTAAAATAAAGCCAATGCCGAAGTGCCAACAACTGCAGTTCCTCAAATGGCCACTTGAGGCTGGCTCCAAGAGCATCTCCAAGTTTTGTTGACGTCACCACGTTATCTGGGGCTCTGTCGGCGAGGGCTCTTGGAGAAATCTTGTGGTGTGCACACACAGGTCGTAACGCAGTTGGCGAGACTCCCGATGACAAAAATACATGTCTCACATGTCTCATGTTTGTGAATCAGATCACAGTATATAAAGATGGACAATGTGTCTTCACTTCCTGCTACTTTACAAAAATGAAGCCAAAATATCCCCAATATGGCTGCTGCCATCTTGTCTGCACTGTAACATTCTCTGTGGTATCGGATTCCTGCCCATTCACTCATCCGACCAAGCACACTAATTGGCACACATAGCTGTCAATCATGTCGTCAAACCCACATTTATAGCATCAAATAACTAATTAAAACCAAATGAATCAGAAAAAGGAACACTTGAACACTACCTCAAATTAGGGATGGACGATTATGGCAAAAATAGTAATCACGATTATTTTGACTGATGACTGATTTGACTGATTGAAATCACGATTAATAAACATGATTACAAGTTGGTTGTGTTGCCTTGGGGGGCAGACACCACAGCGTGACAAACTTTGCAAACAATTTCCTTTTGCTCGACGTCCATCAACTTGAAGCCAAAATGTTTCCAGATGACTGAAGCTGTCCTACCTTTCTTCTCAACCAAAGGCTGCCTTTCTGCCATGATCTCAATCGCTCGCTCCACATATTATTGATCCACACACGTCACACGCTTGCTGCTGCTGCACATAACATAGGTGCATTCAGGGTGCTTTTCCAGCACGGGAACTTACATACACACCACGGGGCGCATTAATCATTTTTCTTCGATTATAATGTTTTTATGATCGTGAGAAGCCAAAATTGAAATCATGATTAAAATTCGATTAATCGTCCAGCGCTACCTCAAATGACAGAAACCATCTTTGGGGAAAATCTACTTTAATGCGACTTTGATCTGTCAGTTTGGCCCATCTCTCATCCGCTAACATGGAAGGAACAGGCTTTATGACCTGTACTGCAGCCAGCCACCAGGGGGCAGCTGAAATGTTTTGGCTTCACTTTTCAAGAGCTGCCATATTGTCCATCTTTATTGTACTGTCCATGAGTCAGATCCACCCCTCGCTCCTCCACAGCTCCATTCTCTCGTCTAAATCACATCTGGCTTCAAAAAACCAAGATGGCAATGGCCGAAATGTCTAACTCGAGGCTTCAAAATAGGGATGTTCGATATTGGCTTTTTTACTGATATCCGATATACCGATATTGTCCAACTCTTAATTTCTGATACCGATATCAACCGATACCAATATATGCAGCCCCCCCCCGAAAAAAAAAAGAAAAATTAAATCATTTTAGGTAACTAACATTACACATATTACAAACAAACAAAGATGTCTCAAAAACTATACACCACATCTCCCATATTTTGACATTTTGAGTGAGAGGAGAAGTAGCTGAAGAGTTTGATGTATAATATGTGCATGCGGTGTAAAAGTTGTGTCATTAAAAAAAGTAAAAACCGATACCGATAATTTCAGATATTACATTTTAATGCCAATATGGGCCGATAATAATGGTAGGTCGATAATATCGGACATCTCTACTTCAAAACATGAGTCAACAAAACAATGGCTGACGTCACGGTCCCTATGTCCATTTTTATGCAGTCTATGGCTATTACTGCCTATTACGTGAGCTGAGAGGCATGTGATTTAGCCACATGCTGAAGACGCAAAGTAAACTCTGTTTCAACTGGTGTCAATGGAATTTTCCTGAGAGGATCATCAATAAGCTGTCAAACATCTCTAACTTCAACCAAGATTTATCGCCAGTCTCTTTTCCCTAAAGAGCTAACACCTGCAGAGTGGGAACATTTTATCAAAGAAAAAAGCACCACACAAATGCATGTTATAAGTTGCTTGGTACCCTATGGCAGCTACACTCTGCTGTGTTCCTGCAGCAATGGAGTTGAGGCTGGTGTTGGTCCTTTGTATGGGGGGCAGGGTGCGCTGGATCCAACGGTCTGGGTACCTCATCACCAGCTTAATGCCCCCCAGCTCCACCCCCTGGACAGGAGGAAACAGTTGATCAAAACTTAACATTAAGAACAGGATGACAGCTTGTTGTTGCACCTCAAAACTCGGACAGTGACGATGACATCCAACATGATGAAGTTGAGTTTATTGACTCAAAAAAATAAGCCCACGACTCACTCACCTGCAGCTTCTCCAGGGCGTTGGCAGCCATGTTGGCATTCTTGAAGTTGATGAAGGCACAGAAACGCTCATGAAGAACTCTGATGCTCTCTATCTCACCAAACCTGTAACCATGGAAACACAGAGCTTACAGCAAAACCATGTGGCACAGATCTGCAGGCAAAGGGATGCTGGTTGTGCTTTGTATTCGGTGCTAACGGTTAATACTGTCATTATTATAATCATAGTAGCACAACAACTCTTCCATTACTGCTGGTAGTGACACAACTACAACTAGTAGTACTAATGCTTCTCCTGCTACAGCTGCTATTACTACTACTACTTCTATGACTGTACCAAACATACTGCACCTTCTCACCTACAGACCTCTGTAACTACAACTACTACTACCACCATTTTTACTACTTAGACGTGTGAAACAGTTTTTACTGACATATGTAATTCTCATTACACTGTAACACAACCACAAGACTAATCTCCACGTGTCTGTATTAGCACAGTTCACCTACCTGTGATGCTTCATGCAGATGTCTCAAATACTGCTCTGATGATTATTGACATTTTGAACTATGTTTGTTTATACAGTTTATCGACAGCAGATGGATCATAGAAACCTGCTGACTGTCACTTTACAATGCACAGATTTTTTTATATGCTTCTATTTATGTATTCAAACAGGCTGCTGTGAATACCAAAAAACAGATTAAAATGTTTACCCAATATACCCTTGGATTACTCTTGGAAGCAAGCCACCAAAAAAAAGAATGCTTCACAGTCTGACTAGTTAAACTGACTGTCAGTGACACAGTAAATAAACTAACCAACATACCGTGCACCCTTTCTACTACTGCTGCTTTTACTGTTGCTAAAACTAACACCACCACAGTTATTACTATCAGAAATAGTAGGCTAGTATCTGCAAATACTGCTGCTGCTATTACAGTTGGTGCTTTAGATTACCTTTACTTTATAAATGGTATGTAAAGTCCATCTTGTTATTGTAGTTGTGCCAGAATAACTACAGTAGATGGGCTTTGGTTGACTGTCATCATTACTCCTCAAAACTGATTTTATAAACCGAATTCATGAATAACAATGCAATCTTTCCTCACACACACACACACACACACACAGTGTTTTTACATTTTGAAGAGATCCCAGAGCTCTTTCTCTGTAACTTCCAACGTGATGTTCCCAACCCAAAGAGAGCGACAGCTCCTGGAGGACAGACAAGGGACGTAAAGTGATTATTTGTCTACCATTTAAAATATCAAAGTAGCGATGCCCCCATTTATGGACCAGAGTTCAGTATCCACTGATAATCGCTTTGTTGACTTCCACCTATCAGCAAATAAGATGACATTCACAGATGGCAGTGGCTGATGTTTTTCTGTTGTGTCACATTAATTATGTGCAGGCTAAAAAGCAGGGTTGAGAATAATGGCATCCTGTTGTCCGGAGATCTTCCCTGGAATGCCGTCAGGACAAAAGGACGCAGTAAACTCACTATTAATGTGTCAGGGGATGCACCCTATTGTTTGCCTGATAATGCTACATTGTGTACTGTAAATCCATGTTGAAATCACCAAGAGGAGAGCTAATTAATGTTAGCATTTAGCAGCTGGTGACTAGAACTACCTGCTGACGGAGGTTGCATTGAGTTACGATAGATAGTTACGATAGATAGAATGATAGATAGAATGACAGAACGATAAAACAATAGAACGAACAATAGAACGACATAACAATAGAACGAACGATAGAACGAACAGAACTAATGACAGAAAGATAGAACGAACGATAGAACGATAAAACAATAGAACAAACGATAGAACGATAGAACTATAGATAGAACGATAAAACAATAGAACAAACAATAGAACGAACGATAAAACAATAGAACAAAGAATAGAACAAACGATAGAACGATAGACAGAACGATAGATAGATAGAAATGTGAATATATATAAGAGAAATGTGTTAATGCTTCCATGGCACAATAAAATATTGTAAAGGGAATTATGATGTATTTAATAAAATGATTTCTAAAGCTGTTTCTTAATGTTTGTCATATGAAAGAAGCTTATTTTAAATGTTTTTCATAAATTAGTATGATTGATTCGTGCTCAGTCACAGATAGTGTAGTGAAGCCAGGCTTAAATTTTGAAGTGAATACAGTGATTATATGTATTGCTAATACCCATAGAACATACCCACTCTGGTCCTGTTGAGATATGTGCTTCAGTGCTGGAAGTAAAGAGAAGACAGGAAGTAGACATCATGTAATGACAAAACAATAAAGACAGAACATAAATGAGACGTATTTAAAATGGTTAACCCCTGTGGTCTTCAGTAAATTACATATCTCTCTCTGGGTGGCTACACCAGTGTGCTGACACTGTATCCACTGGGACATCATATCAATAAACTTCATTAGCAAACATCTTATCCTTCATCACTTTAACACCATTTGCCATTTACTGTGCATGGAAAGTGTTTGTCTACTCACAGCATATTACTGCAGGTCTACTCTCACTGTGTTTATGTATTGACAGTAGTTTAAGCATGTTTCTGCTACTGATGTCTGATGTGTCTGTAACTCACAGCAGTGCTGCCCCAGCGTGGAGAGCACTTGTATTGCAGTTGGCTCTTACTTTGGGTCTCGGGTGAGTTGATCACCGCCTGAACTGTGGTGAACTTCTCCAGCAGCAGTTTACTCTGCTCTTCCTCAAAACCCAACCTCTGAAGTAAAAAAGTGAAACAGAAAAACTCAAAAAGTTAAAGTTGCCTTATGTATTTCTCTCTTCAAAATCCATTGAAGCAAGATGCTTAATCTAAAGCAGCTGACTTATCATGTCCATATGATGTTTTTAAATCAGTTAGCCCACATAAAATGCTTCAGTTAACTTGAAAGAATAAACTCTGATGGCAGGCAAGCGTTTTAGTTGGTTGTTCTTCTCACCATGAGCTGCAGGACCCGGCAGGTAAAGAGTTTACTGGACGCTTCCTTACAGTTAGGATCCAACTTTAACACCTGTTCCATGGCCTCCTCTACCTCACTGTACCGCTGGAATACACACACACACACACACACACACACACACACACACGCGCGCACCAAACACATTACCACTTGGAAATGTTAGATGTTAGAGGGCACAAAAACAAAACACATGATGTAACACTACTTGATGAAAGACTGAAGTTTTTGAATGTAGTTTTTAATTCATCCATTCACTTTTTACATTTCACAGATGTGAAATTAATAGAAGCTGTCACTGTATTCTGACAGCAGTGCATAACACAGATAATCTATAAAAATGTCACGCTCCTCTGCCTCCTATCTGTGCTCCTAAATGCATTTGTACAAATCCACCATGCCTGAATGAAAACAACCTCGAGGTGAGGAGTCTCTGACGCAGCTGTCAGTCATGTCAGTCACTGCTCATGAACTGTGGTCAAACTGTCAAACAGGCAGCTCTGATCAAATATGAAAAAGATTTCACTGCATTGCCTATTTCTCACCTCAAATGTTTTCAGAAACATATTTAAGTGTACTGTTTAGCTGTCAAATGAGAAAGTATGCTCTGGCCAGTAGGTGGTGCTTGTTTTTTCACTCAACCCTTTTTCAACATGGCAGCTGGATCCCAAACTATCTCACGTTACAGCTAAACTGAACACTAAAATATGTTTCTGAAAACATCTGAGGCGAGAAAAAGGCAATGCAGTAAGACAATCTTAATTCATATCTAATGAGCACTGACTGGTTGTTTTCATTCACATGCGTGGTGTACTCTTCCAAATGCACTAGAAGCAGTAGCAGAAGGAGGACAATGTTTGTTTGTTTTTTCACAGATTATGTGTCACAAGTACTATTGTCATGATACAGTGAAGTCTCTAAAGTCTCTAGAGCTTTAAAGGAAAACTTCTATATTTTTGAAATTGGACTGTATTTTCAAATGTCTTTGTGTCTAAGTGACTAATGGAGACAACAATTTTGATGTTGGTCCAGTATTGCGCAAGACAAACAGGCTGCAATGTGACCATTCAGAGCAATTTAAAACCGACAACTCATGTCGACTAAACGTGTTTGTTTCTGCCACTGACCGGCTCAGATTGTTACTAGAAGTGTCTGACAACATTACTGAAAAGAACCTACAGAGTCACTCAATGTCTTTTTTTTTTTTTTTTACCTTTTGCTGGTCTGTTTTTTATTGTGACAAAGTCTCGCTCAAGAAGAAGTCTTCTTTTAAAATTTCATGAGAGATGCAGGAAAAACAACAGTTGAAAAGTTAGTGAGTGTTGGAGAGAGGAGTACAGGGGGAGAGTGTGTTGTGGTGGAGTACAGGGGGAGAGTGTGTTGTGGTGGAGTACACAAAGTATAGCTTAGTGTTATTTTAAAGATTTTTAGTGTCATGGCTGTTTTCAAAACTGTGGAAAAGTCTGCGAGATTCAGAACAAGACCTCTCCTTGAGCGAGACCTGGTTACACACACTAACAAACAGACCGGATGAGCAGAAGGTTAGGAAAATGGTTTAATTTCTCTTTAGCACCCTTTTCATGATGTTGTCAGATACCTCTAAGAACAACCTGATCCTGTCAGTGGCAAGAACAAGCACCTTTAGTGAACCTTAACTGGCAATGCACAATCTTCTGTAGGTATTATAGCGCAGCTTGTTTCACTGCTGCTGGCTGCAGCTGTCTCTTTTAATACTGGATAATTTCAATAGCTGTTGTTCTCATTAGTCACTTAAGCACAAAAACATGGAAAAATAGGGTCCAGGTTCAAAAATACCACATTTTCCTTTAAAACACAGAATGGAAATGATGTAAAAATCTGCAGTGCATCAGGTGCTAACCTTTAACCCCAAGAGAGCACACCCCTTACGGAAGTATCCCTTCGGCCAATCAGGAGCCAGCTGAATGGACCTCTGAGCATCTGCCAGGGCAGAGGAGTACTGCTCCAGACACCAATAGCAGTACGAGCGATTTCCATAAAACCTGAGAGACCAGAGAGGGTCACACATAGAGACATGTATTTAAACCAAAGTGAATATGAAGGAGACAGAGGAAAATGATGTGGTTCAATCAGGAGAGGACAAAGTGAGTGCAGTTGAGTTTAGGTCAGAGTTCACATTTCAGCTCACCTGTGGTCCTTAGGGTCACAGCAGATGGCTTCCGTAAACATGTCCACAGCCTGGCTGTACTGGCCTTGCCCGAACAACTGAATGCCCTGCTCTGCAGAATGTGCACACACATACAGATTTGCACTTTTAAACTTATGAGGACTTTCACTGACATGATGGATTCCCTCGCACACACTTCAGTCTGCCTGAGAAACTTTCTTTATAAAATCAGTTGACAGTGAGTTGTGTGAATTATCTTTATCACCAAGGACACTGATTTTGAATAGCAATGCTAATTAATGTTTAATCTTTCCAATACAAATTTTTGTAGTTTTAAGCAGCACTGAGATTTACATCAATCTTCATGGGATGTGAGAAAATATGTTTCTTTGTTTTTCATTTGGGTTAATTGACCTTCAACCCTTTGCATGAGCAGCAATGTCAGTACAAAGCATAGTCTAAAGTTCTGGTTTTCACATTTTTGTGTCGGCTGACATAGTTAGCAGCATCTCTGCAACAAGCAGTGTTGGAAAAATGTGAACAGCATTATTAAGTCTTTTTCCTGTTGAAATCACTGGGTCCATTTGTTTAGGAGAGGAGGAGACCTCTGCAGATAATTCGGCTCCTGGTAAAAATCTCCTAAACGTCTGCATCTTGAGTTATTAGAGAAAAAAGGTGAGCACACATTAACAAGTGCTAGGCCAGTGGCCCGTCTCCAACATGCCAAACGGCACCAGAGAAACACTGCTCTGTAATGTGAAACTGCTTTACTCAGTGTTTTACTGGTTTTAATCACCTGGGGCTGTGTTCACAAAGCTTCCTAATGCTAAGTGACAAAATTATAGGAAGATTCTTAGAACTGTAATGTTTTCTCAGAATTTCCCCTTAAAGTTAAGACTTGGTCCTGGTAAAGATTAAAGTTATTCACAAAGCATCTTGGTCCTTAAAAGAGCTCCTGAGGTAAAAAACTATTAGGAGCAAGGAGGAGTTTCTCATGGAGAGGAGAAATGGCAGAAACATTCCTTAAACACTGGATGACCATGAGTAAATGAAATGCTACAGATAAGATTGTACAGGAATAATAATTTGTGAAGGATCTCTTCAAGGATACGCACACATTTCCCACCCGACACAATAATGCTATAACACCAGAAACAAAATGATCACAACACTGAGATATTTGAAAAACTGGAAAAATGCAACAGTGCAGCAGTGATGACTTTGGTCTGTGTCAACTATCCATCAGCAGAGTGATCACACTAACCCCCAAATTCCACCAGATGCGTGTTGGTTGCAACGACAGCGCTGCGACGACGAAGTCCAGAATCAGTCATTTAACAATGCAAGATGGCTACGGATGAACACCAGTTGTTTGAAACGGCTTTGGCCGCTACAATGAACGAGTTAGACTTGGCTTTTTCTCTAAAAGAGGAACAGGAGATAGCGCTCGAATCTTTCCTTTGCAAAAAGGATGTTTTTGCTGTTTTGCCAACCGGATACGGCAAGAGTCTAATCTACCAGTTAGCTCTGCTGGTAGCTAAGCTCTGGATACGTCACCTCGTGCATTGTTCTGATTGGTCGTAGTGTTATCCAATTGCGTGCAGTGATATTTACAAACGCATGCTTAGTGCCGCCCCTCGAGTTGGGCCATTTTCATTACTCATAGCCAGACCCTCAATCTTTCTAGATTTGGGTCTGGATTTCCTGGCTAATATTTCCCTGCACTACACCTTGAAAACTACATAATGGGTGGAGGCAGGCCTGAAGTCAACAGGTCAAAGGTTTCCAGATGTCATTTCACCCCGTTGACACCATGGACAAGGAGATATTAATCATGGAGGTGCACCGAGATGTCTTCCAGCGGAGCTGCACCACTCCGCACAGCAAACGCAGCCGGTGGGTGTTGATGGACAGTGGAGCACGCAGCGGATAACCAGCGCTGCCATTCCGCAACCGCAGTGGAATTCCAGCGTAACAATGACAACACTTTCACTTTCATTTCCACTGGGTGTCCACACCTTGCAGGCTCACAAAGGGTGTGTCTCTGACAACCAATCACAACTTTTAAAAGAATGCATCATACCTAGCAACAGAGTCAGCCACAACTTCTCACTGACGTAATAGTTTCTGTTTCTTCCTTGTTCAGAGTTGCTCTAAGGATTTGCCAAAACCCACTCCTAAACTAGGACTCCTTACTAAAGGTTTTTAGGCTAAGTTAGGAGCTCTCTGAGAGGATTCTCAGAATGTTGGTGAATACGGCCCCCGGTCTGTTTGTTTTGGAGAGAAAGCGACTTCTGCTGGTAATTGGGCTCCCTGTAAAAACCTCCTGAACAAAGAACACTAAATGAATTCTAACAGGGAGAAGTTTTGGCATTCTGCAATCTGCAATCCTCACCACTAGATGCCACTAAATCCCCCTAAACACAGACCTTTAATTCTGCTTTTTATGATTATAGGTTGAGAAGAGCATGAAAGAACAGAATAAATGAAATATGAAATTTGCACAATATTCGGAATCTGAGGGACTGAATGTACATATACAATGTAATGACATGTATCTTGCTCACTGGACTTAATAAAAAGGCACAAGGTGTATCTAAAGGACAACAAACTGATAGTCACCTGTCATAGCCTCCCCCCTCCTTTTCATTTCTTCTGTGCTCTCCACCTGCAATAACAACAGACAGATTTACTACTGTAGTACATGGAGGAGGTTAGGATGTTGGATAAATGGCTACAAACTGGATGAACAGACTGTGTGTGTGTGTGTGTGTACCTGGCTGCTCCTGGCCTCGTTCTCCTTGTTCTCTTTGGAGATCTGTATTACTCTGTTCTTCGAGGCTTTGAGTTTGATGTGGCTCGCAGCGTTGGCCACAAATGCACTGCTGACGTCCCACTCTGGCTCCTGAAACACCAAGAAGTGACACAAAACACTCAATGCAACAGGCTGACAAAATGAAAAAGCATCTGCTCTGACCAAATGCTGATTTGAATATTTAGTAAATCAACACAGGTCCATCTCTGTTATCCAGGTGGTATCATCTCTGTGGTAAGCTGAATCCAAAACAGCTGAAAGGCAAAACTTCCTTAATCAAAACTCCAGCCCAGTGATTTGGACTCAGCTTTCTGCACACATATTCATGGCTTGCTTATACTTATGACTTATCCAAATATTTGTTTTTTGAGAACTGGAAAGTGTTTGTGTATGTGTCAAGTAGCGGTATCTGTCAAAACAAATGTATAATATTAAAACAAATATGATCTCTGAAAGGTCATAGTGCAGGTCGACTGCCTCTGGAGCAGGTAGGAGATCAAAGTCTTGCACCGCAGGTGTGGTCGAGGAGATCTTTCATGGTGCTAAGTAAGGTTATGTTCATACCAAACAAGTTTAGAGCAATTTATAGAAACTCTGCAGTGTTAACGTTGTTAGTTTTAGCAGGGGAGCCAATCAAACGCAGCTAATACAAAATAACTGCACCATGATACCTTAAAATAGAGGTCTTGGTCCTCTTCCATTGAAAGTGTGGTGTGCTTCACTCTGACAGGTATGAACACAAGAGACAGCAAATTATGGAGTACAGGCAGGTCTATAAATTCTTAGTTTGAAGTTACAAGTACAATAACTGCATTTGCTGGATTTTTTCATCCCCTTCACCTCAAGTTACAGGATGACGATTTACTAAGAGTTTAACAAATCTTGTCACACTGTGATTTTTGTTGATCTGCTGATAACTTGGAAGCGTAAACACAAGCCACAACAAAAATCCAAAGTGAACTTCCCCACTCAAGACCAGACCAAGGAAAGATAGTCTTGCATTACAAGCATACCAGGGTCCAAGCTTTTGATGCAACTCTAAACCCTAGAGGGATACAAACATGGGGCAACAGAGTTTAGGAAGGTGGTTCAACACGTTTGTCTGTACAGCGTAAACTAACATGATTTCCTCCAGCCCTGAAATAAGTCTGAGTCTACACCAAAATATTTCTCAATTAACAATTTTAAATCTCATTCATGAGTGATAAGGAGTTTTGTAATTTACGAACTTTTCTTGTGTCAAATACTAGTTAGTAAAGCCGAATGATATTTAACACCCTTTTAAAAATCAGGTTGGGTATCAATTGGGGTTTTTTCTGATAATGGTACTAAAAATGATATTTGTAAAATCATACCAATAACTAAACAGTGCCTGAACCGATATTTTTAAAAAAAATATAAAGCACAAAACAACGGTCAACGTCATTAAGGAACTTTTTTTATTTGCAAAGGCAAATTTGAACTTGAAAATGAACTATATATTAACTCTTAATAGTCAGAAATATACATATAAATACAATAAATGATAAATAAAAACTAATTCAAACACAATCATTAGAAACTAAATAACAGTTACAGTTCTAATAAAATAAATAGCAAAATAAATTATAATTATATATTGAGTTGGGATCAATAATTGTCTCCCTGACTCAGGAGACACTCAGTAGACAGACGTTTCTCCATTACATGTTTAAAAAGTGGCTGAGATTGTTACTACAATGACAATAGCTAGTCCAACTTAACAGTCTCCCTTAAGCGAGGCTAACTTCACCCCATAGCCATCGTAGTCTTGATTTTTTGGAGCCAGAAGTGACCAAATTTAGACAAGAGGAGCTGGAGCTGAGGAGGAGCGAAGGGCTGCGATGCCTCACAGAAAGCCTGTCACTCAAAATGGCCGCCCTCTTCAACATGCACAACTTTAAGCCTTAATAAAACATAAAAGGATGAGTTACATAAAAATTCAACGTCCGTACAGTTGTTATGAACGGGGATATTTGCTTAAGAGACCAAAACCATTCTTGTACCAGGGCATAAACATGTTGGACATTTTAACCCGAGTGCCTGTGGGGACTGACTCACTCTTGGAGCCATTCTCAAGTGGCCATTCAAGGAACTGCAGTTTGTTGCACTTGCACTTCATTTATTAGCCGCAACTTTACTGTCATGCCTCAAATTCAGACACACAAGCTCTCTCTCTCTCAAAACTGCAAACTCACTAGTCGCTAAGCACACAATCTGGCCCCGCAATCTCCACTGTGATTTGGTCCAGCAGGTACCGGCCAAGCAGGAAACATTGTGTCACATTTGCAGCGTGTATCGGTACACAGCCCTATTTACAAAGTGACTTTTGCTTCGAGTACTCTCCCAACATAAAGAAAATATGGCATGTTGTTGGCAAATCGGCAATGCCAGGATAAGCCAGTTTGCTTAATCAAGTTTGCCACTTTGCATGAACCAGTTTCAAAGCAATTAAATTAACTAGGAGGATACATCCAACTTTACAGTGAGCAGAGACAGATTCAATCTCTCATTCATGAAAGAATCGACTGGATACTTTGCTGAAGAACACTGCAGGACTGTCAAACCATCAGGTATCACAGGTGACTTTGCTGACATAAATACTTGGTCACCAGGTACTCTGGTTTATAATACATTTTATTTGGAAGGAACAATGATATACTACAAGCATGCCAACCTCACATTAACCCACCTCCTCCGAGGTTTTGTAGGGCAGCTGGCCGTTGCTCTTGTTCTGTCTTGTCAGAGGGGCAGGGACTGATTCAGGGCTGCATTTGTTTCGGGGACGAACAGAGGTCCATTTCTCCTCCTCTTTCAATTCCTCCTCACTTTCACTCTCTGACGCCGCTCCAGTCGCTTCGTCTTCCTGTTAAAAGTGAAAAGCATTATTAAAAAATGACCCTGAAGAGTCTGGTCACATATTCTTACTGGGGTTTAATGGAGATGTTATTAGATAGATATTAAACACAAAGGCATAAGCTGTCCAAATAATTGTTTTTAAAATGGAACGTTGAGCAATGCATTTGCTTTCTTCTGTTTACACAACTGGCTAGCTGCGTTAACATGGAAAACAGTGCCCACTTGGGTCTTCACTGGTTAGCTAACGTTAGCCTTGGCCAATCTGCAATGCACACCACCAGGTAGGGTGGGAGCTACCTTGCAACGCCACTCACTCGGAGATTACTGCTGGTAAGGCCGTCCTGGTGTCGCAATGGTTTTGCTGTTGAAACATGGTAGCCACCCTGTGGTCTCCCCCCAGGTAGCCCCGGTGAGTAAGTAACTTTATTTTGAGCCTCAAAACCCTTTTAGCATTAACTATATTAGCACCACTAGCCATGCTAACTCTGTAAACAGTGATAATTAACAATGCGAAAGGAGGTTTTGAGCCACTTACTCACCGGAGCGACCTGGGGGAGACTGGAGGCTGGGCACAATGTTTATACAGCAACGCTGTTGGTTCAGAGCAACGTTGCTAACGGTGATACTAGCATTAGCTTTAGAGGAAACATGGGAGTGATCTGGCCATATATAATTGAGTCTCAGGTGAGGAATCTGTAACTAAAACTGCGCATCAGAATGGTAATCTTTTATGTGTTTATGTTGTTTGATAGCTTGTGAGCTAGGCAGTGGCTGGCAAAGTGTTAACAGCTGTGAAACATACAATAATTTCTATGAAAATGTTACACTGTGTTCATATTGGTCCAGTTTACATCCAAAAACTGTGCATTGCACCATGTTTGCTGTTGAAAGTTTTACTACGCTAATGCAAACTGCTGTCTGTACTAATAAGACCGCTCTAGCAAAGTAACAGTGGATGATAGATTACATTCAGGCCCTAATGTTCTCACCTGCTCTGAGGCATCCTCCATCCTCTCCTCTCTCTCCAGTTTCTTCCGTTCCTTCTGCCTCTGAAAGGAAAGCATGGACATGGCTGGTAGCTGTGGGATGGCACAGGGACATGCCTATGTATGGACGCAGGTGATGAGGCACCTGCATTTAGGTGTGTCATAAAAGGGGAGAATAGGGAACAGTTATGATGAGGGTGTGGTAACATGTTTGAAAACATGAGAGGTAAATACAGTAGCAGCTGTAAAATGGTGGGAAGACAGGTGGAGCAACAGGTGACATGAGTAAATAAGGGTGTGGTGGTGGAGTGAAGACAAATTCATGTCAGTTAGTAGAGGAGTCAAAAACAACAGACATGAGCTGCAACATGGACTACATATATTTATCCCTACACTTACAATTTGATTTCTATTAAATTGATGATGTGGGGATAGAGAGATTGTATTTAACTTCACTAAACTGTTGCATACATTGTAGTTTGTTCTGTATTGTGTTTCTAATTTAGGACATTTCACAAAACTATAAAAGAAACAAATGGCTACCACATGAAGCCAAGTGGATTTATCACATTCTTATGTCAAACATTCCTCCTCTTTGACTACATACTGTACCCTTCAGCTAGAAAAGCACATTTGAGGAGAGTTAGTCTGATGTGTGATGTGACAACATGGAGGCAAATATCATACATCTGTATTTTGAATTATATTTTTAAATGTTGTTGAGCAGTCAGTGTAATTCCTAAGCTATCTGCTGTCCGTTTATACAGTTTCTAATTTCCCTTTTTTTGGTACGGATCTATTTGTTCTGGTTCTGTACCTGTATGATGCTCTGTTATGTTTGGTAGTTGCAGCCATAGAATAGAATGAGAGTAGGAGGATCATTCATGTTAAAATCAACATTGCAGGATGGTCAGAGCGGTGGCCATTTGTGTAAGTACCGTTGCCGTTGCAACCGTTGTAGTTCCCAACGGACAACTTTGTTAAAATGCAAAACTTTACAGCATAAATAAACATGTTTACAGCCTGGTACAAAAAACAGTTTTGGTCTCTATAGCTAATTTTAACATTCATGACAACTGTACGGAGCAAGTACATTTTTTCATGTCACCCGTTTACATTTTATAAAGGCTTAAAGTTACGCATACGTAAGGGCAAGGCCATTTGCTTGACAGGCTGTCTACTATTCAGATCCACCCCTCGCTTTTCACAGGTCTACCCTCTCATCCAACTAATGTCATTTCTAGCTCCAAAAAAGCCAAGATGGCGACATGGCGCCGAAATGCCAAACATTAACACACTTTACGGCTCCACTGACCTTATAACAATAACAACTAACAACAATTGCCATTTTCTGTTTAACTAGTCAGACCATGACAGGTCAATATCCTTTCTATTCATTCTATTTCTATGGTCGCAGCTTATGAGCCCTCCTAAGTCAAACAGAATACTTTTCACTCACTTTCCTTTTAGCTCTCCTCCTCTCGGCTCTCCTTTTCGTTCTCTCATCATCGTCTAAACCCTCCTCACTGTTCAGCATCACCTGCTCGAGACAACACACACACACACACACTCAATATTCAGGTAACTGAGGAAGAGCTTGGAGTCAGACCTAGACACAAAATGATTATATTCCAAATTATTGTTATAGTTTATACAGTGCAATCATTTTTTCAGCTTTTTTTATTAGATAGGACAGCTACAGCATGAAAGGGGGAGAGGAAGGGGATAACATGCAGCAAAGGGCTGTGGGTCGAAATTGAATCTGAAGCAGCTGCAGCAAGGATATAGTCATAGTACATGGGACGCCGCTCTACCAGGTGAGCAGCTGGAATGGACCCCCATGAAGCCAGAGGTTTCAAGTCAGCATCTAGTGGCCACTAGTGATGCAGCATCTCCCTCACTCACTGGCTTAGCATCTTTTAAATCCAAGACAGTATTTCTCAGGGATAAGCATGTACACCATTATCTGTATTTTATCTGTTCAACCAACTTAGCCGTACACATGCCACATCTTTAAGCGCCTGCAAAACGCGAGGTCAGGCGCTGTGTGCAGCTCATGTGCCTTTTCTGTGCCACCTTTGAAGAGTGCGGCAGCAGGTTGCCTTTGACATTACTAAGCAACCTCAACAAGCACTGTATCATAGTCTGTTTACCTGAATTGATGGACTGAAAGTGCAGAATTGATCTTCTTCCAGGTGCTGTTTGTGTGTAGACCTATTGTCCATGGGACAGCTGTAAAAGTTCTGGCAGCCCTGCACTAAAATTATCAATTTCTTCTCCGTTTTTATTTAAAGAAGAAGGAAAGGAAAGAAAAAGAGAGGAACAGGGATCTGGAACATGTGCGCGTCATTAAAAAAATGCAATTTAGGGAGCAAAAAACGCAGCATGTGTACGGCCCCTTAATTATCTATATCTGTATCTGTACTTGGAATGGGCGGGGATTTAACCGGATAAGGGTGGGATTGAAAAATTAAATGCCTGAAATTGATTTCAGAGGTTGCTATAAATAGAAAACTATTTACAGAACAATTTCAGGATTGGTCTGGAGAACATTTCTAACCACAAGAGTAAGAGCTGAACACACCTACCCAAACAAAGATTTTCCTTCATCGCAGTAAGGATGTTGACGCAATTTACTCTGATGATTCACGTCCTTATCAGTATTTGGCTCAACCCTAGTATTTCTATCACTGAGTGTAAATTGATCCATAGGTTATATAGTGTAGTAGCTTTTCAGTCTACCTGTGATGAGCCTTGGTCTTTTCTTCTGTCTGTCATGTCAGGAGCTCCATGCTGAACCTCCATCTCCTCCTCGCATGGCCCTCCTAAAGTGACACACACAGACACGCACGCAGATATGACATGGAGATACACATTCCTTCCCAGGTTTAAGTGCTTCTCTTTTCATCTGTGTGTGTGTGTGTGTGTGTGTGTCTGTATTTGTTGACAGAGACATTTCCCATGCAAAACTACACAGGTGACCTTGTGGCAGCTTGTGATTGGACGATGCAAACACGGAGGAAAAGGGTGGGTGTGAGCCTTTATTTAGTCTGATGTGTCTCCTCCTGTTTTGGAAGAATAAAACCATTCAGCATTCTGGGCAGTTGTGAGGGAGTAAAAAAAAAATCTATTAAGTGCAAATGTTCAAATAAAAGTGCACTTTGTTCAATAATGGCTGTTATACAAATATCATCCAGAGATGTGCTCTGTTCTAACTAGCAAAAGCCAAAAAAAGGGAGTAAGATAACAGGTATAATGACTTACAATGGTAAATTCAACTTTAATCTGCACAACATTTTTTAATGAAGACACAGCCTTTACAAGTAACTGTTGTAATTTCACTGAGATTTGAGATCCGTCAACAAGGAATCAATCAAAAAAGATTTTGATCAAAAATTTCACGTTTTAAGATTTATTATTTCGAGTTATTCAAGGTGCAAATTTGAGATGTAAACATGAAACAAATATATGCAATCTGATTAGTCAGGATGTATCTGAGTCAAGATCTTGGAAACCAGTTAATGTTGCATGTTACTATGGCCCCAGGCCAGTGTGTGAGTTCGAAAGCAGGGAATCCTCCTCCCTTGCCCTCATGCCACACTAAGAGGTCACCATGCCAAAAATATCTGAGGGCCCCTGGACGGAAATAGTGTTCAGGTACCCAGAAGCACTCTAGAAATATTCCACAGAGAAATATTTCACTCTCTTGTTAAATATCAACAGAACCATGTTATCCCTCTGAGATAAATTCTGTTTTCAAGGAGTTGACACAAATAACAACCAGCCTTGGTAAAAGCCAGCGACGCTATCTGAGCTTGGATGGTAGTAAATTTTCACGAAGCAGATGAGCACTCACTCTGCTGGAGCAGATCAGTTACCACAAACTCATGGCAGCAACAGCAAAGAGGCACAACAGCTGTGCCAGGAGTATTTCATTTCATGTGATTGCTAGACGACACTTGTGTTTTCCTTTTAGTATTTGTAGTTGATGTAAACAGATTAAAGAGGCATCGATAAGCCTAAAACAAAGGCGAAACTCTACTTTGGAGATGTTGGGGTTTCGTACACTCAGAGTTAGGGTTGGAAATTGGCACCAGCCACCAGCCAAATGCTGGTAAAATATGCAAGTGGCTGCTAGATTTGCTTCACTCACCAAATAAAGAAAAATAAGGCTAATCTATTGAGTGGCTGGTAGATTTTGGAATTCAGATTACCAGACACATTAAAAGCTTGTATAAGAGGACAAATTATCTTTCATGAAAAAGGATTTAAAAAGAAGCACACAGCACAATTATTTTTAATGCCACTCAGAATGAAGTTTAAGACTTATTTTACAATAAACAAAAGAGGATTAAAAAAAAAACAAATAAAAGCACCAACATCAATTACCCACAAATATACCTAATTTTGCCCAAATGTTTATTTTAACATAAAACATCACTTTTTTGGTCCAGGAAAAAGTTGATCTATTTCAATTTAAGTAGATCAGAAGTGGTGTTTGTCGGCGAGTTTTGCTGGCAATTTTGTGTTTCTCACTCTCCAAGCAGGATGTAACCGCCTTAATTCCCATCGTGCTGAATTTGAAAAATGTCTTTGCATAAAATACACCGAGCCTTGTATGCATTGCCTCGTACCATTTTCCACCATGCTGCAAAATCTTTATTTTGTAACAATCATCTACCAGTAATCTGTTGGCTCTTCAACATCAGCCACTTGGCAAGTTCCAGCCTTGCATGGCTCTTACTCTTGATACTGTCAAAGCTTCTGACAGGCTTGAGTGGCCTTATCTGTTCAGGGTCTTGGCTAAGTTTGGCTTGGTCCTTCATTTATCTATAGGGTCAGCATGCTTTATAAAAAATCTTAAGTCAAAATCATCACCAATGGACAAATGTCAGCTGCCATTCGCCTAAGAAGATCCAGCAGACAGGGCTGCCGCTTGTCTCTTGGTTTCTTTGTCCAAGCAATTTAACTTTTGGCAATTAATCATTTTGCTGACGATACAATTCTTTATATAACTAATCAATACAATCCTTGCCAAATTCCAAACTTTCTTGGAGGCCTGAATGGAGCCATCTCAAGATACAAATTTAAAATGTTTATGAATTATCCTTTGATTACCAACTAGCCCATTTAAATGGCCCCCAAACAAGATAAGATACCTTGAAAAAAAAAAGTTTATTTTAATCTTTTAATGGGTACAAACTTAATTGCTCTACATTAGTCAGTAAAATAACAGTATATTTTCTACCTATTAACGTGAGTGGCAAAAGTCACTTGTGTTAAAATGAATAGGCCTGTATTACCACAGTCACAGTATCTTTTCTATTCCCTATTTCAGTAGCCCAGGATGTCTTCAAAACATATAATATACATGTTGAAGAATTGAAACAGAACAGGATGTAGAAACTTACAGCTCACTCTCCCATAGAATTATTTTTTACAACCATATAGCTCAACCCTATGTTGAGTGCAACAAGTGTAAAGCTTTCACCAGCAGGCTACAGGCTGCAATGACTGTACAAAAAAAACCTGCCGATACTGTGGAAAATATTGCTGAAGAGTAGTGAATAATGAAGGAGATCATAGTCAGAATGACTAAGCAGTTAACTGCACCTGTTGCTTAAGTATGCTTGAGAAAACAAGAACTGTAAGACAAAAACAAGAAGAATGCTAGTGCTTGATATAACGGCTGTCACACTTTGAGAAATCATTTATGTCAACGTGTATGTAGTATCTTCACTGTGACTGTTCCTTAGTGGTTAGCGAGACGGGATTTTTGTGAGGCATGACAACAAAATGTTGAATTAATTTTCTTGTTTGAGATTACCCATACGTCAAAAGTAAAGACAACAAATCTCAAGAAAAACATGAGGAAGTGTAAGAGTTGTTGTTACAGTATGTAGACCTGTTTGTCGAAAACACTCTGCTATACTATAAAAGTAGTGAACACTCCCTTGTTAGTCAGAGACCCCTCTGCTGTACTGTTGTGTGTCACAACACTGTGTCCAGGCCTGCTCAAGAAAGACGCACACTGACTAAGCACCAATCTTTGTGTCCTGAGCCTTTCTTTACCACCGCAGACTGAGACACAGCGCAGGTTTTCCACAATACAGAAAAAGGAGTTGCACATTCCGGAAAAAATGACAGATAAAAAGTCCTTGGGGAGAGTGTAGTGTACGGTCTCAAGCCAACATTCTTTTCCCTTCAACACAAGATGCTGACAGATGAAAGGCGAGGGGAGAAAACTCTGTCTCGGAATAGTTCACCGTCCGTTCAGAAACTTCTGGAATAAGCAGAAACTGAATCTGTTTGGCATTAAGAGCCACAACACCTCCTGACTCACAGAAGGACCAAAGGCAGATAAAAATGCAGGAACAACCAGAGAGAGAAGGAGGGAGGAAGTCTGCTTGTTTGGATAACCATCCACATTTAGCCAGTGT
Organism: Epinephelus lanceolatus; assembly: GCF_041903045.1. NCBI lineage: Eukaryota > Metazoa > Chordata > Actinopteri > Perciformes > Serranidae > Epinephelus > Epinephelus lanceolatus. The sequence continues at coordinate 45,376,526 of NC_135736.1, forward strand.
CAAATTATAGGTTTGAAACTGAAATACATTTCCCATGCCTACAACATAAAATCATAAAGACAGCCTATAGAATACTCCACCAGCTACTTTACAGTACGTTTTGAACTGAGCACAGCTGTTATTGATGCAGCAGATTCAAAGTGACGTGAATGTGGATGTATGCAGTCTGAAAAGTCTGAAACTGGCTATGACCAATTTGCACCTCAAACATCTGAGACAAATTATAAAGGTTTAAACTGTTGCACAATAACAGGTGCAACAAAACAGCGTTGAGGGGTGTGAGGGGGACGTGAAACAAGAACAGTTTGCACACATCCACACAGTCCTGAGAAGAGGCTTTATCAGGTACTTCAGTGTAAACACCTGTGTATCAAGTAGTGCTAAAGGTTTTCCATTGATTTAAGATTATTTGTTCCCATATCATATCCATATCACTCTGTTCCCAGAATTCACAGGATTTCTGACCATAAATTAAGGGCCTGTTTATACGGTTCCGTATATTTCTGAAAACGGGTATTTACCTTTGCGTTTGCACCTATAATTTACGCGTAACCGGCGTTTTTCTCAACGAAAACAGAGATTTTCAAAAACAGCTTCGAAAGTGAAAGTTTTTAAAAATATCCGTTTCTATGGAGACGTGTAAACAGGATAGACAGAGAATTTGGAAAACAATGACGTTGCAACCCAGTTCGCGCATGCCCATTAGGCGCCCAGGAACCAAATACGTCGGTACCTGTTTTTTTCCAGTACTGTAAGTACCAGATACAACTTTGCCTTCAGCAGGCCGTGTCGATTCCTGTCGGAACTGACAGGGGCAGTATACGCGCATCAGTCTGTGCAGAGGACTAGCGCCAAAGGAGAACACCTGTTCTCCATCGTCTTTGCTAGAAATAATGGCTTAATAGTAATATAATAATAGTGCTGCTGGAGCCACAACACCTTGGTTTGTTGAAAAGTCTGGTAGTAGGAGTCGTGTGTGGAGATATTCTGCATTTGAGGCAGATGAAAGCGCAGTAATTATAAACTTGCAAAAACCAGTATGCAAACGGTGCCTCCGAAGTTTCCAGATCAAAGGAGGAAACACTTCAAACCTGGCGTAACACTTAAAGACAGACACCCGGACTTGTTTAAAGAATTCAAGGTGAGTCAGTTTCAATTTACCATCACTTGTGTTATGCTGTACTTATCCTGAAATATACGTTACATTATTTGGGTTTACTTCAAAGTTTAAAACAGTTTTAATAAAGTAGTGAATTTAGAAATACATGAGTTCTGTTTGGAGTTTGACAGATGGCGTATCGCCACCTTCTGGCCTGGCATACTAACTGCAACAAAAAGCTGCCATTTCTGCGTTTTCATGTAAACAGGGATATCATTTTTACAACTGATCATGTAAACCCGAAATTTTTTTTACATGGGATAAAGAAAAATCAGTTTTTATTTGTATCGGTATCCGTGTGAACAAGGCCTAAGTTAGATTTTAACGCAACATTGCTGATAATTAATAATAAAATTATTTTTATTCACATTGTCTGATGATACTATGCACTGGTGTGTACTATTATGTGTCATGTGGAAGCAGACCTACACATACTTGAGGCCAAAACACTCCGCCTTTGAATGCCATGTGTCAAACATATGCCCTTATTATTTTCAATGTACAACCCCATTCCAGCGGCAGCTAGACACAGGTCAGCGCTCCTGGATGGTAGTTGATAAACAATAGAACATTTGCATATATAAAGCATTTGTTTATTGTCTTTTATTACAGACTTTTTCAGTAAGTATAGAATCAAAATTATCACCCATATCTTTAATCCTGTACAGTTTTGTATTGGTAATTTCATTGATTTCTGTTGTCTAGTTAAAGTATGTAGCTACAAGCTAGCTCTGCCAGTGCTCACTAAAGCACCTGCCTGTCCTTACAGCTGTGGACTGTAGCTGCAGCAGCTGCTTCTGAAAATGCTTTGCTTTTTGAGGGAACACCCTTGCAGGTAGGCAGTTGTCAGGGTGGTGACTGTACAGCGGTGAGAAAACAGCTTCGGAAAGCCAAAAGAATATGCCCTAAGGAAAAGGGACGGGCTTCAGGGACAAATACAGTCAGGTCCATAATTATTTGGACAATGATACAGTTGTCGTCATTTTGGCTCTGTACACCACCACAATGGGTTTTAAATGAAACAATGAATACCTGCTTAAAGTGCAGACTCTCAGCTTTCATTTAAGGCTTTTTTCAAAAATGTAGTATGAACCGTGTAGGAATTACAACCATTTCTTCACACAGTCCCCCGACTTTAAGGGCTCATAAGTATTTGGACAAACTAACATAATCATCAATTAAACAGTCAGTTTTAATACTTGGTTGCAAATCCTTTACAGTCAATGACTGCCTGAAGTGTTGGACACATAGACATCACCAGATGCTGGGTTTCTTCCCTGGTGATGCTCTGCCAGCCCTTTACTGCAGCCGTCTGCACTTCCTGCTTGTGATTTGGGTGTTTTGCCCTCAGTTTTGGCTTCAGCAAGAGAAACACATGCTCAGTTGGATTCAGGTCAGATGATATGACTTGGCCATTACAGAACATTCCACTTCTTTGCCTTAAAAATGTCTTTGGTTGCTTTTGCAGTATGCTTCAGGTCATTGTCCAACTGCACTGTGAAGCATCGTCCAATGAGTTTTGAAGCATTTGGTTGAATCTGAGCAGATAATGTAGCCCCAAACACTTCAGCTTTCATCCTGCTGCTCTTGTCAGCAGTCACATCATCAATAAATACAAGAGAACCAGTTCCACTGGCAGCCATACATGGCCATGACATAACAGTACCTCCACCATGCTTCACTGATGAGGTGGTGTGCTTTGGATCATGAGCAGTTCCTTCCTTTCTTCCTTCTCTTGTCTTCCCATCATTCTGGTAGTTGATCTTTGTTTTATCTGTCCATAGTATGCTGTTCCACAACTGTACAGGCTTTTTAGATGGTTTTTGACAAACTCTGATCTGGCCTTCCATTTTTAAGGCTAACCAACGGTTTGCATCTTGTGAAAAACCCTCTGTATTTATTCTAGTGAAGTCTTGTCTTGCTTACAAGAGCAGCAGGATGAAAGCTGAAGTGTTTAGGGCACCATTATCTGCTCAGATTCAACCAAATGCTTCAAAACTCATTGGATGATGCTTCACAGTGCAGTTGGACAATGACCTGAAGCATACTGCAAAAGCAACCAAAGACATTTTTAAGGCAAAGAAGTGGAATGTTCTGCAACGGCCAAGTCATATCATCTGACCTGAATCCAACTGAGCATGCGTTTCTCTTGCTGAAGCCAAAACTGAGGGCAAAACACCCAAAACACAAGCAGGAAGTGCAGACGGCTGCAGTAAAGGGCTGGCAGAGCATCACCAGGGAAGAAACCCAGCATCTGGTGATGTCTATGTGTCCAACACTTCAGGCAGTCATTGACTGTAAAGGATTTGCAACCAAGTATTAAAACTGACTGTTTAATTGATGATTATATTAGTTTGTCCAAATACTTATGAGCCCTTAAAGTCGGGGGACTGTGTGAAGAAATGGTTGTAATTCCTACACGGTTCATACTACATTTTTGAAAAAAGCCTTAAATGAAAGCTGAGAGTCTGCACTTTAAGCAGGTATTCATTGTTTCATTTAAAACCCATTGTGGTGGTGTACAGAGCCAAAATGACGACAACTGTATCATTGTCCAAATAATTATGGACCTGACTGTATATACATAATACATATTTACAGCCTGGTTGATCTGTTCTCCTTTTTTGTAATGTTATGTTTTCTTATCATTTATTTGGGAAGGTGGTCCTCAGATACGTTTTAAGTTAAGCTTAAGTTAAGAAAAGGTTGAAAACCCTAGCTCTTAACAATTTGGCAAATCCCAGCTAAAGATATTCCATAAATCTGTAATCACAATGACATCACATATTGTTCTGATTTTAATACAGACCAGCCCACAGCCATCAGAATACACCAGAGGGAAAACTCTGAAACATTATGGTTTAGATAAAGAATATGTCAGATGACTGACTCAAAGACACTTCTCTGATGAACAAGCATTTTGGCGTGATTCAGCGAAGTCCGACTGGTTTTCATTCATCTAAGGTTCATAATATTTACCCAGTACATTAAACACCATGGAAACTTTCACATCAACTACTAAAGACAACTAAAAAGGGCTTGCCAGGTTTCCACATGCTGCACAAAGTTATTTGCATGTGAGCTCATGCATAATTGGTCAAATGTCAACAGACTAGCACAGTTTTGTTTTTTTAAGTATTGCCATATAGGTTTCAATAAAGGCGATGGATTGCATCTGGCGTTACAGTAAAAAAGGACCGATATCTCTGCTGTTTTATTTCAGCTACAAAAATGTTGAAGGGAGGCACTCGTCGAGAATGAGCTCTGTGTAACAAACCAGGTGCTACTGTTTGATACGAAAACCGCCTGTGCTGAAATCTGGTTCTCAAGGCTGCCGGGCAGGGTGGCCTTGACAGTTTCCTCCCCATTTTTAAACACACACCCATATTAACACGCACACCTCTCTCTTCTCTCAACAATAGTGTTTTCAGTTTTTGTCTTGCTGATTATGTGCAAAGAAAAATAACATGTTAAATAGAATATTAAATAGACTTCAAGACTGGAGCTACTAAGAGATTATTCGAAAATGCGACATGGGAGCTAAAGCTTGGATGGGTTACACAGAATTAGTTCTGAATACAAAAAAATATGGTATTACAAACAACTTCCAATAATATGGCACTGTTTGCAGTTGTATGGGGTAGGAAAATCTTTTCATGACACCAATTGAGTCAAATGCACCAAAAGTCAGACACATGCTCTGTTAGAGGTTATGTTCACTTGAAATAGAGACAAACCTACGAGACATAAAAAATACACAGGGTGTCAAGGATAGTTATATTTCTTAGTAAAACTTGTTATTTAAATATCGTTGGTCAGTGTTAACAAATTAAGGCTGCTCCCAAGAGGCCACACAACATAGTCATGCAGCTCTCACAGTTTATCTTCCTAACAGAGGTGCTGTTCCCACATATTGTTTACATAATTTCAACTGATTCTATTTTGCGGTTTATCTCAGTTTTAACCGCTGCTCATGAAACACAACGCTTTGTGTTATTCATTTTTAGTCTTTAAAGGATAATTTTCTGTACTTTGTGTCCTATATATACAATAAAGGATGTTTATATAAAATATGTAAAAAAAAAAAAAGTTTTAAATAATGATGCAAATATATTTAAAAGTTATCCCTGTGAGCAAAAACCACTCTGTTTCCAACAGTTTTTTCTAAACTGGCTAAACTTCACAGTGTGCCGGATTTCTTTTAAGGTCATCTGCTCCAGGCACACGACTGTAGGTGTTTACATTATGTAACCTACACTGCTTAATGGAGCTACACGCAAGCTTTGATCTTTTTTTTTTTTTTACAGTAGAAAGTGCTGCCATTCTCCGTTACAGTCACAACATGCATGTAGCTACTTCGTCCTTTCTCGTACATGCTAATGTCAGGTAAACTTTAGTTTATTTTATTTTTTGCTGATGTTGTTTATTTCTCCCCAATTTCGGATCATATTCCTGCTGGGACATGTCTGGTTGCATTTAGAAGCTTTTATTGGTGATTGATTTTTTTTTTACAGTAACAAGTGCCACTGTTCTCCTTTACAGTCATTCCCTCGCTGCAATGACAATGCAGAGACGCCAAGATAGGGAAGACACGGAAACTCTGACCAATCAGAGCAGACTGGGCTTTTTCGGGAGGCAAGCTTAAAAAGACAGGTGCTAAAATGAAGCATATCAGACGGAGGGTGAAAACAGGTGTTTGAACATTGACAGTATGAAGAAAATAAAGTATATAAAATTAAATTAAAAATTAAAATGAAGTGTTTTTTTGAGCATTAAAACATTTAAACATGTTCTGGTAGAAACCTTCAATACAAGAATGAAAATGAGCAAAATACTGATCGTGATATTAGGTTATTACTAGATTTACACCAAAATAGTACCAGATTGTTACTACAGCCATGGGTTTGCTTGCAGGAAGGACGACAGAGCAGCAGATGGAGCGGCCAATGGAGCAGCTGACAGAGCGGCCAAATATGCAGCCAGTGGAGCACCTGATGAAATAGCCGTCGGAGCTCCACAGCCAGATTCTGTCGCCTCCTGTCTGAAGTTGAACCTTGCAGCTCCGCAGGGCTCCGTTGCCGGCCTTGGAGCTCCACGGCTGGCATCCAGGCTTTGGGATGCTTTGTGGCACTTCAGCCTCTTGTCTAAACCCAGTGTTCTCAAGATGTGCTCTCTCAGTTGCCATCTTTTGGCAACAATGGATTTAACGTGAATTGGTATACCACATGATCAACGTAATTCGATTGGTACCCTTACAAGGGCAGAGTTCAGTACACAACCCTGTTGGGTAATGCTGCAACCTGAATCCAGCAATGCTCAGTTCCCTTCTAGCAGCAAGGCAAAGGAGATAAGATGAAAGACGCCTCTCCATGTTTCATACTACTCCTCCACTGCTAATTTGGTCTTTGCATTTGCAATGGTACACATAAAAATGGCTGCTCTGACCATCCTGAAATGATGATTTGAATGGGAATGTGCGTTCTGCTGTTATTCTACTCCTTTGGCAGGTGCTCAGTGGTAAACAGATCATCCTAGTTGTACTAGGAAGCATCTAAATATGAATATAAATATGTGAGTGTAATCAAAATAAATGAAAAGTGAAACTGAATAAAGGCTGAATAGTAAAACCTACATAAAAAGAACTCTTCATTGCTTGAAATTTCTTTGTGCAGAGCACACACAAATAATTTCATTTTCAATAATAGAAACTACCACAATAGCATTACCATTCAAAAGAGTGTGGATGCTTCTCTGTCTCTGGCCCAATTCCAGTCCTGCCCCTACACCCTCTCCCTACCCACTTCCACTCCGTTTGCTTGTTGGCATAGAGGGTCCGCCATATTAAGTGCCATCCCAAACCAATTAGCGGCGAGTGGAAGTGGGTTATAAAACCTTCCAACACTGAGTCTGCATCGATGCCAGATAACAAACCACACTCCTCTCAAGTGCAGCAAATTTCTTGTGTCCAGGATGGAGGAAACTCCATACGTACAAATGTGAGTTCTGTTTGATTATTTCCAAAGGTTAAGTAAAGTGGCCTTGCAGACATCCGATAGACTATTTTCGTGCACATATGATGAAATTAGAGTATACATTATATTTTGGAACGATGACAATGCCTGCACACGCAGACGTGTTGATCTGATTGCCTTTGTTGTACAATTTCAGGGACAGCAGAAAAAACAAGCATCTAATCAGAGTAAGAATGGCAAAAGAAAATGGTCACAGAGTGGGAGGGTGCGGTGGCCCGACTGGAGTTAGGCCTGTCTCTCATTAGCTAAATCATTTCAAGCAACAGGAAATTCAGGGCTAATGAGTGTCTGTGGTGAACACTGTGTCATCTGCCCCTCCTTTGGACTATTCACCCAACACATGACACACAAAAGGCACACCCAAAGACACAGAACCATACAAATGCAAAATTCAACACGCTTATGAAAGAATGCATGTCCAAACTAACTTGCTCTCCCTCTGACTCATCAGCATGCACTGTGCTGACACAAGGCAAACAACACTGTGGTGAGATCACATGAGGACACGATGTCTGATCCTGTAACTTCTGCTTAAGGTCACATTTATTTGTACGTTTCTGGTCCACTTTACATGAGTTTACAGTTCTGAGGTATGAAACATGCATTGCTTTATGTGAGTCAGCACCAAATTGGTCTAATTGAGATTACTAATTTGAAAATAATCTGGACATGACATCTACTGACTATCTTTTTTTCCAGGTAAATCACTTAGAGGTGAATGTTATAATAATGCAGAGTAATAATGAAGACGATAAGACGCAGTTGAAAGCACAGGAAAAAAGCTAGTAAGATAATTTTGCACTATTTCCAAAGTCAAGAATAAATTTCCATGCTCAGCGATTACTGATTATCTTGCGGTATACTCAAACTTTTGAGAGCAATAGATTATTAAGAATGTATATGGGTATTCATTGTAAGAAATGTGGCATATCTGTGGATCGATTTCTTCCTTTTTCGTACGACAAGTGCATAGGAAGACATGAGGAGATTAAGTGAGAGTAAAGTGAGGAGCATGATGAACCAGAGGGAGACAGTCCAAGGACAAGAGGTATGATGAACACGGTAGGAAACTCACATTGATTTGAGATAAACCTAATTTATGTCTGAAAGAAATAATGACAGGAAGAGAAGGTCGTGTTAAGGAGGTAGGCGTGTGTCTAACCAGAAATGACTCCAGCTTCCAAGGCCATGCTGCAGGCTCCAAAGGTCAACATTTGACAGATGAGCTTTTACAGTTCCTTAAGGATGTTATAATGTCATTTATGAGTCAGTTCAGTCGAGTCTAATATTGCCTCTGATGTCTCCTGACTTTTAAGTAAAGAGGCACATGGGTTGACTGTGATGAAAACCCACATTAGACACTTATTCTCATGTGGATGAAAGATAATTTCCTTGTTACTATGACAGGCTTCCTGTACATTACCCCACTTACTGCCCAACTACTCACCAAAGCTATAAATCACCTGAAACAATGTTTCTGCATGATTTATTTTGCCACCAAATGAGACCTGTAGGATTGTAGGAGGTATGCAGTGACAGGAGTGTTGCTTTGCTTCAAGGTGTTTCAAGGTAATCTGGATAGAAATCAACAATATCTGACTTCTGCAATGACAGGTATGCTGTAATACCATGGGTTTACTAATCAAGATTTCAGTATTCAATAAGGTTGTTTAAGGTGAGAGTGACCATGTATAAATAGCAGTGTTTTCCCTTTATGCTAAATGATTAGCGCCGCTGCTAACAGCTGCTCGTTATTGTCTGATATTCGTTCTATACAGTCACATGCTGCATCTTTAATCACCTGGAAAACAAGAGGTTGGGCACTGGGTCCTACTCTTGTGCCTACTCTGTGCCAACATTCAAGGGCGTGGAGGCAGGTTGCGTCTGAGGTTGCTAAGCGACTATAACCAGCACCGCATCATAGCTTACTTAGCAGAAATCCTGAGTGCAGAGCTGATCGTCTTCCAGGCGTTGTTTTGTAAGTGTGTTTTAGACCAAAAATTTGTCTGTGGACCCGATGTAAAGCTCCGGATAGCACTGCATTAAAATTATGAATTTTTTTCCATATTTACAGCAGACTGATATTTACGGAAGAAGGAAAAGATATCTGCCAGCTGTGATTGGTTGATACTCGTCACATGTCATGCAGCACATACTGCTACATGGCAAAAGTTGAACTCTGGTCAACAGGCGATCAAGAACGCGTGCACCTGCTGTGCGTCTACATTGAAAACGATAAATTTGAGGTCGCAAAAAACGCGGTATGTGTATGGCCACAAACAGCATGGGGTATGGGAAGCATTTCATGAATAAATGCAAGTCCGCATCTGCAAAATATGTGTCTAAATATCTTCCAGCAGCACAAAATGAAAAACTCCCAGACTTCAGCACCACTGCTGGAAAAAAAATCCAAGGGAAACACTGAGTGCTATCTAAAGAAGATACATTTTGGCCAGAACTCATCGGCCATGCAGAGTGAAGAGCACAAACTCTGAAACAAGCATTATCATGCCCGTTAATGATGACAAGGTTATTCCTCTTCCCAAGCAAAGGATTCTGATAAAAATATCATAAAGTGAACGCACCATTCGTCTCATATTTGTAGGGTTCCGGTGCCAACATGCTGATACACCAACGTTGACCGAAGTTGTAGAGAAAGTTAAAATAAAGAGTTTAAACAATTCAAAATTCTACCTTCTCTGAGCAATCGACGCAACGTGAGTTTATCTCCTGATCCTGTATTGGGTATGAAGAAACGTTTGAAATCACCTGAACATCTCCATATAAACAGACAATAGAGCCGTCAGCAGTGTTATATGGAAAGAGATTTCGCAGCAAGTCCAATAAATCCGCAGCTGATATGACAAACGGACAAGTAATAGAAAAGTTTAAAAAGAAAAACTGTAAAATTGATTACCTTAAGATTAGCTTCAGTAAGAGGCTTCAATAGTAAGGTCAACAGTTTAGAGAAGTCACTGGACAAGATCACGCCTGAGAGCCAGAAGTTGCTTATGACAGAAATAAAGAGATGCCAAAAATAAATGTAAGAGTTGCTCAATCTGGAGATTGGCCAGCTAAATGTTTTCTTTAGATGTGTGTGAGTAATCCCATAAGGGGTGGGCTGTGTTGAAATGACCAGACACGAAAAATAAACAATTCATTCATTCATTCATTCATTGTAGTCTCTTCAGCTGATCCTTTCCTTTTGGTGATTTGTCTATAAAGTTTCTGGGACAAGGCTGGGTGAGATGAGTTTGTTAAGTCCAGGAATTCTACTAGGAAACTGTTCAGTAGATGGCTGCCAAAATAACAGCAACACTCCTACAATAAAAGCCATTCACTTGGTGAAACAGCAACTCAGCTCCTTTCAATAATGAATAATGTTTTATTTCAGATAAGTGCATTAGATTTTCATGATTCTGGTGGTTGCAGTCAAATACATAAATGGCAAAGTTATTTTCAAGGTTAAAGCTGCAGCTGTGGTCGAACCAGTTTCTGTAAATTCTTGTGGGGTGGCGACAACCTAATTTGCCAGGCAAATATTTTCGGTTGGGTTTATAAAGTGCTGCCAGTTGAATCTAAACACCAACACAAGTAGGATCTGATTAAACAAGTATTTAAACACAAAGATAAAGACAAGCCACAATGACTGCAGACCAAAAATAAATATGCTACAAACAAGAGACTAAATTATGCAAGGTGATGATGAAAGGAGTCACTAAACCGAGCAGACCGATCTGTCCTGGTCTTTGTTAGAAACAGGTCTTGTATTGAAGGCTGTTTCCCTTTCTGGTATATTGTGGGTAACTACAGTAGGTTAACATCAGGTTATAGTTTGGCATTCATCATTGCAAAAGATGCTGCTTGGGGTTAGTGCTAACTGGAGATGTGCGCTATTAGTCAACTGGTCTATTAAATGTTGCTACCTTCACTAGTCGACACCAGAAATACTTGTTGGTTAAACATATCATTAAATATATTATTTTATGCGTATTCATTCATCTAATAAACATGCCAATTTTCTGAAGACCTATTTTCCTAAAAAATAAGGTTTTCAATAAATGTTATTTGCTTACTTTTATTTAGTGAGTTGTTGTCTTTGTGTTTTGTAGGAAAATATTTATCATGCATGGTGCAAAGTGCCACACATTTAGTGGCATTTAAATTTGGTTATTTAAAAAATGTGATTTCAAATGGTGCTTATAATATGTGCAATTTTTTCGTACAATGGTTAAATTTATAGACTAAATTGGGCTCAGTGTTTTCTTATTTTTAGACTAGTCAACTTTACTTAAAATGTCAGAGAAGTTGGTCACTGGGAACAATGCTAGTGCTAATGCTAATGCTAATGCTAGTGCTAGGTTTATGTCATGTGGGAAGACAGAAATGGGAGAGAGTCCCAACGTTTATGACTTGCAAGCAACCAAGTCACCAGACAACACAACACAGCTGTATTATTACAGAGTAATTTCTGTAATATTGTATTAAAATCCCTTCTGTTCTCCAAAACACTGCTTAAATGAGCTCAAAGCTAAAGTTAAAGCTAGCTCTGGTGACAGCAACTCAAATACAGCCTGGGCAAACAGAATCAACCTTTCATTGCTCTTGAACATCCAATTAATTTTGTTAATCTAAATGACAGAAGAGAATCTCAGTCTTCGTGGGAGCAAAATCACTTGGAGGTGAATGTTATAATCATGTAGAGTAATGATGAAGACCACAAGATGCAGTTGAAAGCACAGGGAAAAAGCTAGTACGATTATTTTGCACCATTTCCAAAGTCAGTAACAAATTTCTATGTTCAGCAGTTACTGATATGTGGCGTATACTCACAAACTTTTGAGAGCAATAGAGAATTTACAAAGGTATCCGTTGTAAGAAATGTGGTATGTCTGTGGATCAATTTCTTTCTTAGGAGGTTTTTTCTTGCGACAACAAGTGCATATGAAGACGTGAGGAGATAAAGTAAGAGTATTCTAAATTCTAACTTTTTTATTCACTAACAGAAAATTCTCTAAGTCCGTTTTTATCTTTGTCTCCTAGAATATAAGGCTTTCTCAAATCACTGTTTATTAAAAAACAAAAAAGTGTCAAGCTTTTGGAAAATTACGCAATTTTTTTCTCCAAATCTCTGACTGAAAAATAGTTTTCTCTGTATGCCTGTACCCATTATCATTTATTTATCTATCTATTTATCTATTTTTTGGTCCATTTGTTTGTCCGTGTAGTTTATAAAATTGGCTTGAAATACTGTTATTTGTACCCTTCACATATACTTAAGTCTGATGTTTTGTACGTGTTAATTTTTTCAATTAAAATCTTATTTTACTTCTTATTTTCTAATTAGAATCTGCCTTTTATCGTACAATACTGCTAGAGTTGCAGCGGTGTACCAGTTCTAAGGTATATCGTGATATTAAAATTGATGGTTATCATACCATATACCTTTGCTCATCCACGATATTGTGAAAACAATGCAACTACACAAAAAATCTCAGCTTTATAACAGCTATTTTGAAAAACTTTTTACACAAACTTCTTTTTTAAAAAAAGGTTTCAAATAGGGTTGCAGCGGTCAATCTCAACTTTATTTTACTTTTTACATAAACTTTATTTAAAAAGATGGTTTCAAGTTCCAATTATAGTAATAAAAGGTTGGTTCAACCACAAATAACACTTGTTTTCTTTCCTTTCAGTATCATTTTGACTTATTGAATAATAATAATAATAATAATAATAATAATTCTGAAATACAGTGATACAGTGAAACCACAATATTTCCTGAGACGGTTATCGCACTGTGAAAATCTTATACCACTGCAACTCTAAATACTACATCGTGAAATAAAAAAGTAGCACGATACAATATTGTTGCTATTTTAAATGTTACGATGCTGAGTACTGAGGTTAAATATATTGTGATTTATTACCTTTTTTCAACTTTAAATTGTGTCCCTAAAGGAAAACTTTGTCAACATCTGCTTTATCTAAAAAGCAGCAGCAAAATGTATCTAGTGGACTGAAAAGCAGCTGATTGTATTATTCTAACAGGCTACCTAAGGTTTAATTTGTATTTTTAATATTATTAATTCATATAACAAAAGAAAAACAAATGTGTGACGACACTATGCTTTGTCATTTTTCCCTCCGCCCCTGATGCATTCATCAACACCCAGAGGGTGTTTTCACTACTTCATATAAAACAAATATATTGAGATTATATCTGTTATTTCTATTACAGCTGACACTCAACCAGAGCCAACTTTCTGTCCTGTAAATACAGTTCAAGTCCCTTAGAATAACAAAATAAAGTAAATTTAATTTTGGTTAATAGGGCAAAATTCAAAAGCTTTAAAAGTCACAACTTTGCATCCATTTCAGCAGATACATTAGCTGAGTGCTGACTTTGGCTGTTCGCAACACAAACTGTTAACAAAACGGCTCTGAATGGAACTACATGTATTTTATCTGTAACGTTTGCTAATTTTAATGTTTCTTACCAACTTATTTCACGTCATCTGGAGGCCAATATGTGAAATGTATGTGTCAGCATGGCGTTCAAGTGCTGCCACAGGTTGTGACATGAAGTTAATCACAGCCACACAACAACCGTGGCACCGACTCACTTATCTGACTGACAAACCAAAAGTTGTCCGCGGCTGCTGCCAGTTTGTACTCACCGCCTCCTAAACCCAGCAGCCGGCAGATATCTCTGGTGAACTTCATCAGGTTTTACCGTCCAGCATTATCTTCACGCGCTCTAAAATAAAATGTAAATTACAACACCGTAACGACACGTCTTCAGTCTTCATTAACGGCTGACACTTCTCCGGTGAGGTTACCGGTTAATGTGAACATTCGCCCCGCTGATCCTCCTCCGCCTGTCCAGTCACCACCGTCCAGCTAACCGCCGTCACGACAAACAGCACTTCCGGTATTCAGTTACAACAATAAAACAATGACGGGCAGAATTTGAAGGCGACTTCCGGTTGCAACCATCAAAATAAAACCGCAAAAGGATTGAAATAAGCCTTCCGGTCACAACTCTTTGTCTGGTTTTATATCACACAGTTAAGGAATTAGAGAGTAAATGCAGTTAAAACAGAATTCCCAATTCAATATCATTTCTTACTGCATTTTTATTTCTTTATGAAGTTTGTGGGAACTTATTAAAGCACTGTCACTGCACTGAAATTATAACATGTTTATTATAACATGTTTTAGTATATTTAATTTAATTTAATTAAAAAAAATATTCAATAATAAAAAATATATATATTTTTATATAATATTTCATTTAATCTTATTTAATTCACTTATCTTGTTTTTGGTAATTTGTTGTATTTATTCCATAATTTCCTATAAAGGAGTTGATTTGTAACAGAAGATTTTTGGGGAACATTCTGGATAAAATGTCCTCCAGGTGTTTGCTTTTGAATGCACCCTGAGTTTTCACAGATCCTTGGAAAACTGTATTTTGATCTTCAAAAAGATCTAAAATCAGAGACTTTAATGTCTATTGATGAATTCAAGGTCACCATAAAGAATGTAGTGATGGCGGCACGCAGGGGCATAAATATAGACAGTGTGGGCAGGGTGGTTGCATTGGGGCCCTCATTTTGATTTTTCTTGTTCATATAGTTTTCTATCTTACGTTGAGGGGAGGTCCGTTGTATAAGCTTATAGCTTCTTGACCTCTCCTGTCACATCCTTATATTTTCTATTATTTATCTGGATTCAATGTAGTTTTTACTATGTGTGCAAATAATAAAATTTTTTTAAAAAAAAATTTAAAAAAAAAAAAAAAAAAGGACAGGGGGCCATAGAGAGAGCGGGCCCTCTTACAATTTCTAGGGATAATTCAGATTTCCTCTTTAGGTATATATGTGTTTTAAAAAAAAAAAAAAACTCTCATTAAATTAAATAAATTAAAATTAAAATGGTGCCATTTGCTAGGCTATATGCCTTTGAAAAGGCAAACCCATCCCCATCATGGTTTTATGTGATAAAATATATGCTTATTTTACTACTATAAATAAGCAATAAAAAGTTATTCATTGAAATGTATAACTCCTTATTTTCTTTGATATTTTTCGTCATATATAAATATGCTATGATTATTTCTGGGTAATATGTATGTTGGTGTTATACTATGTCAAGTCTCCATTTGATCATGTTACAAGACGATAACTGGTTTAGGCACATAAACAGTAACTAGCATGCATTAGTGCCCATCATAATAGCGTGTACTGGGGCCCATTGTAACTACCTTACACCACTGGAGGCACGTAGCTGTTTTTCTTGAGAGGCCACTGTGTTAAATAGCTGTTCCTCTGTTTTATGGTGATTTTTTTTCATGCTGTTTATGTTGTGTTTTGCACAGCTGACCCATGTCTCTCTTGAAAAGATGTTTTCTGATCTCAATGAGACTTCCTGGGAAAATAAAGGTAAAACAAAATTAATGTCAATTGGTATAAGTTGGAATTTATGATAGGAAAAAATGAAACAGCGCTCAGACGGTACACTTCCAATTTATCAATTCTGATTAACTGGAATGAATTAGTTAATACAGTAAACTGCATGTAAGAATGTTAAATATGTCTACAAGTAAACATACAATATGAAAAAAATAAATGCAAATATCAAAAATACAGTTTTCATTTTTAAGAAATCTAATAGGCTAGTTTGACTCTGGTTTCCCATAAGGGACAAATCATCCAGTCTAGGCAAGAAATGAGAAATATCCTGAGAACAACAGACTGTAAGCCATCTGGTATTTCCTGGCAAGTTGACCCACTTAAAACTGGAAAGCAGTGGTCTCTGGTCTGGATGGAATGAATGTTTGTGGGTACAGATAAGATTAATCGCAGGAAACTGCACAAGGAATGTAGACTGCACATTTGTCCACTGGGTGGTATTACTGCACAGCCTGCCACAGTCACAGTGAGGAGGTTCAACAGGGCACCTCTGCATGTGGTGTTCAAGGTTATTGTCACATTAGAGCATTGTTATGTATTATGGATATGATGAAGTGCTGCAGCTCCATTTTAGGGGTGGGCCTGTTTTTTTTTTCCCGTCCTATAAATATGTAACAACCCCATACTTTCACATCATTATTTCATATTAGGAGGTGCTGTGTATGGGTGGAGGCATGATAGAGAATGCAAACTGTGCATTTCTGCAAACATGGTCATTCTTTCCAGGCAAAAGAATAATCTAGTTTGGTGCAACACAAACAACTGGTGTGTAAAATTAAAAACTGAGCACTCTTAGGCTTCTACAGGTATCAGCAATTTCAAATTATATACTTGTTGAGACTTTATATTGTCACATTTTAGACCATTTTAAAGCCACATGACGCCAGAGAGGTCTACAAAATTTACAAAGCACTGTCTGTAGCTGGTACTGCTGAGAGGTCAAAACGTTGTCGGTTCATCGCTAAATAAATCCTGGTAGAGTAGAAATTAGGTGTAAGTGAAGCACCTCAGATAAAAAACTATTCAATCAGGTCAAATATGAATGGTCAAAAATGGCAGTGACATGTAAATGTGTCTGTGTTATACTGTATGTTATGTGTTTGAGAATCCATGTGTGTGTGTGGCAAATGTATGTTGTATCTGTGGGGTATGTTTATATGTTGGGTTGGCACTCAAGATGTATGGAAGCATGAAGAAAATTTTCCTAATAGGACAAATAAACTAATCTAATCTAATTGAAATTTCATAAAAATGCAGAATGTTCTGTACATTAGTCTCCAAAAGCGTTTAGAATCTAGTCAGAAACATAAGCAGCACTCCAGTGTCACCCGAGTATTTATTTTTAAGAATAAGAAAATAAGAATATCTTTATTCATCCCCAAGGGGAAATTCAATTATCTGTCAGCTCATCTATTATATGTTATTTTTATGACAAACTGGCAGAAATTATATTATTGCCTTCACCGTGGCAACACTAATCACTAGAGTGGAGTTGCCATTATGTGTTGAATGAGTACAAAAATGCAGAATATTTGCTGTCAGCTTCATGGCCAGCCGGCTGCATGAGGGACTGACATCCACTGCACATAAATGACTAAGAAGAATTCTCAAAGGTTTCTGTCAAATGCTTCCATGTTCTGCACATACACTGTAGTTTGTATAATGAATTGAAATACTGTAGCCTATATATGGTCAACGTCTGTGGAACAGCCTGCCTGAAGACCTGAGGGCCACAGAGAGTGCTCATGTTTTTAAAGGCAAACTCAAGACTGACCTTTTTAACCCGGCTTTTAATTGAACTTTATGTCCTTAATTATTTTGTATCTATTATTGTGCATTTATCTGTGTATTTATTTAATTTTTATTAATCTGTTTTTTAGCTGGCATATTCTTCTATTTTGTTACTTATTTATTTATTTTAACTTATTAATTTACTATTTATTGACTGAAATTGTTTTCCATTTTGAGTTTTTACCCTGCCTCTGGTGTTTCCCCATCTGTGATAGCTTTTCCTCAGTTGCCTTGTGTGTGTGTGTGTGTGTAAATCATGCTATAAATAGGGGAGAAATACCTATCTTCATATGTGCAGAAAGCGAGGAAGAAACTGATATTTCTTTAATATATTTATTTTTATTTTATATTTATATTATTTATTTTAGAATTATATAATCTGTATTTTTTGTGAATTATTGTGACAGAACAAAAACAGGGTGGCACATCTACATAGAAAGGGAGTGAGACAGTTTGAGTTGTTTGTAGCTGAACATGGGTCAGTGTATTTACTGCCGAATATGAAAGACTAAAAGAGTTGTTTTTTTTTTTTTAATAAAATAACGGAAAAAAACCCAAAACTAGTTGAATTTGTTAATGGTAAAAAAAAAAAAATCTATCACGCGTCCAATCCCTCTCACAGTAATACAGATAGACAGTCAGATAAACCAATCAGAATCCGATGTCTCCTGGGTCTGGACCAATCACGTACCGCATCGGCTTAACGGGGCGGGACTATTGCGGAAGCGACGGGCTGGCTCAGCAGCCATTGATGCGCTTTATTTCTAAGAGGACAAACCGAGATTAATTCCTCCATATTCGCTGTTTGCGTGGACAGGAGCCATGGTGTCTCACTCTCTCGCCCTGCCGATGATCTGCTTCACCACGCTATGGGCTCTGGTGGGCGTCGTGGCTCCGTTCTTAGTGCCCAAAGGACCCAACCGGGGGTAGGTGGTCCTGCTGCCGTTTCATTTGCTGCAGTTAACCGCGACTATTGAGTGTTTCATTTCATTCTGTGCACCAGCATTACAGCTCAGATATTAGGGTGTGTATCATTCAAAAAATAATGTTTACACTGCAGTCAGCTGCTCGGTATCTTTATAAATACATGAGCGTGCTCGTGCTCATGTGATGGAGGCCCTGCGCGTCATCTTGCGTCCATCCCAACATCCTCTGCTTCCTCCCATCCATCCATCCATCCATCCATCCACCCACCCTACACGGCAGTAAGGTTAAAGGGTCAAATCAATAACAGATAATTTCATTTGGGTTCATAATCTGAAGGCAGTTGTGTTAGTGTTAGTTTTAATGTTAACTTAAATTATAATATATAAATGCTGATGAATAACAGTGATGCTGAAGCTACTGGTTCACATGCTATGCAGTCAAGCTACAAAATAAAAGTAGATTTATTTAATTAATTTGTAAGAAGAAGAATTTTATGAAAATTTCTTTGTCTGTCTCAGCCTGTAAGGTTCTGTTTAGTAAGATATTCCACGTCATAGGCTCATAATATAGAGTGAAATATTGAAATATTGCACCTCACTACATTTACCTTGATGACTGTAAGGCCTATAGTATTTATATAATTTGAAAACAGACTTACATAAGGAGGGAGTCATAAGGATGCACTGCATGTGTAGGCTATTTATTGGAATTTGCACCGTACTGTGAACCACTTAGATTCATGAAACTTACCTTTGACCTGTTTACATCTCTGGCTCTGTGTGTATTTTTGCACCTTGTTGATAACCTTTATTATTTATGTTTTGTTTTATTTGCACTAGAGATGTACCGATACCACTTTTTCCTTCCTGATACCGATTCTGATCCCTGAACCTTAAGTATCTGCTGATACCGAGTACCGATCCGATACCAGCACGTAAAATAAAAATGGATGGGATATGAATTGTTGTATGTCTCAACTCCTAAAACGCTATGTAAAATATTGAGAAATAAATACATAATAGCAGAATGAATGCCATAAAACGTCTTTTTTTTATTATTATTATCCAGTGTTGACACAGATCAAGACACAGGTTAAAGTGCAGCCACACAATTTGGTAATAAAGACATTTTAAAGGCTACAGAAGAATGCTTTTTAAACTCTGCTCCGTTTCCGCTTCGTTTGCCTGTAGCGTGCGTATGGGTAATGACTTGAGGCATTACGTGGTATCGGATTGGTCATAGGCTGTACTTACCGATACCCAATACTGCATTTTAGGCAGTATTGGAGGCATTTCCGATACTGGTATCGGTACAACTCTAATTTGCACTCTATATTACAGCGGCCCCGAGAGTCAGAACACAGCAACAGAAAACACATTTGATAAAAAGCAACAGCATTTCAGAAAACACAACATCACACAATACACACAACTATTTAGTAAACACATATCACATCACAAAAAAACACAACAGTGTTTTGTAAAATGTTTTGGTAAATGTTGTGTTTTCTGAAATGTCTGATATGGTGTTTTGTTTTATGTCTTTTTCTGTTTTGTGAAATGTCATTTTCTTTTGTTAAATGTTGTGTTTTGTTAAATGTTGTTGTGTTTTGACCCTCAGGGCCACCATACTGTTTATTTGCACTCTTTTCTACCTTGCACTGCAACTTCTGCAAAACAATTTCCCTCGAGATAAATACAGTTTTAGCTCGTCTCTCACCATATGTGTAATTTTATATTGTAATATAGTAAATTATTAGATAATTCAGAAACCTATAAAGTAACCCGACAGGAGACTTTGTTTTGGGGCTGATGCAGCGAAGAAATTACCTGAAAAATCCAGGTGCTTCATCACAGTTTTACAGCCTAATACAACCAGAGATATTAACTATATATATATAAATGGTTTCCCCGGCTGCTGCCAAATTCACACGTCTCACAGAATCTATCATATCGCCCATTCCTATCATGATCTTATAAAATGTGGTGCATTGCTGCTTTAAATTAGGTGTGCGATCACTGCACTATTTATTAAAGTATTTAAAATCAAAAGCTAACTCCGTACATCCCACTGATCTGAATGCTTTTGTCACACAGAGATAAGATTAACATTAACATGAAAGCATCTCTCAGCCCCAGTGTTTAAGAGTATGTGGACAGAGCTGCAGAAGTGTAACCCTCCTCTCTGTTTCCTCCCACAGTGTGATTGTCACCAGTCTCATCCTCACAGCGGTCTGCTGTTACTTGTTGTGAGTACAAACTCTCCTCTTTTCATCTCTGTTGTGATTGTGAA
Source organism: Epinephelus lanceolatus (assembly GCF_041903045.1). Lineage (NCBI taxonomy): Eukaryota > Metazoa > Chordata > Actinopteri > Perciformes > Serranidae > Epinephelus > Epinephelus lanceolatus. The sequence continues at coordinate 45,397,204 of NC_135736.1, forward strand.
ACTGCTGTCATGTTGCATGGATCTCTGCAGTAAGAAATCAGAAGTGAAGATCAATAACAAGATGGAGACCTCTGGAAATATGTGTTTCTTGCAAGAGAACATGGTGCTAGGAGGACGGGAAGAGACAGGCAAGCTACTCCAGTGATTATCAGTCACGAAGGATCAGCAAGAATTCAGACAGGGCGTGCATCTCGCCAACCTACATTAGACATGAAGGAGACTGTAAATACACTGAAACAAGATCTTATTCAGAGGCTTACTGAGGCTGAAACACCCTCGCGAGCTCAAGGCCACACTATAAGGCACGCAAAAGTGTTGAGTATCAGAATTCAAAACCAGCAGCTCTACTGCTCACAACCTGCAAGAGAAAGCGACAGCTGTGGACATTAGATGCAAGATAGATTAATGGATCACCAGAGGATACAAGAAATTGTTGATTTGAGGTTTAAACAGTCTGGAAAAAGATCTTGATTAATGAAGTTTTTTGCAACCATGACTATGTAGATAAGAAGTAGGATGTGTAGCAGGATTATCATTCTACCCCTAGAGGGAGCCCCAGCTCTTTCAGGGGGTGACTATCTGTTCACTATCAGGTAAAAGTAGATTCTCAAACCTCAAGCACAGTTCAAGCTTTAGTTTGAAAATGACGTACCTGGGTGAGCTTGAATGGAAGCAGAAGGATAAAGAGGAAAAACATAATGTTGATGAACAGACTGGTTTGTTGTGCAGAATATATGCAATAACTGGAGAACTCTAAATAGCTAAGAAGTAGAATATGGATCACTTATGTTATATCTTATATTGAATGTTTTTATGCAGCATACAGTACGTCTTATTGACATACAGTACAGGCCAAAAGTTTGGACACACCTTCTCATTCAATGCGTTTTCTTTATTTTCATGACTATTTACATTGTAGATTCTCACTGAAGGCATCAAAACTATGAATGAACACATGTGGAGTTATGTACTTAAGAAAAAAAGGTGAAATAACTGAAAACATGTTTTATATTCTAGTTTCTTCAAAATAGCCACCCTTTGCTCTGATTACTGCTTTGCACACTCTTGGCATTCTCTCCATGAGCTTCAAGAGGTAGTCACCTGAAATGCTTTCCACTTCACAGGTGTGCCTTATCAGGGTTAATTAGTGGAATTTCTTGCTTTATCAATGGGGTTGGGACCATCAGTTGTGCTGTGCAGAAGTCAGGTTAATATACAGCCGACAGCCCTATTGGACAACTGTTAAAATTCATATTATGGCAAGAACCAATCAGCTAACTAAAGAAAAACGAGTGGCCATCATTACTTTAAGAAATGAAGGTCAGTCAGTCCGGAAAATTGCAAAAACTTTAAATTTGTCCCCAAGTGGAGTCGCAAAAACCATCAAGCGCTACAATGAAACTGGCACACATGAGGACCGACCCAGGAAAGGAAGACCAAGAGTCACCTCTGCTTCTGAGGATAAGTTCATCCGAGTCACCAGCCTCAGAAATCGCAAGTTAACAGCAGCTCAGATCAGAGACCAGATGAATGCCACACAGAGTTCTAGCAGCAGACCCATCTCTAGAACAACTGTTAAGAGGAGACTGCGTGAATCAGGCCTTCATGGTCAAATAGCTGCTAGGAAACCACTGCTAAGGAGAGGCAACAAGCAGAAGAGATTTGTTTGGGCCAAGAAACACAAGGAATGGACATTAGACCAGTGGAAATCTGTGCTTTGGTCTGATGAGTCCAAATTTGAGATCTTTGGTTCCAACCGCCGTGTCTTTGTGAGACGCAGAAAAGGTGAACGGATGGATTCCACATGCCTGGTTCCCACTGTGAAGCATGGAGGAGGAGGTGTGATGGTGTGGGGGTGTTTTGCTGGTGACACTGTTGGGGATTTATTCAAAATTGAAGGCACACTGAACCAGCATGGCTACCACAGCATCCTGCAGCGACATGCCATCCCATCCGGTTTGCGTTTAGTTGGACGATCATTTATTTTTCAACAGGACAATGACCCCAAACACACCTCCAGGCTGTGTAAGGGCTATTTGACCAAGAAGGAGAGTGATGGAGTGCTGATGCAGATGACCTGGCCTCCACAGTCACCGGACCTGAACCCAATCGAGATGGTTTGGGGTGAGCTGGACCGCAGAGTGAAGGCAAAGGGGCCAACAAGTGCTAAACACCTCTGGGAACTCCTTCAAGACTGTTGGAAAACCATTTCAGGTGACTACCTCTTGAAGCTCATGGAGAGAATGCCAAGAGTGTGCAAAGCAGTAATCAGAGCAAAGGGTGGCTATTTTGAAGAAACTAGAATATAAAACATGTTTTCAGTTATTTCACCTTTTTTTTGTTAAGTACATAACTCCACATGTGTTCATTCATAGTTTTGATGCCTTCAGTGAGAATCTACAATGTAAATAGTCATGAAAATAAAGAAAACGCATTGAATGAGAAGGTGTGTCCAAACTTTTGGCCTGTACTGTACCTTTAGTCATTAATCATAGTTCTGTATTGTTTAGGTTCTTGCTGTGTCTGTTTTATACAATCAACTATTTTAAATAATAAAATATGGTGAAATTTTGTTAACTGGATCCATATTGTAGTCAACTTTGACCTTAAAGGTCCAGTGTGTAGACTTTAGGTGGATATATTGGCAGAAATGGTATATAATATGATAAATATGTTTTCATTTTCACCTGAAAATAGGACTCATAGTGTTTTTGTCACCTTAGAATGAGCTGTTTATATCTACATAGGGAGCAGGTCCTCATCCACTGAGATCACCGTGTTGCACAGCCATGTTTCTACAGTAGCCCAGAATGGACAAACGAAACACTGGCCTTAGATCGGGCTGTTTGTGCTTTCGCAATGTCGCGTTGGCCACCACAGTTACTAGCGTCTTTGCAACTAGCAGCTGCCTGGTAAAAACCTCCTGAAAAGGTGAGCACATACTGTATTACCAGGTGCTGGGCTAGTGGCCCAATGTGCCAAACAACATAGAGGAAACACTGATTTGTAAAGTGAAACTGCTTTATTCAGTGTTTTTAGCAGTTTGAATCACCTGCTCTGTTTGTGTAGGAGAGGAGGAAACCTCTGGGGATAATTCAGCTCCCATTAAAAACCACCGCTGCTGTGTTAACTTGTGCTAACATAGCAGAAAGGAGGAGGAGAGCAGCTCATGGTTCTTCAGTGCTGCATCAAATGGCAGCAAGAGCTCATTGACGGTGATCAGCTGTTGCTGCTCACAGGACCCACCCTACAATATCTGAATGCTCATAATAACAGGCTCCAAATCTGAGACAGGACATTGCAACATGCATCGTAATATTTTTAGAAAAGCTGCCATGAAATCAGCCATTTCAGGCCCGAAAATAGTCAAGGAACTGACAGGCAAATGCTGTTGTGCTTGACCTGTGGGCCCCATGATGCAGATGATCCGAGTAATTTATTTTCAGAAGCCAAACTTCTTTAGGAATGAACGGGGTCTCGCCTCCAACACTGTATTCAGTTCCCGAGTTTTTTTTCCTAAGATGGAAAAGGCATGACCTGCCCTCTTCTGCCTTACTCTGCCTCTGATTGGCTGACCCTGATATTCTTACCCCAACCCTAACCAGTCTACCTCCTCTTTCCTAAACCTAACCGGCCCAACCAACGAAGGCAACAAGTGCTAACCCAGTAAGAGTGAGCAGGGCGGGTCAGGCCTTTGTCATCCTTGGAAAAAATAAATTAGCACCCAGTTCTCTTAATAAATCCACGGCTACTCTCTTAATAGCTGGATAAAAATCTGCCTGACATAAAGTCCTGTAAAAAAGAGAAATAGCTAATACTCATCTTTAATCTTTGCTCATTTAAATACACAAAGGTTAGAATAGCATTATATTCACCACTGTTATTGTAGAGACTGTGGACAGGAGTGCAGGAAACTGCTTTACAACAGTGGAGTCCAGTGGGGCCAAAAAACTACAGGCTGCAAAGCAGCTTATTAAGGCTGCTTCATTTTAACCATCTGCATGACGTCTCACTGTGTGTGAATTCAGTGGTGATGGACCGGTCATTAAGAAAACACAGCTGTATCCAGGTCAGCCTGCAGGTTGAACTCATTAGCTTTGTAAGTCTACAGACGATCCTGTTGGATTAATAGGGTGATAAAATAATGTTCAAATTTATTTAGACCTCCAAATAACTGCTTTGAGAGTTGGTTAAAATTGATAGTTGGTGAAGTCTGTTGTGTGTCTCCTCGGGCTAGTTGCAGAGCTTATTTCCTGCGGTGTGCTCTTGCTATCTTTACAGTTAGGGTGGTTATTACAATAATATGATCTATTGGTGTGTTGCCCAGCAGTGCGGTAAGAAGACCCAGCCTGCAAAAAAGCAGAACGTTTCCTTGAGGGGGCAAAATATATATTGTGTTTGTGGTGAATAAAAGATCAGTGTGTTGAGAGTCTGTGTTTTCTCTCTTTCTCTGCTCAGTTGGTTGGTAGCCATTCTGGCCCAAGCCAACCCTCTGTTTGGCCCTCAGCTGAAGAATGAAACTATATGGTATCTGCGCTACTTCTGGGAGTAAACAAGGTAAGATTATCAGGAGAACACTTAAAGGGACAGTCCACCCAAAAACCAAAAACACATATTTTCCCTCTTACCTATATTGCTGCTGATCAGTCTAGATTGTTTTGGTGTGAGTTGCCGAGTGTTGGAGATATCGGCCGTAGAGATGTCTGCCTTCTCTCTAATGTAATGGAACTAGATGGCACTCAGCTTGTGGTGCTCAAAGCACCAGAAAACCACATTTGAAACACTCAACAGCAATGTCTCTTTGTAGAAATCATGACCCGGTTACTCAAGATAATCCACAGACCTTGTTGTGAGCAGTTTCATGCAGGACCTATTTTCTTTCTACCGAACTACACCTGGCAGCCATATCACCACACAGAAGTGCACCTAGGCTGAATCCAAATGTCTGGACTTCACCGCACTTGCAGACTCGCAGACTATGTGGGTGCATTCCCGGGAAGTCTTGGAGTGCTTAGGGCTGTCCAAATACACAATTCTTCCAGTCCACAAGGGGCCTAAAGACTTTCTGCAGACTTCCAGAGAGTCTGCTTGTGGTGCAGACTTCAGCAGACTTCACTGATTGAATTACCCACAATTCATTGTAATACGGACGTGACGTGATGCCAGAAATAATATTCAACAAATATGAAATATAGGCCTATCAAAATGCATTGTATTATTGCAGCCCACCCTGTAGGCTACACAGTGTAATGCCAAATATATAGGCTTGAAAAGTGGCTGAAAAACAACAAAATAAGATCTTCTGATGTACCTAATAGGCCGACCCAGTTTATTTAGTCACAGTTCAGTCCTTATTTACAAACATCTCCATATTTGAATATGTGCAGTCTGTATTTTAAACAGAAATTCATTTTGTTCTCACAAAACAACCCTATACATGGTATTCATATCTTGTTATCTGCAGGGAATATGAGCAGACAGAATATTTGAGGCTTGTCTATCAGTGACTTGCAGTCTATGCCGTCACAGACTTTACGTGATGACAGTTAAACTAGTCACAGTACATACAGCTGAAGTCCGCGAGAGATCAGTCCGCAAATCCAGAGGGTGGACATTTGGATCCAACCCTACTCATGGACAAGACTTGTGCACATGACAGTGGGAGATTTAATCACTGATGGCATCTTCCTCCACTGAGCTGTGATGTCAGCTAGCTTAGTGGTGCTAGGTGAGCTAGCAGTAGATGCACTCTGCAGACTGATACAGTTATCGGTTGTAGTTCGGTAAAAACAAAATAGTTCCTTAATGAAACTGCTGTTATCTAATCAAAACCAATAAATTAAATTCTCATGTATCTGTATTTCATTATGTGTGTGGATAAATGTATTGTATATAATGAACACATTTTAGATTTGCACCTATTTCGCTCCCTATTGTCAGAGTTTTTTACTTTTTTTATGTGCACTCCTGCTTTAGCCTTGTTTCCACCAAGCAGTCAAGTTCAGTTTGGTACACATAAACGTAGTTGTTTTTGTGTTTTGTTTTGTTTTTTTTGTCAAAAGTTGTGGATGGTACCAATTGAACTGCTCGATTCTGTACCGTTTTTTGTCACCCCTCTGTCTGAGTACCCAGCACATTGATCCGATACTAAAAGGTGGAACTAGAAACACTGCAGTCCACTGATCGATCAATACACAGTCAACACTCCTGGTCGGACTACAGTGGACAGTAACCACTGACCTACTGTGGCAAGCTCCCATACATTAGTCAACTGTAACTATAAAATAAAAGGATGTTTTGCTGCCTTTTCATCTTAACTAGTTCACAGTTAGCAGCTATAGACTGAGAAAAAATAATTGAATTCACTGCGTTGCTCAAAGGCTACTGCCAGCAGCTACCGGCAACTTTTAAGGTGGAATTTTTTTATTTTCTTGCATGTTATTTAACAGATGAGTTGACTTAATCAATCAACACACCTTAAAGGCGCTGTATGTAAGAATGTGGCCAAAACGGTTACTGCACTCAAATTCAAAATACTGCCGCGAGTCGTGTCCGGCCCCCTCCCCTACAGATTCGAGGTTGCTGGACAGCGGCACGCTGGAGACTGATTTGTTTGCCCACGGGCGGCTGCCGTGGCAGGGCTGCATCGCCGCGTCCTTGATTTTCGGTTTTCCAGCGGACCGTTCGAGCAAGTCCGGCTTCTCTGCTGCTAACGCTGCTGCCGGGATACAGCTGAGGAGAAGCCGGCTGCTCATGCTATGTACCGGGACACTGCTAATGCTGCTTGCCGTGCTGCTGTAGCTCAGTCGTAACTGTAACTGATGCTGAGACTCTACTGACTGCGTGACTGGTAGACGGCGGTGGGTGGCGCAACAGGCCAAAACACAAATTCAAAACATAAACATGATTTGCAGACTGCAAAAAAATTTTTAGATGCAAATATTCTGGCTGTACTATTGTTGTCGGTGAGATCAGTATGTTATATGAACATTATTCCTTAGTCTCTGTGACATATTAGGAGGATTTTACGACTGTTTGCTTTAGATTTCTTACATATAGCTCCTGTAAACGTCAACATGACAACACTGACCAGTCCATTTGTGTTTATCGTCTCCCTTGCATGACAGGTGCTTTAGTGATTATTGGATCTCAAAGAGCTTAAACAAATTTTAACTGTATTATTTGAACTGCAAATATTTTGTTTCCTCACTTGAAGGAAAAAAAGGATTGTCCCTGTGTGCCCTGGCAGTATTACACCCCTGCTCTGCTCCAAATAGTTCATCTGGTTCTTTTTTTTGTGCTGAAAATGTCGCGCAACCCCGTCCTGTGTAGGATCAGCGAGGTGCAGACGTTCCTCTGCGTCGTCAGTCAAGATATACAGTGAGAGCTGGATGCAGCAGTGATGTGGCTGTGACACGTACTAACAACACCACCTACATTTAGAATACTGTCAGTGGTGGAAATGCAAAACAGATCTACAGTTTAGGTACATATCCGTATGGGTTACGTACAGCTCTGTGGGTATTGTACTGAACATGTTTGGTGGAAACGCAGCTTTTGTATTACAGCTGCTGCACAGCAGTTTCCCTCAGCATAGATAGAGTTTTATTTTACCTAATTGCTGCTTCATTGGTGTTTACTGTTACTTCAGGTTCCATAAAATTCACAGAGCAACAAGAATAAAAAAAACCCGACACAAAACAGTGAGAAGAAATACAGAGAGATTTGAAAGAAAATGAGAGCCCTTAAACTTATGTGTATTTTCTTTACTGGCTTCTTGGTTCTGACAGTTTATGACCCCTCCGGCTGCGTACCACACTCGCCTGTTTGCAAATCAAAAACCACTCCATTTTTCTCTCACGAAACGCAGAGGGAAAAAAATCCCTGCCACTAATCTGTCTTCAGTGACAGAAGTGGCATTCAGGCGTGAATATTTATCAACTCCATGAAAAAAACGAGCCGAGTGAAATCTAAAAAATGGCACTTTTATGATTTTAGAAAAGCATGTTTGCTCTGAGCCACTCGTGCTCTTGGATCACAAAGTACTCTAGATTACTGAGCTATTTGACATCTTGTCTTTATCCTTACAGTCAATAGTGCTTCTTGTAAGTAATGTTCACGATTGAGAGAAATTTCAGAGAATTCTACTCGAGCTGACATCTGTTTCTCTCTCTGTTCCAGGACTGTGTGACGTGATCATCATTCCTATCCCGTGGTTGGCTGGACTTTATTTCAACATAACTCCTAAACATTAAACATTCCCACACACACACACACAATCTGCAGAACTGATGAAACGAGTCAGTTTTCTTTGCAACCTTTGGAAATATTTACATTAATGCACAGCACCTGGAATTGAACATTTAGAGTTTGGTTTTAAAGCAAGAATTATTCATCTTGTGAGCCCAATACAACACACACAGTCTAAAGTTGTGATTTGTGAACAATTTAAAAATGAGGAAAGCACTGAGCAATATCGTCTGTTAGGAGTAGATACTAATCTCCCCTCTTTGAAATGTGCAATCTTTAGTTTACTTTGTGTTTGTTTACATTTTTGTTTTTGTGTCGCTGCCATCAGGGAACATGAATTTCTAAGTATTTGTATTTATTTGGCCAGCGGACACTGATGTTAGCGCGTTGTGATTACCTCAGTGTCCACATGGTCTTGTTATATAACTGTTATTATCTGTGATGTAATGGTGTGTGTGAGTGTGTGAGTGTGTGTTAAGAGTTCATTACTGTGAGTGCTTGGACTGCGGCCATGAGAATCTCCCGAAACCATAAAAGTGAAGAGCGATTCCCTCCACTTTAGACCACTTCAGCATGAAACTCCCTCCCACACTCCCCTCATGCTCTACACCGCGGAGGTTCTCGTTGCCATGGTGATCTCATCGCCCAATTCAGTCCCTTTCCACTCGACCCCTTTTGATGAAATCCTGCCCATTCTCGCCTGCTTGTGTACAGATGTACTGTAGGTTGTACTGTAGGGACATGTTTTTGGATTGAGCTGCTGGTAGCTGCTGATAGATTTGGTGATAATATCTACTATCTGTAAATCTTTTAATCCACACCCCCTCTCCCACCACCAAAAAAAAAATCCTTCCCAAGTATTTTCCCATATAATCAGCCTTTACAGCACACTCCTCATTTAAACTTCAGCCAAAGAATTCTCTCGGGGTTAGGAACTCTTTAAAGCAAAGTGACCCCTCACATCTTTTCAGAGGCAGAGAAGTAGCAGCTCTTGGAGTGCATTCACACCAAATTCGGCGTTGGCAGCAAAAAAGCCACTCCTCCCATTCATTTGAATGTGGGTAGTTTATCCAGGCTGCAGTGACAGGGCCACAGTGGAAAAAAAAAGCGCAGTGAAAAGTAGAATCAGAATCAACTTGTGGAGAAACAACCCAGCGTCCCGCCAGACCATACATGGATTCATTTACTAGGAAACAAAGCAATGAGCAAAGTATGTTGAACAAAAGATGAATTCACTGCATGTTTTACAGACTGTTTTAGTAGCTGCAATCTGTTGGAAATCCCCTTCATATCAGTGGTGGGTGCCACTGTGTGGCTCGTGTAGGATATTTAATCAAAGGCCAACATTGTCCCAGTATATCATGTCAAAGTGCGGTCAAACCCCAGTTTGTAGTTGCTGTTTATAGGGCTGCATATTTATGTAGTGGGTTTCAGGGATGGAACCAAACATTGGGGGCTTAGCCTGAATCCAGGGGGGGCCGGGGGCATCTGAGATTTTTCCCTATTTACAGCAGCTATATGCACTATTTTTGAAAACATTAGAGATGATAAAATGACTAAAAATGTGTACATCATGTGGGAAAAATCATCCTGTAGAGCCTACATCCTGTTCTGTATCTTGTTGTTCAAAACAAACAACACATGTTGAGGATGACTCATTTTCAATCCTGCCACCTAAAAAGAGGCAAAGATTATCTAATGTTACTATTTTTAAAGGAATACTATGCAGGGTTGTCAGTTTCTGTTTGTAAACACACTCGTCAGCAAAAGTAAAAGTAAAAGCCAGCCCCAGATTCTCTCATTTGGCATTTAGCTTCACTATATTTGCATTTTTTCCCCTGCGCTTTGTCTCCTGGATACCCGCTGCCTACGGTCTGTTAACTTCTTATAAAGCCAGACCTCACCTGAGGGGGGGAAAACACCCATAACTGTCCCTAACAGAGAATTGGACTAATATCCTAGGCCCTGTCCACGGGTGTGGATTGGATTTATTGACCGAAGTATGTCTGTCTCTGGAGTTCATGAGGAGTTATGCAATTTCTTTTGCAAAGGTTTTGCATGGCGGGCAGATAAGATCATGTAACAAACCTGTGAGCCAGCAGCTTCTCACATCAAACAAGTTGTTTAAAAAAACCAAATGAACGCAAATGAGACAAGTTTCGTCGTTAGGTGGAAAAGTTTTCAACTTTTCACACGCTCCTCAAAGTGGCAGCCCTCACTGTCGTCTTTACACTTCTCTGCTGTGACTATGTCTGCTACCTAGCTAGAAATGTCTGTTGCTAGGTGACCATTTGTTTGCTTGATTACCGTCCCCACCTTGTGTACCACATTAGTTCTGTCTGCATAGTCCCTACTTGGTGCATGTCTATCGGGCTGGAGCCCCAGAAGCCACCCCCTCGCTCCGCCCCTGCTGGGTTTCTCTAATCTGCTTCATTTATTTATTTATTTAGTTGAGTTGCAGGACATAATCAATATGCTGGCTTCAAATCTCAGAATGCTATAAATTAATATCCATAAGGACAAGATTAATCATTGTGATTACATGTACAGCATGTGCTAACTGCACTGTACTGACTGTATGCAATAGAGGGCACATGTTAATCTGTGTGTAGCAAGTCAGTGTGCCACCAACTGGAAAAGTGGGTCGCCAGAGGTCAAGAGGTAGAGGTTATTTCCGTTGACTGTGGTCTCCTCTGTCGGCGCAGCATGTCTTGTCTAGCACTGATACAGCAGCCTGAACATTAACAGATAAGAACAGTTAGCTGATGTTTCCAAGGTCAGACATTTGGTTCATGTCATGATAGTGTTGGAGAGGAAGTCGCCAGCACCTCACAGTTTGTGGTTGTTCTTCGGTACATGTGTACACAGCTTCAAAAAGGTTTCCTGTTTTATTATTTTGCAACATTTTCATTGACTAGGATGCTGGTGTGACACACCTACCTCCTTCTGATTGCTTTAAGAGTCACAGCCACAGACCACCACCACAACTACGTCTCCCCTTTCCCACTCCCCATTACCAACCCCGAGAACCCCTCCCTCCTTCCTTAACACTGTCCCTCCCCGTCCTCCTCTCTAAAACCACTTTGCTTCAGCCAAAAAGAATCAAAATCAATATACAGCTACTTTTTAGAAAGACCAAATTGCGTTGTATCTTTTCCTCCAGCCCTCTTTGGTAGTTGTGGTGGTGGCACGCATCTACAAGTGGATGTGTAGAAACTTAGTCGTCAATACCAGTACCAGTGAAATTCCACGATTCTCAATATCCATTTCAATACCACGGTAAAAAACACAACAGTAGAGGCATTTGCAGACTGAGTCCGTAGTTTTCGTATGCTTTGTTTTAATCGGTCATCTGACAACAGTTGTTAAGATCAGAAACCTTGCACAGAGTTTGACGCTTTTTTTATTGTTCTGTTTGTTGGGAAAATTTGCAACACGAGACAAGATAAAACGACACATCTGCTCCCTTGCTCCTTTCCACTGGAGGTACCTCCCTTTCTGTCTCCACAGTGTCGCTCTCTCTGTGGTCCTCATCCTCTATTACATCCTCCTCATTATCCCCATCTCCCTGAATATTGCTATCTGACCTGTTGAATGTTGACTGTCTGAGTTATGAAATGACACTGTGCGCCCAATTCCTCTCCTGTTGCTCTCTGTAGGCTTCCTACGGACACAGAACAACACAGAAAATCAAACCTGTTACAATGACGGACAAAAAGTTTCGGAGCCAGTGTGCAAACATGATTGACACGTGAGATCGTATTTATTTTCAAACATACAACAATGTCAGATGAAAAATACAGACTTGGAATGCAATGGCCTTGAATTCATACATTCCTTTATTAAAAATGTTTCAAGTTAAAGTAAAATGTTATTTTTAGTCCCTGATCATCCGCCTTGAACACAAAGCACAAGTCCATGTGGGTTCATGAGATTTAATGGGCGAGGAACTAAATGTTAATACATAGCCCACAGTGTATTGTTGTTGTTAATGTTCAGGACTTGTACATGTAAGATGTGACGGTTGGTCTTTGTGGTAGGCTATTCATCCTGCCTAGGCTTGGGTGGTCTCTATTTTTTACATCCCTCAATACCCTCCTGACATTTCACCACAGAATACAGTGTATGACGGTATTAGTGTGCGGCACCGCTCACTAGTTAGTCCACTTTTCCAACATTCACCAGCTCTGGTTTGGTCGCAATAAACCCTTAATACGTTGAGTTTACAGTCCTGGAACATTATCCTAACCACTCACATATGTTTGACTAGTAGAGACTGACCTCTGGTGGCGCATACGGTGTACTACATAGAATACATCCTCAATACAGACTCTTTGTGGTACTGAAAATGATACCGTCAGGATTTCGAAATACCCTGGTACACTGCAGTACCATATTACCACCCAAGCCTAGTCCCACCCCTCCTCCTCCCTGATTAGACAGCTAGGTAAAAGGCGACAGTGAGTTTTATGCAAAGTTGAACATTTTTCAACTCTCAGCGACCAGAAGAAACATGCAGTGAAAGTAGATGCTCAGTATGTCTCCATGCTGCTGCTGTTTGTAGCATAGTGTAAATATGTGGCGCTTTTATTGCAATGAATTAAAAAAAATTATACTGGCCTCAGGAAAGAAAAAGTTTTCGACGAGCTGAGGCGGAGCTGTTGCTGCAGCTGCAGTTGTCGCCATCTTCCAGGTGTTGACGTTCTTTTGTGCTGGTGGGCGTTATTCTTCCTTTGGCATTAAATGAGTCTGTAACACTTGTAAGCGTATATGCTGCCCCTTCAGGTCCGGAAGAATTGCATTCCTATTACCTACAGTACTGGAGAAAAATCACGTTTTCAGAATTTTGGCATCGACTTGAAGTATCAGTTCTCATGACATCCCTAGTCAATACAATTCTGAGCCCAGGTCCTGTAACCGAAGCTCAACCTCAGAGTTGTGTTTAGGTCTCTGGCGTTCATACCAGTGGAGAGCACATGAAGAAAAAGCTGAATCCGAGCATCAGTCCAGACTGTGGTTTTGCTCTCACTTCATTTTCTTCTGTCGGGCTTTCCAACCATTAACTGCTGGCTCTCAGATGTACCCTTAAACCCTTGTGCTTTTGGGTTTGTTTCCGTATTTGGTTTGGATTACATTTCCAGTCCCACTCATACTGCTACACGCTACAGTTATCTGGCAGAAGGACACAGTCACATTCTCAGTGTCAGTGACTCATCGTCCAACAAATGGTATTGTTCTCACCCGGCCAAACAAACTCAACTACAGCAGTGAACGTTCCACACTGTGGACAAACCCCTCCAAACATACTGGTCGTACTGACCCTAGACAACGTCGAATTCGTGGGTTTCTTTCCTTTTTTCCTTTTGAATCTGCTTGGTTCTTTTGATAACTGGCTGCTGCTTATCTGTTAAATATTCCTGGCAACATAGATGGAGATAGTGATAGATTTTTCTGTGTGTGTTCAGAGTCACCATGGTTACGAAAATCTTCATAATAAGAGATCTGATTGTTGGTGGAGATGAGATCCTATGTGACCTTGTATTAGTGTGAAGTAAGTGCTTCAAATGTGAAACATCCAATAAAAAAAATATGTCTCAAACAATCCCGCTGCTCTGTTGACATTGTGAACATTCCTCCTGAGCAGGCTGGAATGCGTGTTGTATTGTGAATGAAACACAGTATACACCTATATACTATGGTTTAAATGGAAACGCTCTGAGCGCAAAGCCATTCGACTAAACGGTCTAGATTCTTTGCATGACTCAGCAAATACCTAAACTTAGCCCTAAGACCTTAAACAAAGTTAATCTTATCTGCCAAGGATACAATAACAAGTACAGACAGAGGCGTGTACACAAACACACATATCTCCTCATGACAAACATGGTTTGTACATGGTTAATTGTATCAGTTAGGGTCCTCTGAGTGTTTGTGCAGAAGTGGAAAATAAATATGATGCATGTCGACCTTCCTGCTGCATCTCTGCTGATGTTGTTGCACTGCCTGTGAGAGGGACGTGTGACTGACTGGTGAAGGACAGAGGCAGTTTGTTAAAGTGACCTTGGCAATCATAGACAAGGTTGACTTCCACTTCGAGGATTCTCACAGTGACACAAGGACGCACTTGTGCATGATTCAGACACGAGTATTTTGCAGTGAGGACCTCCAAATACTCGTCTGCAAATACTCAAATTCGAGAGCAAGCTATTGGAAGACGTTCCCTCAATAAATTGACATTTTGTGACGGGGAGACTGGAGGAGCCGGACGGTGAAAGACTTTATAAGGTAAGGTATATTTGCCTGCATGTGAATGGGATGCTGTGAAAGGCTGAAGGCAGTACTGGTGTTGCTGGACTGAAGCTGCTAATTTGAGCAAATATTCATCAATAGATTTGACTGTTTCTGTGACAAATAAAAACAAGGATTCAGGGTTTCTTCTAGAATTTTATCAAAGCCCAAAAACAGAATTAACACCATCATATAATATCAGGTGTGCACTGAAACTTACATTTAAATGAAGAACTGGTTTGCACCCAGGTGATACTTTAAATTTCTCCATTCTAGTGTTTGTACTGTAGATATCTCAGATGGATAGCATTAACCTACTCATCCCTAATATCTAACGAGGACACACCCCTTTTCCACCGACATGAAACCAGTTATGTTCCAGTTCTCACACCTACAATTGAGAGGTTCACAGCATTTCAACCAAAAATAAATTTGTTCAGAACCTGAAAAGTTGGCTCTCAGCTGGAACCCGAAAAATAGATTTTCCATGACCTGAAGTGCGAACCGTGACGACATCAGTGGGCATGACAGAGGATGGAGAATGCAACAACGGAGAAGTCCAGTGAGAAATCATCAGACAAAAAGTGCGTGCAGTGGCCTCATTAATAATCAGATCATGCTTGTTTTTTGGGTAAAAACAAACACCTGTGACAACAGAGCAAAAGTTGCAGGTAAACAATGTAATCCGGATTTTGCTACCACTGTTGACTTCTGCTGTGCTCTGTGCAACACCCTCCATTGATGATACATCTTTAATTACAATGGAAAATGGGTAACACAGTCATAGATGCAAACCCTAAACCAGGCCCAAAAAACTTGCAAAGAAAGTAAAATCTGCTGCCATTTTGCCACCAGCATGCCATGAGTGTTAAAGCTTGTGTGACCTGTGTGTGACATCTCCTGCTCTAATGACCACTCTGAGCTGGTAGATGATGCTAACAGCCAGGTGTATTCACCTCATGGAAAATCCTTCCTAAGTCTGGGGTAAACAGCAAAGGACAACAGTGTTAAGTGACCTCATATGGACAAACCGCTCAGGCTCTATCTGGAAAGACGGCATCATGCTAATGTTAGCTACAGACAATGTTTACTGGCGGCAAAAATAATAAAAACGAATGTTTAACTTAATAAAAACATGGCGAACTCAATGACAAGCAAAAAAATATACAACCAGATAAACTTCTGCATCGTTTTTGAGTAAGTTACCTTTATATTTGTTGACACACACCGCCATGCCAGTTACCTCATGGAAATCCAAATCTGAAAATTACCCACAATCCTCCACTATTTACTACTTCCTGCAAGTACTGAGTTTTGACAGCAGGGGGCACTGTTACTTTCTCAAACTGAATCTGAATTTAAAGCATCTCAACTGCATAGAGCTAAAAGCCCATTTATGCTCGCTTTACGTATGAAAATGTATACGTTCGTTTCAAACGATGTTACCGTCATTGCCCACATACTTCCATGCGCCCTTTACGTTGGCATGGGTGTTAACCAATATATCCACCAGGGGGCAGCCCAGCGTCAAAAGTTTATGACAACAACAAACTCAGAAACAAACATGGCAACTGTGGAGGAGATATTGATAATGTAGCTCTTGCATAAAAGACAAAAACAGAGGCAGCGTTGTAGGAGGCGGTGGTCGGTGAGGCCGTTAAATACATCGCAACTGGGGGACGGAGAATTCTTTTCTCTAGTACTGCCAATGAGAGAAATTGAATTGTTATTTCTTCTTCGTGTCTCACTAGAGCTACGTATCGGGTAGTGACAGCAACACTGCCCCCACGGTTCCCGGTGGTACTGCTCCGTTTGGCCCGTATCCGTAAGCTTTATGGAAACGTGCAGACATACGGACGAAATGAACGCGGTTACACTCGGACATATTTTTTGTGTCTGCAGACAGCTGCAGACTTGTAACAGACTTGGTGGCACTAATGCATCAGAACATTTGCCAACTGACATATAAATTAAGAAGAAGAAGCATGCACATTAGGTCACACATTTTGGGCTGCATGCAGACACTCCCATACGGCTCCGCGCAGACCCTCATGGACATGGCCGAATAGTGACAATAATGTCACCTTCGCACCAAAGCGGAACCTTGTGAACATGCAGATGCAGAAAGTATGAATTGGTCTTTAAGAGGCCACTTTGCTTCTTCATAACGGCTTCTCTGATGTTAAGATAGTTTCAGAAACCCCCTCTCCCACACCTTTATCAGGTCAGATTTGGCGGGTCTCTGTCCGACCATTTCTGTGACTCTCTGAAACTTCCAATCTGACGTCACACTCACCTCCAACAGTGACTGGTCAGCTGTGCAGATGAGGTGAGAGAGGAGCTGAACTTTTCAAGCTTTTGTTTTGTATTCTTTACACAGCTAGAGAGTGCTGCAGGAATAAATCCTACACCCCGAAAATGAGTTAGCATGTTCACACTTCCAGTTCCCTCGTCTCCAAGTCAGTGTTTTTTTGAATGGGTTTTTGGTTAGATGCCTGAAATAAGGTCTGTGGTTAACACAAGCTTCAGTTCATGTTTTGTTGTAATCTAAAATCCACTGGAAAAGTCTCATATCCTTTTTATGAAAGAACCACACTCAACCTTTTCACTGTTATGAGTGCCTCCATCTGGGTACTCACAGTGCAATGCATTATACAATACTTGTCAGTGTGGATGCACTCATACACTCAAAATAGCAAGCATAAATACAGAAGTATCCAATTTGAGACACAAGTCTATTTCTGGCACACCAAATAGTAGGTCAATGTTGTCAGTAT
Source organism: Epinephelus lanceolatus (assembly GCF_041903045.1). Classification (NCBI taxonomy): domain Eukaryota; kingdom Metazoa; phylum Chordata; class Actinopteri; order Perciformes; family Serranidae; genus Epinephelus; species Epinephelus lanceolatus. Next base: position 45,414,519 of record NC_135736.1, read on the forward strand.
TGTCAGTGTTATTTGTCCTAATAGCTCCATTTTCCATTAATGAACTTTTGAAATACCTGAAATGAGATAATAGCACAACAGGATCACATTACATAGTATAACAGTCCTGGATCAGGGTTAAACACATGACCTCAACTTTAACCGAATGCCGATAACTACATATGGACTCCTTGTCTACAGAGTCCGCCATGTTGCACCACCATCTTTCTACAGTAGCCCAGAACGGACAAACTAAACACTGGGTCTAGGCAGGGCCATTTGCGTTTTTACGGTTTTGCATCACCCACCGTAGTTTGCAGCCCCTCTGTGACGAGAGCGTCAGGAAAACACTGATTTTTTAAATGTGAAACTGCTTTATTCAGTGATTTTACCACTTTAATTCACATGGTCTGTTTATTTTGGAGAGGAAGAGACCACTGCAGATAATTTGGCTCCTGGTAAAAACTTCCAAATTGTCTGGATCTTAAGTTATCAGAGACAAAGGGTGAGCACACATTAGGATGTGCTGGGCTAGCGGCCCATCTCTGTCTTGCCGAACAGCATCAAAGAAACACTGATTTTCACGTGAAACTGCTTTATACAGTGTTTTTACTGGTTTTAATCACTTAGTCTGTTTATTTTGTAGAGGAAGAGACCTCTGCAGATAATTCGGCTCTTGGTAAAAACCTCCCAATTGTCTGGATCTTAAGTTATCAGAGAAAAAGGGTGAGCACACATTAGGATGTGCTGGGCTAGCGGCCCATCTCTGACATGCCAAACAGCATTGAAGAAGTACTGATTTTAATGTGCAACAGCTTTATTCCATGTTTTTACTGGTTTAAATCACCTAGTCTGTTTATTTTGGAGAGGAAGAGACCTCTGCAGATAATTCGGCCTCCTGGTAATTACATCCTGAACATCTGCATTTTAAGTTAGCAGAGAAAAAAGGAGAGCATACATTAGCATGGGCTGGGCTAGCAGCTGACATACCAAACAGCATTGGAAAAACACTAATTTTAATGGGTTTTTTTTTTTTAATTATTTTTACCCATTTAATTCACCTGGTCTGTTTGTTTTGGAGAGGGAGAGTCCTCTGTGGATAATTCGGCTCCTGGTAAAACCCACCTGAACAATGAACACTTTTTACCAGGAGAAGTTTCAGCTGGTTGCAATCTGTTATCCTCACCATTAGATACCAGTAAATCTTACACACTGCTCCTTTAAATTAAATTAATGTTCCAGCACAGCCGGCAGTCCCTGAATAACATTTAGCCACAAAATAATGACGCAACATGTTGAATGTGTACCTGCAGGCTCAGCACACTCCTGTTCTGGATTATGATTATGTTATATAAAATGACTCTTATTTCATTACCACCTCAGAGGACAAACATCCATCCATAATTCACAGCTGCAAATAAACGAGTGGTGTTGCAGCACTGCAGTCTCATTATGGATGCAGATTAATGAGTAAACAGCCCATAAAATCTACATGACGTTTAGAGAAAGCAGCAGTGTTTATGTGACTGATTGGCCAACAGAGTGATGGGTGTCACAAGTGAGAAAGAACGATAAGGGAGTGAGGACTCTGTTACATTCACTCTGCCGTCTGCACAGAGCCCACTCACCAAAAATGGCGGTTTTGTCCTTTAAGTATGACATATCTGAGCCTTGGCCTACATTTCTGTTTAAACAGACGAAAATTAATACACATTATTTAAGGACACACACACAAACAGCCTACAGGCCTACACATATGGGCTTTAACTGACAGACGCAGATAAACACAAACACCCCACAGCTTATCCTCTGTAATATTCATAAATTGTGGCTTAATGCGCCATGACAACCTACTTTTCTCCAGCAACAGTACATTAAGATTTAACAATCTTTATGCAAACAGCTATATGAGCTGGCCTAAATAACACTGGCTCGAATATAGAGGACTGTTTCTTGTCATCACAAGGGAGCAGCTGCACGCCTGATAATGCATATTTTAATCTCTCAATTTAAATATATACTGTAAAACACAGCCTGACAGATGCAGGATTTTCGAGGCTGATAGCATCATATTTGGTGGTGAATTTAACTCAAGCAGTAATACTTAACAACAACAAAAAAAGGTTATTAAAGCACAGTGACTAAGATATATACTGAGTGTGACATTTACTGTTGAAAAATTAACTTCAGAAGCATCACGCCAAATATAACGTCACTGGAAATGAAGTTATTATGACTAATAACATGGAGTGGGTGATGTGAATAAAATCATCTATCAGGGTATATTTCCATACTGTTGTATTTATGTATGATGATGCAGTCGTTTTTAAATTGCCTGACTTACTATTCATAGATCAAATAATCAGACAGGAATATAGCAAATTAAACTCTCAGCAATTTAGAATGCTTCATCATATTAATGCACACATCATATTAAATATCCCATAATATGCCAGAGAACAGTCGTGCTGATTGATTTGTGAGTTATCCACAGAGGAATATACAACCAGAGATATTACATTCTCTGACACTTTATCTAATCTCTATTACCTCACTGTATTTATCATCGTATCACCAAATGCAAATAACAACTATAACATACATAAAGATGCAACTATACTTTTCAAAAATGAACTGAACTGCAATCAGGTTTGAACACAGTAGTGTGTGGTGTCGCTGAGTTTGCATTATGAACATTAAAATGTGCATTTCTGTGCTGCACTTTTACTCATGGCATATACTCTTACAGCAACATATCATAAAATTGTAATTGTGATGACATTATTATCAAAATGCAGTGCACTTTTTCGCACATTAATGTTGTCATATCCATGTTGAATGTCTTCTTTGCTATATGTTCTTTACTGTACCTGGATTGGTGAGTAATGACATTTCATTCACGGTATGCTGCTATATATAGACAATAATTATAAAATAAAATTGAATTAGAAGCTAGGTTGTGATTAATATATTATCAGTGTTGAGGAAGCTACTTTGAAAGCAAAGCTTTGCAAGCGACATGTTACTTCACACTACGAAGTTGAACGCAGCACAGCTACACAAGGGAGAAATCTTGTTTGCTTAACTCGAGCTATTTAGCAGAAGTAGTTTGAACTGCTTTGTATAAATATGATCAAATTGACAATGTGCATGTGACACAGTTATAAGAAAATATAATACAAAATTACATCTGCTGCGCAGCGATGGGTCGGGTCCGGGCATTTTTAGGCAATTCTGAGCAACAAGCAGAAGAGTTGGAAGACATTTAGCAACACAATCTGCCTTTTGCATCAGCTGAGGCTTGAACTCACAACCTCTGAGACTAAGAATCAATTTCTATCTCACTGAGCTAATTAGTCAGTGACAATACATGTGTAGCTTCACAAACTGACTAAGCCAGACGTGCAGGTTTAGCAGCCGTCCATGCATGGAAAAACAGATTTCAAACCACTGTAAAAAATTCAGTTATCAAAACAAAAATCTGAAAATACACATATTGCATCTAGACAGCATGGAGATGTTGGTAATTTGTTTGTAACAATGATTGATTTGCTCCATAAGTGAAAAACTGATGTTTAAAGTTGCCATTTTTACATTGACTCCAATTGTTCACATTAGAGCAAAATTCAAAATGCTGTCAAAAATTCAGTTTCTGAAATAAAATTCAGAAATTTGCCACACATCATCTACCATGACTCTAGAATTTTGTCTTTTTTTCATGAACATTGAAGATTTATTTAGCAAGAATTTGCATGTATATGTTTACAGTACCGTTTACAGTCAAACATTTTGATGCACTGTAGGCTCAGTTTTTGATAAATCAAAAATCTGAGAAACATAGTTTGTGTAGGACAGTCTGAAGATGCTTTGTAGCAAGTCTGGTGTCAATTGAGCAAAAATTGTGGGAGGAGATAGGTTTAAGAAGTTTTACAGTTTTTGAAAAAAACAGAGTGATGAACTTCATAATTTTTAATAGGTTTATGGATGGCTGTATGGTTGATTTGTTATGAATTTCCAAAGTTTTGAACTTTAGACGCTTGCTGTAGCGCCACCATCAGGACTATTGGCTTGAGTTTACAGCTGAGGATATCTGGCATGAGACTGGACCTTTGTGCAAAGTTTGGTGAGTTTTCACCCATGGGAAGTATGATTTCCTCGGAAGAAGAAAGAAGAAGAAGAATACCTAGGATTACAATAGTGTAAAAAGTAACATCCCACAAAAAATGTATCCAGTGTCATACAAATCAAATCAAACTTTATTTATATAGCACCTTTCATACAATCAAGCAGCCCAAAGTGTTTCACAGAGCAGGAGTAAAACAGCACAGACAAAGTAACAATAGCTGCACATTACAACAATAAATGATAAAATATTTGAAATAAATAACATTTAATAAAACAAATTCATACAAAAACAAGTAGAAAATGTCAAAGACAAGACCTAAAAACAGAGGCAATAAATGACGAAGCACCATTAAGTTAAAGCCAAGCTAAAAGGATACGTCTTAAGGCTTCTTACATGAACAAACAAAAACCCCAGAACACTATAAATGGGAAAGTGCAGGAATGTTAACTTTGTTTTTGCATACAGTGTCCGTACGTCAGACACCTGTCTTCAGAAACTAAAGTCTAGGTGGAGGTATTATTGCACGAGGATTAGCATGCAAAAATTGTCTAACATTTGTCAATAAATGGCAGTAATCTACTTATAGCAGACTGTGGTCAAAGGAGCTTCAACGTGACAATAGAGAAGAAATGCAAAAAAGTCATTACTTTCATAAGTGACCTGCAATTGTTTGTAGTTTCTGTAGTTAACCACACAAAATATTATTTATTTATTTTTATCCCTATTTGTCACCACCAATGCAGCAACTACTTTCCTTGTGGTTCACATGAGCAAACATTACATTATAGTGCAAATATATAATTAAAAATCCAAAGCAAACACCCAAACCCAAAACACTATTGATGGTAAGAGTGCAGGAATGCCCACTTTGGTTTTGTATACAGTGTTCGTAAGACAGAAACCACCACCAGGATTTATTTAGTTAGTTAGTTAGTTGGATATCTCACTACAGAGGTAGCAACTACTCCTCCTGGGGTCCACACAAGCAGACAGTACATCATGGTGTAAAACAATTAAATAATTAAAATTCCAAGATAGAAAACAAGCAAAATACAATAAGAAAGCAGTAAAACGACAGCACAATGAAACTACTAATGGCAATAATTACAACAAAGACAACAAGTATCCTTGCTATGTGTAACTTGTCAGAAAAAATATAATAATTATTATTATAATTGCAACAATAATAATAATTTGACTGGACTACTTGAATCACTATGCAAATATGAATGTAGTTAAACCACCAGCAAGCTACTGCAACATATAGTTTCACTGCTAATTTCATTACATGTATTTCACTGCTCCCTGAACACTGTATATTATTATAATAAATGCATATACTATATAGGGCCTTTTTTTCCCCACTTCTAACTGTTATATAAAATCAGCTGCCAATTTGTGATGTGCACTGTAGCAGCTCTGCAATACAAGTTAATCTGATTAAGTTTAATGTTTATCTGAGGTGCTGATTCAAGCTGTAGTTTGAGGGGTGTTTCTATAGTTTAATATTCTGCAGGCCACATCCCTTTTATATTAATGAAGGTATAGATTAATCACTTTGTTCATCCCAAACTAAAGTGGCCTGTTAAAACAAAGCAGTGAGTCAACAGAGGTGAGAGGATCCGTGTAGTAGCTGCTCCAGTTGTGGTGAACCCGCTGTGGGGGCCGCTTGTTTGGATCTGCTCCTCCGTTTAACATGTCGGTGTGGAAGTGAAGCGGTTCCAGCGGTGCTCCGCTCTGATGCTGCCCGGGGGAAAGCTGGGGTCAGCGGGTTCACAGCTCCAGTCCTCTCGGTGTCCTTAAAGACGGGTCGTGTGACCCCGCCCCTGTGACGACACCGTGTCGTAGATATAAACCGTGTTCGTTTTCACTGGCTTCAATCTGGGTCAAGTTGTCAACAGTCAGTCAGCGTCAACCCGGAAGTACGGTACACTGCTTTTCAAAATAAAGGCTGACAAGAAATGTTAGGCTATGTAGGCCAATGTATTTGATCTGTTTTATGTACTTTAAGCATGTTTTGATATTTTTTAATTCACGTTTTGACACATATTTTATAGTTTTAATGTTGTTTTTAAGTCATGGTAGGTTAGTTTAGCTTTATGGGTTATGTAAGCTGTTTGGTCATGGCTTTTAAAAGTGTAATGTAAAATATAGTGTATGCATTCTCATCTCAAGCTCATTCAATGCCAAGACTAGCAGAACCATCCTTTTAACAAAGAAAACAAACATAAAACATACAAGAGTCAAGCAAAGCACATATTACGATTAATATCAGGTTGAAATATTACCCTTAAATCTATTCATTTTAAATTATTGCATTGTAAATTAGTGAAGACCTCACGGTTACAGACCTTTAAATTAACATTTATAATAACAGACTGAATCAGTTGTAGATCGTCAGAATCAGCTTTACTGGACAAGAAGGCCAATGTGCATGCTGGGATGTAGTGAACTACGTGTCATAAAACAAGTGGTTTAACTACATTTTGCAGAAGCTTGCCAATAGTTCAACTACATTCATATCTACATATTAGAGTTAGCCAAAGCTTCACGGCGTGGTCGTGAGGCCTCCTTGATTTAAAAAGGTCACATAAAACTTTTTATAAAGGTGGTAGGCCTGTATGTCAGCATTTCATTCGTTTCTATAAAGAAAACTAAATGAAATTGTTGTGTTTTAAGTTTGAATTATTATTAAAGATAGTATAATATCTCACAGGATAAGGGGGCACAGTGCAGACCTGAACACAAGCTGTGTTTGAGCCTTCAGTCTCTGCGAAATGGCCTCGGCTTGCATTAGAAAAGTGTGCAAATGAAACAAAAGAACTCAAAAAGCAACAGTCAAATATCTGTGAGATGAAAACACTGAATTTGTAAAATAAAACTAAAAATAAAACATGCAGTTTAGTGACATGTCGTCAGTTCACTCAATGAGAGAAAAGGTGTTTCTTAAGGAAAGCGGTTGGGAATAGGGTTGCAACGGTAAAAGATTTTCACGGCACGATAGCCATCTCAGAAAATATCGCAGTTTCTCTGTATCACGGTATCAGATTGACCCCTAAAGGAACGAAAACAGAAGGGTTATTTTATGTTGAACCACTGCCTTCTTCTGCTGCTTGTTCATCAACATGATGTCCGGCTGGTTAGCCATCATCACCAGTTTGACAGTCTGGATCTGGAAGTCCTACCGAATCTAAGCTCGGTCATTCTCCACCACTTGAGGAGGTGTCTTCCACTGTGACGCCCTCAGTGCAGATGCTCCTGTACACTATGCCAGCCACTTGGTTATGGCGTTCCATGTACGCTCTTCCTGCCTGCATCTTACACCCTGCTGTTATGTGCTGAACTGTCTCAGGGGCCTCTCTGCACAGCCTGCACCTGGGGTCCTGTCTGCTGTGGTCGACCCCTGCTTCTATTGATCTCATACTAAGTGTCTGTTCCTGTGCTGCCATGATTGGTGCGTCTGAGCTGTCTTTCAGTCCGGCCTTTTCCTGCCACTAGTCTTTAATCTGTCGGTGGTACATGCCGTGCAGGAGCTTGTCCTTGCATGGTGGTTCATCCTCCTCTCCTGCATTCTCGGGTTTCTGCTGCCTGAGGTTTTCACTTAGCAGCTCATCTTTGGGGGCCATCTTTTTGTCCTCAGCCCCCCCGTCTTGTTGATGCCAGAGGTCAGAGGAGAATGGCCAGACTGGTTCAAGATGATAGAAAGGCAACAGGAAGTCAAATAACCACTGGTTCCAACCAAGGTCTGTAGAAGACCATCTCTGAAGCAACAACACCTTGTCCAACCTTGAAGCAGATGGGCTACAGCAGCAGAAGACCACACCAGGTGCCACTCCTGTCAGCTAACAACAGGAAACTGAGGCTACAGTTCACACAGACTCACCAAAACTGGACGATAGAAGATGGAAGCATGGATCCATCCTGCCTTGTATCAACGGTTCAGGCTGCTGCTGCTGGTGTAATGGTGTGGGGGAGATTTTCTTAGTACCAACTGAGCATGGTTTAAACACCACAGCCTACCTGAGTATTGTTGCTGACCGTGTCCATCCCTTTATGACCACAGTGTACCCATCTTCTCTCCCCCTCGACATTGGCAAGATTGACTCCCTTTCCACTTGTTTGAGAACACAGCTTTTCAAGCTGATTTAATGGTGACACCCAAATTGACAACGACGATTTTATACCTAATATTTATAATATTTATATTTATAAGTATGATTTTGTGCAGTCATTTTATTACCTTTTATTGTATATTACTGAATTGTTTGATTTTGTGATCTCTGGATACATTGCTGCTACACTCACCAGCCACTTTATTAGGTACACCGTGTGTGTGTGTGTGTGTGTGTGTGTGTGTGTAAAAGTAAGACAAAGTAAAATGTAGTTTATCAGGCCATTCTTATTGCAATGATGAAAAGATGGTGAGATGATGGTGAAGAAAAAGACTCCGCTGATACAGGCTTGTTTCAGACCAAAAGGACTTTTATTTAGCAAACCAAGATATCAGTTCAGATTTCTGCAGCAATCTGAGGAGAGATTCAGCCAATCTTCGAAACTCTCTCTCGTCTGTCCCCCCGAACTCCACGTTTTAAGGCCTGTAAGACATCATTTCTGATGGCATAATGAGAAACAGAGCCATCCTCCTGATCAAAAGTGGTCATTTCCTTCTCCAGTTTCAGAAGGTTATTTGTCCGTGCAAACAAATGAATGTATGCTTTCCTTTAATTTCTTTTTCTGGATGTAGATTTTACATGCGTAAACACGATATGGCCGTGGCGCCTTTCTGCTCCTCAGCAGGCCACTTATATATTGGGTCTATATATTATGAGGCCCAAACCCTTCAAAATGTTCCTTATTAGAAACAATTGCTATATGTATCCTATGGATGACCCCTTGTATCTGGGCAAACTAATGACTTCCTGATTGCATCTGTAGAGCTGTATGCTCTATAATACTTAATAAAATCAGTCTTATTGCTATCAGTCATATTGTAATAGTCTATAATAATAATATCGGTCTACAATTCATATTCTGCACCGTGTTCCTCATCGCGACCTTTATTTTGAAATCCCGGGCCAGAAGTGTGCCTCGCTAATCTCTCGAGAGTGACAGTCCGTCTACGGGATTATTCGTGAACTCAAGTGCCCCCCAATCCGCCGATGAGAGCTGCAACTGTTTTTACAGCTGACACATTTCCCTTTTCGATCAGGTCAGTCACTCACAACTGCTTTCTGTAGCTTTACGGTCCGCTGGAGCCAAACATATGTAGCTAACCACTGCGGAAACAACAACCACAACACTGGTACACAACAACAACAACAACAAAGAGCGCCCAAAGCCTGCGCAACACATCCAGTCGCGCGGATCCACGCCCTCCATCTCACTCTGTGGCTCTGTCTTCTTCATGCCCCCCCATGAAAAGTGTCTGAAAGCCGCGGAGCCGGTGGGGAAAGTGTTTGTGGTGGCTTTGCCCTGCGGACGACACCATGTCAGGCACAGAGGGGGTCTGCTCCACGAGCCTGTGAAACTTTATTAATAAAGGAATTAGCTTCAGGGGGAGAGAGATGAGCGCTTTCATTCTCCCACCCTCTCATCTCCAAAACGGTAGGCTTCTGCTCCAATGGAGAGGAGGGAGAGACAGGAGGAGGAGGAGGAGGTGGTGAAGGAGGCGAGGGGGGTGTTGAACAGTCCTACAACCATCTTTTCTGTCCCGTTTATCCGCCATACAGGCCAGCTCGATACTACTGTAAACTAACTTCCTGCATGTGGCCGTAGGTGAAACGGGATTTTCTGGCTGAGCGGTCGCTGCTGTCCATGCGGGCTCCACTCATGTCTGTGGATGGTGCGTAATCATATCATCTGGAGAGGCCGAGGCCGACATTTTACCCCGGTCCGGAGGAGCCTTAACTCCGAGGGGACATCCGAGGACACGCGATAAGGTAAAGCCCATCTCGCAGCTTTGCGCCTATACACACACACAAACGCGCGTTTGCATTAAGTTTAGCGGCTGAGAAGTTACTGACAGATATTCACAGCATGGAGAGGAAAAATATCTGGAGGCTTTTTAACGGTCTTGTGTGATAAAAATGGCTACTTTCACATGGATTTACATACAGTAGCATGCATGGCACACTTGGGAGTATTTTAAATGCACCATATGGTTAGGATAAAAGGAAATATGATGCCAGGACGCATTATTTAATCTGTAATATATTTATATTTTAAATAAGGTGCTTAATTGCGCACACACAACCCAATTTAACGATGCATTTATACTTATATTACATTTCTGCACCCATTTGCCGTATTTGTGCGCGCACACGGGGAGATAAATGTGCTCCCCGCGTGTTATTTTCCTCGCAAACTTGCAGTTTTGTGGCAATAAAGCCACATTTTGCCACCGAGGATAACTTGCCTGGGCCTGTAACATTAACCACCACCGATCGGCAGCAGCACCTGCAGGTGGACAAACAGCAGCCAAACTTGTTCAGTGATTTATTCCTCGCGTCAACTTTAATATTTAACGAAAGTCCGAGGCTGTGTGGGCAGAAAACAGACTTTTACCTGCGTGTAGCTGGAGCCCGTGAAGCGCTGAAGCCGATCCACATGCTCAGAAATCGGCCGTATTAACAATTAATATTGGACATCCGGTGGCACTGCCAGCTGCGCCCCATTTTTATTGTTGTCTTGCGCTGAAAGGATCCCTGTTGTCTCGGCTGGATACTCCGCGACGCGTGGTGGCTGCTTTTGGTAGGAATTTAAGCTTTGTTTTTCCCCAAATAAAAATGCACAGATTGTGAATTTGCAGGGTGAAATAGAAAAGGAGGGTCTGGATGTGGAAGTGCGGCTCCTCGGCTCGCCGTGCCATGCGGGACACACTGCTGGCTGCCACCATGGCACCTTCTCTTCCCTGCTCTGGCTCTGTATGTGCTGCTGTTGTTCCATCCAGCTGTGCGGACACACAGCACCGTCATGCCCCATCACTTGTGTTGCACTGATCGCTCCATCGGCAGGTTTGTTAGGTGTTTTTTTTTTTTTTTTCGGGGAGAGCGGGACGCGCACCGGATGGACAGGGGAGCGAGGCGAGGCGAGGGGCGGCAGACGGGGCCACTTTGGCTTTGCCTTCGTTACGGGAAAACGGAGCTCCAAGGACACGGAGAGGAGAGACAGGGGGCGCATCCAGGTCGTTTGGGGTGATTGTTTTTTTTTTTCTTTGCTGTGATTGAAGTTTATTGTATTTAATTAGAGGAGAAGGGGAGATTTCCCAGGCGAGACGGAGCTTTGTCCGCCGCCCAGATTTTTGGAGCTTTAATTTGGCAAATTGGCCTCCCAGACAGACCGACAGCCTGACCGTCTCTCCTCCCCTGCTCTCCCGTCTCCTCCTCGCTGTTTTCGGGCACACTCTCCGCCATCACAGCCTCTTTATGGACTCCTGCCTAATTTACTTTTTTTCACAAGCCCCGTTCTCGTATCTCCGTGCGTAACCTCCATCCATCCGTTACCGTGCTGTCCTCTATCATACTGGAGGGTTTTTTGTTTTTTTCTAAAGAGGCCTCCAGCTGTTAAAGGTTCATTGTCTGGTCAGACTGCTCATGCTCTAAATTTGTCTCATGGTCCTCAGTCAGCATGACTTGCTTTTACTCTCAGATGTGTTTGCCACATGTTTGGAGAATGAGAATTGTGCGTTATAATCAACTATAGTTATTCTATGCTGCATTGATTTTAAAAGTTACTCTATAAAACAAGTTTGTTTAAGTGCTGACACCATATGGAATAGGAACACCCTTAAAGCACCAAAAGTTCATTAGAAACAGCTCCTTAAAAGTCCTAAATTAAAAGAGAAGTCATTAAATAGTCTTAAATTTGAATTTGTAAGATTTTAATTGCCATAAATATTTTGCTTATTTAATGTATGCATCTTATAATTTCTTTATGTCAAATGAGTCAAGCTCTTCTGCGTGAAAGTCCAAATATTTGATGTTACAAATCTTTAAACCTACCACTGAACCTCATGCTGTCTTTTTACACTTTTGCACTTACATGTTTTGCAAAATGTACATTAATCTAACCATTTTCCTAAATAAAATCTTCCTCTGCACAGGTGCACATATATACTGCTTACTTTTCTACTTACCTGCAAGCTCAATCTGAAATTTGATTCTTGAAAAGGTCTTAAAAAGCTTTAAATTTAAGTGTCTGATACCTGTGGACGCCCTGAGAAAAATAACCTCATCAGAGTATTTATGATAAAGAATAATAACTTTTGTATACCTCTGACCCCTTATAGAAATAATGCATGACAAAAAATACCATAACAGAGTCATATTTTTGCCACAAACACATTTTAATATAAGAGAGCCCAAACAATTAGTTAATCAATTAGTTTATTGACAGAAAATGAAATTGCAACTATTTATATCATTCGTCTAAGTCATTTTTCTAGCAATAATAATAAGCAGGTCCTCGTTCCAGCTTCTCAATTGTGCTTTCTTTGTCTTGCGTGATAATAAACTGAATATATTTAGATTTTAGACAAACAAGCAATTTAAAGATGTCACCTTGGACTATCGGAAATTGCGACAGCCTTAATGATTAAACAGTTAATTGATCGGTTGAGAAAATAAACGCCAGATTCCTCTATAGTAAAATAATCATCGGTTGCAGCCCTAGAATATATCAGTGTTTTGGTTTTATGGCATGACACACAGTCATTTGAATACGCTGCCCTGTGTTACATAAGCTGTTGCAAGGATATGGGGTCATTTTTATTTAGCATTTTTCCATGCCCACACAGTGTTCAGGGTAATTGCTCTGGTGCATTCATGATACACTAATACAGGGGTCAGTTGTAAGTCTGAATGTGGCTGAAAATGAGAAGAAGTTGTTGCGAGGTTTAGAGGGCATTCAGATGTGCATTGCTTTATATAAGTAAAAGTGACTTCTGTGGTGCACACACAGCCCCACATGAACCATAATCTCACCACGCTGCAGATGCAAGCGTACGTGTTTGTTTTGTCAGTATGTATTTGGCGTAAGTGTTACATAAGCTGCAGTTGTAGTCTTGTTTACAAAGGGCTAAATGGATCGCTGTCTGAACGTAAAGCCAATGGTTATCGGTGGTTATTGACCCACAGTAGTGTGAGATGAAGCAATTTCCTTTTGTTTCCCCTGTTGCCTTACAGTGAACTCTGCCTGTGTGTGTTTATGAGCACGGAGACCTTTGGACCAAGCCTATGTCGAACCAACACACAATAAATGATTGCAGGACTGTTATTGCACAAAGGCACGCCTGGCTCCTATATCAGCCCGACTATGAACAAATATAAATAAGAATCTGTTTGTGTGCATCAGTTTTGCCGTGTAAATTTACCTTGTACAAACAGCAAATGCCTGGAGGAGCACTGTAAAGGAGATTAGAGGAGAGGGCGGAGGGTGCATTACTCAGATAAATGAGTTTGCATGTATGTGATGTTCTTCTTTACACTAAGGGACGCATGAAATAGGCTAGTTGGACAAATGTGGCTCCCTCTCTGACAGAATGATGGCTGATAAGATGAGATAACTTAAGATAAGGTAAGATGAGGCTTTATTGATCCCCAGTGGGGAAATTCAGGTGCCGCAGCAGCACATAAGTATGGATATAGAGTGAGAAGTAAAAAGTATATAAAACAAAGACAAGAATAGAAATAAAAAGTATAGACTGAATCACTGTGATGTCAAGCTAACAGCAATAATCACTTCTGGTAGACAACTGGCAAACGATTAGAATTTTGGAGATAAGAGAACCTGGCAAACTTGATTATTTCTGTTGACGTTTTCAGCCGTGACTGTGACATTTAAAGATATGTAGTTAGAGTGGTTTGATCTGTCCTACATTTCTATTTAATGCATGGTGTTGCTTTGCCAGAGTCTTAGATAAACCAAAGTTACAGGCAAGGAAGCTAAGCAATGTGCTGCGGAGGATGAGGGCCACATAGAACATATCTTAGCCACCGAAAAAAATCAGTGTACGGTATATTTTCTCCACTTTACCTTACGCATGAAGTGGTCGAGCCAGCGGTAGACCCGCAGCTCCCTTGTTCTGCCAAGTAAAATTACTGTTTGTGTCACTGGAGTCTGGTGACTTTGAGATAATGGCTTCAGTCTCATGTCGGAAATCGCAACCTGACAGCATGGTAAAGTGGTGAAATTATTCTAAATATAGCGTACACTTAAACTGATGCTGATTATTTTATCAGTGTTTGCTCAGCGCTGTTTCACTTCGTGTACGTGACGTGGAGGTTTTCTACCCAGAAGTTGTTGTAAGCAAACACTGGGAATTAAACTCAAAATTACAAGGCAAGCATTTTACCAACAGTACCAGCGGTGTAGCTAAAGGTTCCGTACGTGACATTCAGAGCGTTAATATAGCAGCAAACAAGTATTTGCTTTGTAAAGTTATAGTGATGTAATGGCGTCCTGAGCAGAGAATGATGCCAGCTTCTGTGTTTTTGTTGTTGCAAATGGTCCGGCCTTGTGTGCATGTTAGTGCATGTGAGTCCTGGGTGTGTATCGCACTAGCTAGCTAATCACCACTGGTCAGCACGGTGCTGATATGGTGCTTACTGCTCATATTGGGATGGCATTGTTGTGGAGGCCTAGTGCCCACCTCCAGTTTACCTCTCTTCTGTCATTGTTGGCAGTGTTCATGCCGTTAGCACCGTTAGCTGCTAGCCTCTGGCTCAGCTACCTCCATGTTGAGAGCCGTGTGCAGACAACCTTTGAATCCAAAGCCCCTTTGACGCTGCCTTAATTTCGTGTTGTGCCTTTTAGCCGACAGTGGAGGTAGTAACAGCTCCGAATTGACGTCTTTGTAAAAGCGACAGCTAGCAGGACGGGATGGGTGGTATGTGTGCAACCCACCTCCGCAAGCAGCAGTTAGCAGCTAACTCGAGGAAGAAAAGTGGATAAAAATTTGGGAAACAATGAGGTCAGGGAGCTCCTAACCCTCTGAGTAGAAGACAACACTTACCACCATATAACAGGGACAGTAAGAGATTGTTATTGCACTGTTACAGTTTACAAAGATCTGCCCAACGTGTTTGTTATATGTCAGTGGTTCCCAGCTTGTACAGCCATGTGGTCCAAATTTCTCCTCGGTCATTAGTTCAATGTCCAGTTTATTATATTCAGCGTCATACTTGTGTTTGGCCATGTTGTCAAGCTAGTCTGCTGTCTCTGTCAAGTCTGTTAGTCACTCACTCTACCCACTTTTGGACCGCGACCCACCAGCTGGGAATCATTGCTATATGTCATACTGGAGGCAGTTCCTCTTGTTCTGTATAAAAAAAGCAAAGCTGGCCTAATAGAGGGTTTCGTTGCGGCCCTGTCATGGGATTGTGTGTAAAAGAGCTATAGATACTCTCTGAATATTGTATAGAGCTCATGAGAACTAGTGCAATACAAGTGAAGTGACTTAATGATGGGATTAGTAGCTGTAGAGAGAGTAATATATGATTATATACTTAAACATATACTTGAAAAATGATAAAGTAATGATACTGAGTGTTTGTATTAACACAGAAATATAGTAGTTAATGTGATAAAACAGTATTGCATATTAACTCAATATGCAATACTGTTTTATCACAGTATTGCATATTAACTCAATATAGTATGGGATATGAAATAAAATATAAGGTGAAAGAATAGCAGCATAGCATAGAATATAATTGTAATCTGGTATAGTGTGAGTATACCAGTCATGATCAGCACCTCAACGAGTTGCACTGTTAATAAAAGCAAACTACTGACATAAGATGTACATAGTCTTAATCCTTGTGTAAACCCCCAGTGTTTTGTATCTCAAATACTCCTGCTCTTTGCACTACTGCTGAAACTTCATGATAAAGATGCAAATGTAAACTCGCAGCTCGCTGGGATTATTACATTCGTTCCACCAGTTTGTTATCGTCTTCAAAACGCTGTATGTGTCTGACAAGTGTCAGCTGGCTTGCTCTGTGTGCCAAATACCAGTTTTCCATGTGGCATGCCAAAGGCAGTGTCATAACCGCCCAGCCAGTCCTCATTTCCTCATTCTTGTGTGCCTGGGGTCAATCCAGAGAACGCATTATGGCATTGTTCTCGAATCACTGAACCCGGGTCAGTTTGAGCTGCTTTCTTCTGGTTTTCTACAGGTACTGAACAGTAGGTCTGCATTGTTCTTGGTGTGTGTGTGTGGCTGTGTGTGTGGCTGTGTGTGTGGTTGTGTGTGTGGTTGTGTGTGGTTGTGGTTGTGTGTGCGTGTGCGTGTGCGTGCTAGTGTTGCTCACTGTTTCATCATGTCCCCCGTCTGAAAGGAGCTCGGTCTGCTCAGGAGTTTGCACTGTGGCCTCCTCTCTAATGGAGAATTGGAGTTTTGGTTACACAAACATTAACTGATGCGGAGAGCGGCTCCGCAGGCAGGAAGGTTCTCATTGGTGGAGTTTAACCGTATTGGGTGGAGTCAGAGAAGCAGCTTTTTAGAGGGCAAGTTAGCTCGGTTGCAGGCTGGCGATATTCTGTGTTTTTCTTCCACAAGAAATTCCATGAAAAGACCAAAACCAACAATGACTCGATCCTAATATCTATCCAAATATCTTTGTCCTCTGTGCCATGGAGCTTCACTGTTGTCCAAAACTATTAAAAACACATTGGTGAGCCACAGCGTTTCGCTGGGGGAATTGTTCCTTCATTACCATGAACACACACACTGTAGTTTATTTTCACTCAGTCCCACATTCGCCGTCCTGCTGCCCCAGATTCCTACCAGAGAACCAAATGTGGATTAATCCGCTGCTGAAAATAGTCCCAAAGAAATGCACCATTTCCTCCTGTTTGAGTCACTAAAAACAAACACTGCCCAGCTTTTTGAGAGTATTACTGAGCTTTTCTTTAAATATAGTTGTGACTTAAGGATTTAAAGGAGACCTGTAGCTTCATGTAGCAGTGAACTTGCAACTGGGGAAACGCCTGTAACAGAGTACAGCGGCACTTTCTACTAGAGATAAAATGGTTACCAGTTTCACAATTAACCACAATAGAATTCCAGATGGTTAGTATTACTGTTTAAAATCTTAATGATCATTAAAAGCGTGTTTGATTACCACGATTTGAAACATTGCAGCATGCAAGATGGGTCTATGTTGTCAGTGACGTACTGAAGCTTTCAGTGTTACTTTCTCTTGTTGTTATGCTGCTGTATGCATTACATCTTTTGCGATAACATCTTATGTAAATCACCCAACCCACAAATTATTTTCATTTATAATCCAGCAGTTGGATTTTGATGTTATGTTGTTATCATACAACTTGGTGAAATGATTTCAATATGTTTCAGTACTTTTTGAACATTTTCAGTACATTTTAACAATCCTGTGATTCGGGAGGAAAGACGAAGACAAATATGAAAACAGATTTGAGCTAAACATTTCTCAGAGGCACAAATTCGGGCTGCATGATGTTGGATTTTTTGCCAATACCAGATATGCCGATATATAACAATTTGTGTGGCCGACAATTGTTATTGATATTGATATTTTAACTTTTTCTCCTCACCTAAATTTAATAATCATCAAGTCTCTTCTGTAGTGGAATTGAGATCATATTATGCATGCATACTCTTCTCGTGACGGCCCACCAGCAGATGGAAACATGAAATACAAAACTTTTCAACGTATGTAATATATTGGCAGATGCCGATGACGCACTGATATTATCGTGCATCCCTATCTGCAATAATACAGATAAACGTGTTAATTTTGGTCACTATAATTGTGAAATAATTTTTTATACCCTTTCATCTTTACTTTCTACTGAAAAAAATCAGAAACAAAATCTTCTAAACCAAAATCTGTCAATATGATCTGAAATTAGGCAGAAATTAAGGACATCGGCAATCAAATTACATGTCTCCCTGACGTTAGCATGCAGCTAAATGTAGCAGTGTATGTAATGTACACTAGCAGTAGCATGCATGGAGCAGATGACATCAGCTTGTAGCCAAAGTAGAAAAAACATTCTATGTCCAAGCAGCGCTCGAACATGATTGCAAAATTTAGTTGGCACTGAGTTTGAGAGAGAGGCTGAATAACTGGGAGATAAGTAACCACTGTAATATTGTCACTGGCCTCTATGCTGATTTCTGCCGTTTGCTAACCTGTTTTCGGGCTCCTCTGTGATGTGGAACGTGACACACCAGAAACAAAATACCAAAAGGCATACTTGTCTGCTGTAGAGCCGTGTAGGCCTGCACAGCTCTGGTCTACTGGCAATGAGAAAGCCGCCTTTTGCCTATTTTTAACAGGCTTTCTCACTTTTAAAAAACCTGCATACGCGTGCTAATTTTGGTGGTAAAGGGGTGTAAGAAGTCGATAAAATAAAACTGTAGCAAACAAGGAACTTCTCTTTTTGTTAGTTCATTCACAACAGTGGCAGTCATGATACAGTGTCATACTGCTAAATCCAGCTCAGCTAACCTAGCTAGCTTGGCATGTTTTGCAGTTAGCTGAAGGATCGCTAATGCTTAGAGAATATTAGCTTCCTCCTTGTTGCTCCTTTACCCCTTTTTATCAGTCACAAATGTGGCGTTTTAATTCTCCAATTGAGGTTTAAGTCAACCAGCGAGATGATTTTTGCAATATCGGCTTATCATTGGTATCGGCAGATATTGGCTTCTTATTTTGATCAATGAATGAATATTGCATACATTGAAAAGTACTGGTGGGCATCACGAGAAGAGTACTCATGCATAATATGATGTTAACTCCAACACAGAAGAGACTTGATGATCACTAAAATTAGATGGGGACAAAAGTGGATATATATCGATATCGGCATCAGTTATCGGCCAAATTAGCTCTCATATGTCAGTATATCTGGTATCGGCAAAAAGTCCAATATCATGCATCCCTAATTTTTGCCTCAGAGAAATGTTTAGCTCAAATCTGTTTTCATCTTTGTCCTTATCTTTATAAACTCACTCACTCGTTGAGCCTTTATTTCCACAGCCTTTAATTTTTAACAAATTAACACCAAAGTTGGTCTTTGATGCATCTTGTGATAGTAACAACACAGTGCTGAAATGACTAATGCTGGTTTGTAATTATCCACATATTCCTCTACAAATGTGACATGAATACTTTGCTCACTCTACACAGTGAAACTCAACCTTTATCTGGTGCATAAAAGCTCCTGCGTTTGCTATTTTAAATGCTCATTGTTGGCAGGTCTTTCTCAGGAAATGATTTGTCCTACATTTCTGTCAGTGGCAGCAGCAGCGTGTTTTTTTCATGTTGCATAAATAGGTGTATTAATAGAAAAAGTAGCCGGCCAAATAAGCAACAATAGCCACCATGGCTGAAGAGACAGAAGAGAGCTCCAACTGCTTTAATGCTTAACATCACAAACACAGAATACAAGAGAAAAAAACCCACATCACAGTAAACAAACTAAATAAAGCAAAGTCTTACAGATTGCTTCTGTGAAAAGTTTCCTGCCGAAAGGTTTAAAAAATGTGTGTTATTATAAAGAAGACACATTTATAACTTGTATTTTATCTTCTCCTGTCATCTCTCCTTATTGTGCCGATCAAACAAAGTGAATTCAGCGACAGCGCACGAACATGTGCTGCATCTCATCACCAAAACAATATAACTGTCCACGTCTCAAGCTCTAACTGAAACTGGAGTCTCTGCGCAGATACATCCTCACACATCTCTGCGTTTTAACGAGGTGTTTACTCCACTGTGTTATTGCTATATAATTTGCATCGTGGCCTCTGCTGAACCCAACTCTGATTTCCTCCTTCCCTACTTCTCTTTACTCTAGGCTGGGAGGCTGAGAGCTGCAGGGCTGCGACATGTGAAAGGAGCTCCACCCCTTGACCCTCTCAACTCTCAACCTTCGGTAAATTACATCATCTCCTTCTCTTCCTCTTTGTTCCGTCTTTGTAATGAATTCTGTGCTGCGTTCTCAATCACAGACTTTGTCTTTTTACTTTCAGCACGCACTGCAGCCGTGCTTACAAAGTGCAGACTGTTGCATGGAGTATGCACACAGTTGGGATTTACTACTTCACCATAACATTGTGCCTTGAACTTTAAACCTCTTTTAACATTTGAAGTACAAAGAAAAATATGTTTTTTGAATTGCAGTAGATCTTAAAGGGACAGTTCCGAATTTTTTAAGTGGGGTTGTTTGGGTTACTCATCCATAGTCAGTGTGTTACATGCAGTAGATGTCGGTCGGCACGCCTTCAGTTTGGAGAAGCAGGCTGGAGTCCAACATAGAAGATAAGCAATCTATTGCTGTGGAGGGGCCAGCAACAAAACATATTTTAGCCACCTAAAAAAAATCAACATCACTTGAAGTTTATGCTGTATTGAGAGTATTTTCACCACTTTACTTTAATGTCAGACAGTGATTTCTAACGGGAGAATGAAGCAATGATATTGCTGTCTCTTCAATGCCAGACTCCATTGAGAAAAACAGTGATTTAACATTGCTGAACACAGGAGCTGCTGGTCTACTGCTGCCTGGATCAGTTAATTTGTTTGTGTTATTGTGTGACTTTGGTGTTTAAAGGGTTAGTTCGGATTTATCATAGTCACAAAAATAACACAAACTAACCAGCACATTGAAGTAGCGGTAGATCTGCAGCTCCTGTGTTCAGCAAGCTAAAATTACTGTTTTTCTCAATGGAGTCTGGTGGCTTTGACAAGGGCATTGATGGGGTACTGAAGCTGTTAACGACTTCCCAGTTACAATGGTCTGAGGGAAAGGTAAACCAGTGAAATGACTCTCAATATAGCATACACCAAAACTGATACAGATTTTTTCCAGGTGGCTAAAATATGCTTCGTCGCCTGCTTCTCCAAACTGGAGGCGTGCCGACTGACATCTACTGTATGTAATACACCGACTATGGATAAGCAACCCCTACAACCCCAATTCGAAAAATCCCTTTAAAAGTGTACTATGCAGGAATTGTGGGCCTCTGTTTGGTAACAGTATCGTCAGTGAAAGTGAAACTGAAAGCCAACCTCAGATTCACTCCGCTTGGCATTCTGACTTGTTATATTTGCTTTATTTTGGTGCTTTGTCTGCGATTGTTGGAGCTTCCTCTTGGACATGTGCTGCATTGGATCTGGCACCTGGTCACTACCTTTTAAGTTTTAAATATAATATGCAAAGATATTTGTACATATATTTATTATTTTGACAGATTGCAAGTCAAAACTTCAGTGTGAATGGTAATTTCTGCATTTTATTGTCACAGAAAGAAATATACAAATCATGATCATGTGATTTTTGCTGGTGTCTGTACCACATAAGCGTGCTCCCTTATGTCTGGAATATGATTTGTAGGCCAGGGCATCTCTGTAGCACCACAAAGCTTCATTTATTTGGATATGTTGTGACACATTTTAGCTTTATCGAAAAACTTCAGCTCCTGTGATTTGGATATTGCACTTGGTCGTATTAGGATTTCGATAATGCTTTGATTAACTATGAAGCCCGACCGAAAAGGAATTCACACACATCTCATAGTTATGTCAACCCTCATTTTAATTCACATATATAAGAGTTTTGAAATAACTGAAAATAAAGAAGATGATGCAGAAGGCAGGATTTGTTCTGTGATTAGAATAATATCAAAGATGCCGTAGGACATCCTGGTGCTTCTGACACACTGTATTTGGGACATACTAAATCTTTTTGTGGCATACAACACAGTAGGGTGATGCTAATATTGGAACGCACCGCTTCTTCTCCTTTCCTGTCTCCTCCTTGATGTCTCAAATCTGAACTTGGTTTGTGTTTTTGCAGCAGAACTCACTTGAACCGACGTTGTGACCGCGACCTGACACCCTCCTGCCTCGGGCATGCCTCAGGTAAAGTAGGAACACCCACTGAAACCTGCCATCATTCTCACCCGTCACCTCTGGATGAACCTCCTCGTGGTCTTCCTGTTGGATTTCTGTCTCACTCTGTGTGTGTTGTGTGTGTGTTTGTTTCCTCCCTCGCAGCCGGGTATGAATGGGATGGAGCCTGCGTTTGGCGAGGCCTATGGGGGACACAGGGGTCTGCTGAGCCCCTACCCTCTGGCCATGTCGCCACAGGGGGGCAGGACTGAGTACGACCAGGTAAGACGTCAGCAAAGTACGGCTCTTAGTTTTTTTTGGTTTTATTTTTTAATTCTATCTGTCCAGCAAAGTCCTGCATTGGAATGAGTACTCAGTGGGTGACCCGCAAAAAAAGGTGTGGGTGGTAATTCATCTTAATTTTATTTCCGGGTTCAGTTCTGGGTCAAAAAAGAGCATGTAGGTAAGATTGCAGAGGGTTGTATGATAAGTATATTCTTAAAAAAATAATGTTTTGTTTCTCTGACTGATGACTTTGTGCATCATCTCTGTCTTCTGCGCCAAATGAATACAAGAGCTGCTTCAATCAGGTGTGTTACTAACGTTAATTGTGGAGATGTCCTGCTCTTGAAGTACCTTCATTTTAAAAAATAATAACTTTGTTTCATGTGGATGAAATGTCTCAAAAATGATCATGTAAAACATGCTGCCTAACCAAATTATTTGAACAGCGCATTCATGATTATTATAGGGTTTGTGGTTTTGGGTCAGGCCAGGAATCAGGAGCGGGTCTTGAAAGTCAAACCTGTGCAGGATGTGTTCCCCAGTATGCCTCAGCCCTTAAGAGTCCTCGTTCAACCCCAGAGTTCACACACATCCTGTGGAAAATTTGAGTTTCTGTCATGATTTTACGATGATTTTTTAAAGTTCTTTAGTTTTGGCCAGTGTCCTGCCTTACCTTGACACACCCTTAGATTTCAGCAAACGATACCTCGAAAGTCAGTGAAGTGTGAAATTAGGTCCAGTAGATGTTTCTACTACGAATTTCAGTCAGTTGCATCCACCTGGCATCTCAGGTGTGACTCAGTCTGTGAAGGCCATGAGGGAGAAAACAGCCAACTAAACTCCATTCTGATGGGATTGGGCCCATTTTGATAAAGGCCTTTTTGTTTAAGTCGGAAAGGCGCGGGTGTTACTCATAACATCAGCTGAGCATGGCTCAAGTCTGTTCAGGTCTCTCAGTGAGCCAGGACTCTGACACCAAAGCAGGTAAATGGGGTTCAGCATTCATTCATTTTATTATTTACACCTGTGCTTCCTCTACTGTGACATGTTGAAATGTCTCCAATGGTCTGTTTGAGTTGAAGGTAATTTATGCACCTCAGGTATGGGAAGGTTTTCCCTGAGCACATTGTAAAATGGGGTCAAAATTTTGTCACTTGGAGCACTTAACTTTACAATAATGAGCACAAAATTTGGTCTGATGTAACGTTTGATTTTAGAATTCACTTCAAGACCAGGAAAGTCTCTGAAAATTTAGACTGGAGCCCCAAAGGAGCTCCAGCTTGTCAGAGGTGTAGACTCAAGGCGCATAACTTGGAGTCGAGTGGGACTCGGGTCACAAATTTGATGACGTTAGTTTCGACCTGACAAAATCAAAAAAGGCCTTCAACTCAACTTGACTTTAACATCACTGACTCGTGTCTTCACTTAGACTCAAGACTTAAATACTTAAAACCTTTCTCCAAGCCAAGGTTTGATTTGAAAAGTGTGCGATGAATCAGTTTATTTCCCTTTATTCTGAATCTGCTAACGTTAACATTAATCTTTTTATTTAGAATTTGAAATTAGAATTCAGTGGTCAAAGGTCAAAGGTTACTGTGACGTCACAAAACATGTTTTTGGTCAAAGCTCAAGAACTTATTTGTTAATTATGACAAAGTTTCACATAAATGTCGAACAGGATAAAATGATGAAGAGCTGACATTTTTTATCCAAAAGGTCAAAGGTCCTCTTAACGGTGACATCATAATATTCTGCAAAAACACTTTTATGGCCATTATTCAACACCATAACTCAGGAACAGAACACTGGTGACTCTAATCTTGTGTGTCCACCTTGAAACTGTGCTGATTGATGTGCTGCCGGGTTGATAACATGTGTGAAGCATCCATGGATGTAAACTGAAAGAGAAACCTGACTGGTTTGCGGAGGCACACAACTGCTTGTCACACTTGTATTAAGAAATAAAATCTAATTTCAAACCTTATTATTCGGTTGTTATAATGGCATTACATTTTGTGAAAAGCATGTTTAAAACTTGGAACTCAAAGTTGAGGGCTTTGGACTTGAGCACAAAGACTTGACTGACTTGTAACTTGCAAAACAATGACTCGTTACGGCCTCTGCAGCTTGTTAATGGCAACATTCAGTCAGCTTATACGATGAAAAAAAAACGCATGAACATGAACGTACATGTTTATATAATGGAGCCTCTGCACCATCACTTCCTGCAGGTGGTCCTGTCTTTGCTTGTCTGCCTTTGTTCAGCTCAACTGATTATTTAGCAGCACTTAATGAGCAGTGTCACTTTGCCGGCACCAGTTTTTCCTCTTTTAGTGTTAAAGCATATAGGCATTGAGACAGAGCTGTGTGTAGATAATTAAATTACAGATTAATAATACTAATGTCATTAATGGTATTAAATTAAAGTCTTTTATAAGCCCTCCTGTGATGAAGATCACATTATGTTCCTGCAGATTATCATTGTATAGAACAAGCTCCTGTAATTTGCCTAAAATGCTGCCTGGAATGATAGGTTTAATTACCAAGCAGCAGGGCAAATATTTAATTACTGACCTCCTCCTGTATTTTATATTATAGCATTGCACGCTGACATGTGATGCAGGAGCACCATTAAAACTGCAGTCGATCTCTCTGTTTCAATTCACTCATATTTAAGTATCTCTGTACCCTTTTAGAGCGTGCTCCTCATGCTGGGCTCCCCGGCATCGCCAAGGAAACGGCCCTTTGAGTTGCTAAGCGACCTGGTGGACGATGGTGGCTTCGGCGAGGACCTGCACCCGGAGCGCTGGGACGTGTCCGCGTTGGACGAGATGGCTCGCTACACCAAGCTGGGCCTCGGGGTGGGAGGGGAGCTGCTGGCCTGCTCTGAGGAAGCCGTCCTGATGGGCCGCTGGGGGAGGAGCCGGGAGGAGCAGGAGGAGGAAGAGGAGGAGGAGAGGAGGCGGAGGAACAGACACACAGCACCTCCCGTCATCCAGGAAGTCCAGGCCACTGCCGCAGGGAGGGAGGAGGGGCGCACCTCTGTTGCCACGACAACAGAGAGGGAGTTATGTGTTGCAGGAAGAGTGCCCGGAGGAGGACAGGATGGGGGGATGCCGGGGGAGCGCACAGTGGAGGTTTATCAGGTGGCACAGGAGGAAGAGGAGGTGGTGGCGGCGGCGGTGGCTGGTGCAGCTCTGGAGCACTGCAGCGAGGAGCACAACTACTCCCTGAGCCAGGGAGAGGAGCTGGGGGCAGGGCCCGGCCACAACTCCCAGACAGAGGGGGAGACACAGCAGGAGGTGCGGGGCAGGGAGGAGAGCCAGACCAAGACTGAGCTAGATCTGGAAGACGAAGAGCAGGAAGAAGAGGAGGAGGAGGAGGACGATGAAGAAGAGGAGGAGGAGGACGAAGGAGAGGAGGGAGCGGAGGAGACGGCGGTGGAGGCTGAACTCTCCAGCTCCTCAGAAACTGAATGTGGTGAGTTCTTCAGTTTGTCTGTATCCGAGGACACCTCGGCTCATCACGGCGCTGCCAGCAGCCCGTCTGCCCACACGGAAACCATTTTAATCTGTCTCAGGTCCAGACGCAACCTCAGACCGCCTGGTGCGACTTGGTTGGCTGAGCAGAGGCACATTAAATACCAAAGTTGCGGGTGTAATTCCCGGACACCATACCGCTTCAGTGGCTACAGTTTTACTGTTATGAAATGGCTTTGAGGGTTGGAGCCTCTTCATGTATACAAATACCATCTGTAGCCGCCACGCTGCTCTGTCTTTGTAAGGGGAGGGGATGCTTGTAGTCCAACATGTTAAATAGGGTATGAAAGTTGGTAGAGATTGTTAAACAAGCGTTACAGTAGAGCTGGAGTTTTAAGCAGCTTCAAAGGCAACACAAACATGCCAACTACAGACTGCAGCGTGCGGCTGGTGCCTCATTATTTCTTTATACCTCGCTTAGCTCTCATTCACAAATATTGTGGGTTCACAGCAGAACTAAAACAATCATCTGATTAGTTAAATCTGTAGCTATTTTGATATTTATTACATCATTTGATTTATTTTTTTTTTCAAATTGCCAAACATTTGCTTGTTTCTGCTTCACAGTAAACTGATTGTCTTTGGGATTTGGACTGTTGGTCTCACCAAACAAAACATTTGAAGTCCTCACTTTGAAGCAGGACTTTTTTTTCATGAATTGGAGCCCTGGGGCCTTATTACAGAAAAATATCCGAACCGCTTGACCTATCTTAACTTAATCCTCTCATGCTTTTTTTTTTTTACTTCTAAACAAGAGAAAAATCATGCCCATAATTTTTTTTAATTTTAGCTGTTCACTGGAGTGAACAATATCCATCAACAGCATAAAAAGTAATTAAGTGGAACTCAATATAGCTCCAAAAAACACATGTTTTTAAAACACTTAATTAAAGCCAATGGTGTGAATACATATACAAAAAATTAAATAACAACAAAACATATGTCTTTGGACCTAATTGTTTTTGCTCAAGGTCCCTTTTTTGAAATTTAAAGCCACACAGAAGCAGTAAATCACAAAGACAATCAGGAAAATACAGTTAACCCAGTCAGTCAACAATCACTAATGTATACAAATGAATTCAGTGTGATGACAATCTAAGTGAGACATAAAATAAAATAAATAAATTAGAAAAGTGAAATAGAGAATTGGGAAACAAAACAAAAACATAAAAATAATACATGAATTATCATTTAAAAAAATGAGTAAAAAAAATGACCAAAAATACGTAAACTACATATAATATGAAGTCAGTATTACAGGACTCTTTTATAGAATAGTAAATTTTCTACAATGTCACATATACGAGGTCTTTAATCCACAGGTTGTAGGTTGGAGGAAGTTCGTCCTCACATTTAGGCAGTACAAATTGTTGAGCTAAAAGAGATGCAAAATCTATCATAAATTTTTTAAGATTATCCTTTTGGCTTTTTGTCTTTATTGGATAGGACAGTCCAAGCATGAGGGGGAGAGAGTAAGGGTGATATGCAGCAAAGGGCTGCAGGCAGGCCGCTGCAGCAAGGGCGTTGCCTTCATATATGGGACGCCTGCTCTCCCCACTAAGCCACCAGGCACCCCACAAAAGCTATCTTTTTTTTTTGCCTGACAACTAAGATGTTCATGTTGAGTTACTCCAAATACTGCAGTAGTAGCAGATGGTTCTGTGGGTACTTCTGAAACATCCAATTTTTTTTGGTCTATATTGAGTTCCACCGAATCACTTTTATACCACTGACGCATGGTGTCCTCTGCAGTGGACAGATTCAGATTTTATTATTTTTTTCTGGTGTAGTTTTTTCTTACATCTGACTTAGTTGAAAAATATAGATTTTATTTTTTGCCTGTTTGGCTTTCTGAGAATAAAAGGATGTAACAGTTCTTCCTGAGGTACCTGGTGCAGCTTCTCTTCCCTCTGCTATTTTGAATTTATGATGCAGTATCTCAAAATGGTAAAGAAATACGAAGATAATAGTCAAATGGAATTGTAGACAGCTCTTGGGTGACTGGGACATGGTACTACAACTTCAGCAGTTCAAAATAGCTTCCTGATATCTGTCCATAGCTGTGGACACTGTGCATGAAAGGGTTAAGTTGCAGAGAAAGCAAAAATCCTTTCTTTCTGTTACAGATGCAATTCCTAAAATCCACTTCTTTCTCAGACCTCCTATCATATCTCAAGAAATCTTAATTCTAAGTGTAAATTCAATACTTGAATCAGCACTCGTCCTGTCAGGCCTGTATCTATATTTAGAATGTGCACAGACTGCCTTTATCTTACAGTTGAATGTACCAGTAGGCTACTTGAGATGGACAAGTCATATCAGCAGCTCTCACTTGTCACTGGCTAGCATGCTGTCATGGACAAAAAAAGACGGCATTTAATTTTAGTAACAAGGTGTCGAAGGCGCTTATCGTGTTGGTGGAGGAGAGGAAACCCTGCCTTTCATTGGGAAGTTTTCTTCTCGGTTATTTGAATTTATTTTAATCAATCAATTAATTAATTTGGATGACTTATTGAAATTTAAAACATCAATATACAGTGTGAGGAGCCTTTCAGTCGTTATATTTTGATGTTCATGTTGTTCCCTGACTACATTGTCATTACCATGCAGACCTTAAAACAGTGCTGCTGCTTATTTTGAAGTTAGTACAGGGTCTGTGCCATGATCGGGATATCTCGAAGTTAGGATAGTTCTGTAATAGCTGAATTCCTAACATAAGACAGGATTTTTCCTAAATGCACTTTAGAGACATGTTTCTGCAATACCAAAGATCCTACATGTCCCAAACTGAGATAAGAAAGGATTTCAGGCAGACCTCTGGAACACAGTGTCATCCTGATGCTGTAGCTTTGACCTTTGACCTCCCTGATTACTGTGCATTCACATCCTGCAAGGAAGAAGCCAGATCTAGATGATGATGACAGCTAAACAAACACAGACTGACTTATTGACTTTATGCCTTCAATCCTAGAGAGACATTTGTTACACAGCCTGCACATGTACACACGTCCCACATGAAAAAACATATTGGTGAATTTTATTCACACAGTATACATGTTGTATATGCAGATATAACTCCTATATACCCATACATACAGTATTCAGATCCTGTCTAACTTCCAGTTGAATTCAATTTCAAATAAACAAACTGAACATGTAATAAAAAGGATTTAAGTTTGACTAATGAGGTCAGCAACATTGAGTCATTCTGTAACCTAAAAACTCTCGTAACATCTGCCGTTCTAAATGTATCACTAGTGTTATGGTGGAGGATATACGCAGGTATGTGAGGTATACCCACTTCTTTATCTTACTCTATCCTTTTACAGTTTACCCACCTACCAGCCAAAAAGCCATTTTAATATACAGGAGAGAGCACCCACTTCCTCCTTGGTAACCTAGCAGTACGCCGACTTCATCAGCTACCACTACATCACTGTGTGTCACCCACATTAGCAGCATATTAATGTGACTTTAAAGGTGCTCTGTGCAAAACTGAGAGTGTATGAGCTGTAAAGGCGTCCTTTAACGTCGGCATGATACACGGCTGGTTGCTGTTATAGTTTAACGGTGCCCGGCAGCATCAGGGGGAAACGCAGTGGGACAAGGATGACAGTTAGGGCGGCGAATGTCAGAGTAGGGACGGTGGGAGGGGTGGTGGATGGGTCCAACAAACAACGACTGTCACCCGAGAGAGAGGTGTTTGCATCCCGTAAGATTCTGAAGCCAGACCCTGTTCTTTTTCCCTAAACCCAACCACGTGTGTTTGTTGTTGAAGAACAAAAAAATTGTGGTGCTGTACCGACTTAATGCTTTTATTTTGAAAGAAACTGTAAACATAAACGCTAAATTTCCCGTGAAAGCGGACGCGTATCTTGAAAGAAGACAATGCACGTAACAGGCTGAACTTGACGCAGCGTCCCAGAACGTCAGCAACCAATGTCGTATGTAGTCGTGGAAAGTCCATGACCAAGCATGTGAATATGTGACAAGGTTGGAGTGAGAATGTGTAGGTTGTCTGCACACGGTTCTCAACATGGAGGTGGCTGAAGTAGCAGCCAGTGGTGCTAACTCCATAAACAGCGCTAAACTGCAGCAACAGTGCTGACAGAGCTTGCGGTGTTAACTGGGGGGAACAGGATTTGCATTTCCTAGTATAGCGAGGGCATGACCCGCCCTACTCTGCCTTACTGTGCCTCTGACCACCTTAAATCAATCCCACGCCTCTTGCCAAAACCTAGACTCACAAGTTTAGACACTTTGCTTAACTAAAGACTGATGTCTTTCTCCCTGATTTTGTGTTTAGATGGGCAGATACAATTTCAGAGTTTAAAAAACTCTCTACGTTGCAGAACCAATAGTAAATCTGCAGGGCGGTCCTTCGGTGGCTCGCTGAACTCTTGTGCTCGTAAACATAGTCCGACTGCGTGAAAACAAAGTCGCTGTAAGTCCTTCATTTCCACAATCCTGTGGACTGAGCACACGTTTGATAAAACAGAGTTAAATCTCTCGGCATCCATTTTCAAGCTCTCTGTGTGTTTGTTTCCTTGATGACGAGAAAAGGGGGAGCGCACATTTCCGGGAGGGCGTGTCCTTTTCAAAAATGCAAGAGGCGTTGCTTTGTTGCCGGCCGTTTTCTCCGGTGTGTTAAACACACTTTAGAAAGGAGTGTCCCCAGACTATCAGAAGGCAGAGATCTCTGATTGTCTGGTGGCGAGACTAGCCGAAACCTAATCAACTTAACCAAGGAAGGCAATGGGTACTTGCCAGTCACAGGGAGAAACGCAGAATGGAGGGTGCGCACTTGTGACACTGCCGTCCAGATATCAGTGGTGGCGATGAGCTGGCCAGTGAAATAAAAAGTGACACGCGCACATAGCCAGACAAGCTTACCTCAACAAACCACATAGAAGTTCGGATTACAACACACACACAGGTTTTGTTACTTCATTTTCTCCTCAGGATGCCATTAGAATATATTTTTACTTAGCAAATAGTGTTTTGCTGCTGCATTGACGCTCTGAATGTTGCATACAGAACCATAAAGAAGAACAAATGCACAGGGCAGCAGCTACCATTCAGAAATTTCAGTGTTTTTCTACCTGGGGGTAGATGACCTTGTACAGTTACATTCATGTATTTTTAGACTTCATACATCTAAAATTTACTGGGGAGCAAAAATAAATAAAGAATTCTCCTTATCTCCACATAAATTTATTCTTACTGGTGTGTCAGAGGCATCGGAATAATCATGACCTCAGTCAGAATTTCTAAAATCCTGGCCTTGGCCCAGAGAACGAATTCCTCCCTCAAGGCTGCACTGGCCTTTAAATGTCTTACTTTAGTAGTAGAACATGTTACGAAATGATTTACTCTGCATAAAAATAGCCGTAGTAATAGAAAATCACTAGATTGATACATGATTTTTGCACATGAATTATTTCAGCTGCAGCCTCTTATCACCCAGAGCTGAGAAATCCTTGAACAGTTTGTGGATTTACTCCAAGAACCAGCCACTTATTGCATGACCTGTAGCCTCACTTTGGACTCACTGTGGTTAAAGGTGCATTCTGCTGAATTTACATTTCTGAGTCCATGTACTCGTCAGACTCTTTAGCCTGTGAACATCTGGAGGACTACACTTTTTTTTAACAGAAAACCTGGGTTATAAAGTTTTGGGTCTTTACCAGGCATGTAGAGTTCAACAGAAGATGCTGTCAAGTTGCATGATGGGAGTCGTAGGAGCCAGTGTTTTCAGGTCTCAACCCACACAGTCAGGATTTCTTAGACTCTGCTGCATCGTTTTTTTAAGAGGCACAATATTGAATCTTTGGAGTGTCCCCTTTAAGAACTACTTCACCCCCACCAAATGACTATTTGTATATCAAATACTCCTCCCATGTTACATTGAATTTTTGAGGAAGATTTTCTTTTTCTCATGTGCCACTGGTGAACGAAGATTTCAGAAACAAAGACAAATCTTGATGAATTGAAGTCATAGGAGACCGGGGTTAAAAATGGCCAAACTATGTCAGAACATCCATTTACAAACTCTCACACAACTCGTGCAGTATAATCCAAGTCTTATTTATCCAGTCTTATGTTTAGCACCTCCCGAACAGACAGCCTTCCTGATGGGGAACTGAATTGACAGTGAAACTTATCTATTCTCTCTTTAAAGCCAGACTCCATTGACAAAAACAGTAATTTTACCTCGCTGAACGTAGGAGCAGCTGGTCTATCGCAGCACTTGATTGGTAGTTAGGAAGTGTTATTGTGTGATTTAGGTGAATCCAAACTGACCCTTTAAAACACTTAAGTCAAACGGTAACACAAACAAACTAACTGTTCGAGGCCGCGGTAGACCAGCAGCTCCTGTGTTCAGTGAGTTAAAATTACTGTTTTTGTCAATGGAGTTTGGCTGTGAAGAGAGTATAGATAAGTTTCACTTTGAGTTTAGTTCTAAGCACATAACTGGATGAATGAGAATTGGATTTTACTGCATGAGTTGTGTGAGAGTGTTTAGAAGAATGCTTTGATATAGTTTTGCTGCTATGAAACATGGACCCCTATGACTTTAATTCATCAAGACTTTTCTGTGTTTTTGGATTCCTCGTTTACCCTGGAGGCTTGCGAGAAACACAAGATTTTCATCACAAATTGACCTTAACATGGGGTGAGTAATTGATATACAAATGGTGATTTCGGGGATGAAGAGCCCCTTTAATTGAATTATTTTTAAGATCTTGTGCAAATCAACATACAGACAAAAAACAGAAGTGAGCTTTAGGCGCAGAGGTGATAATCTTTGTAATACATCCATCGAGACATTAAAGCAGCATTCTTCCACATTAATGAGCAGAAGCCTGTTGTTTAGATGAAGCTGAATGACGTCAGAGTCAGTGGTGACTTCATGTCCAGACTACAGGACACGAAACATAAACATATATATTAGATAACACACATGTAAACCGACTTCACCTCAGATTACCATCTTTTTTCCCAGGCTCTCTCTGTCTCTGATCATCCTGCTGTTAGATAAACAAATCTCAGGCCTGTTGTTGGAAGGTAATGGAGAGGTCATATGGCTCGCTCTCAAAGAGCGACCGGGGTCATATTTCGACGGTTGCGAGACGCCATTGTTGCTCTCTGTTGTTGTTGGTGTGTGTGTGTGTGTGTGTGTGTGTGTGTGTGTGTGTGTGTGTGTGTGTGTGTGTGTGTGTTTGCCTGGTGGAGCTGTGTGATGGACGGAAAAGTGTGTTTGTTCGCAGCGAGGTGGTGGTTGAGTGAGCTTAGGAGATTGGACAGAAGGCTGAAAAGCAGTGTGTGTGTGTGTGTGTGTGTGTGTGTTTATTTATTTATCTATTTATATATATGTATACATATATATATATATATATATATATATATATATATATATATATATAAAATCATATATAAAACAAAGGCCGTTGGAGTAAAAGATAGGGTTGAGGGCAGACTGCAGACAATGGCGCTATCTGCAGACTGGACCAGATGACATGATGTTACATAAGCCGTGTGTGTGTGTGTGTGTGTGTGTGTGTGTGTGTGTGTGTGTGTGTGTGTATATGTGTGTGTGAGAAACAGATAGCCCCTGCTAATGGCTAGGATAGGCCTTCATGGTTATTAACTTTCAATCTGATTTAATCCCGCTAGGAATTACAACTTTCATTATTTGCAGCGTGTTTTCTTTTTTTTTTTTGTCTTCTTTTTTTATTATTATTATTTTTTAAACTCAGCTCTGGTGGATTTGAAGAAGCGTCTCTTCTGCTGGTGGAGCTTTGCATGTTGTATTATTTATGATAGCATTATTCATGGCTCTGTGCGCCTGAGGCTAATCTTCTGTGACGTCTGTGTGCTCGTGTAGGTGTCTGCCTCTGAAGCAGCATACATGCACACAGTTTTAGCTGGTGGTGGCTTTGTCATTAGGACATACAGCATGTGTTTGTGGATTATGGTTCACAGCATGATTTCATACCAGGCAAACGTCAACATTAATACCTGTCAGTTATGATTGGGGTTTCATCTGTCATATTAACTCGCAGGGTATTTCTCTTCTATTAAATATCTTACATATGGCTGTCAGTGTTGTCCACCTCCATAATAATGGATGAGATTCTGTTTTCTTCATAATATATGAATTAAACAGCCTGGAGTATTGATTCTGCATTTGGATCATTGCATCACTGCTTCTCTATGTCAGCCCCAAACCCCCAGTGACCAGATTACATTCAATAACTGTTATTATGCCTCTGCACTGTTGGTAGCTGTGGTTGGAGGCATTATGTTTTTGGGTTGTTCGTCTCTCTGTACGTGCGTCCCATTCTTGTGTGAGCGATATCTGAAGAACACCTCGAGAGATTTTCTTCAAATTTGACAAAAATGTCCACTTGGACTTAATGATAAACTAATTAGGTAGGTCAAGGTCACCGTGACCTTGCTTTCATCTCATTCTCGTGATAGCAATATCTCAAGCACCTTGAGGAAATTTCTTAGAATTTGGTACTAACATTCACTAGATTCAAGGACTGAAATGAACTGATTCGGTGGTAAAAGGTCAGGACCACTGTGACGTCACTGTGACCTTGCGTCTATCTGTTTTTCATGAACGAGATATCATGGCTGCCCTCTTAATAGTCGACCAAAGGTTAGTCAACCAGAAGGGTCCTTAGTAGGCAACATCTTATTGGTCACTGAGTCGCAGAAAAAAATTTAACTTGAAACTCTACTAGGAGCTGCGCCTTGTCAAAGGTCAGGGTCACTGTGACCTTGCGTCTATCTGTTTTTCATGAACGAGATATCAGGGCTGCCCCCTTAATAGCCGACCAAATGTTAGTCGACCAGAAAGGCCATTAGTTGGCAAGATGTTATTGGTCGCTTAATCGTGAAAACAAAACAGAACTTGAAACTTTATGAGGGGCTGCACCTTGTCAAAATAAATCCACGCCTGTATGACTGGACCATGGGAATTTATTTTGAAAGGACAGACACAGGAAGTGTCCACGCTCAGCAGTCAGACAGGACTCAGGTTAATTTCCAGGGCTGGTACCTGCAGTTATTCCACAGGCTAGTTAATAACATGTCGATCAGGAAATCCAAAGTGTGGGATCATTTTGAGAAAGTGAAGGATGAACCCAAGGTGATATGTAAACTCATCTTCATTGGTCGACTACAAACATGACGTATCATCTGAAACATGGAAGTAGCTACATGCCCATTAGCCCACAGCGTCATTAACAGGCGGCTCGCTCAGTATGTGACGTGCACTTGTAGATAAAATATAGGCCTATATTACGAAACGATATGAGCTGCACTTATATGAGGGTGAGATTCTCCTTGATGCAGCTGGAGTAGATGTTATAATATGTGTTATCACAGGCCAGTCAGAGTTTAAACAAACTCTTTGGTGGTTCAGCTGCTCTGTCACCTCTGTGAGTTCATTGTAATTTTTAAAAAATATATTTTTTCGAGGCTTTTCCTAAAAGGACGAGATTAATCAACAGAAACAGTCAAGCGATAATAGTGAACCTTATTTACAGAGCACTTTTCATACAAGAGATTCAGCTCAAGATTAGACAAAAAAAAAAGACAGTGGATGATAAACGAAATATATAAGTGAAGATAAAAAGTAAGAATTAGAGGATTCATGTAAAATAATAATAATAATAATAATAATTACAATTATTAAAAGCCAGACTAAATAAATAGGTTTTCAGCTGTCGTTTAAAAATGTTCTCATCTCATAAAAATGAGCTCACATCTCTGATAGCTTTTGAAATGGTATTTCATCATTTTGGAGCATAATTAACAAAAGCTGCGCTGCTTGTTTTCTTGTGCCTATAATTGTGTGTATTTACAAACCCAGTAGTGGAAGATCTGAGAGCTGGTGTCGGATTATAGAACGACAGAGAGTCTACAATGTAGGCCAGTCTCAAACTATTAAGAGCTTTAAAAACAAGAAACAGAAACTTAAGATTTATTCTAAAAGACACTGGGAGCCAGTGGAGTATTGCTAACGCCGGGGTAATGTGCTCTATCGTCCTCGTTTAGGTTAATAATCCGCAGCACAATTCTGGATACGTTTTAATTTTTCAGTTGACTGTTTTAGAAGGCCGGTAAACGTAAGATTGCATTAATATATTTGCAGTAAAAGCACTAATACATTTTTCAGCATCTTTCAGCAGCTGTACCTTGGAGATGTTGCTTAAGCGAAAAAGCTTTTTTGGTCACCTGTCTTATGTGCGAAATAAAAGTTGAATCTAAATCTAGAATAATGTGGAGGCATGTTACTTTAGCTCTGATCCCAGGAGCCAGATGCACAAGCTTGCAAAGGAATAGATCTCTAAGAGTGCTCAAGATTGTTATGCATTAGATCTCAAGGAAGGGCCATGAGAAATCATCAGGGTGAGTTACTCTTCCTCCCCCGGCCTCGTCTAGATAAGCAAGAAATGGTAATGGAAATAGTTTTTAATTTAGCTGGTTGTCAAGAATCTGAGTCTTTCCATCTGTATTACTGAAATAATGTCAGCCATCCATCACTGGGAAGAACAGGGAGGAGAGGGTGATTTTCATCCTTCCAAATCGTCTTTTGGCGACAGTCATTCCCTTGTTAATTGTAATTTAATGCGGTGAAATCAAAACGGAAGATACAATCAGAGATTGATGAGAGAAACAGACAAAAGAGAGACTTTTGTAAACTACTCACGGTAAAACCTTTTGAGGCCCAGCTGAAATAGTGGCTCTAACCCAGTTTGTTTAATATTTCGTTTTCTTTGATGATATTGTGAACAGCCAGATTTCTGTGATGTTTGTCGTGATTAATCACACTCCGTAGAGCAGGGTCTTCAATGTTTGTCAGGCCAAGGACCCCTTAGCTGAAAGACAGATGGAGCAGGGATCCCCGAATTACATGTATTGAATAAAATTGAATTGCATAATAAAACGGGCCTATAATAACGTGTATGGCAGCTTTAAGTGTCATGTATAAAGGTACCTTTTATATTAACCACATAATACTAAGCTATTATTTTTATTCAACCACGAAGTCCCATTGAGACTGAAAATCTCTTTTACTAGAGAGACCTGGCCAAGGTAGCAGCCAATCAAAACACATTTAAAATACAATAGATGCAATGTATAATACACAAATCTGCAATAAAATAACAACTATTCAAACGTAGAGGCCTCTTAAGAAAATAATTAATAATAGAAAATTATAGATAATTATTGACAGATTTATATATTTATACATCATGGGTTCATTTGGCAAAGCTTCATTGGTAACAGCCATCAATGTTGCACACAGTGAATTAAATACATATATATATTTTTTAACAATAGGCTGATTTATCTTTACTAAAATATGTTGGATTCATATTAATGTGTATTTTCAGACATATTTTAATCTTTAAACGAATGGTATATATATGTGTGTGTGTGTGTATATATATATATATATATATATATATATATATATATATATATATATATATATATATATATATATATATATGTGTGTGTGTGTATATATATATATATATATATATATATATATATGTATTGTGATTACCTCCTGTCAGTTCTTTTTTCCTGTCCTGTTTTTTATCCATCAAAAACAGTGAGACTCCCGCGCTGGCTGTACCCTTTTCATCTTGTTTCATAAATTGCTCATGAAGTCATGCTTCAGAAAGAATTGTTCAAGGGCTTTTTTTTTTTTTTACCCTTGCAGCTTTTTGTTGTCTGAATTAAAAATATATATATTTAGCAGCTTTTTTTTAATAACATTGTGAAAATCCATTCAGCTACACTGAAATTATTCGAAAGCAAATTTCTTATTTGTTGCTTGAAGATTTGTGTCATGATTATTCTGGCCTCAGTAATTGTGATTCATAATGTTATTCTGATAATAATCAAAATATGGTTAAAACTCTTTCAAGGGCACTTAATTTACATTTTAATTAACATTTTATTAAGAAACATTGCATCACAGATGGGACTTTTTTAGTCATGATGATAATAATAATGATGATACATTTTATTTATAGGCGAAAACACAGTTTTAAAAAAAAGCAGCAATGTATCAATAGATCATAAAATCAAACAGTTCTGTTATATACAATAAAAGTTAATAAAATGACTAGATAGAGGTAAAAATTAGAAATACTAGGTATGAAATCATCATAAAGTCATCGTCAGTGCAGCTCACCATATGTGAAGTGAACATCCTTTAGTGGAGAACAAATAAACAATGTTAAAGTGCAAGGCTTTCCAGCTATTTGAAATTATGTCAATGCTTGATTAAAATCGTTTGAGTTTCGGTTGGTGCATATTCAGTCCGTTTTTGCTGGGTCTCTATTATTGTTCCTTGCCCAGCAGTCTCTTTGGGTGCTGCTGAATATGATATTCAGAATTATCCAATAACATAAATTCACCATGATCATCTTATTGTGTGTTTTTTGTATCACGATGCACCACAAAGTCACATGTTGGCCCATCCCTCTTCACTGCAGACTTCAGTGCATTTGCATCAGCGCTCTAACTCAGAATTCTCTTTGTGTTTCCCTTCAGAGGTGGAGGCCGAGCCAGTGAGGCAGCCGGGCGAGCGCCCGTCGAAGCGTCGCTGTTTCTGGGAGTACCGGCGCGCTCGAGAGTCGGCTACAAAGAAGAAATTGGGCGGAGACGTCCACTGGTCTCTGTCTTGGAGCTCCAGCACTCTACCCAGCACACTGTACCGCCGAGAGGGTGAGAACACTGCAGCACTATCAGGGTGCTGAAACAATGAGACCGTCAATAGATCAAGACAATTTATTTATGGAAATTTTGATTATTGAATAAAACATTTAAGGAGTCACATAAATGTGCTATTAGGTGATGATCAGACAGAGTAGTCTGGTGACCCAATTAATCAGAAAGATGGCTGATAGATTAATTGTTAGTCACAGTCCTGATCATGTAGAGGTGAAGCTGGGAGCGAAAGTGTCAAGATCTCCAGAATTAGAGGTATTTTTTTTGCAGCAGGAGTCATTAAAACGATGTTCACACTGCAGTTGAAAGTGTCCCATTTCTTTTCTCTCATGTGACACCAATCGGATCGGGACCCTCAGGCATGTGCCCTACATACAACTTTCATGTCAAAATCTGAATTTTTCAACATTTCCTTGATAAGTGAATCTTACGTCAGGCTCGACTGTGGCTGTGCAGCAGTTTGGCAGCCTTTGTTCTTCAGAAGAATCCAGAACGACACAGTCCCTTTAATGCACAATAGAATAAAATCACAAACTAGTACTGCGTCTAAAATTAACATGTAAGATTGTGACATATTTATATATTCTGTAACTGAGTCCTGTTACATTTAATTAAGATATTTAAAGCTATGAAGCCACTTTTGTAGCTGCATATTTCTAAGGATTTCTTGGTGACAGAGCATGATTTGGGACCTTGCCAGAGTTATGTGGATCTTGGACAAACGTTTGGCTGCACAGTATAAATTCAGATTTACGGGCACGCTGGTGGGTTTAAGATTGAGGATTGAAAGACCTTCACTGACAGGCATTGAATTCATTATGTTTTCCTTTGTCCAGGCAAAAAAGGGCGCCGCAAAGCTCGCAAGACAGACGCCAGCGACCTGACACCAAACCCCCAGAAGCTGCACAACATCGGGGAGCAGCTGCAGAAGCTCAACGCAGCCATCGACGGCATGGGCCCCGTCAACGACCTGCCCGCTGTGGCCCGTGCCCGGTCCCGTAAGGAGAAGAACAAGCTGGCCTCCAGGTACCAGACTCCACTTACTGCCCTCCTACATCCTCTGCACTGAGCCAGAGCCCTGGAGACTTCCCGTATTGATTTTATCAGGCATGAGTGGGCATTTCGAGAGGTTTTTCAGTATTTGTAAAGCGTTTGCAGAAAAAAATAGCAGGGAATCCTGCAGACCTCCGTGGTTTGGTATCTGCAGTCTTTAGCCTTCAAGACTGGTTTTCAAATATGTGGTGCATTTAAGTATCTGACCTTCTTGTAGTGTTTCTGGAGGACACAGAGAGAGAGACGAATGCATTGAGAAAAGCAATTTAAGGTATAGTTGATTTGACTTGATAGAAAATCAGAAAATCCACAAAAAATGTTTTTATTTCCAGTGTCTTTACAGTGTTTTTATTCTGAAGTGTCAGGAGTAGGGTTCGTAAGCGGTGCTTATAGTACTTGAATTTGGCACTCAGAAGTGTAAGTACTGGAATACCTTGAAAAGCAGACATTTCTATGCCTCTGCTGCAGCGACAGACGAGCCTGGAGACATCATGTTTTTGAGTTGTATGCCTGTCTGTCTGTCAGTCCATACATCTGTCCCATTATCATGAGCGCAATATCTGGAGAACACCTTGGGGGATTTTTTTTTCTCCAAATTTGGCACAAATGTCCACTTGGACTGATATGATTCTGATGGTCAAAGGTCAGTGTGACTTTGTCTTTGTCTCATTGTCGTGAAGACAGTTTCTCAAGAAATCCTTGAGGGAACTTCATCAAATTTGGCACAAACATCCACTTAGACTCAAGAATGAACTGATAAGAATTTGGTGGTCAAAGGTCAAATGTTAAGGTCACTGGGATCTTGTTTGTCTCATTCTCATGAATGCATTTTTTTTGTTTTGTTTTGTTTTTTCAAATTTGGTGAAATATCCACTTGGACTCAGTGATGAAATTATTAGAATTTGGTGGTCAAAAGTGAAAGGTCACTGTGACCTTGTGAAAGTTGAATTTTTTGCTGGCAACTCAAGACTTCATACGCTAATTATGGCACAAAAATGTCTAACAGGATAAAATAATGAGGTGATGACATTTTATATCCGAAAGGTCAAAGGTCAACTTTACTGTGACATCATAATGTTCTATGATATCACAATTCTGGCCATTACGCAACGTCATATCTCAGGAACAGAAGAGACATTTGGTCAGATACTAAACTGGTGACATTAATTTCGGGTGTCCACCTTGAAACTGTGCTGATTGTATCTTCTGGGCTGCCAGGGGAAGGTGTGTGAAGCATCCATGTTTTCACAGATGTGGACATAAACTCTAAGTGCAACTTGACTTGTGCATGGAGGCATACAACTGCAAAGTGATAATTCTAGTTTAACTTGGTCCCTGAAAAAGGTACTTAAATAAAATTGAGAGGAGAACAGAATGATAAATTGATTTATGAAACATACTAGGAAGATGTTTTAAACTGCTAAGACTGCCTGAGCTTGCAATTATTTTCTAACGCCATATTTGCAGAGTGATCTCGCAGTGCCAAAGGGTCGGTTAACTCCAGTAAATATTCAGCACCAGGATGTTTCACTAGCCTGTGAAACACAGAGTCAGCTGATAGCACAATTTGTGAGCTGTAATTTGGCAGTAAATAAGCAACCATGGTGGAGCTGCTG
Source organism: Epinephelus lanceolatus (assembly GCF_041903045.1). Lineage (NCBI taxonomy): Eukaryota > Metazoa > Chordata > Actinopteri > Perciformes > Serranidae > Epinephelus > Epinephelus lanceolatus. The sequence continues at coordinate 45,455,764 of NC_135736.1, forward strand.
GGTGGATTTGTGTAGTTGGTTGGTTGGGGCGGTAGCTGTTAGCAGCTAGCGCCACTTGTTATCCACGGAGCAAGCAGCCGCTGGACTTCACTTCAGACTCCACTCAGATCTGCAGTGTCTCGTGAAGGTTCGTGGTTTGGTTAATGTTTGCTGTGTCGTGCTCTGTGCTTTGTCGATTTTCTTGCTTTTTTGTCCTTTGCCAGTCACACGCATGAATAATAATAGCCAGCTAATTAATAATAAGTTAATTTTAAGCCCGAGCAGCATGTGTTTGCTCCATTTATAAATTTGCAGAGTTCTCTTGCAACAGATGGTCGTGGAGGAAACAATTGCATCCTTAAAAATTAAAGTGAGTGCTTGAAAAAGTACTTAAAAGTCCTTGAATTTGACTTTCCCCATCTGCATGAACCCTGCAGGAAGCATTTGATTTCCTTTCCTCCCCCAGGGGTACACAGTGTACCACACTGAGGATGACCTTTTAAAACCTGAGGAAACTGCAACTACAAGCACATGCGTCCCTGAGGACGATACACACAACATGAATGATTTGAAAATGTAGGTCATGAGGGTGTTTTTGAGTTGATTGGCCCTGTTTAATGAGTTTACCTTGGACATGAGCGAGATGGAATAAATGAAGGAAAGATGGAGGGAAGCGGAGAAAAACAACAGAGGAGATGAGATGGAGGGAGGCAGGATGAGAGGATGAATAGGAGGAAATCAGGGCAGAATTGTGGAGGCAGACGAGGAGTTAGATGAGGAGGGTCACAGAAAGTTCATCTCTGGAGGGAAGAAGGGGGGGGGGAATTTGGAGGAAAGGACATTATTACAGTCAGTTTAAAGAGGAGAGGGACTCTGGGAATATCTTATTATTCCAAACATATTAAACACGACACAAACACATCATCCGTTAAAAAGTTGAAGGAAGAAGCAAAAGAAAACTGAGAAGAAGACGGAGACAGTGAGGGTAAAGTATTCAGTTAGAGTCACCGAGTACTTCACTCATACCGCGCGATGTGACTGAGTTCATGTTTTAATTTAATATGCAGGAATTTCATCTGTGGAGATTCACATCTTTTTGTGCTGTCATTCTTTGTGGCTGCCTGAGAACAGGTCAGAGTTAGCCGTGGGATTATCCTAACCACCTCCAGTCTCTTCTTTTCTTTCTTTGTCAAAAACAAACCTGCCCGGGGCGTTCAGCCGGCGTTGGAAGAAATAAAAAAACGCCCAGTTGTTAGCTGTGGTGTCTCCAGCTTGGCCGGGCGCTTCAACAAACACAGTTAGGGATGGAAAGATCATGTCCTGGTCACAGACTTACAGGAATAATCCATCATTTTGGAGAATACAGTTGTTTACTTTCTTACCGAGAGTTACGTGAGGAGATTTATATCAGTTTAATCTCTGTGTGTTCAGCACAAAGACTGGAAGCAGGGAGAAACTGTTAGTTGAGCTCCATCAGAGGTGTCTCAGACAGCTCAGTTGTAGACACAATAGCCCTTTTTAGACAGGAATTGTGCAAATTTGCAGGAAAGCCCAATCAAGTCTTTTTTCAGCATTGGCAGTATAAAAACAAAATCGGGGAGTGCAGCAAAATGCCGCCTACCTATTTTTGTTTATACAGAATGCGCATTTTTCGGGGCAATGGGGGGCGTGAGCAAGTAACAAAACTCAGCTCAGCGTGTGACATAAACAGTGACGTGGGAGGGAAGCCGCGGCTGGTCAGTCGATTTTTCATGGATTCTCTCGTAAATTGTCGTTTTCTTCACCGTTCTCGTCATCTGGCGGTTAATGGCCTCTTCGTTTGCGAGGACAAGGAGGGCGCGCAATTCCTTGTCTCCCCAGTTGCTCATCTTTACAGTGTCTTTCAGGTTTGTGTTTCCCTCTTGCTACTAGCTGCTCGCTAATTCCTGCTATCAGCTGTTTCCTGTTTATCCACCGCCAGTGGCTCGCACATGCAGCGTCATCAACAGCTCCTCCCACAAGTCATCAACAGCCCCTCCCGTTGCGGAAGGCCACCTCTGTCTTTTTAAACCAAAAGGGTTCCGCCAATATGTCTACCCTACAAGGCGGAAAATTGGGCACCTCGGATCAACTCGCCAGTCCGCCTCTGTGTGTTTAAACCATAGGTCTAAACGCTCGTAGCTGGCTGGCAAAACAGCCCAACATTTGCCAAAAATCTGGCAGTGTAAAAGGGGCTAATATATCTGAGCCTTCTCTTTCACTATGATCTGCAAACGAATGATGATTATGTCAATCCAGACTCTTGAAATGAGTTAAATAATCGATTTTATCAGCAGATTCCCCGTCTGTTTACAAAAGTTGCTTGAAGACATACATCTTCCGCAAGTACTTGCTCACCTAAAATGTGCAATCAATGGCTCGATAACTTCTATAGCTCCTTATCAAAAAAAAATAAAGAAAGAAAAAGAAACACTTTAAGCGCCTGCAGCCCTGCTGCATTTGTGTCAGGTGCTTCTACTTGATCAACTGTGGCTTCAATTAAACCCATAGGCTTTATGAAAATAATGGACGTAGCCACGGTGACGTCACCCATTGGATTTTGCTCTCCCATTTTGAAGCCTCAAATCGAGCATTTTTGCCGTCCCCATCTTGTGTTTTTGAAGGGTGGCGTTAACCCTAACACTAGCTGCTAGCTTGGTTAGCATCCACCTATGCATTTACAGTTTATGGTTAGCAAAAAAACACACTAAAACAAAATCTTCTTACCAAAAAAACTGATATCCAACTTCTTAGAGGGACTTTTAGTTCAACCAAACACTGAACAAGACTTTGTAGGCGACCAAAACGTCGTTATTAAAGCAGGATTTATACATCTGCGTCGAATCAACCTATGCTGTAGCCTGATGTGCACCTTCCCAGAAATGGAACTACACGTGGCGGTGACGCAGACCTCCTGTCTACTTTTGTAAGCTGAAAACCACATCCCTTAAACAAAGCTTTTATTTACTTTAATTGCTCAGAAACAATAAATTGTGAAGACAATAAAGCCTCCACAGTATAGCATTTTAAGTCTTGTGTGTGATTTATCCTGGCTACATATGAGCAGACGACAACTCTTGGTTAGTCGCTAGGCTAATTTATACAGTGTAAAATGCCATAAGCTTGTGCTAATAATGTTAGCATGTTGTATTTGTTTGGAAATTATTGTTTGGAAGTTATAAGACAGTTGTTTTGTCAGTGAACCTTGTGAGCTGTAATAGAGCAGAATTGTGTGACATTACCTTTGTTAAACATTGCTGTTGTCCCTGGTTTTATATGAGCAGAGGAAATCTGCGCTCGTCGCTAGGCTAATTTATACGATGTAAAATGCGGTAGACTTGTGCTAATAACATTAGCATGTTGTATATGTTTGGAAAACGTGTTTAGTGTAAGACAGTTGTTTTGTCAGTGAACCTTGTGAGTTGTAATGGAGCCAAATTTTGTGACATTATCTTTGTTAAATGTTGCTGTTGTCCCTGGCTTTGTATGAGTAGCCGCTAGGCTAATTTATACAGTGTGAAATGCCATAGGCTTGTGCTAAAAACCATTAGCATGTTGTATTTGTGGGGAAAACGTGTCCAGCAGAAGACAAATGCTTTGTCTGTGAATGCTGCGAGTTATAGTGAAGCTGATTTGTGTACTTGTAATTGAAAATGTCTCAATTAAGCCATGTTTAATGTGTTTTAAATCAACAAAACTTCACAGAAACCCCGCTGCCGACTAGTGTTTTGGAGGTGTGACTGCAGAGTGACACAGACACACCACCGCACAAGTATGAATGCTCACAAAGGTGGAGGCTCTGCGTAGAGCTGAAGCACAAGTGTTAATCTGCCTTAACTCATGTAACTGATAAGTGACAGCCGGGGCTACGCCTGTACTTTGTGAAACAAGGTCTGTGCCATAGTTTCATTACCTAACAAGCATTGTCAATAGACGGCACCCACCTGTCACTCAAAGCGGCCAAGCCAGTAATTACGCATAACTTTAAGCCTTAAATGAGACACCACCTATATAAAGAATTCCAATATGTTATCTCCATGGCTGAGGAAAGTTCAGTCAGTATTTGTGAGCATGAGCTACTCTCTCTCAAAGCCAGAAACCACAGAAGTAAGTCTCAAATATAGTGTGAAGTCTGCAGCGGCTCCATAGACGATGAATGGGAGCCTGATTTTGTGGACCTGCAGAATGCTTGTTTTCTTTTATATACCCGGATAAGTTTAATTCTGTCGCAGTGTTCTCAGTTCTGAAACAGAAATTGTACCCATATACTCATGAAGGAGAAGTGAATCTGGTGACAGCTTTTGCATCTTTGATGACATGCTAATGCATTTTGGCGCTGTTGCCTACAGTCATGACAGTGCTGAACTTTGATGGAACATACACTCCAAAAAATCAATATGTTCTGTATATTATCTAAATGCATAGCACCCTGCTCTGCTCCACATATCTCACAGTCATGCTGCTAATACAGCAAATAAGCATGTCCCCCCCCCCAAAATTTTGGAGTATTCCTTTGAAGTTAATGAATCAACTGTTTGTTAGAGAGCTCCCAGCTGAACCGTCAAATAGCTTGTTTTATAACTTCCTCCCTGCAACATTGTCCACATCACAGTGACACTGCTGCAGGCCTTGTGAGTCATTCTTTCCCTGCAGGCTCATTTACCTCTCGTCATGTGATTGGTTGCTTGGTTTGATCTCAAAAATAGGTAAAGCCTCAAGTTTGGATACACTTCCAAGTATATTAAACCACAGCTGCCATTTTCCAAACCCTTCAGAGTACCAGAAGCTTTTAATTTGGGGAATATGTCCTTCCTACCTTCCAGGCAGCCGCTGGTTTCGACTCATTCAGCACGCCAATTAAATCAATTTGCAGCTGTAGGTGAGCCATCACAATGAACAGCAGGACTCTTTTGGATTTTGCATTGAGAGCAGGGAATGTTTCAGCTAGACTCTATGTTGATGGTGTGTTCAGGGGCGTGTGGGAAACCCATTTTGGAACTTGTAATGATTTGAAGCAGCTTAATTGTTGTATTGTCGTCCACATCCTTCCCAAACCAGCAGGGACTGTGGTACAAATTGGAAATTTACAGGAGAAAAACCCACCGTTTCAACGTGCAGAGAAACACAGAGGGAGCATTCAGTCCAACAGCACTGGCCTGCAATTCTTTTGTTTCCTTAAGTTTCGTTTAGCTGACTCACAGCCGCAAGAAAAGAGAAATTCTCTGCACACTGCAGAGAATAGTCCCCATGAGACACATGAATATTTAACATGCATTGATTGATTCATTCTCTGCTGCCTATTTTCAACACCAAATACTCTGAAACCAAACCGGCCACATCCCTTCAGAGTCGTTGTGTCAAATGGAAGCGGAGGAGAGGAGGGATGAGGGAGGTTTCCAGTCAATCTCCCTCACAGTTTGGAAATAAATCCTCCACTCATCGCTCTCCAGCTGCTCTCAGTGTGAACCGGCAGAGATAGTAACAGGACCACGTGGAGAACGGGAATACGAGAACCGAGTCTCCCGTTCCAGAGATTGACGGTGTTCTCTTTTCCTCTGCTTCCAGGGCCTGCCGGCTGAAGAAGAAGGCCCAGCACGAAGCCAACAAGATCAAGCTATGGGGGCTCAACCAGGAGTATGGTCAGTACTGCAGATTTGACACATACCACACATCTAACTTTGATTATTTTCATGTTTTAACTCCAGCTGAGGGACTTACATTCTTCAGGATCAGGTTTATCGGGTTTTCACATACAAGGAATCAGGGAACCTTGGTGTTTCGGTGCATAACAATAGATACAGTAGGAGGAAATTTTAAAAAAAGAAAAAAGTTTTGCAAATGCTGCAAAAGCCAAGGTACATGAATACAGAATAGAAAAATAATGCACTAAAAATATGAAACAATACTATGAAAATATATCTGGAAGAAAAGAGTTGTACCATTTTTTAAAAAATATTTACAATTTGATATCTTTATTTACCTGGTTTAGATCAAATTGAATAAGATTTATTGATGAAAAATTGAAGGTAAAAAGTTTTTCACCTGACAGTGAGGGTTCATAAAATATTTCTAAGCTTATGATTCATTGGCATCACTCTAAAGTCACTCTCATTTTTAAACAGGAATTGTGCAAATTTGCAGGAAAGCCCAATCAGTCTTCTTTCAGCATTGGCAGTATAAAAACAAAACCGGGGAGTGCAGCAAAACGCCGCCTGCCTACTTTTGTTTATACAGAATGTGCCTTTTTCGGGGCAATGGGGGGCGTGAGCAAGTAACAAAACGTGTAGCTCAGCGTGTGACGTAAACAGTGACGTGGGAGGGAAGCCACGGCTGGTCAGTCCTTCGGCGATCCTCTCATAAGTTGGCCCGTTCTTTACCGTCCCCGTCATCTGGCGGTCAATGGCCTCTTCGTTTGCGAGGACAAGGAGGGCGCGCAATTGCTTGTCTCCCCAGTTGCTCATCTTTACAGTGTCTGTCGGGTTTGCATTTCCCTCTTGCTACTATCTGCTCGCTAATTCCTGCTATCAGCTGTTTCCTGTTTATCCACCGCCAGTGGCTCGCACGTGCGGCGTCATCAACAGCTCCTCCCACAAGTCATCAACAGCCCCTCCCGTTGCGGAAGGCCGCCTCTGTCTGTTTAAACTAAAAGGGTTCCGCCAATACGATTACCCTACGAGGCGGAAAATTGGGCACCTCGGATCAACTCGCCAATCTGCCTCTGTGTGTATAAACACTCGCAGCTTGCCGACAAAACAGCCCAACATTCGCAGAAAATCTGGCAGCGTAAAAGGGGCTAAAGTCTGTCGACCTTTTTACAACCGACGTTATTTCATTAGCTGGAGGCAAAGCCTGCCTCTCCCCCACAGGGCTGTAGGCTACATAGGAGTCTTAAAATGTGTTTGTCTTGTTGTGTTATTGGGAGCCAGAATAGAAGGAGTCATGGCTCAAAACCAGCCACCACTGCCCGTCAACAAAAACAAAGACAACTATGGTTAAATGTGATAAGACCAAAGGACTGGACGGAGGCCATCATCAAAAATGCTCACATGTGCAGTGCACACTTCATATCAGGTTAGGGAAAAGGTATTTCCTGTTGTAGGGATGCATAACGTTATGTGTATTAAGGGTTATTGTGTCCACCTCATCAGAAACGGGAGGCATTAAGAGGAATATTGGATTTCTCCTTTACGCTAACGTTTTAGTGCATTAGCTAACGTTAGCTTTGATAACAAACGAAACCAGAGGAAACCGTCCAAGTGTCGTCGTGACGTATGTGAAAAACATAGAAAATCTAACCTATTCCGAAAATTTCAATGACGGACGAAAGTTTCAGACTCAGTGTGCGAACATAATTGACACAACGTGGAGTCGTGTTTATTTTTTGACGTGCAAAGGCCTTTACACCAAAGAGACATCAGCATTTGCAGAACAGGCATCGGGAACTGTCACAGGCTAGATTTTGTGAAGCCTGGAAACAGAGCCAAGATGGGGTGCACAAGTCTAGTTTTCTCTCAGACCGCTACAGTGTGCTCAAAGTTTATTTTTGGGATTTTTGCCCAATGACAGAAAAAATCCCCTACCCTAGCTTTAAGTGATATTTCAAATGCAAGACCTTTACTTGTAACAGTGTTTTTACACTGTGGTATTACTTCTCTACTTAAGCTAAGGATCTGAGTGGCCTTCATACTGCCACTAAATATTGTGATACTCTGCAGTACTACACACATTACTGGTGCCTTTATCAATGTTCTCAGTGTCTGCTGTGATTCCCACCCAGCCTGACAGCCCTGTTTGTCTCTACTTGTTTTTCCACAAGGTTTTCTGTTTGTCCTCACACTGTGCTGCTCTCATCTCTGAATACATACATCATGTTTGATCAATGATTGAATCATGCAGATCCTGATGCATCGTCTCATTATTGATTTAGTTACTAGATGACTCTGTAAACAGTAGCCTCGCTCATTAAATATTTGACCTTTGCTGTGTGAGGCAGCGCTTCTGCTCTCTTTCCCTCAAGGTTGATGGTATTTTTCAAAATTGTGTTAGAATTTCTCCCAACGTTAGCAGAGGTGCTCTTTATTTCAGGCACCACCGCATGCCTCCAGTATCATATTCTGATAGTGAGGAAAGCGGCTCTGTGGGAGGAGAGTATTTGTTTTTTTTCCTCTTACTGTGTGAATTTGTCTAAATTTTAGAAGTAACCTTGTGTTCAGCTGCAGAAATTGGACTGCGTGTTGGAAATCAAGGTGTTTTCAGCAGGAGTGTAGCCGTGCTAATGGCTTCTCCAGTGGAGGAGTCCAAGTTTACATAATGTTTAATCGACTGAAATTATTTTACACACAGCAGCAGTTACAATCATTGAAGATAAAAGCGCTACAAAGCCAAGTGGCTCGTTTCCACTGAGGTCCTCCGACATATAACAACTAACACGTATCACAGTTCCAGAGTGGTAAAGATAACATGTTCCAGCCTCTCTTTATAATAAGAACAAAATGCAAATCAAGCTATAAATTACTGAGAAACCATCTTTTCAAGGCCACTCTGAAGACGCCCTGTTTAAGAAATCATGTTCCTGCAGAAAGCTGATAGTAACAAGATAATCAACACTTCTACTCTGCCAAATGTGTCAGCCCGGTCCTGCCTCCTCCTCCTCCTCCTCCTCCTCCTCCTCCTCTTCCTCCTCCTCCCCCTCTTCCTTCTCTTCCTCGTCTGGTTTGGTCCGACCTCTTTGAATGTAACTCTGACCAGCATCCAACTTCCTTTGTCCCTTTTTTTTTTCTCCTCACATTTTTTAACATTCCAGTCATTCCTGATCCTGGACCGGTGCTTCATTGTGAAGGCTTCAGTTGTAGCTCCCGCAAATTTGTGTCCCACTGGCAGGAAGCCAAAACACACACAGGGCTTAACCTCACACATCCCCTCGCTTCCTCTTTCCCTCTTCTCCCTCCTGTGACTCTTTCTTTCCCTTTTTGTTCATTCTCTCTCATGCGCTCGCTGGCTCTCTCCTTTCTCTCTCCATCACTGTAATTTGCATCTATACAAAACACGCTCTACATGCCTAGCAGCAGATTCAACAGGAAACTTCAAACAAGTAGGACTTTGGTGCCATGCCAGTGCCGGGAAGCCTCCTGACTTCAGTTACAGTGTGTGATGTGGAGTTGGAGGGTTTGAGACCCACTGTGGTCCCTCGCCCACACACAGACTCCCCGCCGAGACAAGGGTTGGACAAAAGAGGAATGAGATCTATATGACGCTGACAGGAGGGGTGTCATGGCGCCATCAGATCACATGAACCCACAGGGGGAGGGAGCCAAAATAACAGAAGGGACTGATGATTATGATCATCACACATTCACACCTGGAAGCCCCAGTCTGATCTGTTGGCTGCTGAGCAGCTTCACTGGGGCAGCTGGGGGTTAATTGCTCAGTGGCAGTAATGAGGGAGGGACAGTCACTGATATTTCACTTTCATCACCGAAATCCATCAAGCCCACTCTCCAGACCTTTAGGCCACCCCTGCCCTTACTTCACCTTCACTGCTCTTAGTTTTAGCTTTACTTTCTTTTTCTTTCACTTTCCATTTTGCTCTTTTAATCCTTCAAAACCTGAGTACATCAGCTTGATTTCTTTCAAAAACATGGGAGGAAAGCGATGAGCAACTTAACAAGAAATGATCCAAATTTTTCAAGAAATTAGTAAAAAGGAAATGACCTGAAAAAAAGAACTAAAATATATCTATCTATATATATATATATATATATATATATATATTCTGTAACACACTGTAAATATGTAATTCTGATAATCATACATATTTTTTCTGGACATTTTTACTTTTTCATGTTTTTGAATATTCTTTCTTTCTCTTTAAAACTAATTTTCAGGTTGTTGTTTTTTGTCACCTTTAACTATTTTTTTGCAATTTGCTTGTTGGCTTTTTTCCCATATTTTTTGGAGAGAATTAAATCTATTTGCTCAGGTTTCAAAGGTTTACAAATGTGTGAAATGCGTCAGAATGCAGCACAAGAAAAACTGAAGCTGATTTAGATTTTAAATGGTTAAACCGTCTTCTTTTGTCCCTTTTGCTCTTTTAACCCTATGAAAACTTAGCAAATTGGCTTATTGCTTTCAAAAACATATGGAGAAAGTGATGAGCAACTAAACAAGAAATGAAGAGCGAAGAAATAAAGAAAGAAAGGGACTTCCTGGTTAAATTAAGGATAAATAATATAAAATACCTGAAAATATACAGACCTGAATTCACGCAGTCTCCTCTTAACAGTTGTTCTAGAGATGGGTCTGCTGCTAGAACTCTGTGTGGCATTCATCTGGTCTCTGATCTGAGCTGCTGTTAACTTGCGATTTCTGAGGCTGGTGACTCGGATGAACTTATCCTCAGAAGCAGAGGTGACTCTTGGTCTTCCTTTCCTGGGTCGGTCCTCATGTGTGCCAGTTTCGTTGTAGCGCTTGATGGTTTTTGCGACTCCACTTGGGGACACATTTAAAGTTTTTGCAATTTTCCGGACTGACTGACCTTCATTTCTTAAAGTAATGATGGCCACTCGTTTTTCTTTAGTTAGCTGATTGGTTCTTGCCATAATATGAATTTTAACAGTTGTCCAATAGGGCTGTCGGCTGTGTATTAACCTGACTTCTGCACAACACAACTGATGGTCCCAACCCCATTGATAAAGCAAGAAATTCCACTAATTAACCCTGATAAGGCACACCTGTGAAGTGGAAACCATTTCAGGTGACTACCTCTTGAAGCTCATGGAGAGAATGCCAAGAGTGTGCAAAGCAGTAATCAGAGCAAAGGGTGGCTATTTTGAAGAAACTAGAATATAAAACATGTTTTCAGTTATTTCACCTTTTTTTGTTAAGTACATAACTCCACATGTGTTCATTCATAGTTTTGATGCCTTCAGTGAGAATCTACAATGTAAATAGTCATGAAAATAAAGAAAACGCATTGAATGAGAAGGTGTGTCCAAACTTTTGGCCTGTACTGTATGTATATATATATATATATATATATATATATATATATATATATATATATATATATATATATATAAAAGCATAATTATAAGGCTACGAAAACCAAACGAATTTTATTTTATAGCGATCATACACTTGTATAAACATATTAATGGGTAGAATATTCAGATTCAGATTCAGATTCAGATTGACAATAAACCATGCCAAATATTACACACTGGCCCTTTAAGGCAGGGAAGCTTTATTTGTTTTACACATTTCTTGCACCAGGGCTATTCAAAGTGCTTTACAGAGCAATACAATTTAAAACATAATAAAAGACACAGATTTACAATAAAAAAAAAGTAAAGAGAAAAAATATATAAAAGCTAAAATGAATTACTAAATGACTTCAAGAGGTGCAGGGATAAAAAGATTATATAAATGATTTAAAATTGAGTTTAAAATGAGGTTGCAGTCATTACAGGGTGGAGCAGGCAGTGTAAAAAAGAAAAGTTTTCGGCTTTGGCTTTGAGTCGGGGCTGTCTCACAACATCTGGACAGTTATTCCAGGTTTGTGCTGCATGAAAACAAAACGCTGAAGGTTCATATGTCACAAGCATGTCAGAGATATATTTGGGCGCTGAGCCACAGAGTGATTTATAAACAAGCAGCAGGATTTTTAAATCAGTTCTCTGAGTGACAGGTAGCCAGTGTAATGATTTTATAACTACAGTAGTGAGGTCATATTTTCTAGTCTCTGTCAGGACCCCAGCAGCGTTCGAAAAGGTCTATGAACAGATCGCTGCTGAAATATAACCTACTGGAAATAAAGGTGTGGGTGAGCCTTGCAAATTCTTGCTTTGATGTTATTCCTCTGACTGTAGCAGTGTTTTTAGATGGTAGCAGACAGATGATGTTATGGATTTGATGCAGCTGTGGAAATTTAAATCTGAGCCCAAGATAACACCAAGGTCTCTTGCGCAACTCTTGGTTATAAGACAGAGGGCCTCAAGGTGAGAGTTAACGCTCTGTCTTTCTCTCCGCGGCCCAGAAAAGCGTGATAAAACTGATACTGATCCAGGTTTCAAAAGGTTAAAACAATGTCCTCTTTCATCCCATGATTCACCAGTTTTTGTTTTATTTTTTTGAAATGTGCTCTTAATTTTGGAGAAACCAAATGTGTATCAAACCTCAATAATTTTTGAGTCCCGGCCGAAATGTGTCCCAAACACTGGGTATCGAAAGTTGTCAAATACCAGCAGTTGGCTCTGAAGTCTTTGTCAGATATTATTAATTTATTCTTTGATATCACAGTGCCTGATTTAAATCATGATTTTGATTATTTTACTGTATTTCGCTTTGGCAAATATCTTGTACGGCTCTGTGTTAAGAGGACGAGGTGTTGGCCCTGATAGTGAATAGTGTCATTAAACAACCTGCCTCCCTGTGGCCTCTAGTTTTAAATGTGCAGTATATGTAGTGTATACGCTGCAGGCTCAAACTGTCACTACATTCATACATTGATGGCTGTGGCTACCATACAAGGTGCCACCTGCTCATCAGTTAACCATTCACACGCAGTCACACAGCAATTTGGGGGCAATCTGGGGTTCAGCATCTTGCCCATGGTTAATTTGACATGAGGACTGGAGGAGCAGGGAATCTAACTAATTAGTGGACGACCCGCTCTACCCTCTGAGCCACAGCCACCCCAGTCAGTGATGTTATTACAGATGTTATATGTTGACTTTTGGCTGCAGAGCACCTGCTTCATCAGGCATCCGTTTTCTGCCCCGCAGTGCTGATTTAGTGTTTCTAGGTGACTGTAATGGTTTGTATTTTGTTTTCCGTTGCACAGAGAACCTGTTGGGAGCTCTGCTGCGGATCAAGGAGGTGATCCGACTGAGGGTGGAAAGCAGCGAGGAGGAGGACACGGACGAGCGAGGGATGACCCAACGGCTGGAAGACATCCTCCGAGAGTCCAGCGGTGAGAAACACAACTACAAACAACACCTCATATCTAAAAAAATCAAAATACATACATTTTATCCCGTGGTGTATCGCTGGTAGAACTGTGGGAGTGCAGCTCCATGCTAACATGTTAGCATGTAAATGTTCTCCAGTTACAAGCAGTGGGCTTTATTTTATTCAACAGTGAAAATAGAAGCTTGAAATGAGTATTAAGTAAATTTAAATACCTGTGACTGATGCACTGATGCACATTAACTAGTTTCTGACTGAACTCTTTAAGTTAAATTTCTTGTCTTCACTGTGTGCAGTCCACTTAACTGCAGTTAACATGTTTATCACCAAAGTCGTAAATGGGACTCGTATTTTACAGTTTACAACAACGAAAGCAACATTACAATCACTACAACGTGTTTTTATGCCTCCGCACCGGTGATAGCCATGGCCGGGGACATTCATGTTGTCCGTGTGTCTGTGCGTCCAGCCTATTCTCGAGAATGCGATGTTTCAGAAATGCCATGAGGGAATTTCTTCAACTGTGGGACTCAACGATGAACTGATTAGATTTTGGTGATCAACAGAGGGAATCGCCTTGTTGTTTACAAATACTTCCGGGTAGAAAACCAGCAGAGTTTAGCTATATCACATTTTTCACGTCACTATATCACCATTTAGACTAATCTGATGTTTGTAAAGTCTATAAACACAATGACTGAACAAACATTACTATTTCTCTGTGCACATTTTGTAATTAATTACATGGTTATCGTAAATTAGCTGGGCTAACCGTTAGCTGTTAGCCGTTAGCGGTGTCTGTAATAACTCAGTAACTGAGTGAAAAAAATATTTTTTCCAGCAGATGTCTTAGTTACAACATGATTGAGCTAACTGGAGTAGTTTCATGTCTTATCCGACAACGGGAGGCTTTTAACAGATGACGTCCTGATGTTAGCTTTGCTGCTGCTGTTAGCTGTCCCTGTCAGCTGCAGCCACTGATGCTCTCTAGACATCGTGATTTCCCAAAACTGAATAAATACCACACATAGCAACACAAAACTGCTTTGCTAGCTCAATCATGTTGTAACTAAGATATCCACTGGAAAAAACATTTTTTTCACAGACCATTTATTGAGTTACTGAGTTATTACAGACGCCGCTAACGGCTAACAGTTAGCCCAGCTAATCTACGATAACCATGTTATTAATTACAAAACGTGAACACAGAAATATTAACGTTTGTTCAATCACTGTGTTTATAGACTTTACAACAAACATCAGATTAGTCTAAATGGTGATATAGTGACATGAAAAATGTGATACATATATGTATGTGTGTGTATATATATATATATATATATATATATATATATATGTATATATGTGTGTATATAGCTAAACTCTGCTGGTTTTCTACCCGGAAGTATTTGTAAACAACAAGGCGATTCCCTCTATAGTCAAAGGTCAAGGTCACTGTGATCTTGTCTGTCTCATTCTTGTGAGCACAGTATCTCAAGAACCTCAACACCTTGGGGGGATTTCTTCAAATTTGGCACAAACGGGGGCGTCGGTGGCTTAGTGGATAGAGCAGGCGCCCCATGTATAAGGCTGTTAACGCAGCAGCGCGGGTTTGAATCCAGCCTGTGGCCCTTTGCTGCATGTCATCCCCTCTCCCTCTCCCCCTTTCACACTTAGCTGTCCTGTCTGTTAAAGACAAAATGCCCCCAAAAAATCTTTAATGGAAAAAAAAAATAATAATAATTTGGCACAAACATCCACTTCAAGAATGAACTGATTACAATTTGGTGGTCAAAGGTCAGCGGTAACTGTGACCTCACAAAACATTTTTAACTATGACAAAATTTCATGTGAATGTATAATAGGATGAAGTGATGACATTTTATATCCAAAAGGTCAAAGGTTGACCTCAGTGACATTATAATGTTATGCGAAAATACTTTTCTGGGCGTAATTCAGTGCCATAACAGGGACGGAACACTGGACACATTAATCTTGGGTGCCCACCTCAAAGATCGTATGTGCTGCCAGGTTGATAACGTGTGTGAAGCATCCATGTTTTCAGACATGGATGTAACTGTAACTGGTTTGAGGAGGCGTACAACCACAAGGCGACAATTCTAGTTTAGGTTTTGATATCTGTAGTTGTTTCATAAAACATGAAATATTCTGCCTCATTTATCTTTTAAGGGCTCTCTCTGTCACACTCTCTAATTTATTTCCATGACAACTGCAGGTCCTTTAGTTGCTGGGCGGACCAAAGACTTTGTGCAGAGGATTTTGGCGGCCAGTGCCGGCGGTCAGAACCAGCGCAAAGAGCCCCTGCAGGGAGGTGATGAGGTGGCAGGTTAAACTCCCACAGCATCCCCTTCTCCTCTTCCTCCTCCCTCCTCCACGCCTTCCCCTTCCACCAACCAAGCAACCTGACCCGACCAAGCTTCTTCACACCACCTCCACTCTCACGATGTACACATTCGAGTAAGAGTTAAGAGATGAAGAGGTGGAGATGCTGGGGAAGAAGAAGAGGAGGAAGGAGTAGCCTAAACAAAGCAGGAGTAAATTGCCACCCTCCTCCTGCTCCTCTCCTGTTGGCCCTCCAAAACAGCAGCCGTCTTCACCGCTCTGTCTCTGCAGGCTGCACCACAACCACCGCCAGGCCAGAGCTGCTGCTGCTGCTGCTGCTGACGTCTCTGTATTCTGTGTTCTGTGTGTGTGCGTGTGTGTGTGTGTGTAAGGTGTGTAACATACTGTATGAGTGTATAGTGTTCCTCTCTCCCTCTGTGTGCTGTATTTGTATCCCAGTGTGCCTATGAATAGACATTGCACTGTTTTGTAGATGGTCGTAGTTGTCGGCAGGGGGCCGGTAGTGAGGCGAGGGCGAGGGGGCATCTGAGGATAGAGGAAGTGCTAAAATAAGGAAGTGGGAGGAGCGCAGGCCTGGAAGACAAAGAAGCGGGTGTGCGCTTTTTTTGTTTTTTTGGCCAAGCTCCTATAGAAGCACTGCATACCATTTGGATTGCATCGGCATCTGAAATGTCAGTAACAAGTGACGGAGTCCAGAGTCCTGATGCCAGACCAGCTGTTAATGGAAACAACAGCGTGTTTGTTGTGGAAAAGTCCTTGGAGCTTTAAAAACCCCCTCAAACCCCTCCTTCTTTAACTCCCCTTCACCCCATCAAAACGTAAGCAAAGTTAAAAACGAAAGAGAAAACTGCACCTTAATTCAAACTGACCAAAGATACTGCTGAACCACTCAGACACCAAAACCTCTCACTGCTTCAGATGCTGCCAACCATCAACACATCGTTTTGTTTTGGAAAGTGAGGGACTGAAATATTTTGATTGTTGTCATGTTTACCCGCATACATCCTCAGAGGATGACGTTACTGAACTTTTAATTCCCTTCACCTAAATGCACTACTATCATGGACCTGGGAAGCCGTGGTGTGACAGACAGGAAATGACTGACAGTTTGTTCTTTCGTCAGCCTTTTAGCTCTGCAGCCTGGTGCTCCTTTAGCTTATCTGCAGTGGCTTTATTTTTCCCCACAAAAGGGAAGTGTCCTCAATGCCTTCCCCGAGCCCTCTCCTCAACCCCTGACCTGATTATGTAGCGCACCTTCCTGAATTGCAATGACAAATAGAGAAAAACACTTGTAGATCTAGAAAGCAAATAATTTTTTTTTTTAATTATTATTATGATTTTGTTGTTATCTGGCAATGCCACAGCCCACACAGTGGGTGTCAGTCGTGACAGTTTTGAATTCTGCCTTTCTTCTGTGGTCTTTGCTGAAGCTGTAGACCAACCTGTCCAAGGTCTCTAAATGTTGTTGGACATAAAAAAAAGTCAAGGACCCTTTGAATTGCACTGTGGTAAGAGCAACTAAGCACCTTCGAAGAGGGCTTCAGATCCTCCAAAAGAGAAAAAAAAGACTCTTGGCACCTTTTGTCTAAAGACAGATATTGATTGAGAGGCTTGTCGTGGGCGCTCGGCGCTTTGTGACCGACTAGTCTCAGTTTGTTTCAGTTTGGTGCTACTGTATGGTGAAAAAATTTTTAAAAAGCAATGCAAACCTGAGCGGAGGCATCAGGCAGTAACTGCTGACTGGGTTTTGGCCTGCGAGCATGTACTGTTGTAATAGGCAGTTTGTTTGCATAATGACGCCTTTCTGAAGTGCCTGGAGCTTAAAGCCACAGGGACCTGTGTTATTATGCCTGATCTTAAACCCTATTACAAAGTAAAACGTAACCCATGACTACTGCTCCCAGCTTGGCCTCACTTGACTTGGAAGAAAAAAAAAACCCTGCAGGCCTGTGTTGGGTCCGATCACGTATTTAGCCAAAAAAAGTCAACCAAAATATTTTCCTTTTCAGATTCAAACCTATACATGGAAACAGTAGCTTGCACCGGTTTCTGTGAACACCAGCTCTGGAAAATATAAGTAGAGGAGTGGCTGTTTGCTAAGCAATCCCCTTTTGTTTTTCAACCTTGACGAGCTCACATCTGGGCTGCGTTCCAAAGCTGCTGCTCTATAACACGCTGTTCTCCTCCTATGGAAACTCCATTTCCTGTCTCAACTAGAAGGGGAACAGTGAACCTTAAACTCTTCACCTCCTAGAGGTCTCACTCGTGGTCATTTTGAAAAGCTGTGGACACAAGAGTTCAGGGCAGTTTGCCTTGCTCCTGTTTAAGTTTCTGTATTCTTTGAAATTCTGGAAAAAGTTGCTCATGGTTGCATGAGTATAGAACTGTACTGTAAACAGAGGATTCCTGTCATTCAGCTGGAAAGGTTTTATCGCGCTGGTGAGCAGAGCTTTTAAAGCTCTGATGCTAAAGACAGATAGTCTGATGCTCTGATGTCACTGAGGCTTCTTAAGCATCACCACAGAAACCTGGTCTGGGTTTCATGTGATTATTTTCCAGTAAAAAAAAAGACAAGGTCAAGAAAACTCTCAGCCTGTTTGGTTAAAGGTGCTCTCTGCACTCTTGCTCTCAAGGCTTGGGAAGCTGGCAATGCTGCCAGCAGTCACAGGATCGCATGCTGGCTGCAGCTTCCTTCACATGCCCTCGCGCTACAACAAACAATAAGAGAGGAAACGGCAGAAAACAACTGTACACATCAGTAATGTTTAAACTGTTCCCATCTGCCACGTTGAAGGAGCATGGGGTCTTTGGGTTTAAGAGGGATTTCACTTTGCATGCATAAGTTTGTCCTGATGTTTTCCTTCCTCCAAAGTGGTGTTATTTAACACAAAACACCATCTGCTGCGTACATTCATCTATATGCCAAAAACTGAGGACTGAGGAGAAAACTGTTGTTACACAGTGATTTCCTACCACAGATCCAAACGACAAACAAGAAATGACGCTGGATTTTACTCAACTTGTGAGCTCGTGTAAGGGCTTAAATCGATACTGTAGCATTATTCCTCTTTAGAGAAACACTTTTTGTATCATGGAATATCCCTTTAACTGTAAAGCTTTAACGGGGAGTGGCCAGTTTTTGGCAAGGCCACTTGCTCTCAGTTCACATTCCTGACTCACTTTCCCAGAAAGTTTCTGTTTATGTACCTGGAAGAAGGAGGCAGATATGTGAGGGGGGAAACTGGAATGACCCAGAGATGTCTGCTGGTTGGTCACGTCTCTGTAGCTGCATTCACGGGGGGGAGGGGGGGTCATTACAGGGTGAGCTCAGCCCAGGTCAACCAAGGAACTGCTGGGATTTAAAGAATACAGAACTGATGCTCTCAGCTCACAAATTTAGCCAAGTCTAACCTAGTATGGATAATGACTCTGCAAAAACTGCATGATTCTTATCCGAGTCACTTCCTCGTTTGGTGTCGCCGTCTGCCAGAGACAGAGAGAAGTAAACAGTCCTGAAACTCACTGGCTTTTTCTGAGAAAGAGAAAGCATTTCTGTCCTCATAGTGAAAGCTGGATCCAGCTTGGCTGTTTTGGGGGGACAGTGGCAGCTTGAAACCCTTCAGACAAATATCTAAGTTCTTTAGGTGTCCAGTGTTGAAGTGCGTAAAGAAATCTGTTTTTAATGCTTTAACTTAAGTCTGGTAGCATTTGGCTGTGACCCACGTCTTCTGTGGAGTTACCTACCCCCTTATATGGAGGATGTACTTTCCTCTATATATAAGAAGTCGAATAATTGAATGCCCCCCAGTGTCCACTTAACTTGGCTGCATTGTCCAACGGCTGCAGGACATGACCCACTGCCACTGTAGCAAATGTGCCAATTCTCAACAATGTTATGTTAGTGTGGTAAATAGCTACAGCCAGTGGTCAGTTAGCTTAGCTTAGCATAAAGACTGGAAAAGGCGTTTTCTGTCCATTCCTAGGAATGTTGCGCAGTGGCGCATGAAGCTAAAAACGCTTTGTTTCCGTGGTATAATATTACCCAGATCTTCCACATTATGGGGCCCATAGAGCAAGCAGGCTAGAGACTCAATGACCACCGACTAGGGATGAGCAAACGATCAAAATTCATTATTCGATCATCAAAAAAAATAACGATCAATTATCGATTAATTGATAAGCGAGTATTTCAAAAGAGAGAAAACAAAAGAGTGCAGTGTGGACTGTCGACACAAGAGAGCGCAGCTGCCCCAGTTTTGGGGGCCCCAAAACTGGGGCAGCTGCCCCCAGGCCAAAGAGGAAGAATGGCGCACATGCGCAGTTCACCCCTGGGTGTTAACAACCGTTACCAGCCAGAGTTACAGGCTTCAGTTTTCAGCAAAACCTCCGTCTTTCAATGGCGTAGTGTTTTCAGAGGCCTCAAGGGAAGCCGCGATGAGAGCTTCCGTCTGTTTCTGATTTTTTGCCTGGCATAGGTCCGGTGGGGGTCTTGTAGGCCCGTCAAGCCGCCGTGCTTGCCGGGCGGAAGGGTCTCGTTGGCACGGCAACTCGCCGGGCGGGGGGTCTCTTTGGCACGGTGACTCGCTGGGCGGGGGGTCTCGTTGGCATGGCGGCTCGCCGGGCGGAAGGGTCTCGTTGGCACGGCGACTCGCCGGGTGGGGGGTCTCGTTGGCATGGCGGCTCGCCGGACCTATGCCAGGCATTGTAGGGGAAACACTGCGACTATCGATCAAAATTATTTGTGATTGATCAAAAGCCTTAACAATCAATCATCGATAATCAAAAATTGATGCCCATCCCTACCACCAACCGTGGCCGAGCAGCTAACTTCGGCCCGTTGAGCAGCTAACGTCTGTTTTAGTGCTCCGCTAATTTGAATGCGGATAAGATGAATGCAGCTCTTCTAGACTTTCGAAATGTTATCAGACTGAATGGATCAAATTCTGATAGGTAAACGAGTCATTTCGCAAGGGTTGGGCCCCATGGCATCACGTGATGGACCCAGAAGATGTAATTCCACTTTTGGCCACTGTTTAAAATTGGCTTCAAAGCCCGGCAATGTTCCTGGGGGCTTGGGGAAAAAAGCTCACCGGGCTCAGTCTGAAGATAGAAAAAAATCTATCTACCAGCACCTCTAAAGCTCTGAGTAACATGCTTATTGATCATTTTGGAGCGTTCTGGGCGGGACTTTTTCTTGGCGAGGCACATTGACTTCCTTTAGTTTCTGCTGGTTGCCTGGCAACCTTACAGTGATGACAAGATGCCACAAAGTCACTGCACCCAGCCCAAGTCCTCAGGAACAGTGCCCAGCTTCGAAGCTAATTCTACACAGTGGCCAAACTTGGAATTACAATTTCAGGGTCTGTCACATCCATTTGGCTCAAAAAGACTTTTTGCCATAGGCTTGCATTGTGAAAGAGACGTCTGTAGACCAGTGTATACATTTTTTCGAGTGTCACACTCAGTCCGAGAACATTTTAAAAGTCAGGAAGTGCCGCACGATTTAATCGTTTTATCTCTATTCAAGTTAGTCGCTTGGCCAGTGTCAATCGCTAGTGTGCCTGTTATATGGGCTCCATAGTGCAGGAGATTTAGGTACTTTTATACCGTGAAAATCAGACCTGGCTGTGGGATTGTTGAGCTTTAGAGGCTAGCTGTTTCCCCCAGTTTTCAGTCCTTATGTTAAGCTAAATTAACCGTCTCATGAAGGTAGTTTCTTTCGCAATGCAAGGGAGTGAATTGACGAGTCTCTCAAAATGTGGAACTGTTCCTTTAATGAAGCACTTTCATTTCTTACTGGCTGTTTATTTATGTCACTATTTCTCTTAAGTGTCTGAAGTAGAAGAAGGAATACATTATTTCCTTAAGCTAATATAATTTATTAACAAAATACTGATACAAACATAAGAAAACACAACATGCTGTAATACCGTACCTCCATAAAGTGTGACCACATTGACTGTCACTTTTTGGACTTTTGAACTGTGGCAGAGACGTGACAGAGCTGTGGTGCTACCGGAAGGTGATGCAGCCGTATCCAGTCGACATCTGGGGGTCAGTCAGACATCACAAATTTGGATGAAACAACATTTTTGATAATTAATTAGTCATTCATTTAAAAAACAAACCATTAGCTGTTTCCAGCTCCTGTTATATTATCTACAATTCTCTGTTCTATGTAATTATGACTTGAACATCTTTTGGTATTGAACCAAAACAAGCAGTTTAAAACCCTTAACTTGGGCTCTCAGAACTTATAATGGGCATTTTTCACGTTTCAAGACAAAACAGTCAGTAGATACACTGATTTTTGGTTACACCCTAATTGGCTGGAAAGGGTTTAAGCAGCTTCCTGCCTTGCAAAGAGGCATTTCCCTCCATTTGTGCCAGAGCTGGTATGCTTGGGTTAAGATATCCAAAGTCTAAAATAGTCCCTGCCTGGAAAACACTAAGTTGAGTTGAGTAAGGAGAAGCAGAAGCAGCGTTGGAGTGACGGGGAAAGGGAGAAGCTGTTGGCCTCCCCTCTTTACCACCTTTAATGTGAGCGCCGTGTGGTTTAAGGCCAGGCGTTCAGGCCTTGTGGGCCGGCGGGCTGAATAGACCCATCAGTAAGCCTACACTGGTGGGACGCTGCTGACCTCCAGGTGCCCGTCCCCACTCTGCCCCAGCGCTCACATTGTCGGAGACACTCGGGCTTCTCCAGTTTCAAAGGCGACGGGCCTCAGGGCAGAGGAGGCCGGAGGAAACAGCACTTAGCCGGCTCCAGTTTGTGCCTCTCATGTTTCATCACGACACTGAAGTCACAGAGCAGACAATCTGTTTTTTATGAAATATAAATCTCTGGCGAGCTTTCAAAAATCCTGGAAATCCTGTTTCCTTAATCTTATATGAGCAATGAGATCCTGCATGTGCTCACAGTTTTCTGCCAAAGTCGAAACAGTTTGGGTTGTTTTACATGAGATTCTTTTGTATTTATGACTTGTTGGATCGGTGTTGGAAAGAAGCATAATTTAGACAAACAAATCTGATCATGAAAGTTTTTCAAATGCCGTTCAAAAGTTCCAACTTGGGAAACAGATCAAAAAATGTGGTGGACAGAACGCTGTTCCAATCAAAGTAGACAAAAGAATTGTCGATGGTTTGAATACCCTCAAATACCTTCCATTTTAAGGGAGTGATTGACCTAAATTAAAATAGATTATAATGTTTTTTAATCCTTAGACCCTTGCAATAAAGTCACACACAAAGTTTTAAAAGATGTATTACATTGCTGCTCTTCGTGACTGCTTTGAATTCAGGCAGCCAGACATTGTAGTGTTAAGGCCCAGACACACCAAACCAACATGAAAGAACTCATGCATTGCCTCATGTTGCCTGTTCTGTGGCCCAAAAATTTGCAACAAACACACCACAAACACTACAGCTGACAGCCAACTAGCGCATATGTTCTGTGGCGCGTGAGATGAAATGACCCTCCATACCTGCAGGCGGTGGTAGTGTGTAATCGTCACTTAAAAAGGGAAACTGGAATGACCGACAAGATGGATTCAGAAGTGAGTTAGCACATTAATAACACAACCCAGTGTTGACAGAACAAAGCGTATTTATCGCGCACCAGCAAACATTAACACAAACACAAATGAGTCGTTTCTGCTAAAGAGCTCGAAGGCTGACAAAAATAATCTCACCTAATATACCAAGGTTGTTTTGATCTCATGACCTCTTGACTCAACTGCCAATCAGACTGATTTCATTCACCAACGGGCTCTGCCTCCGACTGAGCATGCTGAATTGGCTGTAAAATGCCGACAAGGGCCAACATTGTGGGACACACTGCTAAAACTAGGGCGACAGATGCTTACCAACAGGCTGACATTGACCAACAGCCGACCATCTGCTGGGTGTGTCGGGGGAAAATATGCTCATATGCTTTCTTGCTGAGAATTAGATGAGAAGATAGATAGCAACCTCATATGTGTCCATTAAATATGAAGCTACAGGTTAGCTTAGCTTAGCATTAAGACTGGAAACTGGAAGAAACAGCTAGCCGCACTCTGTCCGAAGGTGACAGAATCCACCAACCAGCACCTCTAAGGCCCAGTCCACATGTACATGGGTATATCTGACAAAGAAGCTTTTTCACTTTTCGTCCACTCGTCAACTGCGCTTTACATCACTGGAAACACACCTATTGTACAACTGCGTGCAGGGTGAAGAACTCTATTGACAGTGTTGACGTGCAGGAGAAACAGGTTTTGGCTCGTGATGTCAGAGTGAGCACCAATTCCTCCTTTGTGAGGCGTCAAATGAGGTGACATTTTGTGCTATTGTGTGACCAAAATAGTGCTGGCTCTCACCTCACAAACGGGACCTCATACATGTTTACACATATACTCTTCCACTGTATATTTAGGTTTCAGAATGTGCTGTGATGCACTATTGCAGCCAAGTAGCCTTCTAGGAATAGTTTTTTCTGGCTTCTGATTGGCTAACGTCTTCTTTGTCCTTGAATGATTGGGTTTAGCATGCTCTTGTGTGTTTGCGTTTTCATCTGCACAGATTTTTTTAAACTGCCTATGTGAACGGGATATTTTTAATTAAAACATGGAGGAAAAGACACAGTTTTCACAAATATTCTTGTACGTGTGGACTCGTCCTAAAGCTCAGTAGTTAACATGTTATATCTCATTAAATTCGAACAAGACTGAACTCATGACTCTTATCTACGGACGCATATATACATGGATGGATTACTGAACGGGCCTACCAGGCACAGGCCCAGGAGCACAAATCGTCAAGGGTCCCGTGGCCGTCACCTGCACAGTGTCCCTCAAATTAACTCATACAGACCGGGAAGAGACTTAAAATGACCACAAAAAGATGCAAATGAACTGCAAAGAGACACAAAACGACTACAACAAGATGCATAACCACCTTAAGGTCTGTGACTCTTGCTCCTAATCAGGATAGGTGGTGGGGCCTTTTGCATATCTGTGCCCAGAGGCCCATTGCCTCATGATCCGCCCATGCAAATATATTTATATATATTCCATGTTGGTATTCATGTAGCAGTCTGTTCTGTGTGGTGCTAGCATCCCCCGGGTGAACCGCGGGTGGTGAAAGGTTTACAGCCCTCGTTGCTTTCTGAAATATCGCCAGAGATTTAAAACACAGATGCTCGGCCCTGTAAGTCAAATATAATGATGATAAATGAGAGGCAGCTGAGACGCACCTTGTGGCTTTAACCAAAACCAAGTCAGTCGTTTCTGTCAGGATTGGAGGCCGGTTGCGGATGTGAGGACGAATGAAACCCCCACAAGGCCTCGTTAGAAATGAAATGATACCTTGGTATCCCAGGAACGCATCCTGTGGAGAGAATAAAGACTAAATAATCACATCCCTGCTGGTTCTTTAATCCACCTCAAAACATGTTGAGCGATGAGGAGGAAAGGAGAATCAAAAGACGAGCAAACATTCCACAATGCCATGTCATATAATGTACAGCAACCCTTACTTCTCTTCTTCCCTTTTCCGTCTGTCTTTCTGTAACTCAGTAATCACAATACTACAGTAATACTTCGGACCTGTTAACACATTAACACATCTTTATGTACAACTCCTTCGTCAGTAAGTAACCTTTAAGAAAATAGTACAAAAAAACAAAAAAAAAAAAAATACAAGAAGTGCCGTACAAATAGAAGCCTAATATTTTTTGTTTTGGTTTTGTGTGAGTGTACTGTACACCTGTATAATGTATATTTTAATATTTATATGCAGCTGTTGTATTAAAAGTATATTTTTAAAATAAAAATGGGGTCTGTGTTCCTTTAATGTGTCAGTTCAGATAATACGAAGCACTTGCTGAAGCTATTTCTTTGACGTAATGATTCCTGCATTGAAGGTAAAACTAAAAATCAGCCCTTATCCTCTGACTAAACGTTCGACTTGCTAATTGGAATTTTATTCAGGTGTGAACTGTGAGGCAGTGAGGTGACAGCGTGATCAATTTAAGGTGTTGCGTTTTTTCCTTCGGTTCATTTACATCTTGCAGGATTTGCATTTCACACTGTGGGATCATCAGTTCATGAATGCTGCACAGCACCACCAGCAGGTCACACACAGCCACTGCCTCAGTTATGAAAGTAGCTTTTTACATAACTTCATCCTGAAGGAATGAAAGCAAAGATGGGCCCTGTTTAAGTTTTGGCGTGCTCTGGCAATGATTGTTTTACAGCCTGGCAGGATCCAACTCATAACCAGTCTCCTCCTTCAGTATGTGGGGCAGTGTCAGCCCTCAGTATTGTCTTACAGGAGATAAACTGTTAGGAACAAGCTTCAACACATGTCCAATCTAAGGTCTTGACCCTGAACTGAACTAACTAAGCCCAATTTTTAAAGCATCAGTACCCCGAAATAAATCCAAATTTGTGTTTTCACTTACCTTTAATTTTCTCAAACTATGCATAGAGGCTTTGTTTAATTATGTGTCCGTGCTGATGATAGCCGAGGCCGGGGTCACTATGTTTTCAGGCTGTCGTTCTGTCCATCCATCCCATTCTAGTGGCTGCACTATCTCGAGTGCCTTGTGGGATTTATTCAATCAAGCACAAACATCTGCTTGGACTCAACAATGAACTGATTAGATTTCGGTGGTCACAGGTCAAAGTCACTATGACCTTGCCTGCATCTCATTCTTGTGCACACAATATGCTACAAAGGCCTCGAGGGAGTTTCCTCATATTTGACAAACGTCCACTTTGATTCAAGAATGATTGGAATTTGGTGGCTGAAGGTCAGTGTGACCTCACAAAACATGTTTTTGGCCATAACTCAAGAATTCACTCACTAATTGAGACAAAGAATTCACACAAATAACTAATATGATAAAGTGATGACATTTTAAATCCAAAAAGCCAAAGGTCAGCTTCACTGTGACATCATAATGTTCTGGATAAAACACTTTTGTGGCCGTTATTCAGCGTCGGAACAGAAGGAGACATTTGGTCAGATACTGGATTAGTGGCACTAATCTTGGGGGTCCACCGTCAAACTGCTGATTGTCTAGATCTTCTGAGCTGCCGGACGGGGGATGTGTGTAAAGTATCTACGTCAAAATGCATGTGTTTGGGAAGTACTGAGCATACAACTAGATGAATGACACTTGGATTGTAAACAGGTGTGATATAGTGCTAAGCGATTAAAGACAACCTATTTGTATTTCAAATAAAATGCTAAAAAATGAACCTCTCAGAAAAGTCCTTGGCAATGACAGGTTTCTCAGTATCTTCATTTAAAAAATAATCCTTCCCAATGTGCAAATGGACCCTTTTTGCATTATTGAACCTCTAACACAAATTTACATATCTTGATAAAACATGTTCATCAGTATTTCTTTACACCCTTTTTATGTCAACTCATAAAGAATGTTAGCCGTTTTGGGGGCCTTCATTCACTGTTTAGCAGGGCTTTGTATGTGCGTAGTACTTGATACCTTTAAAGGGATAGTGCACCCAAAAATGAAAATTCAGCCATTATTTACTCACCCATATGCCGAGGGAGGCTCAGGTGAAGTTTTAGAGTCCTCACATCACTTGCGGAGATCTGAGGGGAGAGTGGGTAGCAACACAACTCCACCTAATGGAGGCTGACGGTGCCCCAGATTCAAACGTCCAAAAACACATAATTGAAACCACAAAATATCTCCATACTGCACACGTGAGCGCAGTGCACAGAGAGGCAGTCAGAGCTACAGGCTACAATGAGGCTAAAAACAGAGTTCAAATGACGTTTTTCCAAACAACTTTTTATGTCGGGGCTTCAGGACACTTGGATCACTACGGATGAGCAGTATGGAGATATTTTGTGGTTTCAATTATGTGTTTTTGGGCGTTTGAATCTGGGACGCCGTCAGCCTGCATTAGGTGGAGTTGTGTTGCTACCTCCTCTCCCCTTGGATCTCCGCAAGTCATATGAGGACTCTAAAACTTCACCTGAGCCTCCCTCGGAATATGGGTGAGTAGACAATGGCTTTCATTTCATTTTTGGGTGCACTATCCCTTTAATGTACTGAACAAAATAACCCAGTTCTAAATATTATCAAAACTTGTGCAGTCAAACAATGCCTGCATTCAATCATTTATGTAACCACATCTAGAAAAAATAACAACTTGTGTGGTTTTACTCGTAGCCAGTCACTGCAAGTGTTCGATTTCATGCAACATGTTATAGGCCCACTACTGCAGCAGCTATAACCCATACAGTCTGTGGTGTGGAGGAGTCGAGCGCAGTGTATTTGGTGGAGCTGGGCGGTTAAGTGTGCCGAGATACCACCTAAATGTTTGAAAGTTTGGCTATACTGCACACCTGTGGTGTCTGTTTGCATTTTATGCAGCTCAATGCTTCCATTCACATGATGAGTACTGAATGAATTAGAAAAAAAAGGTGGTATTGGTACCAATTTTGCAGTTGAGGCATGTGAGAAAAACGGTCTTCTTCACAAATTCAAGGTAAGACAAGGTGAGTAACTGGTATACAAACGGTCATTTGGGGGTAAATGTATTCCCTTACAGGTTGAGTTTGTCTGTAAGACAGTGCGAAGGGCGTAAATGCCCCGTAATCCTACACCCACTTGAAGGCACAGCAGCAGCCAACAGACAAGACTAAAAACAGATTTTATTACAAAAGGGATCTTTATTGGATTGGAATCATTTCTATTCACATTGATGTTAAAAAGGTACCCTAATTAAAAACATCAAAGTCAAGTCAGTGAATTACTGTTCAACATTGCACAAAGCCCAGCTCTGGAAAGACACACTCAACCACTGGTCCCCAGTCAGGAGTCAAAAACATCAGAGGAGCAGCAGAAAATCCTGGAAACCACATCAGGATGAATCAGAAAGAGGTCCACAGTAAGCTTACAGTGTGAAGTATGTGACGGCATCAGAAATTCAACAGAAATAACTCTGTCAGCGTTTACATTTCAGACCGTTGGCTGCTGTTAACTCCAGGATTCACAAGTGAAAGTATTGTTTGCGGCACAGATGATGAGACAAAGGTTACAAACACACACTGACAGCTTGACAAGGACGTGTCAGAACTCATCTGTGTCAGGATGAATAGAAAAGACCGAGTGTGTGTGTATAGATCATATTTAGCACAAGTGGAAACACATTTATGAGATGCAGAAATCTCTCCTCTCTTTCAACAGCCAAACATTCACACCAGCACAACAGCTCTCTCTTTTGAAACAATAGAGTCATCATCATTTTGTGCGATGAATCATGCTCCACACCTCTCACTGAAATCAGCGAGAATTAATTACAAATCAGAATTTTGGACGTTAAAAAAATCTCCCACTGTGGGATCGACACATTATTTAACTTCTCAGGAAGTTTCACCAGGTGCCCCTCAGACACATATTTGCATCGTCATACTCTGCTGCACAGCTGTACCAATCTGTCAGCACATGACACGATGCCAAGACTCACTAGAAAAAACAAAACGGCCAAAACAGTGGCTTCATTTACAGCTCTGAAATACAGTACGTGTAAAAACTGATTAAAATAGACCCTCTTTTTTTGAGGGTAAGGCTTTTTTTCCTCAAGAATGGCTTTAAAGTTTTTCATTTTGAAAACCATATTAGTTATTTATCACATATTGAGATTGTTGCTGTACTTTATTTGCATGTCCCAGCATCCATTTTGTCTTGTGACATTAGACACGTTTCATTAGACACTGCATTCAGAAATCAGACGGCATCTGTTTAATTCAGGCCTCCAGGGCCTTTGTCTGCTTTCAGCGCCTTCATCTAAACACTGCGCAGATCTCTCAGCTTATTTCAGCTAAAATTTCTCTTGGCTCTGTCTTTCCTCTGATAAACATCTGAGCTGGACGGAGGTCTTGGCAGGACAACAGTGGCATTCAAGTATCAAAGCACAATCTGAGGCCCTGGAGCTCTGCGGCTGACATCATCGGGCTGCAGGGCTGCTTTCGAAAAGCACTGCTGCACTCATGATATCACCTCGCACCAGAGTGTAATCATGCTAAATCACTTTTGGGGTGTGACTATTTCAGCTGCTAGACGGTGGTAAAATGATTTTGATCACTAAGATTGAAGGTGAAATAAAAATCAGTTTCCAGCCAAGTGAAGCTTCTTCACATCTACTTTCTGTTTGCGGGTGGGACTTTCATGTTTAAATCTGTTACATGTCACCAGATGAAGATACTCAAACATCACATGTACATGTTGAAGGGAGGGACACACTTACATAAAGACCACATCTGGACAAAAATGGAGCACAGGAGATGCAACATAATGTTTAGGGAATTATACAAACATTGGCAGGTAACTATCCTCAATCAAAGATGTTAAATGGAAGAAAATTAGAGGGAGACCTGAATGAAACCGTTGTTACCTGAACACCTGTATGGCGGCCATTTTGTGAGGCTCAGATTTCTTTAGTATCAGTGGGACTTTGTTGAACTCAGCTGTACCCTAATGGGACAGTTCACAGCCAAATCAAAAGTACATATTTGTTTCCTCTAACCTGTGGTGCTATTTATCAGCCTAGATTGTTTTGGTGCGAGTTTCCAGGGTGTTGGAGATATCGACCATAGAGTTGTCTGCCTTCTCTCCAGTACGACAGAACTACATGGCACTCAGCTTGTAGTGTGTAAAGCACCATGTCTCTTTCCAGAAATCATGACCCGGTTGCTCATGACAATCCACAGACCTTGTTGTGAGTAGTTTCATGTAGGAATTTCTTTCTGACGAACTAGACTCGCCACTATACTACAGCTGTGCAGAAGGAAGAGTGCATCTACTGTTAGCTCACCTAGCACCACTGAGCTAGCTAACATTACAGCTCAGCCAAAGAGGACAACGATAATTTCTTGTGACATCTCGTGCTATCACGAGCATAAGCCTCTTGTCCATGAGTAGATGCATGCTTTTTTTTGGCAGGGGTAGTTCAGTGGAAAGAAAATAGTTCCTGCATGAAACTGTTCACAAGGTAGAGCAGGTCGGAAGATCGGAAGATTGGAAGATCAGTGGTTTGATCTCCAGTTCCACCAGTCTGCATGTTGAAGTATCCTTGAGCGAGATACTGAGTCCCAAATTGCTCCCCATGGCTGTTCCATCGGTGTGTGAGTATGTTAAAAACTGAGTAGCAGGTGGCACCTTGTACGGTAGCCTTGGTCACCAGTGTATGAATGGGTGACTGTGACTCGTAGTGTAAAAAGCGCTTTGAGTGATCAAATGACTAGAAAGGCACTATGTAAGTGCAGTTCATTTACAACAAGTTCTGTGGATTATCTTCAGTAACCAGATCATGATTTCTGGAAAGAGACATTGCTGCTGAGTTTTCAAAAGTATTTGTTGGCACTTTGAGCACCACAAGATGAGTGCCATCTAGTTTCATGATACTGGAGAGAAGGCAGACATCTTCAACACTCAACAACCCAAAGCAATCTAAATTAATAAACAGCACCACGGTTGAGAAAATATGTGTTTCTGATGTTGGGGTGAACTGTCCCTTTAAGCTTCATTATCATGTTAATATTCAATTAGCTATTATTAGCATGCTAACATGCTAAAAGTTCCATCACAGTCCTGTTATAGTCCAGATAACTAACGATGCAAACATTTCTTTTAATACCAGCTGGTTCGTGTTTAGCATTTTAACATGCAGTGAGGCTGGCAGGGTAACGGTCTTACAGTTAGTATGTTATGCCACATTCACGTCATGTCGTTAGTGTAATTAACATCAGTTTTCAATGTCCAATCCATCTAAACTACAACTGGGAAACTGATTTTTCTGACAGCTGTGATATATCAGGCTTCAACTGAGTCATTCAAGTTAATTAAACCCAAAGGTAAAGTAATACTGTTCAATAAATCTGTGTTATACTGTCAATGCACTGTACTTTGAACTGTCAAATGACTAACTCAACATTCATACAAATGCCTTGTATCCAATGACGTGAACGCTCCCAGTCTAGAACGTGGGAATCATCCCAATCTCTATCATCCATCCCATTTGACATAAACACTGTCTGCTATGTTGGCCTTAAACTCAAAGTACAGCTGAGGCAAACTGGATTTGTTCTGGAGGTATCCTGTCATGAACTGAAGTATTGGACTTTACTTGATTACACGTTACCAAAGTCCTTAGGATTAATTCTCTTGTGAAAATGAATGTCACTGCTAAATTACTTGGTCGTTTGATTTGTTGAAATATAGTCTCACAGCACGGCCTTCAGCAGAGCCACGCTGGTAGCAAAGAAACATATGAATCCTAATGGTGGATGAGTTACATTTTCATCTTATGTGCCTTCAGACAGCTTCTCCTAAATGGTTGTTGAACAGTCTCCAAAGTTAAATCCATCTTCCTTTGCTAAATTTCCTCTGGTGGGGATCATTACCACCTCTGGCTTCTCGCTCAGCAGTTACGACGTTTATCAGCGCGCTGAATCCAGGCTAACTGTCCAGACAGCCATTAAACTGAGATGAGCACCTACACAACAACATGGCTTTGGACGATGAGAGAAATGGGTAGCAAACTAATGATAGTTGGTCTGTCCTGTTAGGCCAAGCTGATTGTTTTCTTCCAAAGAAGAAAGTGATCACAGAGAACATCTTTCCAGTCTGAGATAGGCTCTGTGTTTAAAGCTGCACGATCAAAGAATATACAGAGGAGTTTGATTTCCAGGCTCATTAAACTGTCTCTGTACGGTGATGTTTTTCCACGCAATGAAATCTACCGATATTTCTCGGTGGCTGAGTCACACCCTTAGCTTAGTTTTCTCATCTGTTCTCCACACTCACATTCTTCAGTACTGTGGTCATTGAGGACACCAGGCCCTGCAGGTTATCAGTCTGGAACCTCCCATCACAGACACATCTCTCAGGGGAGGAGGGCCTCTCCCTCCTCGGCCCAGAGGAGGTTCAGGGCCTCGGCCTGCCGCTGCTCCCGCTGGTGGATCCTCCGCAGGCGCAGGATGTAGAGCAGGATGGCCAGCACCACCACCAGGATGCAGAGCGAGAACAGGTGGTGGTTGTAGACGAAGGAGGAGCGCAGCCAGCTGGGGTGGTTCTGCCGCAGTGTTTCCTGCTGCAGGTCCCTGGAGGAGACAGGAGGGGCAGCAGACGGCATGAGCAGACACGCTGACACATGTTTCATACAAATTAGACCTGATCTTTGCAGATGAACACAACAGTAGAAACAGCAGTCTGTGAGTGTCCTTTAACGTAAAAAACAAAATCTGTTTGTCTCATACAGCGTGTGTATTTTCTGTGATGCTTAATAGCAAAACGTTAATCCTCCACTCAAGGATTTCACAGATCTACCCGGTCACTAGGACCCGAGACCTGACCCAGGATCTGCACAGGTTCAGGAACACATTTTATTAAGGTCAATAACGTCTGGGTCCCATTCCGGGTCTGTTTATCATTATAGGTAATAGAGACACGGATTCAAGAAGACCCTTGATCAGCACTGATCATGAGAGAAACAAGTGAGTGCTGTGTGTGTAATTTGTGTGATAATTAGGCTGATTTAGGATCAGTTTACGAGACTGAAAGTCAAGGAAAAAAAACGCTGAACAGCAGCACCAGGAAGTTGGACACAGAGTAGAGAAATGTTGGACAGTGAGCCAAAATTTACAACTTGGATTAACTCTAATGAAAAACCACTTTGGTTCTTTTGAACAGTGGACCGTTACGGACTAGAGGAATATAAATTATCAAGGAATGGACATATATTCGGACTCTGACTGAGAGAAGGGAGTCATGCCTGCAGATCTGAATGAATTAAACTTTGGTGCTCATGGTTTCTGTAAAATGAACTGAGTGACTGAACTGACTGATCCTAAGTCTCCGCCCCCCCTTAGTTAATGTTGCTAAGTGGGACAAGTTTGACCAAAAGAAACAGGGTGATGCTGGTTCCACCTAGCCAGGTGTCGCAGTGTTTATTAGATAGACTGTAGGTGTCAGACAATGTGGCTTCAAAAAGCCTCCATCAGGAAGGATACATTCACCATGTTAGCTTTTATGAATAAGGCAAAGGGGCACCAGTTGAGGCCTCTGGTTTCAGCGAGAAAGGGAGAAGACTGAGGATTATGAGACCATGAGTCAACACTGCTCCTGCACTGCCAGGTATGTGTCCTCTTTCCCCTTCTGGGAATCAGTGAAGTAGTTCTTTCTGAATACAGGCTATGGTGCTGACCAAAGGTGTGTCTCTCTTTACTGTAATAAGTTACTATAGTTACTTTGGGATGACACGTAGCCATACAGAGAAATATAAACAAAGGACCATCAGCCATAAGCAAATTGAAGGAACCCAGGAACCCTCTTTCTGTCACCTTCAAACTGTGGTTTTCTTTTCAACATAGATGAGCGTAGCACGTAGAATAAAGCTGACTGAGGTTCTGCCGTGTGACCAAACTTGCTCAACTGTTAATAGAGCGCAAAGCAAAAAGGGGTGGGGCTTAGAAGGGCTCATTGGGGAGAATATAACCGAGCTAACGATGTGTAGCATGTCCATGGGCTTACTAACATAAATTTAAACATAAACTGCTCGCTGGTGGGCTCGCATCACAACAAAATCAATGACAATAGATAAAATAAAACAAAATTATTAAACAACACATATATATGGGAAAGAACAGTCAGTTATATTGGACATGAAAAACATTTTTAGCAGTAGAAACGCATTTTTAGCAGCAATTTTAATCACAGGGTTTGAGACCTGAGACCTGTTGGTTTTCTCCTCTTTATTTATTTATTGGGTCCAGTCAGATCCTGCAATGAATTTCCTGGGTCCATTACCGTCCCTTAGACCTGTACCCTTCATCAACGTGTATGTTTGGAGTTCAAAAGAGTTAATACAAAATGTAAGTGAACTAGTAAAGCTACTTTATTGACCCTATTAAGGATAGTCCTCCCCTTTTTGATGACACTTTTGACCATTTTGACCCCACTGTCTTAAGTAAGCTGAGTGACCTTTCATTGGTAAAACTTGCTAAGGTTTTCATTTTTGGGAACTGCAGAATTATGTTTTCAAAATCAGATATCAAAATTGGTACATCAGTGTGATGAGGACTAAATTTGGAACAATTTTAAGTGAACAACTGTGCATTCAGCCACTGTGCTGCACATCTTCCACTGACTAAATGATAAATACTTCATTTTAATTTAACTTTGGAGGTTATATTTCTGCCTAATAAAGAATTATAATGCCTTATACTTGAGTCTACAGGAAGGGAGATGTGACAGAAGATGGAGTCGGTTTTCTTTCATTGTCACACTACATATTTCTCTGAAAATATTTACACATAATGATCTGTTTCCTGAACTTCATGTTTAAAAGGTGATAGTAGGAGCCATAGTTCAAATTAAACACTGACTCCTACGATGACAGTGTTGTGAGGTGGAACTCATATATATTCACCTGAAAGCACAATTCATCAAATAGTCAAATGTTTCAGAGCTGCTGTCCTGGTCTGGGTGTGTGTGTGTGTGTGTGTTGTAATGATGGAGTTACCTGAGAGGCAGGAAACGGGTCTTAAACAGGATGGCTCCCAGAGTCCACTGGACCTCCTTGTCATAAACCAGCTGGGCAGTTTTCAGACTTGGATAGTCGGTGGGGAAGCGGAAGCCTGAGTGCAACACTTCGTACATCCAGGCTGACTTGAAGCACTGATACCTGCGTTAACAAGAGAGGGATGACTTGTCAGAGGAAGATAAATTAACAGGTGTTTATTCTGTAGGTATCAGCCAGTTGTACAGCAGAAGTTTTAGTCCCACATGCACAAGTAGATATGTCAGTGAGCGCCATCTACAGGCAACAAAGTAACTGCTTGAGTGTTACAACTGCATATTTGCACTTCTCATTTAAAGCTGCTGCTTGTGTGTGTTTGAGGTTTTATTTTAGAGTTTGCTCCGCTAGATGTCATCATCTGTCCTCCAGGAAAGACGACCTGGTTACTTTGAACAGGAAAGTTCAAAGTGAATAATGTATTGCAGACTGACTCTGTTCTGGTTTTGGTGTTTAATATTTAAGCTTTGATGACACTGAACTTATTTACATATCTGTTGTTCAATGGGAGAACAGTTGGCTTTGAGTGTTAGTCAAGAAAATGAACACATAGGCTCAGTTGTCAAGCTTAAGAATTAATTGTTCAATATGAAATCCCTGCCAAATCTTACTGTTGAGCCTGATTTATATTTAGAAAGATAAATGAATTGCATTTACAAAATCTTCAGAAGCTTTGGGGTTTTACAGCCACCAGCTAAACTGAATTTCTATTTAAGTATTTCACATTCACGGGAGGTTTAAGTGACTCGAATGACATCATTATCAACTATCAGGTATACAAACCCAAAATCACACGAATACACAAAGAGAAGAGAGAGAAGAGAGATGGACCTACTTGAGTCTGCTGACGTCGGCCTGCTGAGAGAAAAGCTTGTTGTCCAGACGCTGTTTTAGTGTCGACCACTTGGTGGAGCAGTACTCCTGCAGAAAAAAAAAAAAATCACAATTTTCAACTTTCTCTGAACAATTAGATAAAGAGTAAAATTCTAATGTGCAGCCAAATCACTCATGGAAAATACCGTAGCAGCTTTGGAGTACTTCTCACTGTCATACTGTCCTCTCAGCCTCAGCACGTCCTCCATACAGTAAAAAAACTCAGAGAAGCCATAGAACTCACTGTTGCTGAAGTTGATGGGAGCCTGGAAACAAGACATGGCCATTTAAAGTTATGATTTGGCATTTCTGTGGTCTGTCCAATGAGCTGTGACTTCAACTGAGTTCATGAATAAAGTGATCCCCTCAAATGAAGAGAATGGATTATCATGAACGTGTCTAACTTTACTGATGTATTGACAAACCAAAATGTAATGACATCATGCCACCATATAATTATGCTTACAATAACAACAACGATATCATTTTTAAGTACAGTCTGTTTCTTTATGTGAGTTTATGTGCAACATCATGCAACTCAGAGAACTGACTTGCACTCTACAGGTGCTATATGCCTCATTCAGAGTCTGGGCCAGGACTGCCTGCACACGGCTCTCACCTTTGATGTCACAAGCAAACATGAGGGTGGTTGAGCCAAAATGGCGGCCAGTAGCAGTGCTAGCTCCAGTAACTATGCTAACAATGGCAACAGGGCTGACAAAGCAAACAGTAGCCCTTTTTAAATAGGAATTGTGCAAATTTGCAGGAAAGCCCAATCAGTCTTCTTTCAGCATTGGCAGTATAAAAACAAAATCGGGGAGTGCAGCAAAATGCCACCTACCTACTTTTGTTTATACAGAATGTGCCTTTTTCAGGGCAATGGGGGGCGTGAGCATGTAACAAAACGTGTAGCTCAGCGTGTGACGTAAACAGTGACGTGGGAGGGAAGCTGCAGCTGGTCGGTCCTTCTGCGATTCTCTCGTAAGTCGGCCTGTTCTTCACTGTCCCCATCATCTGACAGTTAATGGCCTCTTCGTTTGCGAGGGCAAGGAGGGCGCGCAATTCCTTGTAGCCCCAGTTGCTCATCTTTACAGTGTCTTTCAGGTTTGTGTTTCCCTCTTGCTACTAGCTGCTCGCTAATTCCTGCTATCAGCTGTTTCCTGTTTATCCACCGCCAGTGGCTCGCGCATGCAGCGTCATCAACAGCTCCTCTCACAAGTCATCAACAGCCCCTCCCGTGGCGGAAGGCCACCTCGTTCTTTTTAAACCAAAAAGGTTACGCCAACATGTCTACCCTACGAGGCGGAAAATTGGGCATCGGATCAACTCGCCAACGCTCGCAGCTTGCCGGCAAAACGGCCCAACATTTGCCAAAAATCTGGCAGTGCAAAAAAGGGCTAGTGTTGATGTGAGGGAAACTGGAGGGTAGGCGTTATGCTTCCATAACAACAACGTCCCGCCACCATGGATGGGTCAGGACGGCAGTATCAGTGATAAGTGCCGTATGAGCACAGTGCACAGCAGCACTAACATGCATGTGTGGCCAGCCTGGCTATCACAACAAAGAACAGAGAAGCTCGAACACACACAGAGGTAGTCTAACTTTGTTCTCTGCTCAGGATGCCTTACTCCACTATATTTTTTACAAACAGTTGTCTGATACTATATTATTGGTCACAATCTTAATATAGAACCTTTAATTCGTCATCTATCATACAAGCTTGGTGTTGACATGAAGGTTCGTACCTGGTAGACGCCCCCTGGTGACATGGTACCGTTGTGGAGGCCCAGGAAGGGTCGTACGGCCTCTTGACACCGAGTCCAGTCGCCCTGACCCCTCAGGTACAGCGTGTGGTTGTCCCTCACAACTGTGTCCGACAGACTGACTGGCAGACAGGGGTCCAGGTACGGTTTGTCCTCACTCAGGCCTGTCTGTGTGGTGAGAAACCTGGACAAACAGACAAATTAAATTTTAGATGCATCATGAGGCAACAGATTCAGCTTTTAAAGTCAATCTGTGGCCTCGTTTTATAGTGTCAGAACAGATATTAATAGAATTATCTACTACAGACTGTTATAGCATCTTTACAAGGTTTAATTACCATATTCGTTTGGAGATATCAGTATAATTACCATAAACAACAGACTGCCAGATCTGAATGGCTTGTCAACTATATTTTACATCCTGCACCACCTGGTTGATTTCACAGAAAATATGCATTGTGTTTTATGACACAAGCAGAGGGAGGGCGCTGTTTTCACAGAGAAAACAGCTGAAAGACTCAGTTGTGACAGGTGTTGGAGGCAATAAACTGCTGATGGAAAAATCTAAACATTTTCACGTGCTTCCTTACAGCCTGGTAGGGGTTGTTAGAAATGCAGTCTTAATTTGAATAACACCAATACAACTGGCATTAGAGGAAATGAAAGCAGCTCTAACATATAAAGGCAGGAATAGCTGCCAAACGAATAACACATTGTGCGTGTGAATGTGTGAGTCTGAACCTGTTCTTGGCCAGGGTGTTGTTGACCAGCTGGTCCTCGTAGCGCTGTCTGGCCATGTTTCCTCCGAAGCCGAGGAACGTGGTGACGTAGACTCTGTAAACATGTTGTGTGTGCTCAACATCACAGCCCAGATTAAACTCAGCCAGAACACTCTTCCCTGCCTCCTCCTAAAAAAAAGACACACAGAGACATTACATTGCTGCGGACCAGACCAGCTGTCTCGACCAACTAAAGGAATCAACAACAACAAAAAAAAAGATTTTTGACAGTTGATTATTTGTTTTAGTCATTTTTCAAACACAAATGTTGAATATTTGAAGATTCCAGGTGCTCAAATTGGAGAATTTGCAGCTTTTCTTTGTCTTAAATTGAAATAAGCTGATTATTTGAAGGTTTTGGACAGTTTGTTGCACAAAACAAGACTTTTAATGATGCCACCTTATTCTCTCCATGTTTTAAACCACCAAATTATACATTTAGAAAATAATAAGCAATTCATCGGGAATGAAAATATACATTGGCTACAGCCCGAATGAATAACTGTGACTATGTTTTCTGTCCTTATTCTAACAAAGACAATATTCCCAATAAGTTGTTTAAATGCTAATTTAAATGCAGCCGTGCATACTCCAATTTATGTGCCTTTATCATCTCAAATACGGAAAAGTGGAACAGCTGTGGCTTGTGCCAGGATTTTTTCAGAGTTTTCCAGCAGTGGCGGACTTGTTGGACTGTGCAAACACAGCCTCCCTCTTTTAGTTCCTTCAACCACATTCTTGTAAAGGTCAGCATTTCCATATTTATGCGCATATCCAAAAACCTAATAACAAAAATCTTTCATAATATTTTTGTGCAGGTGTGTTTCTCCTTCCAACCAGAAATATGGGGATGTCTTTTGGGTATGCGTCCCTAACCTCAGCCTGCAAACTGTTGGCTGGTTGGTTTGTGTACAACATACAGAGCTGATCATAAACAGACGAGATAGTGTGTTGAAAATTGCGGTAAAAACCCAACAGAGATGCACATTCTGACTACACTGTTATCATGTACAAAGAATGCTCTTAAAACCTGAGTAATACCAACATATCTCACATGTCTTAATCAGAAAATACAAAATATGCTGTTTACATAACCTGTATTGAATTCAGAATATTGTTATATTGTGTATTCGTAATAATAGTGAAATATTAGTGTGCGTGTAAATGTATTATGTGAGTTAAAAGGCGTCACTCTTCCAGTAACAGATGTCTCACTGCACTTCCTTACTTCCTGTGGTGAACTGAAGGTGATGGTGCCGGGCACCTCATAGGCGATCTGCAGTGAAGCTCCACCCATATCCATGATGCCCACTGTGCGCCGCCTGCTGATTGGCTGCTGGTTCTGAGACCCTGTCGTCACCTCAACTGTGGCGTCCTCTGAAAAACACAAAGGCATTACGGTGTAATCACATCATCTTGTTCTTTTAAGAGAGTAATTAGTTTAAGATGCGTCTTGTTAACACCTTCACACTCACCCTCATCAGCATGATCAAAGCGACCCAACACAAAATTAATGCCAATCCACGCATACACTCCTTCAGGGTTGAGAGGCAGCAGGAACGTGTCACCACAGCCACGATGGGGAAACGAAAAACAGGCAGGAAGCAGTTAGAAATGACAATAATTTCTGCCACAGTGAATGTTACGTCCTTTTAATTCAGTTAATACACTGTTAATAATAATAATTAATAATATAATAGCTTCACAGCATGCTAGCACCTCACCTTCTTGTTTCCCAGAGATGACCTCAACGTGGGAACGGGAGAACAGGAAGTCAAACTCCAGAGGAACATCAGTGACAAGGTCCTCCAAGATGGCCGCCTGTTGGCTGCAGAGAACCAAGAAATATGACTTAGATACAGAGGGTTGGACAAAAATAACACAAGGAAACACAGTTTGCTGTCAAGTGTAGCACACTAGCAACAATTAATACCAAATTTCTTTATTTTATTCTTGTGGAGACCAAGACTAAAAAATTAAGTTTGTGATGGTACTTAAATTGAAGTGTTTCTGCTGCTTTTTATCATAAAACACCAAGAAGGGTCACTTCTCAGCAGTGAAATAGTAGTTGTATATTATAGGGACAGATGTATCGGGGCAGGCTTCAACAAAAAAAGCAGTATGGTGTGCCTGTCAAATCAGGGCCTCAGACTGCATTAGTTTTAGCCAAGTGTGCCTAATAAACTGGCATCTGAGTGAATATCGTACTGTGATTTTAAAATACGTCATTGGAATTTCAAGTTTAACCACACACTCATTGTGCTGTTCATCTACCTCTCCGGCAGCAGCCTCATGCCAGCAGTGCAGAGGATGTAGAGTGGCGTCTCTTTGTGTTTGTTCCTTGGGACGTGAGCAGCAGCGAAGCTGAGGAGCGGATGGAGGTAGTCACTGGCCTGCGCTGGTGTGTTTGCCAGGGTGGAGATACCTGAGAGAGCAACCAAAGACACACACACATTTTTAGCACAATCAGGTAAAAAATAAATGCACATTTGTTTTCACAAGACAGTTATTTATACAAACACAAACACAGCACACTAATTATGATGTCCACATTGAAATGACAGCCAAGTTGTCAGCCTGGCGAATGTATCTGTTGGGTTCTAGTTGAAATAAAATGACAAATGTATAAATAAATGTATTGAATCAACATCAAAAACAAATATAGATTCTGGAATTTCCAAAATCAATGGTCATGACTGCACTTTCTGACTGATTAGTACTGTAACTGTGCTTGCAAGAGAGCAAGTTCTCACATACAGGTTGGTACATTTTGTCCCGGGGTTCAAAATGAGTGCCACATAGCCTTAAACTGCTGCTACTGGAACAAACCCCATGTATCTAATCTCTCTGCTGTGACTGAGATAAAAAAAAAATCACAAGGGCTGAATGGTCCTTTCTGCTGGAATGATTAATAGTTTAACAAAGTAACGTCATAAGGAATACTACTGTTGACACATTCCTCAATTCAAAATGAAACAAGTAAGTTAACCACACAAAAGAAACTATTTTAATTTGTCCTTCTTTCTAATTTCTATTTTCCACCAACGCTCTCTCGGATCTCTTTCACGCAATCTGTCCTTCACTTTTCTGGCTGTGAGCCAAAGGGACAGACAAAGATAAGTAATGATCCTCGTGCTGGCACCAAAATGTTCAGCAACACTGGGTGAATTCTGAATATCTGTCTGCTTCTCAAAGGCATCATGGTAAAGTCAAACAATAAGAAAATGGGGGTTTTTCTTTAAGAGACAACGTCTGACCAAATCTCAGAGGGAATTTTTGTCCTTTTCACCGCCGACTTTGCTGCATTTGCTCCGATGATTCAAGTTTGGTTTTAAATTATTAAAGATACTAAAATGAAATATACAGAGCAACTGAGAGTTTCTGCTTTAGGCCTGGCTGATTCTTGATCAAAAACTTAATTTCTTTCCCTGACTGCTCTGGAAAGAATGAGTCCGTAATGTACAAAGGAACTACAGTTGCCCATGGAGGCCTGTATAAACATTTACGCATGAATATACACTTTAATATATACAATATATATATTAAAGTCCTCAGCAAGCCAAGAGCCAAGCTTTGTCTGCCTGCTGGTTTGTTTGTTTGTGTGCAGGACTTTTTAGAGAGCAACAATTTACCTCAGTATATCAAGAAAGCACTAACATGTTTGATTATTACCTAAAGAGTACAGTTGGGTACCATTCACATTTGAACCATTACAGGTACTGGCACCAAACGGTACCTTTTTTCATTATGTCACTTTCTCTGTTAAAACAAAAATTCAAATTCTGAACAAGCTGCAGGGGTAACGTAGTAGACTAAAGCTCAATTCTGTGTGTCTGCTCGACTCTCAGTGATACTAGGCTATTACTAAAAAAATCTAGAAACGAATATAGACCAGACACAGAAGGTATCATGGCAGATCAGCCCTGCAGCGATAGTTTTGGCTCGCTGTGAAGCTGACGGAGCTCCTTGGATCTTTGTATCAGTATTCAGTAGTACTAATTCAGTCAGTACCAATGTTGACTACCCAACAGGAATGATGGCATGTAACAATAAACAAATCGCTGTGACAAACTGAGCTCCATGTCCTCACCAGGTTTGATCTTCTTGACGACTGGTTTGCGGTCGCGATCCCTCATCTGTTTGATGTCCAGCAGGGTGTGAGGGTTCCCGTTGTGGGGGGGCCAGTAGTACACAAAGACCCGAGAGCCACTGCTGCCACAGTCAACCACGATCCCATAATTCAGAGCGGGGTTGAGGACGTCAGTAGACTCCATGGACTCTGCGATGGAGA
This sequence comes from Epinephelus lanceolatus, assembly GCF_041903045.1. Classification (NCBI taxonomy): domain Eukaryota; kingdom Metazoa; phylum Chordata; class Actinopteri; order Perciformes; family Serranidae; genus Epinephelus; species Epinephelus lanceolatus. Next base: position 45,498,393 of record NC_135736.1, read on the forward strand.
GGTACCTGCAGGAGAAAGAACACAGACGCATTATGAGATGAAGAATACACTCCTTATGTATTGTATTTAACCTCTTCCACTCTATAGGGACGCCGGCGTTCCAAGCTGACATTACTGTCTTTCGAGGGCTATAGCAGGCTGAGTCTTAAAACTAGAAGAAGAGGGCTAAACAATGCTCCAAAATTAGGCTAAATTTTGGCGAGGGAAAAACTGGCATGGCCATGTTCACAAGGGTCTTTAAGATATCTGAATGAAAATAGGATCTATGGGTACCAACAAGCCTCCCCTTTGTAAACCTTCCCACTATGAAGGTTTGGGCAAAAAACATGCAGTAAAATGTGTTACTTTCACCAGCTGTATTTGAATATTTCTACATACTGGGATCCCTAAACAGTATTGGAATTGCATAAAATCCGCATGACTGGAAAGCTAAAGCACTTGTGGATACAATGAGCCCCAAAACACAATGATTATTACATATTTATGACTGGAAAAACTTGAAACACTGTGCTCAGCTGCTTCGCAAATCAATTAATCTTCAGTTTCCCAACTTAGAGATGATGCACAGAATTATAGTTTTATTTTAATGTCTGGCAACAGGGAGACACATAGCTTTGCTTCCAAAGGCAACATGAAAAAAACAACACAAAGTGCTCTGATAAAACCCTTGAACACACAGTAGATGTAACACATTTTAGATGCCAGACAACAGACAACTTGTCCAATTGTCACTCCCCTCCTTTTAGTGTACTTCTTATTAAACTAAATGTAGAAAAACACCTACTAGGACATGCAAAAAAAAACAGAACCTGACTAAGGAAGTTGCAAATAAACCTACAGAGTGTTTTTGGCTCATACAAGTCATCTCTGTATCGCTATCTGTCCTTGGTTACTAAAGAAAGCACCTGCAGTCAGTCTCACAAAGTGAGTTCAAGTCACATCGAGCTGTCTGGCTCTCAAAACAAATTAGGTAACTGTTCTCACAAAGCTTGTTATCAGCCTGCTCTGTTTACCAAGAATTTTCCAGTCAAGCTACAAATGTTTCCACGTTCACATGAAAGAGTTAAAAAGCACGTGGTCAACATGAGCGAATTTGAGTTAATTAACAAGGAGTATTTCTTGAATTAGTTTTACTGGTGGAGCAATATTTTGTTGTGTGATTCCAGCACCTCCTCTGTGTCAGTTATTCCCATCTTGGCTCTTGGCGCTGATTATGAAATGCGCTTACAGTTAGAGCATGTTACAGCATGTCGCCTCACCTCACCATCCTGTGAGGTGACAGTGGAGTTAACATTTGTTTTTAATCCCTCGGAAAATAAAACTGTGGGAAGTGGGTAGATAGACTCTGATTTACATAACTGATAGTCATCATGCTCCAGTTCATATTGTTTCACAAATAAAGACAGTTTTTGTTCTTAGAATCCTGCAAATGAAACTTGCAAGCTGAATTATTGGTTCAAACACCAGTTCAAATCTATCAGCTGTGGAACCATTATTGATCCTTGCTGATGTTGCAAACCGGAACTTCCCAGATGTGTGCAACGGGTGAAAACCTGCCTTTCTGCACAGTCCCAGCACGACAAGGTCTAAAGATCATGTTTGTGCAGAACTCTCATGCTCATTCTGACATTCACTCACTTGTTGACTTGGGAGCCGGGCCGTCGCTGTGGGCCCCACAGCTGCCTCTGGTAGGTTCCCAGGAGGAGGAGGGCGGAGGTGATGAAGAGCAGCAGCAGCAGCAGCACCCTCTGCCTGGGAGCACAGCCCAGAGACAACAGGGACACGCTGCAGTACCAGGAGGCCGGCAGGCAGGAAAACGTGATCCTGTGGAGACAGAACACATCGAAAAACTACAATAAACTCTGTGAAGTGTCAGTTTAATCGTGTACCATTGTACAGTATACATCTGTTACAGTACATAGATAATCAGTTTATTACCGTGCCATATGTCCTGGTTGGCAATAATACAAGATGTCACAGTCGTCACCTCATGGTGTCTGCAGTCTGATGAGCATCCTGTCCTGAGACTTCTCTTTTGCCTGAAGGGAAGAAGAGTGAGGGAATACTGCTTAATAGTAACAGTACAGTGTCACAATAAATTACCAATACTCAAGAAATCAACTGGCTGATTAATCAGTGACGCAAATAATCATTACAGCCCTAACTATCTTTGCAAAGTGTATATTTGAGTGTGGTCCTCATTTTAGTTATGACTATTCAGTTTTTATTTTATTTTAATATTTTTCTTTTTATTTGTAGCTTTATCTTTAAACAAAATTCACCTCAGCTGTTATGTAATTCGTGTAATTTTGCTGCTGTAACACTTTGATTTCCCAACAGGGTCAATAAATTGAATTATTACTCTAACACACACCCTCCTCTACACAGATAAGATAAACCTTTATTGATCCGCAGCGGGAAAATTCAGCTGTTACAGCAGCACAAGGACGACAATACAGATAAATAGAGAAAGTAAAAGAGAGATATAATAAGAGGTATATAAAACTAAAATAAGAATAGAATACAAAATAAATTGGGGGGAGAAAAATTAAAAGTCACAGTGACCGTGGTGAGATTAATAATGAAAGTATCAGTGTAGCATATTAAAATATTATAATGCAGTATAAAATGGTACATGATGATATTAGTATGAGATACACTATAAAGTGAAAGGTAATACAAGTTGACATAATACCTAGTAGAGTACAACAATATCAATCAGAGTAGAATATCAATTGGGTGTAGTATGGATATTGCCTAACTAACTTGTCTATTTTATATTTTTATATTTTTTAACTAAGTTGACGAAGAGAGACGCACAAGAATTCCAATGTGCCTGTACTGTAACGTAATTGTGCAAATGGCAATAAACTCTATTCTATTCAATATACATAGGATACTGTAATATAGTAGTGCAGCATAATATATAATAGAAAATGGACATAGTATATTATATAACAGAATAAATAACACATATGCTGTAGATATAATTACGATACTTAAGTCACTATACAATATTATTGTGATTTAAATTATGTTGCGATATGCTGAGTATTGTGATAAAATAAATTGCTATTTATTATCTTTTTTCAACTGTAAATTATGTCCTGAAAGGCAAACTTTGTCAACATCTGTTTCATCTAATAGGATAAATTTTTCAGTCTGTACATGTCATTTCTTGCAGCAAAATGTATCTAGTGAACTGAAAAAGCAATTGATTATGCTATTCTAGTAGGCTACCTAAAATTTAATTTGTATGCTTCTTCATATAAATAATGTAAATAATTTTCAATATCGATACATGACACTGTCTGACGATGGGTTTTGCCACAAAAATATCACCATACTAGCTGTATCGATTTCCCCCACCCCTGTATAGAGGTAAACAGTATCTAATGGTTCTCCGTGGACCATTATTTATTATACATCCATGTTATTTTGAAATTGTCTGGTAATATTTGTGTGTCACTCCTCTAACACAACATATGTTCTGATATTACTCCAGCTAGTTTCAATACAGGCCATTAAAAGAAGAGTAACGTTCACTGGCTTATTTCACAGTTATATAAGATAAAACTGTTACATAAAAGAGTAGCTAGCTTGACAGACGGAACAAAAAACACACAAAGAATATATTTTATATATTTTCCACCTAAAACAGTGGCAGCTGTTGTCATTAATGTAAGTTAGCAGCTGTTCAGTTACAACCCGGTTAACGCTATGTTAACTGATAACGGTTTGTCTATCGGTATGCTGCGGCTCTCCGATGTTAACTCACCTAAATATGCCTGTTCGCCGCCATGACGGTACAGTCCGTCTCTGTAACGGGTTGTTCCTTCGACAGAAACGGTGATGAAATACGTTTTTCTCTCGCTGTGCTTCACAGAGACGAATTTTAAGAGGAGGAAGCGAAGGAGAGGAAGCTATAGGAAATCCTACACACTTCCGGTCGGCCTGTATGGCTGCGTCATCAAATACGTATCAGGATGGAGTTGAACGTCTGCTGCGTTCAGGTACTGTAGGGAAAATCAGAGCTACACGATAAACTACCCGAGAAAATTTCAGACTGGGAATTTGAGTGATTAAAATGTACTTTTTTTTGGTTATGTATAACATATATTCAGATTTTATTCAATAATGATACATTTTTGACTTTTTGCTTGAGTGGAAAAAAGGTCACAGTGACAAAGGTGACATTTTGGAAACTTGTAGAAGTAGTTTTGGAAACGGGGGATTTGGAAGATGAGATAAAATAAATAGGAAAAAAACTGCATAGTTATGTTGACGTTGGCTCACAGAACATCTAATGTTAGGATGCATATTCAAACACTGCATCCAGGGAGCCCTTTATTGTAGACATAGTGGGTAAACAGTTGTCGATCTTTTCTCTATAAAAAGGGTTATTAAGAGAAAATGTTACAGCTCTGCACATTGTTCAACAATGATAATAATAAATATAATATTGGTAAATTAGGTTATTATATAACTCACGTCATTAATGCATCCCCTACGGCATTACTCTTTTTCTACTTCACAACTGTTTACACTCAGGAATCTTAGAACAATAAACACAAAACACTCCTTTAAGGGTTGACAAAGATAATCCTGCCTGACATGGTCTGGAGGGAAAAGAGAGTCACAGACGTGAAGGGTGGAGTTAAATAATCTTTGGGGTAGTGGTCTGGTCAGGTGTGACAGTTTGATGCAGGTTGGGGTGGAGACTTGTGATTTAACAATAAGATAAGATAAACGTCGTTTACTGATCGTCAGAAGGGGAAATTCGGTTGTTACAGGAGCACAAAAACAACAAAAGATGAAAAACTAAATGTAAAAGAGTAACAAGAGGTATGTGGGGAAAATTTTTAAATAAGAACCAAATAAAAAAATAATAACAATTATAATGTAAAAACTATACAAGAACATATAGAGACTAAATTTACAAGATGGGGTCACAGGAAGGATGATGCATTACATAATTATTCCAATAAATTTCATTATTTCAAATAATGAAACAAATTTGGACTCGTTAATTGATAATGCTTATTGGAATTATTTCCCTGTAGGTTAAAAATACTTCTGCCAAATATGTGTAAAAGCCCAGCATCCTGGGTGATGACATTACTAAATCAGCTCAAAATTTACAGCGTGGACTAGCTCACCTAAGAATTAGTAAAAGCAACCACTGTAAAATATTTGACTGTACATTCATGGTAAATTACTGTATCATTTTTACAGTACATTTTTGTGAAATGACAGACACAGACACGCAGTTAAAGCCCATTTAATTACTGTGATATAACAGTATGTTCCTGTAAAATTATTGCATTCAAGTGTTAACTTCATAGTTTATGTACATTGGATTACTGTGATTTAGCAGTATGCTCCCATAAAATTACTGTATTTCACTGTAATCTCAAAGTTAAACTCCACAACTGTGATTTTGCAGTGTACCTCTGCAAAATTACCTCATTTACCTGCATGAATTTCACATTAATATTCTGAATACCATTAAATATCAATTTTACAGCATTTAAGGTGATAATAATGTAATTTATTCTGAAATATTACAGTTAATTATTATGACTCTCAGGAAGGCAGTGTTTGTTTTTGGTGTGTCTATGTAACAGTTGGAATTTTAATCAGGAGTTCTGTGACTTTGAAGGGCTCTCGAACAACACCTGAAGGCAACATGCGCCGCCTTGTGGACACATGACACCATGGCCTGCTGTAAATGATCTGCCAACTTGTGGAGTTTATTGAATAGTCTCCAAATCATAAAACACATTAGATCAGAAAACAGTTTTCTCTGAGCAAACTAAGAATATTAAGTCGACACCATCATAATTAAACAATAAAACAAAGCAAACAAGACTTTAAATCATCTGTAGGTTTGAATGTGAGCATAACTGGTTGTCTGTGTCAGCCCTGTGTTAGTCTGGGGACCTGTCCAGTGTGTATTCTTGCCCCGTGTCAGCTGAGATAGGCTGCAAGCCCCCAGTGACCCTGAGTAAGGTAAGTGGTTACAGATAATGGCTGGATGGGTAGAATAAACAAAAACGCAGCGAGTGACCTGAATTTGAAGGGTGTAAGCCACAAACTGGACAGTCAAACTGGAATATTCTAATTGTTCATTGATCTTTGTAGGAAACTTTGCAAAGTGCACACTTTATTTTGGAAGCTGGTCAGCAATGGAGGGAAATTATAGAGTCTTGTCCATATATTCGTATCTAAGGGGAGCGGTGGCAAATTCACAAATCAGCAAACCACACAGTTAGTTGTCCTAATAACTGCTGCAGCTATTGATCCAATACACTCTTTTTGATTTGCTTGGAATTTACTGCTTTACATGAGGGGTGTGAATGAGGAAAAAAGTTTTAACTCTAATTTTATCTGACACTATATTGGGTGAACAGCTTTTAATTTGCTCAGATGATTAAGTGGAGATGTTAAAGGGGAACACCGTCTAAATTTAGAATTACAGTATATCATTTCTATGGCCAAGAAAAGTTCAGTCAATATTTGAGAATATGAGCTGCTCTCTCTCAAACCCAGAAACTACATAAGTCTCAAACTTGTGATGTTGCATTTAGGCATGTGGACATGGTCAAGACAACCTGCTGAAGTTCAAACTGAGCATCAGAATGAGGAAGAAAGGTGTGAACATGGCATGGTTGTTGGTGCCAGACGGGCTGGTCTGAGTATTACAGAAACTGCTGATCTACTGGGATTTTGTTGCACAACCATCTCTAGGGTTTACAGAGGATGGTCCCAAAAAGATAAACTACCCAGTGAGCGGAAGTTCTCTGGGTGAAAATGCCTGGTTGATGCCAGAGGTCAGAGGTCAGAGGAGAATGGCCAGACTGGTTTGAGATGATAGAAAGGCAACAGTGACTCAAATAACCACTCATTACAACCAAGGTCTGCAGAAGACCATCTCTGACTGGTACACTTTGGGCCCCTTAGTACCAACTGAGCATGGTTTAAACACCACAGCCTACCTGAGTATTGTTGCTGATCGTGTCCATCCCTTTATGACCACAGTGTACCCATCTTCTGATGACTACTTCCAGCAGGATAACGCACCATGTCACAAAGCTCAAATCATCTCAAACTGGTTTCTTGAACATGACGATGAGTTCACTGTACTCCAATGGCCTCCACAGTCACCAGATCTCAGTCCAATAGAGCACCTTTGGAATGTGGTGGAACGGGAGATTCTCATCATGGATGTGCAGCTGACAAATCTACATCAACTGTGTGATGTCATCATGTCAATATGGACCTAAATCTCTGAGGGATGTTTCCAGCGCCTTGTTGAATCTGTGCCACCAAGAATTAAGGCAGTCCTGAAGGCAAAAGGGGTCCAACCTGGGAGTAGCAAGGTGTACCTAATAAAGTGGTGTGTGTGGGTGTGATATGACATATGATCTCTTGTCTGTTTTTTTTTTTTTTGTCTATATTCTCTATATGCACCTGATCCTTTTGATGTAAACAAAGATTTTGAAGCCATATTGTTTATACATGTACAAGAGAAGTTATACTGTTGGCCTTTAACTTTCTATTCATACTTTATATCCTAAGTCATGGATGTTTCTTTAGGTTTTCATTCCAGTTTGGGACGTCCTGTTTAAAACACACTTCCTTGACGTACATGTGATCTCCGATGTTACGAAATCGTTAACGCCCATTGACGCGTAAACCCCGCCCACTTAATGTGCCCGCCTTATTTCGAAGACAGATCTGGCCAATGGAAGCGACTCTCAGTGATTGACAGTAAGCCTGTCGAATCAGCGTCATCTTATTGAGTGACTCACTGACAAACCCACCGAGGTCCCACCTGTCTGGACTCCCGGTTCCCGGACTTTCTACAGCTGCCTACCGCGAAGGAGCAGCGACCCGCCAACACTCTCCGGTCAGCTGGGAAACTAATTAAACAACTGGGAAGACTGCACCACCAGGCGGGTCGCCATTTGAACAGAGCAGCAGGACTAAACTCTTTCGCACTTGAATGGAAGCGGACGGTTTCGTGTCCCGGCGAACGTCCGTGGAAACACCGGGCGTCGACAGCCGGGTCTCAGGCGCTGCAGCCGGGACAGAGTTTCGATGGCTGGGCGGCAGGCTCCTGGAAGCCACGGGAGGATTTGTTGGGTCTTTTTCTCCGAGAATGGCAGGGGAGCCGGACTTTTCCTCGATGTTGCATCGAGCAACTCCGGAGACCTCGACCTCCGTGGAGCCAGAAATAGACTATGAAGGGCTGCCTCAGGGAGCAGCCACCAGCACTCACATGCTGGCAGGAGCCGTGGCTGGAATCATGGAACACTGCCTTATGTACCCAATCGACTGTGTCAAGGTATTAAACCAAAGACGTGCAACACATGTATTATTTCCAAACGTGTCCAGGCCCAGTTTATGTCACACTGGACGCAGCAGTGGTTGTTTAACGGTAAACCCAGAGCTAACGTAGCAGTTAGGCCTCAAAACAAGCCTGAGCTCGATTAACGTCAGGCTACATGCTAACAGGGGTAACCTTGCTAACAGAGGTCAGTTAACTAATTAACATTACCTAAACAGGAAATAACGCAACACAGGACAGTCAAAGTGAAAATCTAAACACGAGTGGGTGTGTTTACCACAGTTCGGCTTTAATTTTGTCTGGTAGTTGTGCAGTAACAAACTGACAATTGCTTATTCTCTCACTGAGCTAGCATGCTACATACACTAGCCTGCTAGCTAAAGTAGCAGTTGCCTGTCTGCTGGCTAACATGCCCCCATTATCGGACACGACCTTAACAGACACGTCTCTGTGAGGTGGAATCATATATCTTACTTAGATCAGCACCTTTTAACAGTCTTAATTCATTTGGATAGAAACAGGTGTCATTTTAGTTTAAGAGGGACATTGTTGTTGTTGTTTTTCCGAGTCCCACCACTTGACAAAAATCATTGTACTTTTTTTTTTAAAAAACAAAAAATACTTTTAGTTGTTTGTAATATTGGTAAAGTAACACTTGACAAAAGCTGAACTTAAAAGGATTTAGCATTAGCTGTGTGTCCGTCAATGGAAGAAGAGGTTTATCAGAGAGAGCATAGCAATCAAATTAGCATATGTCATCTAAACAAAGATGCAGTTATTTGGTTTAAAGCTCATTTGCATTGATAGTCGGAGTTAACTTTCTGATTATTAAGATAACATAAAGGATTTAAAGTGGTGAAAGATGTTGAAGGACGTCATGTGGAAAGTCCATAGTGAAGAAACAGTAGTAAATGATTAACACAGGTGGGTCACCAGATCAATGGTCGACTGTATAAATGGGTGAATGTTTGGAAATAACACACCTTGGCTTGGCAGAAGAGCGTGTGGTACACATTTGTCCTACCAGTCGCTTATCTCTTGTGTGTGTATGTACTGTAAATCAATATAGGTGACATAACTGAATAGTTTTATGATTACCCAACCACATCAATCCATGTTAGGGTAGAAACCAACTGTTTTACCAGCAGTGGAGAGGATTAATTATTCATCCTACTAAATTTGCCTGCATCAGGAGTAGTGCTCAGGTGTTAAACTACAAAACTTGGGACCTAATATGACAGATATACCTGTGGGGTCCCTCTCAAACAGATCTATAAATTTGACCTTAAACTCTCTGTACCCTCGCTGTATTCAAGCAACACATTACGTACTATTTCTAAGACTATGTCGCATGCTTACACTTGAAAAGAGACTACAATAGTAAGTGCATTCAAAGATAATGTTATGTATATTACATTTACTTTATTTAGTATGTGGTGCTGATCGACATTGTTGCCCCACAGCACACAACATAAATTGAGGAGCTATGTACAAGTGGAAGACATAAAACCAATTGTGGACAGTAGTGGGAAAAGGGAAACAAAAAAATCTTGGGAAAGAACATTTGCTTATGTCTATTGGTTTATGTTTGTTATTTCCTGTTGTACAAAGCAGAGGAGAAAAATAATTTCCTGTGCACTAATTGTGAAAACATTATACTACGAAGATAAGCACAAAAGTACAGACTGTACACTATTCGCTTTTACTCAAAGATTGCATCAAAGATTTCCTGTGTCAAATGAAGAACCATTTTAGGGCCTGAAGTTGAGCTGACCAAACTAGCCACTCATTCCAGACTCTGACAGTTAACTCACTCCAGAAACTCGCTTCGATTCAGCTACTTGATCCCTCAACATACTTCAACACCAAAGACTTTTTCAAAAAGCTGTTGCACTGACAATGAAACCCCTTTTCACCAAAGACCTATAAATTAGAATTAGGAATGGTTCATCAGAATGAATAAGTCAAAAGGCAGTTGTCAACATTAAGACAAAATGCAAATTAATCTTGGTCTCTTCAAACTACTCATTCTGTATTATAGGACATTAGTACTCTGTATCCAGACCATTGTTCAGGCCCTCGTGTTGTATCAGAAGATAAAGAACAAATAGTTATTGGTGATCAGTCAAACAAAACTCTTGTTTACTACAAATTCCTAAACGATAAGCTCCTCTAGATCAGATCACTTTTTGGCAAGATGGCTTTTAACCTGATCACCCCACTGTCACAAGAGCAGTTACCATTGCAAAGTGTTGCATCAGACACATCGTGCACAGCTGATTGTGTCGTTATGATTCTTAGATGCCTAAAAGTATTATTTTGACTCGCTAGGATGAATTATACTTATTTCTGATTTCTTAAAAAAAAACACGAAAGATAAAGAGAGACAAATAAAAAAAGAGATATCTTTTTGTTGAACGGCCCTCAAAAAATCACAGGTTATGAAATGTTTGTCCAACAAGAACCTGAATTAAATTAGTATAAAAATTAAGAAATGTGATTGTAACTTAGGAGAAGAGGTGAAGATTTTTAATGATCTTCTCCCCTAAACTTTTCTGTTCCTCCTTCAAGTCCAAGAACTGTGGCTGCCTTGTTTCAGCCACAAAGACGAAGTAGAAGGAGGAAGTGCATTACAGTTCTTTGTGGGCGAAAATATTTTAGCTCAATGAAGTCGGTTTGTTTTTTTTCTACAATAATGATATGTGGACAACTTCCTCTTTACCAAGATTTCTTTATTTTCGCCATCTTAGTTCCCTGTTGCTCCACAGCAGGTTAGCCAACATTTTTATCTACTAGGTCATTTTTTCCCCACAAATTTCAGACTCTGTTTCATGCACCTCGTTTGCACCTCTGTGCAAAACCCAGCAGCAGTGTCAAAGTATTCTGACAGCACTTGGGTACACTTCTCCATTGTTACAGTGAGAACTTCAACCACTGTATGCTAGCAGAACAATTTTCGGCTGGTGTGAAGTTGCTCCAATTCTTACATTGCCTGAAATGCGAAGCCTGCCGACAGTGCGATTGGAGATTTGGGTGTGTTATGCTAGTAGCAGCTAATGTAGTCTTGAGCAGCTAGCTAGTTAGACTTCACGCAGCTCCCTCTGTAGCAACAGAGGAGTCAACTTTTTGCAGTAGTACTAGGAATTGTAAGCAGGGTTTCCTGCGTTAAGTCAGTGTGGTGAAGTTCCCCTTTCACTTCCTTTTCTCTTGGTCGCCATGAAAAAGTCAAAGGCTTTGCTCAACGATATTCATAAATTCTATTTTCCCATGCTGGGACAGTTATTCACTAAATAGCTTCTCTCAGGGTAATGTTACATGGCAAAAACAACTCTTATAACATTAAAAAACAATCTTGAACACACAGCAACAAGATGTCCCAGTCCTAAATGTAGTTTAGTAGAGAAGACAGACACCTTTGTTTCCGTTAATGACTGATTAGCAGCACCACACGTGGCATTCTACTTAAAAAATCACTCATCTACCAAACATCACTGTACATACAAATATCATACTTAGTTGTTTTAAACTTAGCAGGAAATTATTAACTCTCCTTGCTAACAGCGTCATGGTGAATTCAAGGACAGTGATGTGGCAATGACGTCTATGAGGGCACAATGTTAGACATTTATTTCCTTATAGAAATGTTTGTTGCTTCCTGGAACACTCAGATTGACAGTAAGCAAAGCACATAATGTGGCAGACTGTGATGTAAAACTTTGTGTATGTGATTCATAATAACATTAAGGAGAAGGATGAACAACATGTGGTGCAAAGATAAAAATAAAACTTACATACTGTCCTTTAAATGCCAATGACTCAAGGAATGAAATCTGTTATTTTGCTTACTAGATTTGCTATACTGACCTGACAGCGGAGACAAAATGTAGGTTTCCAGGCTGCATGGATAGCAGATGTTAACAGTATTACCTCTTTACCATCCAATCAAATCAAGGACCTTTTATCACTAAGCAAGGCCAGAGCCAGCCGTAGCTGCCAGGTTGAAGATTAGTCCCTCAGAGGTCATTGTAAGGTAAACTTAAGAGACACAGAGAACATCGAACATGCAATAGTAGGACTGTAACTAAAATATAAGTACTCAACAAAATAACAAGTTGATAATGCATAGTACATTTTGAATGCACAAAAATCACTACGAAGATGAAAACAAGTGTTGTGCAGACATTGTAGATAACATGTCGAGTACTGCATACATTTAACTTGTGCTCCTTCACCCCCCCTTGACAATTAGTAATACATAACACCATATGTCACATGAATGAGTCAATGACTCCATCCTATTAATTGCCTTTTAGCTGCTGTTTACATGACTGAGGGCCTCGTGATGTGTATATCTCAACAAATGCAACTTTAAAATAGCACCAGCTGTCTCGTTTGCATGCGAGCTTCGACGTCTGTACTTCCCCAGAGTCTCAATAAGATATATGTCAAGATAGTCGGTTACCAGGTGAAAAGTGACATGAACACAAAGCCCTCTGTGTTGTTTCTGTGCTCACTGACACCTGACTGTGTTTTTGGTGAAACTGTCTGGCTCATGGGTTGAGCAATCTCCCCACTTGGCACTCCAAAACCCTAAAAAGACAAAAAAAAAAACACCAGGCTTGAATACACTGCTCATATCCTGGATGACTGGGCACATTCCATGTGAGTTACCATTTCCCAGAAGCAGGGAGCAGGAATGTCCCTGTAAGCCTCCAGGAGGCAGCCGTGCACCCTCCTCTGCTGTAAATATTTACCCCAGAGGGGAGGGTGTAGACAGAGGCAATTCACTTATTTCATGTTATGAAAAGTTTGAAGATTGCGCAATCTTGGTCTGGAGCTTTTATAATCTTGTCCTTGCTCTGGTTTTGGGTGGCTTTATTTAGCCATGCACAGATTCACTGATGTACCCTGTGCATTAGCAAACAGTACTGCTTATCTAAGCATTGCAAGAGTGTTTTATCTTGCACCACTTCCTGGCTGTGTGCACCACTCCCAGTTCTCGTTCGTGGTTTGTGGTTGGCGACTTTGACGGCATTTGTTTCTGTCTGAGTTTGAGGTTGAGGCACGGTCATAAATGTGGGTTGAAGTTGGTGTGATTTCTAGTTGACAGACTGTCAGTGTGAGATGTAGACACTGCAGCGACACAGACACACACTGAAATTGGGTGAGAGAAGTGAAAGAGAGGTGAAACTGCAAGATGATCCAAGCTTGTTTTGTCTTGTTGAATGCACTTTGCTTACATGATCATCTGGTTTTTCAAGCACTATCAGGAGAGTTGACATCCTGAGTTTGAACCACACGTGGTTAAAATGCAATGAAAATGCATTCATTGTAATTTCTTTTCTTTGTAAGAACATCATCTATCTAATAAGAGGTCACCAGTTCTGTAGAGTTAGGGATTACGATGTTGATACCTAATTTAATTCTGTGTCTGTGTTTGTTTCTTTCACACCAGACCCGCATGCAGAGCCTGCACCCCGAGCCGGGAGCGCGCTACAGGAACGTGATGGATGCCTTGCGGCAGATTGTGCGGACTGAAGGCGTGTGGCGGCCGATCCGAGGTGTGAATGTGCTGGCAGTGGGGGCGGGGCCTGCCCATGCGCTCTACTTTGCCTGTTACGAAAAGATCAAGTTTTCACTCAGTGACGCCATTCACCCTGGGGCCAACAGCCACTTTGCAAATGGTAAGATGTGTACCAACAGAAACACTGCAGTGCAAATTTTACTTCCATTCACGATGCTCAAATTTACTGTAACCTTCTTACTTTTTTAAAATCCCATTCAGCAACTCATTTTGAGGCACTTGCTGTAAATATAAAGCTCCCTTTGTTGGTTATGAAGGAGGTTGTTGTGGTCGAGGCTTTAACTTCCTCTACACTGTTTTCTCTGCAGGCTTGGCGGGCTGCATGGCCACAGTGCTGCACGACGCGACCATGAACCCAGCTGAAGGTAAAGCCTCCACCTCTTCGTTTATGTCAGCCCACCTGACCCCCAAACACACACTCACACACACTCGTGGTACATTCTGCACAGTGAAGACTTACTCATAGTCTGTTTATAAAAATTCCTAACCTTCTTCAGAGACCCTTATAGAAAATCCCTGTGATGGTGCTGTTCTCCCATCAGGACACTTGGTGGAGCTGCAGACTCTCAGCTGTGTTACTTCATATTTCTGCTAAGATTTTTGCAGGGTGTCTGCTGACCCTTAAAAAGACTTCATCTTAAATTCAATTTCTTTTGTGTTGTTATGTTAGGCCTTAAAAGTTAATAAAGTCTTAAATTTGAATTTGTTCTCAAATATCATATATGTTGTCAAAAATCATTTAAAGTTATCATGACATGAAAAACACATTTCCCAGTTTTAATCCCGTATCCATGTGCTACTGATCACTCATCCAATCAGATGAGACTTTTGGTGACGAGCTAGCCACACCGGTCATATAAAACCGCACTACTACAACCACTTGTAGTAGTGCGGTTTTATATGACCGGTGTGGCTAGCTCGTCACCAAAAGTCTCATCTGATTGGATGACTGAGGTCTAATTCATTCACCCCTCCCTCATTGTCATCCCTATCTAATAGCAAGGGGGGTGGTGTGTGGAGCCAACTGTCTGCTCAGACTCTCCTGTAACAAATCCATGGTGTTTGTCGAATCAAATGCAATGGATTTGATTTAAATCCCTCTTGTATCTATTACTAGTTGCTACTATAAATATTGTGTTTCACTGGGAAATGTGTCGCAGTACAGAGGGTAAAATTTCTCTGACTTCCATTTCACTGTGACTTAAATCTAATGTAATTTATTCATCTTAATTTCTTTTAGTCAAATGAGTCATGTACGACTTACCTTTATAGTTACCTGCAATGCTTGAATAAGGAAAAGATGGTTTGTCAAAAAACACTTGAGAATTTGGTTAAAAATAATCTTAAAGGATGGATGGATGGATGGATGGATGATGGATGGATGAATGGACATACAGGTGGATGGATGGATGGATGGATGGATGGACATACAGGTGGATGGATGGATGGATGGATGGATGGATGGATGGATGACATACAGATGGATGGACATACAGGTGGATGGATGGATGGATGGATGGATGACATACAGATGGATGGATGGATGGATGGATGACATACAGATGGATGGATGGATGGATGGACATACAGGTGGATGGATGGATGGATGGACATACAGGTAGGTGGGTGGATGGATGACATACAGATGGATGGATGGATGGATGGACATACAGGTGGATGGATGGATGGATGGATGGATCTCTGAATGGATGGAAGGATTGACTGAACGATGTCTGGATCTTTGGATTGACGGGTAGATGGATCTATGAATAAATGGACAGATGGATGGATCTATGAATGATGGACAGATCTGTGGATGAATGAATGGACAGAAGGATAGATGGATGGATCTATACAGTAGATGGATGAATGGATGGACATACATACGGATGGATCTATGGATGGATGGACAGATCTATGAATGGATGGATGGACAGATCTATGGACGAATGAGCGGATGGATGGATGGATCACATATTCTACATATTGTTACTGTATATTGTATGAAAACACTGTTTTTGAGACAGAAAGTCTAGTTTTACTCCTTTCTATCCTTTATTTCTAGTGTTCTCCCATCTTCTCTTTTCTCTTCACGTTTTGTTTTGGAATCATGTAAAATATGTAACTGGGTTTTCCCCTCCTTATTTCCTCTCCTTCCCCTTCTCTCTCCCTTTAGTTGTGAAACAGAGAATGCAGATGTTCAACTCTCCTTACCGTGGTGTGATTGACTGTGTAAGGTCTTTGTGGAGGACCGATGGCCCTGCTGCTTTCTACCGCAGCTACACCACCCAGCTGACCATGAACGTGCCCTTCCAGGCACTCCATTTCATAACCTATGAGTACCTCCAGGAGCTCCTCAACCCCCACAGACAGTACAACCCCTCCTCTCATGTTGTATCAGGGGCGCTGGCTGGAGCCCTGGCCGCCGCTGCCACCACTCCGCTCGATGTCTGCAAGACCCTCCTCAACACACAGGAGGCTCAGGCCATACATGTCATCCAGGCTGAGGCTGCAACAGCAGCCGGAGCGGTTGGAGCAGCCACTGCCTCGGCCTCTGGCAGCCGCCACATCACTGGTCTTGGCGAGGCTTTTCGGACGGTGTACAGGATGGGAGGCATGCCGGCCTTCTTCAAAGGCGTTCAAGCGCGGGTCATCTACCAGATGCCCTCCACAGCCATCAGCTGGTCCGTCTACGAGTTCTTCAAATACATCATCACCAAGCGCCAGCATGAGAGACGGCTGCGTGGAGATCGTGACAGCGACAAGTGAACACCTGGCCGTAGCATTGGGTATCGACACACAGGTTTATCACACCGTTAAGATCATGGTTATCAGTATTGGTTACAAAACATCTAAAGGTTTGAAAAGCTCCAGAATTTTTAGATTCATTGAGCAAAGTTTTATTTTGTTTACTGAGATCTATTAATTGCGGTCTGATCTAGTTCATAGCAGGTGAGGGAACGTACAACTGTTAGGCGACAGCTTGTCTTGAATGCTTCATTATTAGATGTGGGGTTGACAAAGTGTCCATCAGTAATCAGGGAAGAAAACGGCCTTGAAATGGCTGAAAGGAAGTTCCAGCTCCCTAAATTCTGATGCTTTAACTCATTTTCATTTTAGTGTTTAACTTGACAGACCCCCTGGTTCTGAAATTGGCTTTCAAAAAGCTTATTATTTATGGAGCGTAACGCACACTAAAAGCAATGTTGAATTTTGCTGTTTGAACAAGGAAATGCTCACTTCCCATCAGCTACCTTCAGTACAGTTTGATGCAATAAGACAGCTTTGTTTTAGCTCCAAACTCAAGTACATTGGATCAAAACAACAAGACTGACTCTGGTATTAAAGTGCTGACATTGAGCTTTAATTCGAGGGTGTTTACATTGACTTACAATGAGCTGTGTAGAAATTGTAGCATATTTTTTAAACATACCCCCCAAAAGGATAAAAAGGGCTAGAAATCCTATGCTAATGGGGGAAAGTCAGCACTTAAACCTCATGCTTACAATCCAGTGTGTTTGAATACAGAGCCAAAACAAATCCCTGAGCATGTTCCTCAGAACTGCATCATAAACTGTGTTAATGACCCTCTCTTAACAGCAAATGTTGCTCTACTGGAAAGTATTACCACAATATTACCTTCTGACCACATGGGGGCGCACAGCTCAACCTCTACACAATGGAGAAACAACTGGAGGTTACAGAATCAGCAAGATCAAATTAGTTTTATAATGCTTGTGCTGGTGTACAGTAACGCTCCACTCAGAGGAACGAACAGAAACATATTATAGACAGTTTATTTTAAATGAAACACGGATTTACATGAAATTCAGAATTAGTTTTGGATTGAAGATACTCAAGTATTCGACACTTGAGTGGAGCAGATGTATGAGTGAGTGTATGTGTGTGCATGTGTGTGTGTTACAGTGACTGGATGAGTGAATATGGGGTGGACTGGATCAGTGTCATAAAGCTCAGTGGTGACTGACCAGATTTGATCTCAAAAAAAGTCCTGTCACGGTAACTACTTTTATTGGGTGATATCTTGTTCCTAAATTAATTGTGATAAACCATATTTTTGTCCTTTTCAGACTGTTAATGCCTCTGATATAAAAAGGCCTAATAATACAAGTATACTTGTTGTTGTTCTAAAGAATATTCAGACATTGGAAAGTTTAAAAAATATTAAACATATTTTGAAAAGATTCTCAAACTTTGTGATTTTGGGCTACTCATATAAAGAAACATCTATATAAATCATAGTTTCTTTATACAAGTAGCCCAAAATCACAAAGTTTGAGACTTAATACAAAATTTGACCAACAAAACCAAAACCAAGTGATGCCTGTTGCGACTAACGAACACAGCAGTTACCTCCAGAATCCAGCCAGTGTGCTGCAGTCAGCTCCCAGGGATGGACACTGGGTGGTTTGCTGGTGGATTTACAGAGTGGAGGATGAAGTTGTAAGGGGTAAAAGTACGAATGACAGACTTCATGGCTCGTTGCTAGGGCTTGGCAAGCTGATAACTATCAGGACTGTGCCTCTTCCCCAGGAAAAGTGCAGCTGCTGGTTATTAGTAAGCTAAACTGCGTCATCTTTGAAGTGTTTTTATTTTTCAGTCCCTTCAGGACTCGTAACAGTTGATGCAAATTCAGCAAATCCCCATGAAGGCTGCGTGGCCCTGCAATGTTGTCCAATCTCTGCAACTTAAACCGCAAATGTGACTATTTAAAATGGGTAAAATCTAATTTCATCATAGGGCTGCATGCAGTGTATTGATTCACTCAGCCCCTCTTCCTCCTTCAACAACATGAGACTGCTGCTGCAGGACTGGAGCTCTGTGCCTGGGAGGACAGAGTCACACACAGTGACACGGCTAACTGTTAGCATCACATAACGTAACCCAGCGCTTAATAGGTTTAACAACAGAGTCGAGCCGTTTCGGTGTTAGCATTAGATTAACGGCTTGGTGTCAGATGTTAAACGCTGCTGCCAGGCTTCTGCCTTAGCATCAAAATATTACGAGTTGGGATGAGATCACGCTGTGCTGTGTTAGCTCATGCTCTCCAGGCAGAGAGCAGAAAGAAAGTGGCTCACGGAGACAGCTCTTCGGCACTGAGTCGAGCAGCTGATCGGTGGTGATCAGCTGTAAATGCAATTTTCACTTATCCCTGTATTTTCGTCACACAAAAAAAACACCTATAAACACTGCAACATGTATCGCAGTGTTTTAGAAAAGCTGCTGTGAAATCAGTCATCTCAGGTTGCAACAATCCCCAAAAAAACCTGCAACATTCTGGAGGAACTGATTTGTCTTCGGACTCACTCAAGTAGGTGACGGTGTAGAGAAGAAAAAAGGGCAAACTGCTGCATCATGTCTTTTAATTGTTAGGAAAACCCTTCTGTTTATTCTGGCATCATTTTGGATCGATATCATGGTCAGCAAACAATCATGGTCGTGTCCATATATCACACAATAACGTTATTATCGTGACAGGCTTAATCTCGTCACAGCCTAACTGAGCTGTCCACTTTGTGTTGTCCTTCAAAGTAAGATGCAGTCACATAAAATAAAAGTGGGTCAAAATAATAATTTTGTCTGGTTAGCATCAGACTACGGTAACATTTCTCTAAAGGACAATATGAAACTAGTTATTACATTAACAGCTCCATGTTGTCACTTTAGTAATTTAGCACCAGGTGCTTTCAAATCCACGCACATCTACAGATTGTCTCTGGGTGGAGCCATTAGGGTGCTGCACACATCACTGATAGGCTTGTAGACTCATGCTGGTACATTTGAAATTAGGTTTTTGTTGTAAAGCAACATATTCATCACATGGATGTCCTCGGTTAACAAAATATTAACACTCCTACAAACTGGACATTTTCATTTCATCCAGGAAAGAGTTTATAAACTGAGGATTTCGTGCCTATGTGGTGTTTCTGAACAAGAATCTTTTTCAACAGACTTAACAAAGGCCGCGTGAGTATTTACCTTCGACAGTCACTTTTATGTTTAGTTTTATTTTATGTTTTTTAAACGCACAGCATCCTAGCGCTTATAGCAACCTCTTTATCACTCATAGGAGCAAATAAGTTATTCATTAAAACAAGTACACAGAATAAATTAACATTACTTGTACACATGCCTTCAGTTAGCCGCCATACATTCAACGCACAACTACTACAAACAGATCCTCAGATAGACATGTAATATTGAAGCCATAAAAGAGGGTTAAATTGTACATATTATATATATGAATAAATATGGACAAATATAGATGAACCCAAACTCTAACCAGCTAAGTTTTGAAGCTAACCTGTATGTTGAATTATACAAAAATGAAGACTACGCTGTAAAAAAAAATATCAGGTATTTGAAGGCGGCCTATGAAACCCTCCCCTGGAAGGTTGCACATAAGGAAAACCTGGATTATTTCAAATTCAGACAGACCATATGAGAGTGGAAAAAACTGAGTGGGTAAAGAGTATTTAAAAAATGATCGTAGGAGTGTTGCTCATGTGAAGCCAAGTTTCAAGATTGGGAAACCAAAGACTGAGAGCAATAGAGGGAGGAACAGGAGAGGAACTTGTGGTTTGTCAGATGACGGCACTAATGTGAAATGCTTGAACACTGTTTGAGAGCAACACCTGTATTTTGTGAATTGTAAATAAACTCGCTAAGGCAGCTCCTCGCAGAAGCAGGGTCTTCTCTTGGTGCTGGCTCTCAAAGCGCTGAGAGAACTGAAGTTTGTCTGCTTGTCTTACTTTTTTATTTCCTTCCTTCCAACCCACATATTGAGCTTTTTTTTTTTTTTTTCAAGGCACAAGAGTTTCAGGCTGGACCTTCTGCCATTGGACACGTTTTATTCTGCAAAACTAAATCCTCATGGTTCTTTTATCTTTTCGTCTAGAATAACTGCAATGATATATGTGGCTGCAGCTGAATCAGAAAAGTATCAGAAGACGACACTTATTTTCTGGGCCTTCTTCCTTCCTTCCTTCTAACTTGTTCGAAATTCCCCTCTGGTTTTATTACTGTCATCTAATTAGCTTGTAGTTAATGATCTAACGCTCTCTCCACTAGAAACAAGGAAAGGAAAGTTTCAGTATTATTATTATTAAAAGCTGAAACGACAAGTTACTTAATTGATTGACATCAAACTAGTTGCCAGCGATTTTGATGATGTGCTTTATTTATCAAACAAAAATTCTGAACATTATAGCTCCAGCTTTTAAATTGTAAAGATTTGCTGCCAGTCCCAGTCTGATGCTAAAGTCAATTAAATAACTTGGTGTTTGTTTTGAACTCTTCGTCGAACACAAGGCAATTTAAAGATGTCCCCTTTTTGTGTGGGGAAACTGATAAATACAATTAAATTATTGATGTGTGTGCTAAAACCATTATAACACCATACATAATATAATATGAATATGATTTACAACCCCCCTTTTTTCCATTTAAAACAAAAAGTCAGGGCCCACTGGCTCAGTGGGTAGAGCGGGTGCCCCATGTATAGAGAAAGTGTCCTAACTGCAGCCCATGGCCCCTTGCTGCATGCTATCTCCTCAGTTTCTCCACCCTTCACACTTCAAACTGTCCTGTCATTACAGGCAAAAAGCCCCAAAAAATCTTTTTTAAGAAGTCCATGTTCCAAATTGTTCAATGTGTCCTTGACACAAGCAGCACTACCAGACCTTTGCTTTAACAAAACAGTTTCTGTTTTTGAACCTGGGCGCTTTGGACGAAGTTTGATCAGCACCAAAAGAGAGTTGAAGTACAACCAGGAAATTAATAGTCAACTGATTTGAAAATTGATTAAAAAAATGTCCAAATTCTCTGATTCCAGCCTCTTAAACGTTGCAACTCTAAATATAAATATACATTTTCTGGTTTCTTTACTCCTCTGTCACAGTAAACTGAATATCTTAGGGTTGTGGACAGGGTTGGACATTAGCACCAGCCAAACGCTGGTAAAATATGCAAGT
The DNA here is from genome assembly GCF_041903045.1 of Epinephelus lanceolatus. Taxonomy (NCBI): domain Eukaryota; kingdom Metazoa; phylum Chordata; class Actinopteri; order Perciformes; family Serranidae; genus Epinephelus; species Epinephelus lanceolatus. Next base: position 45,520,324 of record NC_135736.1, read on the forward strand.
GGCTGCTTGATTTGCTTCACTCACCTGCCAAAAAAACCTAAAACAACAATGGTAACTTATTGAGTGGCTGGTAGATGTTGGAATCCATTGGCAGGTGTACAAAAAGTTAATTTCCACCCCTGGTTGTGGGCAAAACAACATTTTAGGATGTCATCTTTGGCTGTGGGAAACACTGATCTACATTTGTCACTTTTTTTGACATTTACAGACCAAACAACTAAAATTAATCTAACAAATAATCGAAAGATCAATCAACAATGAAAATAATTGTTAGTTGCAGCCCTATTCAACACATATCCCTGTTAATAACTACACTGTAGCATCAGACAGTCTCACAGATGTTGAGCTGACAACATGTGCAGGATGCATTGCAGCTTAAATGCAGGTGCCACAACTGACCAGCAGGTGTCGCTAAGACAACCATCACTGCCAGCTCTTGGTTGGTGTGCACAGATATCAGCAGTGTTGTGATACCCAAGATGAATGATGGACAACACTACAAAGATAAAAACCTCCAAACTTCCCTAATTAGTTTCAGAAGCTGATGCCTTTGACAGTATTTACTTACAGCAGTAGTTGTGTGTTTTGCTGGAGGCAGGAAACGTGTTGATGGAAACTACAGAAGCCTAGAGGGGACCTAAGAGAAGGGTTTTTGTCAACATTAATGATGAAACAATGCCTTGATTAATCGACTGACATAAAGATGAAACAATCTTGATAACTGATCCATTGTTTAAGGACTTTATTAAGCAGAAATAACAAACATTCGCTGACTCCAGCTTTGTTGTGTTTGAAATCCGTGTAACCTGAGTATCTTGATAACTGTTCAGACAAAAATAAGCAAGTTTAAAATGTCACCTGTGGCTCTGAACTTGTGGGACAGACAAATTTAAAGGAATACATCTCTGGCAAGATGACAATGTGCATATTATATACTCACCCTGCTTTACCTTGACTTTGTGAAGATAACTTTTTTCTCTGTTGCCTCTGCAGTGAACAGAAATTCCAAAAAAGACGAACATTTATCAAGTGAGGTAAATGGGGGCCACGTTAACAACGGCAGAACAACCTTCACACAACTTCTGCCAGTCTCAGTACTTCCCAAATTTGTATTTTCGTGACAGCTTTACGATTGAAAAAACACGCTATACCATCATGTTCATGCACAGGTGAGTAGCGCACCTGGTCAAGAACGCATGTGTGTGGGGAGCGAATCTGCAAATCCAAGGATAGTGAAGGAATGGCCCACCTTACTCTGCCTCTGGTTAGCCCTGACACTGGGTGTGTTTGGAATCACATACTTTTTCTTTTTACTTTTAGTATGTACTGAAGCTGCCCTTAAAAAGTACGTACCATTGCATGCAGTACGCACACAATCTGGAGATACCACTTTCTCATAACTTCACACCCTGAACTTTGACCCTCTCGCTTTTATATCCGTTAATGTTCTGTAATCTGTTAATTAATGACGAATGTTTGTCTTTTTTGGATTCTCAGTTCACCATGGAGACATGCAAGAAAAAAAAGTTTCTCAGACTCACTGGGACTTACCTGACGTAATAGAGGATATATTCTCAACCCTAAGAAATGCATGTCTAATTACTTAAATGAAAACTATGATGACATGTACTACATTTGCAGAATGATTGCCCAGTGGTGATTGAACAACAAAAGCTTTGTTTGAGATTGCAAGGTAAACTGGTCATTGCATATCTCTGTAGAGATTAAGCTCCCATGCTTCATGGTTGACAGGCAGAGAGAGACAAGCAGAATGACAGAGAGCAGCACCTCCACCTTCCCTCCACAGCAGATCCCGTTTCACTCGAGGCCCCATGTTTGTTGTCATTCCCCGCGGCCTACAAGCTAAAATGTTGTCTTTCATCTCGTCTAACTTTACCCCCCTCCTGCCACCTCTTTCCTCCCTCTGTTGTTTCTTTTCAGCGTTGCTGCTCTGAAATGTAAGGCGATCCATTTAGTCGGACAGGAAGGTCTTGGCAAATGAGGTCAGGCCCTCGTCTGCAGGGCGCATGGCAGCAGGTCTGGTCAGAGCCAAGGTCAACATCAGGCGTGTGTGTGCGGATGAAATACAAAGACAAATGAGGTGACGGAAACCCAGTTCACCTTCTGCACATCCCTCCAGCAATCCAGAGAATATGTGTATGTATGTTGAGCTGAAAAAGGACAGAAGAGTTGGACCAACTCGCCGCCCTGCCATCCTCTCCCTTTGATAAATGGTTTCTCTTTGGTGGTAAAAGGTGGGATGAGTTTCTAATCTCTCCATCGGTGATGCTTCGCCTGCAGGTCACGCAAATATGGACGATACTGCACTTGTATAACTTTAAGGATGAGTATAAACAGCATTAATCATAATTTAGGTTAGCAGTGTGGCATGTCGCAGTGTTAGTGCCCCCACATGCGAGCTGCTTTATGAAGTGCCATGTTTTACAGTTGGACCACTCCAGAGGAACACACCCTGAAACCCACCGAGGATGATAAATGTGTTTCCCCCCTGCAGTGATGTATTACTAACGACAGAAGCGGGCCATGGTGGTGCAGTTATTGGCATTGCCGCTTCACAGCAAGGGGGTTCAAACCATGTTCATTTCATGTGGAGTTTGCATGTTCTCCCCGTGCTACCCCCCACAATCCAAAGACATGCAGGTTAATTGGTGGCTCTAAATTACCTGTAGGTGTGAATGGTTGTCTGTCTCTATGAGATAGTCTGGTGACCTGTCCAGGGTGTACCCTGCCTCTTGCCCTGTGTCAGCTGGGATAGGCTCCAGCCTCCCTGCAACACCTCACAGGATTAACGGTTACAGAAAATGAATGAATTCATGAATTCATGATACAAAAAGGCAAAAAATAGGGTGTGGCATTCAGAATCCTGGCACCAAACTGGATGGTATTACCCCATTAATATGAGATAATACACCAACGCTCTCCTTTGAGTGTCTTCATGTTTGTATTAGCCCATATTTACTAAAGGCTTTTTATCCTTAACCACCCACTTGAGTGCCTGGATTTTTGCACCACACCCTGCCCATGCGTGAAGGCCCAATGTTTCCACTTAAAAATGAATATTCTCCACCCTCAAGAAGTACATGTGGGTGTAGAATTGTGCCTGCTGTTTTAATCCCTGCAATTTTAAAAATTAGCTGACATGTCTTTTTCGTACTGGCAGAACTGACATCCTGTTGGTTAATCAGCTTCATCAGCTTTGTTTAAGTGCCTTGCTCAAGAGCGCCTGGCTGTCAGCTGCTGATGGAAGCGAAAGCGCTACTCACTCACATCTCCTGCACAGATTTTCCCAGCTGGTGCACAATTCAAATTAATGATTCTAATGATTTTTTTTTAGTGAGACACGCACCACAATTTATGTGTGTTATTGTAAACTGTGACAGTCTAGGATAAATCTCTGTGGGTAGCACTGGATAAACATTGTATACTCGTGTATCTTCCCAGAAACATAACGTTTTTGACCCAGAAAGCTGCACCAGCGGACGGATAAATGTGGATCACAGGATAAATATTTAGATATCTCGGGTTGATGGACGAGCCGAAGCCGCTCTCTTGGCTCGCCTTCCTCCCGTCTCCCATCCCAGGACACGGGAAACCAGTTAAAAAGACATTTCCAAACATCCACGTCCATTGCAAAATCTATTACGCTTACGTCAGTGAGCATTACGTGTGAGCTGACTAAGAAGACACTGTGCAGTGTCTGAAGAGCACTTTACACTGAAGCTTGTAGGTGTCAAATTTTCAATTGGTGGATATCTCATTTAAGAGTCAAACTCCCACAGGCTGCGATCCACAGAGATCAGCACAGAGGAGTTCACACTGATATTTAACAGCGTTATGACAAATATGGATTATACCTCCAACTGTTATCTGATATTAAGCTGCAATAATATCTTTAAATTTACCAGTTTATTCTATAAGATGTAGGAAGCCACATCTACACACTGTGAGGTTGTAATGCTCTTTGCACTCAGAAAACAAATCACTGGATCTATGAAAAATGGCCATCTTGGCATTCAGCGTTTCAGACTGAGTCCTACGATTGCGTGTTTATCAGTCTGAGTAGTATTCTGTCTTTTTCTGGCTTGATAACAGCAACTATTTTTGTGCCAATATGAACTCATTTCAATGAAAATACCTGGGTTTGCTCACAGTGGAGAAGTAAAGCTGCATAGAGTTCAGCCGTGGTGAACTTTTCCTGCACGCTAGCCTACACACACTTTTGATGGAGCAGAGAGCTGCCAAGTCCAAAATGGAGGAAGCTATTGTAGCATATTAGCTGTGTTATGAGACTCCTGTCTCGTAAATGTCTGCAAACCATTCCTGTTTTTATGGGGCAGTTTACACTCCCCACAGAGGAGGTTAAATAGAAAAGGATGATGCAATGCAGCTAATAACAGTAGCTTCTTCAATTTTGGACTCCTCAGCTCTCCGGTCCCTCAGAGGTCAGCGCTGTACTGACGGTTTGCTTTTGGGGAATGGTGCAGATTCACGTGTCAAAGGTCATGAAAAATTCTCATGTAATTACTTCAACCCTGCAAGTGAGTCCACTATTTGCAGCAATACTATCAATACGTTGTGATTTTGAATTTCACAGACCTTAATTAAACAGCCCTGTCATTCATGTGAATGGAGCCAGCCTCTCAACACAGCAGGGCCCAGGGTTGCCAACGCAGTCGCCCAGCAGGAAAGTTGACTCATCTCAACTTTTGCCGCAACACAATGTCATCCAGCAAGACACTGAGGTACCCTATCATGTATGTCCACTCTCTACTTTGTAAGGGCATGGTCATATATTAGTGTATTCAGGAGAGTGACCATCACCTGCTGAGGTGGAATTCATGCTGAATGTTGGCGGTGTTGGGTGTGAGACACACTGACAACTTGTCTGTTAGCTAATGTTAGCTACCTTGCTAAATCGCTAGCTTGTGCAATATGATGTTATTGGTACATTTTCCATTTCATTATATTCAAAGCCTGTCTCCTGACTCACTGCCAGCCAGGAAGCATCTCTCGTGTGGGCAGTTTGTATTTTTCATGGCCAGTATTATTCAATATCAGCCGGTAAGGCACAGAAATATTCTATAGCCCCTTTTACATTGCCTATTCGAGGCGGGAATTTTGCGTTGTTATGCTGCCTCACAGTTCAGTAAGAAAGGTATGACTGCAGAATTGGGGGAGTTGTGTCACCTTCATGCTGGCAGCGGAGGTAGTAACCAACTTGGTCTCACTCCGAAGTCGTCAAATATTGGTGCTTGGGCAGTGACTTCCGGTGTCAGACACAGACAAAAACAGCCGTCCTTTCACGTCTGCATGACACCCGGCTGTTTGCAGCTACTGTTTAACAGTGCCTGGTGGCATCAGGGGGAAATGTGGCCACACAACAACATAAGGTAAGGGGACAAAAGTCCGACTAGGGTGGTCGTGAGGGGTACAACAATCACGTACTTTCATCATTCTCACGCTAAACCCTGTTCTTTTTCTAAATGCAACCACATGCTTTTGTTGCTTAAACCCAACCACGTGTGTGTTGGCTGAACGTAACCGTGTGTGTGTTGTTGATGGGGGAAAAAAATGTCAATTTGCGTGTACATTTGTAAATTTCCCATGAAAACAGAAGTGTGCTTTGAAAACAGACATAGCAAGTAACAGGCTGAAGATGTCACAGCATCCCAGAATGTTCTTAACCCACGCACCCAGGGTACCTTGCACATCATATCTCAACATGGAAAGTCCATGACCAAACATCGATATGTGACGAGAATACAACACATTCGCAATCTCTGTGTAATACGAGCTAATGCGTAACTGGAGATTCTCAGTCATCCAGGTCATGGTAATCTTAGGTGCTATATCGTAGGCATCTGGATTTACTTGAGTTTCTTGATGATGTTTCACCTCCAATCCAAGGGGCTTCTTCAGTTCTGAGAGGGCTACTGTCTCCTCCACACATACCTCTTTGCCACTGTTTGAGGCTTCGCTGGTCAAAGTTCACCAAAGTTTAACTCCACACGATGCAAATTTGCTTTGTTCAGGGACGCCATGTCAAGTCTGCCTGTCACATGCATTGTGTTCTTTCAAAATACACTTCCGTTTACACAGGAAATTCAATGTTTACGTACAGTCTCTTTCCAAATAAATGCACTATGTCGGTACAACACTGCAAATTGATGTGTTTTTTTTCCCTTCAACAACAAACACACATGGTTGGGTTTAGGCAACAAAAGCCATGTGGTTAGTGTTAGGAAAAAAGAACAGGGTTTGGCTTTACAATCTTATGGAACGTGAACATCGCTCTTTGGATGAAAGTTGGTCTTTGTTGGGCCCTTCCACCAACCTTCCCAGACTGTCATCGCCTTAACTTTCGTACTTGTCGCACGCCGACGTTAAAGGACACCTTTTATTGTTGGTTTCTGTCCAAGCGCCGAATTTCAATGACTACGGAGTGAGACCAAACTCGCTTTATCGCCTAATCTTGTGAGGGATGCCTGAGTCAGTTTTGTGCTGTCTCATTTTCGTAAATTAGTTTTATTCATTGAGGCATTATTCAAGCATAGAAAAGTTGTACATATTGTTGGAGAGTGGGAGGAGAGGGGGGTCACTGGGGGCACCAGCAGCTCATTTCTGCCCAGGGACCTGTAGCAGGTCCATCCGGCCATGAACAGCAGTGAAAGCAGCTGTTGTAGCAGTCTGGCAGTAGGATTATTAGTACGGGTAATACCGTTAGTAGTGGCAGTAATAACACTGTAATATACATGCTGTGGGGCCTCTGCTGTAAGTTCAGATCACTCTGCCATAAGCTGAAGTGTCTCTGTGTGTGAATGCAGCCTGTCTGGGCCTGTCAGTACTCAGCTCTGCAGCCTGAGCGGCTCATTGATCCTCCTCTGATGGGTGGAGTGTTGTTCTTAATGACCAATGGTAAGAGGCATGTGAGTGGAGGCAGCAGCATATACTAATGGCACCTCCTGCAACAACATGAGGGTGTTATGACAGAAACAGAGAGCGAGCCAGGAAACACTCTCCAAACTGATAGTGATACAAAAACACCAGAAACATTAACACATGACTTTTTCTTTATTAGACTCAATGGAGCACTTAAATCTTCTCTGTCAGACACTGAGTGCAATTAAACTAGAGTATTAATGCCTTGTAGAGACGTAAGGTGCATTTTAATAGAATTAACTTCACATGGTAGGTTGACAGGGACTAGTTTATAAAGCAGGAACTGAATGTAAACTGGTGGCATTTTATTTTTAAATGAATTATTAACGTTTGGAGCCTATTGACTGAAAATATGAGATTAAACATTTAAGCTATGTGGCACTTTTGTGAGGCTCATGGGTGTAACACATTTTGAGCTTTAACATTTTATTCATGACGGCATAGAAAATGTGTTTTCATATATTTTAAACACAGATTTTTCCTAAAATGGAAAACATACATCCCTGTATTAAAGCTCTCCATGAAGATTTCTTTTACATATTCGGATGAAAATAGGCAAAAAATACTTGTGTTAACTGATAACGTTTGGGAATTCCCCACTATTTTTTTCCTTTTGTTTTACAATGATGCACATTTACAATGGTCGTCCTCTCATATGTAAGAGAAAATAGACCTAACATTATGATTTCTGGCTCTCAAACAGACTAATATGAATCAAAATCTGATGTTAAGTTTTAATATTTTCTTCCATTTCCACAGTGTCCAGCTCAGATAAGTTTAAGCAAGATGTGCAAGATGATTTTTACCTTTTTTTTTAACCTTAAGACACATATGATAATCTTATTTTTTTTAAAAAATTAACAGGTGAATCAGATCAAAGCCAAATCAAAACATTCATGATGAATTTACAGATTTCATATGTCAGTATTATTTATTTTTTTCTTTTTGTAAATTGCACTCAATCACTTTTATCCTCTTTAGAAGAACTTGTGAACTGTTGTGTCCATGCTTTCAGTGCAAAACTCCAATAATGTGACTGCTGACATGGCTGGATCGACCTTCAGGGTGTTTGACGTGTGCGGCTAAGGGCCAAGAGTGCCACTGATGACTGTTTATTTGTCAACAATGACCCAAGGTAAGTACTTTATATGCTTTGAAAAGAAAAAAATAGATCTTGAATTTATGATTCATCAGAGTAGAACTGTAGAACACATATTCTTGTAACAAACTGTCTCGGCAGACATCAGATTAAGAGCCTGAGCTCATCTACATTAAATCACACACACATATCCGAGTGATTTCTCTGCCACAGTTGGATCTTGGACACCGTACGACCCCTCACACAGTTCCCCAAACTGAAAAAGGCACTCACATGTTTGTGGAAAACTCAATCGGGGAAGAATCTCAGAGAGATTTAAAGAATCAGATCTTGAAAATCAAACACATTAAAACACACACAGTGCATCTGGGTGATGACTGATGTCTGTTCGATTGGGCAGACTCTGGGAGCAGCTGTGGTTAGCTGCTGGGTGGAGTGTAAACAGATGGAGCAAATAATAAAAACCGTGACGCAAGTTTGAATGTGTGTGTAAGAATGAATGGCCTTTAGGTATGATTAGTGTTGTAAGTGGTGCTCAGAGAAGTCGTACTGGCAACAAATTCTCTTGTAGAAAACAGTAGTATTAGTAATGGTGGAGTGTAACTCATGTATTGATTCAAGTACTGCACTGAACTTTGAGCTACACATACTTTACTGGGGTGTTTCCATTTTCTGCCACTTTATACTGAACTTAGAGTAAAATATTGTACTTTTTTTTTTATAAATAGTTACCACTTACTTTACAAGTAGAGTAGAGCTCCACCTTAAACAGCTAAATCTGTAAAAATACTGCTTTGTCCTATAGTACAATATAAAATAATACAACTCTGACAGATAATTCTGTCGATAATACTTCTAAACTTTGACTTTAATGAGATTTTGAATGCAGGACTTTCTTTGTAAAAGCATATTTTTACACCTGGTTTTTTACTTGAGTAAAAAAAATCTGAATATTTGTGTATTCAGTATGGCAACAGTGGCAGAAATCAAAGTTTAAATAGCCATAATCACAGTAATATAAGTGCCATTGCAGTGTTAGTTTAATGACCAGATAAACATCAATGCAGGGGAAATCTATTAACTGTTTGAATAAATGTTTGAGGAGAGGAGGCGATTAAAATGTTGTTGGCAATATGGTTTGCATTATACACTGTAATGTGTTAATACTTTTTCCAGTTTAGGTTTTTAAGATGGTGCAGATTTGTTGTGGAGTAAATACATTTATTTTATGTTTTTATTTCAATGTAAAATTGGGAAAAAATCTAAATAACAACGTTCTTAATGCAATAAAAAAGATTATTATCATTATGATTGTTAATAATATTATTGAGCTTGATGATGATGATGATGATTATTATTATTATTATTATACTAAATTGATTAATGTTATAACTGTGGCTGTATCGCAGCAGGTAGAGGTGTTTTCCTGCCGGACGCCTCTTTGTCTCGTCTTTATTTGCCTCCATCAGTCTCTGTCCAGCGGCCGGGCAGCACCTCAGGGCGCACGGCTTATCAGCTTTCTGTTTACCTCTCAATTAATCCCCATTAGTAAGGAGAGGGCATTAGGCCGCTGTGGTGGACTTTATCGCTGAGTTGTCCCAAACAGGACATCAGCTTGTTAACAGCTCAGACTGACAGATCTCAATCTGAGTTTAGAGACCGACTGTCTGGCACGGAGAGGAGCCGCGGAGACGCACTGATGGCTGCCGATAGCAACCATATTAATTAATTCAGCTTTAATTGAATCAAATAGAGAGGATCACAGTGTGCGTGGAGTAGCTTGTACATTATTCATGGAGGCAGGAAATAATAACTCAAGACATGTTTTAAAATATTACACCATGAGAAGCATTCGTGAGACTGTGTTCCTCCCAGAAATAATCGTTTATCATACTGACGAGCTCCTGATCTCCTGTCAGTCATCAGAGCTGCTCCACTTTTTAAAACCCATATAAATCAGTATAAACGGGGTCTGGGGGTTTCTGTTTTACTAAAAGTGGCTCCTGCTGTTTGTTCTCAGTCTTAGCTGCTGCCTCACATTATGGACATGAGTGTGTGTGTGTAATTACACAAGAATGGGTTTGGGAAACAACTGTTCTCAGGCCGGGGGAACAATTACGCGCAGAGCAAAACGGCAATTGATGCTTTCTCTCCCTCATTTTCACACAACTTCCATGATCATTTATGTTCCTAAGAATTATTCCAGCAAACAAGTTGGCAGGTTTTTGTCCCATGAAGGAGGAAAAAAATGTTCGAGGCGTGTTTAGTCTGAAACTGACCCCTACATGTAATTTCTTTAGCCCTCATTTGTGCGTAATGGCTAATTTAACAGCGCCAATTAGGCTGCACGACTCTAAATAAAGAAGCACTTCAGCTTTTCTAAACATCTCCCTTTTTTATTTAAACCAAAAAGAGCTTCACTCCTGTCCTGCTGATTATTTTTTCAAATAATCAGTTATGATTTGGTGTATAAAATATATGGAAATAGCAAAAAAAAATAAATAAATAAAAAACCCCATTAAAACATCCTAGTTAAACAAATTTCTTCAGTCCAATTTACAGTTACGTAAAACACAGAAAAGCAGCAAATTCTCTAGTTTGAGAAGCGGGCATTAAAATAAAGTTTGGCAGTTTTCGCTTGACAAATGACTCAAATTGTTGTTTATTGATTTTCTGAATGACTCAATCAATTCAGCAAAAGTTTGACACAGCAAAAAACAAAATATATATTTAATTTGTTTTTGGTTTTTGAATCAACAACTGCCCAAATCCTTTGTGTCTTTATAACCAAAAACCACTGATCCATAAATCCCCATAAGATCCCTTTCTTTCTTCTGTCGTGCGTAATGAGGACCTTTGACACCTGGATCCTGTGAAATCAGTACATACTGGAGTTTTTCTGTGATATTTCTCAAATTTCAATCTAACTATTTATTTCAGGATCACTGCGGTCGTTTTTCCTCCAGGATTAGACTGTTACCTGTGAGAAAAGAATCGCTCTGAGCTGAAATAAAACCCTTAAACTGAAATAATAGCTTACAGGACACGAACTTCTCTCTCCCTCCTCCTCAACGGCCTCCCCCTTAAAATTCTCCCGTCCATTTTGGGATAAATGGTGAAACTTGTAGCAATAATACCCCCTTCTTTCACACAAACGCCTCCCCGCTGCCATCACCTTCAGCCCGGCTGCCCCCGAAGCCTCGCGGCTGGGGATCTTGGAGAGCTTTTCTCCGCGAACAAAAAAAGCCTCCAGAAGGGGAACAAAAGTGACCACATTTTTCCTCCGTGTCCCCTTCTCTGCGCAGAATAACCCGCTGCCTGTCCCTCAAATGGGAATATTAGGACGTCAATCTCACGGCCCCTGTGCGCCTTTGTCTTTGCTGAGTGCCCGGCTCTGCCTACCACACACCTTTTGTCCGACAATCCAATAAGAGCCATTATTCCCGCTCCCCAGCCCGGCTGAAGCTCGCTCTTCGGGGGTATTTTAGGTGCTTAATCGCGTCCTTTTAAGGACCTCAAATGGAGAATAACTTCCTCCTTTCACGTCGCCTGGCACTGGGACAAAGAGTTCCTGTGGCCTGGCCTCCTCCAGCAGCTCTCCCCTTAATATGTTTGCGAGCAAAATTTGCCTCCGTGTATCTGACTCACTTACGTGACCCATGGGAGCTACAATACTATTATTATTCTGTCTTTGCATTATTTGGAGAGAAGTTCCATTTTACTTAAGTGACTGTGGTGCAAAATTTCCATTATTCCAACACATCCAAAATCTCCTTCACCTGAATACAGAATCAAACGCACCTTTTCTCGTTTCTTTGATTTATTTGAATAGATGTGAAATAGACTAAAACAATTCTCTGTTTGAAAAAAAAAACACTTTAAAGCAATTCAGTCTCTCCAAAGCCTAAAAATATACCGTGTTAAAAACAAACATTTAAAGAAATAATCATCTTTTGGAGTTCAAATAAGGAGAAATGCGCAACCTTGTGCGTAATTTCCCCTCTGTGCTGCAGTCCTACAGTGCCAAACTGGAGCACCGAGAATTATTGGACCATAAAATGAAATTTCACCCAAGCTGTGACTGTTCAGATGCCACAGTGTGACGTCCAGCCGTTACGCACACTTACTTCGGCTATAATATATTCGAAGTAGCCAAAAATATGAGTGACATTTCATCTCATCTGACAGGTGAATCCAAACTCACATCCGTTACATAAGCAATACTGTTTTCTGAGGTGTTTTGACCAAGTTTACACACTTCTAAAAGCTTGTCTGTTCACCAAAATCAAAGAGCTCCATAAAAAAGAGAGACACCAGTTCTGTAGTGATGAGGCTACCAGGCCCGGATCCCCTGCAGGGAGCCCTGGCACGATGTGACCGCTGTCCCTTGATGTGTTTGGGCCTGTGGGGAGCCGCTGAGGCCGTTCATGTTTCCCAAGTTCATGTTCATGAAGGCGTTCGAGGAGCTGGACGGAGGGAGGGCAGGGATGCTGGTGTACGTGCAGCTGTAGTTGGTGTTGTAAGCGGGGCTGTTGTATGTATATGCCGGGTATCCGTTATAACTGTACGGGTTGGATCCGTACGGAGCAGCAGCGGCGTAGCCCTGCGCACCGCCCAGACACGGCTTCCCATCTCGGACCAGCACCGGCACGGCGACGCGCCGGGGCGGCGGAGGGTGGTGCTGCCCCGCCGCCTCCAGAGACTTGTCCTGCCGCTGCCGTTTGCACTTGTAGCGCCGGTTCTGAAACCAGATCTTCACCTGGTTCGAGGTGAGTTTGAGGGTGGTGGCCAGGTGCTCCCGCTCAGGGGCGGACAGGTAGCGCTGCTGCTTGAAGCGCCGCTCCAGCTCGAAGACCTGCGCCTGGGAGAAGAGCACCCTGGGTCTCCGCCGGCTCCTCTGCTTCTGCACCGGCCTCTCTGAGTCGCCCTGCCCGCCTTCCGTTGCCTCATCTCGGGACACCAAGCCACAGCTCTCTGGGGAGGTAGGAAAGTCAGATAAGAAGTGTTTATATCTGGAGTGAAATCAAGAAATGTTGTTTCCAACCGTGCGTAAAAATTAAAACTCGCTCAGTCCACAATACGCGTTGGTATTTAACAGAAACAACAACCCTCTTAAACTTCGAGAAATACTCCTGACCTCCAAAAAATCAGTCACTCAGAGACAACACTCAAACATTGCGCATTTCTTTTGTTTCATTTAAAATGTCCCTTAAACTTACAAACGCTTTGAGCCATGGCGCTACAAAAAGCTCAGAAATTATTACAAAATGAGACAATAAAATCTAAAACTCCAGTGAAGGCAGACTTGTGAAATATAACATGTGCAACAAGTAGAAACAAATCTCTTGTCTAAAATACAGGCTTGGACATTTACAGCTTTACTCGAATAGTTTATATTTGAGCGACTTCCTGAACTTAAAAAACCCCATGCAGCTTCAGACCTCATTCTTTTGACTGTTTATATCTAATGAATAATGACATGCACCGTGTGAGGAAGATGTGTCCGACTGTGGCTGTGTTTATTAGCGCTACTTCGCGGTGTCATTTCTTTTACAGGCCTCTTTAAACTAATTGTCGGTTTATGGTCCACACATCATAACAGACTCCGCATAACAGGCGCGCAGCTGAACCACTAGAAAGTGTTTGACATTTCCAGACTTTACTGGATTCGTCTCAGGCCTCTGGCCGCGGTGATACAGACTGCCACCATTTGATAGCTCTTTATTGGGATAATGTCTGGTGTCTGGAGGTGAAAGAGCCGAGAACAGGCCTCTGTGGACAGGTAGTGTTCTGCAGAGGTTAGAAAATATCTCTTAAACACGATCTGCCTTCCCTGTGTTCAGCGGGGTTTGTTTTTATTTTTGCACGACTTGTATTTTGTGCCACAGTGAGGTTTCATCTTTAAGGTCACATAATAAAATAATAATTAATAACACTGGAATAACTAGCCATAAAAAAAGTTGTAGGATTATTTAGAAAATGACACAAATCTGATTTTCTTTTTCCAGTTTACTCACATTGTGTTTGACACTGTAGGCCCAAATCTCCAACACATGACTTTTAAGCTATCACAAATTATAATATTGTTATTTTTAATTTACAAAACTAAACTACATTGTGCGTAACAGAGTCGCCATTCCTGAAATTCAGCCGTGACACAGTTTGGTTCAGGTCACAGGTTAAGCTGTTTTGTGGCTAAACATGCAAATCATTTTGTAGCCACTAAAAATCTGAGCTTTAACATTCAAATCAGCTGTTTACATTTGTAATTTATGTTGAAGCACTTTGATATTTTCTCTGTGAAACATTACAATCGATGTGACTGTAATAATTATTGTTACACGCGTCCTTTGTTGCCTTTTGTCTGGCCTGTTCAGCAGCAGCTTGCGCTTCAACTCACTGTTCTCCTGCTCGTCCAGCTCGGCGGCCTCCAGCTTGGCTCCCTGCAGGCCGGGGTGAACGTACATGTCCGGGGACAGGCTGGTCTCCCCTCGGTCCTCTTCCCGCACCGCCAGCGCGCTGAGGTAAGCCAGGTTGTCCTCTCCGTCCGAGAAGGAAGGACTGTCCCGGGCCCCTGCGAGCATGCAGGACGGCGGGGATTGGAAATGCTGCTGCTGCTGGGGAGGAGACCCGGTTAACTGCTGCTGGGTGTGGGCCCGGTGCTGGAGCTCCAGAGACCCGGACTGCTGCTGTTGTTGCTGCTGCTGCTGCTGCTGCTGCTCCAGCTTGAGGATATCCTTGACAGAAAACGGCGTGGAGGTGAGCGGGCTCTGCAGCATCATGTCATCCAGCTCCTGCTCTGCAGCACCGAGGAAATGAAGCCCACCGAGTAACATGCACACCCCTTCTCCTTCGCCACTCTTTTCTAACAAATAATTGAGCTTAATAGCCCCTTCTTTGGTAATTGGAGGTGCGTTAAGCCTCTGGAATCCCTCATTGCCGTAAAACGCACGAAAACATTGGTATTAGTCCCGGTTTTGTCCATGCAGGTCTCCTGTCTGACAGATATAATGTCGGGCTTTGTAAGAGGAGTTTGGACCGGGGCGAAGGAGCGCCTCTGCCTCCTCTGATGTCAGGGGGAGGGGTGAGTGAATGGAAAGTGCGTGTGGGCTGGAAGGGAAGCATTTGGGAGAGAGAGAGAGAGACAGACAGAGAGCGGGAAGGTGGGGCGTACGTGACGTATATTCACGTACTGGTTCTGTTTTCGGACTTGTGTGAATATGGTGGACAGAGAATCTTACTGACACCCTGCCTCCACCGTGTTTATCTTTCTGCGCTCGCCAAATTCGCCTCCAACAGCCTTTTTACGCACACATGCTGTCACAAGAGTCCCGTTAGTAGCTCTGCTCTGCAAATATATACAATTACTTTGCTTTGTCACGTTTCTAAACACGTTATTTGTAGTTTTCATCATTCTACAGTCAGTCAGTACGTGGGGGGGCCTTGTGATTGTTCGTGCGTAAATCTGCGCGCTTTGGAGAGTCGCAGCATGTGGCACGCTCGCTGCAAGAACGGTGGCACGTCAAGGTCAGCTGGCAGGTCAAGGGGTAATAGACTCAGGAACCTCTTTGGCTTGTAGTTTAACTTCACCCTAGAGTTAAAAATATAAAACAAAAGAGGGGATTCCCATCTCCGCGCGCTGACCAACATATGTACAACAAGTACAGATTGATTTTGTCTCAGGTTACATACAAGAGGTGAGTTTTGCTCTCCTCGCCTGTCAGTTGAGAATTAAAGTGACTTTTTTGGCTTAAAGTGTTTGAAATGAATTCAAATGTTGGATTTGGGAAGGTAATATGACAATATGGTCCCTGCAGGCCTCATAACAACCAAAGTGATCTAAAAGATGCGATTATATTTTCAGGAAGACTTGAGGGTGCTGAGTTGACTCTTCTGGAGGCCGCTCCCATCGCTGGCTCCTCACAAGGACATGAAGCTGAGGTTTGTTGGAGTTTTCAAAGTTTCTTCAAACTATGTTTCTCTTAAATTTACAAGGGGTGACCAAGCTTCCATCGATTCCAGCTCTGTCAGGCTGCACAACAGAGAACTGTGTGTAAAATATTCCAGCAAATATAGACACTCTCCCATTTTATGTAAAAGTGGAGTCACTGAAGTATCTACATGAGTTTAATATATGCCACTCTTCTCCCGGTATATGAGACATCTCCAATGACGCACCAAAAATGGCTTCACATTTGTACCTTTAATAATTGGAAATTAAAGGGGTCAAGAGGTTAAACGCCGCTGAACGCTTTAAAGTCCATACAGTTTACAACTCTGAGTATATGTTTGATTTCACCCTCCTGTTCTCTCCCTCTGCCGTGCAGCAGCAGCAGCAGCCGGCTGCTCTCGGTGTTTCTCTCCGGCCTCTTTATCGCGGGTGTTGTATTAATAACCGCCCTGGGCCGATAAGCAGGGCCCCCCGGGGCAATTAAGATTCCTCCAGGAAAAACTGACTGACGTTTTTAGCTCGAACTAATCTGCTCCTATCAGCTCCCCTTTCCGTTTTGCAGCGGGACCCCTCGCCTCTGTCACCCCGCTGCCTCCGCTCCTCCTGCGGGGTTTTTCTGAACACAAACAACCTGCAGTGTCTCAAAAAAATAAGATTGTTTTTTCGGTTTTTATTTTATATTATCATATAAATTTCACACTGATTTATTCAATTTAACACAGCTGGTTAAACAATGAGGTTTAATGAGCCAATTTAATGTAGTGCACTTATGATGAAGTTGTGTTATGATAAAGGGGCGGAGGGTGCTGCATTAACTCTTATAATAAGGACATTTTCAGACAAGTATCAGTGAATGGAAGCAACTAAACACAATAAAACTTTCTAATTATTAAAAACAAATCACAAAATTTCACTTTTAACTTTTTAATTGAATCCTCAGTCATAACTAGTTTCTTAAATCATGTCAAAATGTGCTTTTAGTGCCTTTCCCATACTTCTTTACAGATATGTGAGGCCATGTTCATATGTTTTGAAAGAAAATAAATAAATACAATAGAATAAAAATGTTTAAGTTGTGTGTAATGCAGAATATGAACTCCATTTCATGCCAATGAATCCCCCAAGTTCCCATAAGAGTAGGACAGGACCTTGGTGTCCTCAGTTGCAGCCATGAAGCCACTAAGGATTTCACTGACCTTTCAGTAGGCTACAGCAACCACCATGTTGTTTAAGGGCTTCCCAGAAACTCCCCTTGTTACATAAACACAACTGCACAATAATAATGTGTTATTTTATTCCTGACACAGAGGCAGTGATGCATGTTAAGTTTTCCAACGCGTGGTTCTATAAAAAGCTGCAAAACTTAGACATAAAAGATTTTTTAAAAGACTTTTGGCAGTGCGTTTTAAGAACTTTTCTGAGAGTTTGTACAGTTTCACAGAAGGAGCTGCAGATCATCAGATGCTTTATTGTCAGGATGTGGACTTTAAATCTAAGGTGGACATACAAGTATAAGAAATTTGAGAGGATTTAAAGGTCACTGCAGACACTGATACATTTATTCTGACATTGGATTGCTCTCATCTTCGGTATCTTTTATAGTTGACGCCAAAAACTGAAGCTACACTCAAGAAATCCTCTCAGATCATCAAACTCCATCATCACATTCAATCATTTATCCTCCCTCAAGCCTTCAATGATCCAGAGCAACATTCCTCTGATGCTCTTTTTTACTGTTAATAGGTTTAAATGAGCATTGATTAATATGCTTTACAACTCTATGGTGGGCTGTTTATGATTATTTGGCACCTTAACGTTGCAGCATTAGTGCTGAAAGAAAACAAATCTGTGCACTCATGAAATTATGTTTTTCTTTTTTGGATTTTGAATCAATAGCTAGCCTCTGTACGGAGACTCAAGGCTAGCCACTGCTATTGAGCTTTAGCAAATTTTAGGAAGAGGCACCAGGCCAAAGACTTATGACGCACACAGTTGACGAGATGTGAAAAAAGAGGAAAAAAAATGTCCCTCCGCTTTGCTCAGAGCTACTTTAGGCAGAGGGCCCCTCAAACATAGGGGCCATCAAATAAAGTGAGAACTCCATTTGAGTCCCTCTGCTGTTCTTTGGTTGTCTATTTCAGTATTGCTCTATCTAGGACCAGAATATGCAAATTTTGTGAGCTGAGATGGAATTTCAGGGAATAATGTTTCCATGTTTGCACGCTGCAGTAAATCTGCTGTCAAAGTTTTGATCCTACTGTCAAAAGTTATTTAAACAAGTAACAAATTGAGGATTCAAAGGCACTAAAACAAATTCTGAGAATATTCGGATGACACAATAATGACAAAATCACTGAATGTCTGCATCTTTTTTGTTCTACTTTTCTATTTGAGCTTTCTGTAAGCGTGACGCTGTGCAGCAGGTTTAACAGTTTTATCTGTGATATCATAATTCTGATAAATTGTAAGTCAGCTGCTGGTGTGCACATTTTCATTCTGTAAACTAAATGTATGTCTAAACTATATCCTGCTCGGGGCCCCTCACAGACCTGAGCAGGGTGTCCCCTCCTGTGTAACCCTGCAGGTAGTAAATATCCTGATGTGCAGCTCGCTCTCTCTATGGAAACTGGAATCAGACAGATATATGTGTGATTGTCCCTGTAGACTCCTCGGCGACTCTCTCCAATTCACGCTACATCATCATCGGCACGTCCTCGTAAAAAAGTGCCAAACAAGGCCGGATAGTGTTTAGACTGGCACACGGCCGCCTCCATTTACTTTAAATAAGCATTAAATCCAAAGACGCCAGGCTGAGCGCTGTGTTTTCTGTGTGTCAGATAGGCAAACACTCTTCAGCAGCTATTGGAAGGAAAATAAAACTGTTTCAGTTAAAGTTAAGTGATGGGACGGTTGGCTTTGGTTGGGTGGTCATGCTAGGACAAGGTTTCCAAACTTGGGCTCAGGGGATCTCCAGGAGTCCTTGAAGTATTTTTAGGACTGATTTCTAAAAAGTTTCTTAGCAGATGAATAGATCATGTTTAGCTTGAAATTCATAACTCAGTTTTTTTCTAATGTTAACAAGAGCAGACTGAAACAAGTTCACCAAACTGTAGACTCCCAAATAAAACAAAACAGGCAGCATGCTCGTCTTAAATAGATGGAAATGCTATTTTGTAGTGATGTCATTTTTTCATTGACCACAGATAACCACATAATACATTACAAAGTCCATCATGTAAATGGCAGCTCCTATATGGGAGTTCTAGATCGACAAGTTTAAATTGGGGAGACTTTTTTCGTTTGTAAAACTTTTAAGAACTCAAGGAAGACGATAAAGCCCTCATATCTCTGTCATCTGAACAATGGGAGATTATGAGACAATGGGCCGTTCAGTGGCGTCAGGGGGAAATGGGGCGGGAGAAGAATGAAAGTTAAGGTGGCAAAGGTCCGTGTAGGGTGGCCGATGGGTCCAACAAACACCATGCGTGAATTTGTGTTTATTTTTAAAGAAACTGCATGTAAACGTTAAATTTCCTGTGAAAAGGGAAGTGTATTGTGAAAGACAATAATGCATGTAAGAGGCAGAACTTGCTGTCTGAGAAACTTTTCACATCGTATCTGGATGTGGAAAGTCCATGACTAAACATCGATATGTGACGAGGTCAGAGTGAGAATGTGTTGGACAGGAAACATCATTTGTTTGTGTCTTCCAAAACCACCTTTGAAAATCTGTTTGATTATGCAACAACACTATGGTAAAGGTTTGGTCAGGCACAAAAATGGCCTACGATATACGATACGATATGATGTGATGCGATGTGATACGATGCGATAGGATAGGATACGATATGATACAATACCATGTGTTGTGATACAGTACGGTACAATATGGAATGGTACGGTATGTTATGGTGCGGTACGGTACAATGCGATACACTTAATTGTCCCCGTAGGGAACTTTGTCTTGGAATCAGGAGTTGCACAAGTATTGCTGCCTTACAATAATAGTCCAGAAGAAAAGCATCAGACTGACATAAAAACATACTACACGTAAGAGAATTGCACATCAGCCACTCATGTATTGCACATAACACCAGCACACAACAAAGCACCATAAGCAAAACCCCAACAACCCCTGAGCATCAAGCAGCATTATTTAAAATCTTAATTGAAACTGGATCCTGTAACGTCAGCCCAAAGGTAAAAAGCTCATACTTAGCGTGGAGAACGTGGGATGAGTCAGACAGTATTCTCTGCTCACACAGTGTCTGGAGGGATTGGTGTTCCTTCCCCATGTTTTAAATGTCGTGGTTTGAGCTAAAGTTACCGTTTTGCTGTTTTGTTAAGGTTAGGGCACCTTCATCATTGTGGTCATGATAATAACAACTTGTTTAACGTTAGGGAATGATCAGTAAAGCAACGAAACAAGCAGCAATCTCCTGTGATGAAGTCTGATGCTTTGTGGATCCACCCATGACCTCCTCCTTCTCCAAACTTTGTCTACATAACGTCACAATATTTCCTAACAGACTGAAGTCATCATTAATATGACCGCTGGAGGTCTTTTCATTTACTGGAAACACTGATTCCACTGTTTTCTTGAGAGGAGAGTCTTAGTTTTTATGTGGATTATCTTTTTAGCTGCGAAGATATGAAAGCATGAAAAACACAAGTTAACATTTTGACTCATGGAAATGTCTGCAGTGATCCACCATATGCACTTTTGTTATTAGAGGAAAACACACTCACTGATTTTGTAACTGTGTCACCAAATCCTGCAGCCTTACAGAGCCTCTTTAGCCTCTTTTAGTTTGTTGTTTTGGTTTTGTTTCAATGTAATCACCCTCATCAACTTAATTCCAGCAGTAGGAGGCAGCTCTTTTAGCATAAAAACTAGAGCTAAAAGAAGAGTGAACATTGCATATATTGCATAGCATTTTGAGAGGGTGAACCCCAGGGATCATGGCTGGGACCCCTGAGGTTTTAATCATAATGTATGAAGCCATGCAGGAAAGCCTGTAGAGGACTGTGAGTTTATATCCAACAAACTGCAGAGTGGAACTCTGATAAACAGCCATCGGGAGGAAGGAGGTCGTTCAGTGTTGCACTGTACATAACTGGTGCTGACAGAGCGGGAAGGAAGACTGAGCTTTGTGGAGCTTCTGTTTGGGTCGTTATCTTTCACACAAACACAGATAAGTCAGTTAAAATGTCACTGAAAAGCTAGCAGCAGTTTGAAGGGTTAAATTACTTAAATAACGTATACAGGCCAGCTTCTTTTTACTGAATATATGCAACAATTAAAATGTATTTATTGAGATTTTAAAATGTCAAAACAATGAAATTGATGTCTCACTTTTTCGTCTCTTGACCTGTTGACTTTAGATGCTTGGACCATGGAAAGTACTCAAGTATTTATCTTAAGTTAAAGCACTAATACCACAGTGTAGAAAAAGTGTTAAGTAAAAGTCCTACATTCAAAATTTTTGCTTAAGTGGAAGCACAGACGTGTTGGCATCAAAATATACTTGAAGTACCAAAAGCACCCATTATACAGGATGGCCCATAATATTATTATTCATTGATTATAATCATTGATTACATCACTTTAATGTTGCAGCTGTTAAAGATGGAGCTGATTTTAATTTATACCACTGCTTATTTTAATCTATAATAATTTTGTGCTGATAATATTTTGTATTAATAATCTGAATCTGCAGAACAACCAGTAACCAATGTGTCAAATAAATGTAGTAAAAGGTGCAATATATGGCTCTGAAATGTGGTGGAGTGGAAACAGGGATTATCAAGTATACCTCAAAACTGTACTTAAGCACAGTGCACAAGTAAATGTACTTGGTTACTTTCCACAGCTGTGAGAGTCTATATATTAGTGTTATAATATTTGGGGATTAGCATGCTAAACAGAATATCCTAAGATTACTGTTAATATAAGATAAATCAAAGGCATCTCTTCCTTTCTTATGCTGGACTAATAACATAATACTCCCTTAATATTCCCTGGAAATTGTTTTGGGGAGTGAGAGTTTAGTGTTCTTATGGTTATAGCTCATTTTATATGTTTATAACAACACTCCTAATAACTGCAGGAGCCATTTTGTGTCTGGAGGCGAAAACGTTCCTGTTACTGCAGTTATTATTGGATTTTAGAGAACAGTGTTGATGCAGTGATGGTATGTGTGTGTGTGTGTGTGTGTGTGTGTGTGTGTGTGTGTGTTATGAACGGAGGTAACAATAGGAAATGCTACACCTCTTGTCTGCTGTCAGTTGCGGCCCGGCGGAGGCGCCAGGCGGCTCTGGATGGTTGGATGGAGAGAGGAGAGATAATCTCAGCCAACTCCTTCAATACGTGCGTGTGTGTGTGTGTGTGTGTGTGTGTGCGTGTGCGTGTGTGCGTGTTTCTTTTTGGCAGCGGACGGTTTTGAAGATGTGATGTCCTAACGAGCAACAGAAATACTAAAACTTTATGTTTAACTTTAAAGGCACACACACGCACACACACGCTTATTGAAACTGTTCCTCGGCTCCATATAATCAGACAGACCATGATGTTTGTCAGTCCAGCAACAAGAAGACACCAGAACACAGTTTAAATATGCTCCTGTAGAAATACAAACAGCAACAACAACAGGCGGAATATAAAATAATATTAATATAGCCACACCAGTTTTATTTATAAGGCACATTTCATTATGCGTAAACTCAAAGTGCTTTACATTGAAAGACAGATTATAGAAGACAGTGCGAGTATATTTAAGAATACAGAATGAACATGAGTCATCAAGAGAAAACACAACATCAACTCAGTCAAACAGAAGAAAATCCCTATGCTTTAAATAAAAATTTTAGAAAAATGCCAATAAAGTTTCAGAGTTAAAGAAATTAATAAAACCAAAAAAGCTCCGTGTACTAATTATTATAAATAAAATGTAAAAACATATGGAATTATGCAGCCTGAACGCGTTTTGGAAACGTGAAGCGATACAAGGGGAATGTTTCTATTAAGGGAAAAATACGACATTTTAAAGAGAATATTTAGAACATTTTCTATTTTATTCTTATTTTATTTTATTCCAAAAACGCGTCTTTTAAAAAGCGCGTCGCGTTGCAGGTTTTAGTAAAATTTTATGATGACATGAGATTTGTTGAAAAAAAAAAAAAATCATTTTTGGAAATTCGTTTTCATGCGCACAAAGTATAATACTGTTTTATAATTTGAGAGTTTCGACGAATTTTAACGCAAGTGTGTTTCTATCAAACTACTTCTAATAAAATTGAAAAATCTAATTTAATACAAAATGATTCTGAGACTTTTTTAGTAATTATGTCACATGTCTGATCAATTTACACCCGAATAATCAGAGATTTAGCCCAAGTTTAATTGATGTCCTATTTGTTTAAATGTTCTAATCTTTTTTTCACAAATACATTTGTTTATTTTCTGTCTCGACATGAAAAATCGTAAAAAAAAATCACATATTACTAATTGTTATTATGACACCAACAGTCCCTTCAACGCGTAATATTTTATCAATTCAAGCAGACGGAGAGCTCTGATGGAAACACTGAAAAAAACAAAACGCGCTGTGCCAGAGGATCTTTATCTGAGTAGAAATAAATCAATAATAATCTTGAAGACTAATTAATTTTTGTATACAAGCAAAATAAAATATTAAAGCAAAAATAATGAATTTAAAAAAGTGACAATGTTGGACAGAGTTGGTTTCATCCTCCTCTGTTCGCCTCGCTGCCTCTGTGCGTAAAAGGTTCGCGCGTCTCGGCGCCTGCCACCTAAAGGCCAGTCGTGCACAGGTGCAATCGCGCGTGCGTGAGTGTGTTTAGATAGCCTCGGTCTGCAGCCAGTAATAGCTCCATTAAGCAGAGAGGGAAGGCGCTGTCTCAGTGATCCGTAACGTCTATGTCCGCCCAACAGGACACAACCGGCGGCCACACACACCTCTCCAGGAAAGACGGCTCAGTTTCCAAAATAACGCCTGGATTTATCCTGTTACCATGGAAACGGAAGTAATAAGAGCAATAAAGCAACATTTAGCTTTTTCTTACACATTTTGTGTCCAACATTAAAGTGTGAAAAAAACAAGACAAAAAAGGAAAAGGCTCGTTTTTCACCAGAAACGCAGGAGTTTAAACGCCCGGCCTCCTCTGCTGATGTATTTGGCTCTCATTCAGAGCTCTGAGTAGTTAAATTTTTGGGACAGGCCTCTATATCTCTCACACACAACCCCAAATACACCGCATGACGCAACCGGCTCTGTTTATGAACCCGCCCGGCCTGCTGTATAAATTGTGGCGTTGAATGGTTTACCTAATGGGACTTCTGTTTCTCGTTTTCTGTCACCCGGCACGCCAGGCTCCGCTGACAAACGACCGACTTTTACCGGCAGAGGAATTCCTGATTTATGTGGGAAATGAAACGAGAGCGAAAGGGTTTTTTTCTGCTTCTTAACCATGCAAATAAAGTAAATGATCTCCACCCCGCACCCATTAAGACCGGGAGATTTGTATATAAACGCGCTAGAGGAGAGGAGGCGATGTCTTCCACAGTGATAGATGTGTGTTTTGTTATTTTGTTTCTCATATTGTGGCGCGATGAAGGAGGAATAAACTTGAGCTGGATGCAGGGAGGGAGACCCGCCGCCCAGTATATCGACTCGTAAAGCCTCCACTTCCATTGTTATTACTGCAGAGGAAACAAGTCGTTACAGCCACGGCGCTCTGATTTATGACCGTGTTGTTTCTCAACTCAAGTAGAAATTTCCAGAGAGGCTTGTTGGTTTAATTTGATGAGAAAGCCACGCAGAGGCAGAGGCGCGTCTCCAGAAATGAAAGAAATGCGCTTTTAAGGCTCTTTAGTCTTATCACACAAAAGGGATTAATTTTCTCAGAGCCCTCGAGGAGTGGAGAATTTTCATGATGAATAATTTCCCCAGATAAACTCAGGGCCACGTGATGATTCCTCCCGTCTACACTGAGGAGAAGTCTGTCTGTCTGTGTATAAACTGGGGGGCATTAGTGCCTCCAGGGGGGAGACAGACCACTCCATCACGGCGCAGACAGTCCGGATTCCCCTCCTGCACCATTAGAGCCCCTTCGCCCTTTTTTCTCTCTCCGAGCGTCTCCTTTATCAGCTCTCTATCTCCTAAACAGCGTCCAGCCTGGCTGCTTTACAACCTGCCGAGGGTTTCAGCCATCAATCACTGCGGGCTGAGCTCCGCCAGGCCCGGGCCGAGTCTCTGCCTCTTCGGGTGTCAGGGTGCTGCTCTGGATGTCACAAGGGATATGTCAGGCTGTGGATTGCTTTTACTGATATATATGATATAATATAATATAATAATATATATGATATATTTGCTACATTTTACCAGAATTAAATGAAAATAACAGCAAGGCAATGCAAGCAGAAAGTGAGGGCTTCAGCAAATTGATTTTTTCCAGAAATGTCACCGAATTTTCTGAAAGATATTAATGAAATTAATGACATATTTTTTTGTCTTCAGAAACATAAATATTGTGCAAACTCCCCCAGAGAATCCCAATTTTCTAATACACAAAAAGTGTCTCAGTTTCGACTGAAACTCCTTAAACATAATAAAAAAATTTCCACATATTTAATTGCTTTGGCCACAGACGCATTATGAGACACATCCGGAAAAGTCTTGGCTCAACCCAAGAAGACGGACTGTATTTATTTAAAGCCAAAGAAGGAAAAAAAGGAAAAATATAAAACATTAAAAGCCATTTAATCTTTCTGCGTCTCTTATAAAACAGTTTAACACAAGCTGCTTTGTCTTTGATGCATTATCTCTTTGAATAAATGCTTTTAAACTTTTCTGAGTGGCTTCAACGTTTTGCTTTTTTTCTTTAGTCTCCAGTATCCAAACTTTCAAAGAGTAACTTTCCAGACTTTTATTCCCCCCCCTGCACAGCCTTTTAATATTTTCGTGCTCTGTAATTTCTGCTCTTTATGATATGCTACCTTAAAGCACCTCTGCCCTCCTTTTAGACAAAGAAGGTGAAGTCAGGACCGGGCAGCGGGCCTACAGGGCGTCCAGCCCTCTTAAAAAAAAAAAACCCTCTCTGCTGTCTTGCAGGAGCTCAGCCTGTTCAGAAGATGGAGAGAAAGTTCCCACTCACACGACCTCTGACAGCCCTGATGAATTAACAATAAGGGCAGAAAGATTCCCTGCAACTTGTTAACCACAAGCTGCGTAGCACCATATGCGCACGTAATCTGCTAATTTATTTTTTCAATTATTGTCAAATAAAAATTCTGATATTAAAAGTTGAACTTTGTAGCAGTGAAATATCTCACACACGTCCAACATGTCTTCTCTGTCTTTAACTTACTTTGGTTTTCAATAAAATAAGATCAAAATAAGATTTATTGTTTAAAATAATTTATAAATATTGAAAATAAAAAGAGTATCACTGTTCATTCATAATGGGTTGATTTAAAGTGGATAAGCGCGCTTCGCTCGCTTTTACGCACGGGTCTGAATTACACACAGGAAGCCAAGTATGGTGCGCGTACTCGTCACATAACGCGCGTCCTCGATGACCTGCCAGTTACCCCACCTATGCTGGAGGACGGAGAGCCTCGCTGCCCGCGGCGTGCCGCAGCCAGTCCCCGAGCGGCTCTCCGTGTTTAGGCGGAGGAAGGGCCTGTTTCCTGGACCAGGCTAAACACGGGCCTCCGGAGCGCCGCGCTCAGGCGGGACTGGCCCGCTTCTGGCCGGACGGACACCGGCAATAGATCACTTCGACCACCGGGGGCCCCGGGGACCGGGCGGGCAGAGGCTCACAGCTGGGAAGGCTCCGGAACAGGAGGGGGGTCAAGGGCCCCCCCTGCACCGCCGCTGCTAGGGAGTTTGTCATCCTTACGCCCCCGGGATGACAGCAGGGCGGAGGGGTGGAGGATGTTTATTGCTGCTTCTCAGGGAAGTTTCCTGCCATTAGCTTTCACTTTCACTTCCAGAGGGAGGACATTTACAAGGTCTTAATCTGCGTAAAACCTGAGCTGAGGTCCCGGTTAGTCACCTTCTCACTGGTAATTAAACAGATTTAATTAATTACTGATCGTTGCTGGGTCACTGATAGAGCTGTGATGGGAGTCCACAAGTGTCAGGAGCCGTTTAACCGGAAGCACAATGACAGATGGTTGATTTCTAAACTGATATTAATGCAGAATGTATTAAAAATAGAGCAATAGGACAAGTGTTAAACTGTGTGCACCTGGTGATCTAATCATTAGTAACTTTCCGTATTGCATCAGTAACCAGTCACACAAACCTTGAATTCACTTTAATTATTCTATTTCTTTTTTTAATTTAACCTTTATTTAACCAGGAAGTCCCACTGAGACTGAAAATCTGTCTTACAACAGAGACCTGGCCGAGGTAGCAGCCAATCAAAACGCATTTAAAATGCAACAAATACAACATATAATACAAAAATCCACAATAAAACAATGTTTTAGAAGATTGTTCCATGTCCAAGGTGCAGAGTAGGAGAATGCAGTTTTCTCCAGATCTGTTAAAAGCCAGGGTACATTAAAAAGCAACCACCTATAGGATGGATGCAGAGGTCGGCTGCAAGTTCATAAAGTTTATAAATTGCAGATAATCAACAATATAAAGGTGTGAAACATTGATTTTTATTATATTGCCACCTGACAGCTCAGATTCAGAGGAGGGAACTAGTGAGGAAGACAGGGATTGGCAAAAGCAGCAACAAATTTGAATGGTAGAGGAGGGAGCAGAGCAGAGTGAATGAGGGAAGATGTTGAGGTTAAATATAGGCTAGAAGTACTGAGGATGTTCCTGTAAAAGATGTAGTGGTTTCACTTTGCATACCGTGATGTGATGTGTATTGGTGACACACACATACACACACACACACACACACACTGCTGATGTAGTGGCACCACAGTGAAGATGCTGGTATAAAGACAGGAATAAGATGCAAACAGGTTGTTTATGTTGTCTATTCAAAGACGAGATCTGTTTTGAGGTCCAAAACATTCTGTATGTAAATAACTGTTTTCAGTTTTTTCACATTTTTCAAACTCTGTGTGCAAAACATGAAAAGAAAGTAAATGGTTGCAAAATGTTTTAAATTTGGAACATGAACATGACCCTAAATGGGCAATGAATCTCGGGAGATACAATTTGTAATTTGGAAAATACAGAAAAAAATCTTAAAATCATAAAATTGTGTCATTTTAGCCTAGATACATTCGCAAATAGCAGTTAATTATTTTTCCAAAATATTTATATGTGGCTGCCCAATTAAGGGTGAAACTGAATTAAACTGTAACACCAGCTCATCATCATGGATGAAGGAAAAGTCCTGCAGAATTTCCATTTCCATTTTCAATGTTTACCGCCAATGTACTGAAAAAAATAAACATCCATTTATCTGGGGCCGGGTCTCAGGGGCA
This sequence comes from Epinephelus lanceolatus, assembly GCF_041903045.1. Taxonomy (NCBI): domain Eukaryota; kingdom Metazoa; phylum Chordata; class Actinopteri; order Perciformes; family Serranidae; genus Epinephelus; species Epinephelus lanceolatus. The sequence goes on from NC_135736.1 coordinate 45,548,815, forward strand.
GCAGGCTGAGCAAAGCACCCCAGACGTCCCTCTCCTCAGCAACACTTTCCAGCTCCTCCTGGGGGACCTCAAGGCGTTCCCAGGCCAGATGAGATATATAATCCCTCCAGTGTGTTCTGGGTCTGCCTCGGGGCCTCCTACCAGTGGGATGTGCCCAGAAAACCTCTAACAGGAGGCGCCCAGCAGGATCCTGATCAGATGCCCAAACCACCTGAACTGACCCCTTTTGACACAAAGGAGCAGCAGCTCTACTCTGAGCTCCCTCTGGATGTCCGAGCTCCTCACCCTATCTCTAAGGCTGAGCCCAGACACCCCACAGAGGAAACTCATTGTAGCTTAATATCAAAAACACGAATGTGACATCTCTTCTCTTGACTCAGGTCTTTGACTTTCCAACAATAGATTATAATAATAACAGCATAAATTCTGGCTTTACCCTGCAAGCCTTTGGGCTCCTGTTGCGCCCTGCTCCAGTTATCCATCCATGGGCGCATATCAGGGTCTCAATAAGGGTCTTTAAAGGGAAATTTCGGTTTATTTCAACCTGTCTCCTGTCGTCCTAAATTTGTTTCAAGTGACTAGTGACATAAAAATAATAGTTAGCATGTTAGCCGTTAGCCTAGATACAGCCGGGGCGCATAGTAGCGTCAGACCTGTTAAAACGTAAGTGAACGGGCAACCTTCAAGTGCAAAGTTAGTCCACTAAACAAGCTTTTTTTCCACAAAGACCGCCTCATATCGTTAGGATAAATGTCAGAGAACATATAGAAAACGACATGTAAACGTGTTGTCTTACCTTACCGGTGTGCTGCCATGTTTGTTTACCATTTAGCTCTGCTTTCCAAAGTGCGGCCGAAATATATCTGGCGAGCTCTAGATAAAGCCCAGCTGGATACTACTCCAGGTGGAGGTGTCTCGTCCTCGGTCACATCCAGACCTTGAAAATAAGGCTGCAACCGGTCCCATTCCTTGCAACAGAGGCATTCCTCTTCTGTGGGCACTGGGGCACAGCATTCACAGGTACACCACCAATCTCCAGAGCTACGTAGCCTTGCAGCAGCCATTCCTCCTCTCTCGTCCTCTACCTGTTGCACCTCTCTCTCTCCTCCTCCTCCGTTCTTCAATTTCACGAAGCTCTTCGTCAGTGTATTCTGGCTCAAATAAATAAGGGCGGCCATCAAACTCTGCAAAGTCAAATTCCTCCTCCACAAAGTCAAAGTCTGGCAAAAAGTCAGCCATTATTCTATAAATCTTTAATAAAATAAATGAATGAACTTTTCAGGCTACTGTCCGGTTCTGCCTTCCAGCTGTTGCTGCTTGTTCTCGCAAGATTTCAGGCACGGTATGAGATCGCTGCTTTTTCTCGCGATATTTCGGCCGCACTTTGGAAAGCAGAGCTAAATGGTAAACAAACATGGCAGCACACCGGTAAGGTAAGACAACACGTTTACATGTCGTTTTCTATATGTTCTCTGACATTTATCCTAACGATATGAGGCGGTCTTTGTGGGAAAAAAAGCTTATTTAGTGGACTAACTTTGCACTTGAAAGGTTGCCCGTTCACTTAAGTTTTAACAGGTCTGACGCTACTATGCACCCCGGCTGTATCTAGGCTAACGGCTAACATGCTAACTATTATTTTTATGTCACTATAGTCACTCGAAACAAATTTAGGACGATAGGAGACAGGTTGAAATAAACCAAAATTTCCCTTTAACAGCACCAGTTCTGCAAATCAACACTCCAAACAGAAAGCCAGGGGTTTCAGGCAGTTTTGAGTGATGCCTCCTGAGAGCCGACCCTACAGGGGGGTCCAGGGGGAACTCCCCTCAGGATAAACTCAACAACTAAACCAACCTTTTAAGAGCATTTTTGAAACAAAAATCTTAAAGTTTTAAATACTAAGAGCCATTTTAGAAAGTCAACATATTTAGATCTAGAAACACAATGAGTTTTTTTGACGTATTACACTGTACCATGATAATTTAAATTAGCTTTGTTATGACATACTAACACTTTACAACAACGATATCAATCAACAGTGATGGAATCTATGTAATACTCATATTACATTCTAGTTTGCCACTTTTTAATACATTTAAGAAATAAAATAGAGACAGAACAGTGTCTGACTTTGATTGTACCCACAGCAGTTGAAGAACAGCCTCTGTTGGGGTATGGCAACACCACTCGGACAAACCACAGGCAGAACTGCATAACATATTATTAGAACCAGTAGTGATAATAGTGATAATGATAAAGATTACATTTGCTAATGGTTATTTCAGATGACGGTGCGTGGTTGCCTATTGTAGCATAGCATAACAATCCAATCAATATATTGGGGCGATCCTGATCATAATTGAGCCCCCCCACTGCCTACAACTGACCCTTTAAAATCAGATTCTGGAACACACCAGCAGGCAGTGACCAGAGGCATTGCATTGTTTGTGTGTGTATTCAGTTGGTTTGAAATCATCTTGACAGGAAGTGGATTTCTGTGTGTCTCTGCTATGCGGATGTTAACCTGTACCCATGACACTACCTTGAGTTGTGTGTGAAGGGTGTGTTATATACGTACAGTACATGTGTACCAGTGTGTGTGTGTGTACCTGTATGTGTGTGCCAGGTGTTGTGGGGTCGAGTTTCCTCTGGACTGAACTTGATGCTGTAACTCAGTCCAGTGAATCAGCTAATGAGCGTGTTGGACATGTAATTAGCTTTAGAGACGTGTAATAATGATGGCAGCCCTCCATCTGACACTTCATTAATGCAAGTGTGTGTGTGTGTGTGTCAGGTTTAACGCTATAGATACGCACAGGAAAGACGTCCTTTACTGTCCCGTCCATCCTGGGTTTTGTTTCTTTACCTTAATATTCTTAATGGGGTCACAGTAACAGTTCAGTCCCGACATTTCTTCTCACAGCTTCTTGGTTCCTCTGTGAACACTATGTAAAATAAATTGTGAAATTCAAGTCAATATTTCAATCTAATACAAGAAAAATGTGTTACTAAACAAACTTAGACCTGAGTCACTGAAACAGTTAGCTAAAGCTGCCATGTGACAAACAGGATAAAACAGTGTGTGTTATAATATTTAAGTATTTTTTGATGGGCCCTTGTGCATGCTATTGGGCACATATCGTCTTGTCACATGGTCAAACAGAGACTTAAAGCTGGGTAACATCAGCATATATATTACCCAGGAATCATCACTGCATCTGTATGACAAAAAATACCAAAGAAGATAAGAAGAGGAGGACAAAATCTGTGCAATCCTGGACAGTCCTTCTCACCCTCTGCACAACAAGCTGTGGCTGATGGGCAGCTCATTCAGCCAGTGGATTATCCCGCCCAGGAGCAGAACTGAACGATTCAGGCGCTCTTTTGTGCCCACCGCCATCAGACTGCACAACAGCGGTTTGGCTTAAGCAACATCCAGCTCTGAACTGACTTATTTTGCATCCATCCAACATGACACTTCATCTGCCACCTGTCACTTGATTTCATTCAACACTCTGCCATTTTTAGTCACTTTATTCATCTGATGTAGCAATTTTATTTTATCTTTTATTTATCTATTATTATCTTTAATTTTTACATTTTATTTCTTCTCTTTAATCTTATTCTATTTAATGTCCTTTGATTTTGTCTTGTGCTGCTGTGATACTTGAATTTCCCCCCTGGGGGATCAATAAAGTATATCTTATCTTACCGTATCTTATCTTATCTTATCTTAAGAAATTATTAATTTAATATAATCCTTTTATAGCTTATTTAACATTTATGTAGGATAAGCATATAATTTTGTACAGATGCTGCTGACTATTTTACAACAACAAAAAAACATGACAGATGGTAGCAAATTTCACCTTTTTGAATTTAATTAATGTTCTTCTTTGAATATATTTCTAAGGCAGCAATCACTGATAAGGTCCCATTCTCCCACCAATACATTGTTGGAGGGCCCACTCTCTCTCTATGGGCCCCCCCACCTCACAGGCCCCAGTCCAACCACACTGCCCACACTGTCTGTATTTACGACCCTGGATGTCACCCATTGGTTTGTGGACTCCTGTTTTGAAGCCTGAAGTTTGTCATATTGGCCTCACCACCTTGGATTTTTGGAGCTAGAAGTGACCATATGTGGACCAGAATGTCAAGCTAACCCCGATGCTAGCAGCTAGCTTGGTTGTGCATTCAGAGCTAACATTCTAATACAAATTTTTGCTTGCAAAAATAGGATAAAAACCATTAAAACAAAGTGTATTTACAGGAAAACCTGAACATTCGACTATATAGATGGTCTTATAGTACAATCAAACACTAGCAAGACTTTTTTAGGCGACCAAAATGTTACAGCTGACTTTCAGACACTGACAGCTATGCTCAGACTCTGTGAATCTGGGGTTATGTCATAGTCACGTTACCAAGCCAACATTGTCTCTGTGGTCAGTGGAGGGCACCCACCTGTCACTCAGAGCAGCCACACCCTCAATTATGCATAACTTTAAGCCTTAATGAAAATTTAAAAGGGTGAGTTATGTAACCATGACTCTTTGAGATATTGTTTTGTTTTCATTCAATCATGTGTTGACCATATCTGGATTTAGAAACTGCAGAATATTAATGTTTTAAAAACGTGCGGTATTTGAGAATTCAGTCATGAGAAATGTGATAGGTAAGAGTTTTACATGTATAAATTCACATGCTCTCCTGGAGGCATTATTAGAAGAGGTTCTTTGTGGTCATGCTCCATGTATGTTTAGCATGTTGTGTATGCCGTGTGTGCGTGTATGTGTGTTCATCTGGCGGCAGGTTGTGTATGACCTTGTTGACCTGCGCTGGATTAAGCAGCTAATATATCTGTGGAATGATTTTGCAGGTCTAATCATAGCAGAGGTAAGGTGTCTGCTACACGCACACACACACACAGGAGCTGTATAGTTTGAGGCCTTGACAGGAACCAGTAGTCTTGCAGTGCTGATAGTTTGATTGACATGTTTGCCAGTGTCGAGTGGGCGGGGCTTAATGCACACACACACACACACACACACATATATTCTCCAGTTCTTTACCCACACCCTAAAATAGTCTCTGGCCTAACGGAGAAAGAATAACACACTCACACACACCTCAGCAATGCAAGAGGACGTCATGTACAGGCCTGTCCTCGCTGCTCGCTGTGTGCTTGTGTATATATATGTGTGTGTGTGTGTGTGTGTGTGTGTTGGCTAGCAGATCAGAGAGCTGGAAACATGACATGAAGCTCTCTCTCTCGCTGCATCTGAGCGATGACAGGAATGTCAGGAAGTGTCGGCCGTGTTCTGACGCTGTGATGTGACGGTATGTAGCCGTCCTGAGTCACATTTCATTCTGCCACACAGAGCTGCGTGTCTCTGTCGAAGTTTGCCAGTCGCCTTTCTGCAGGATGGACGCAGCCAAAAATATTAAAAGCTGATGTTTCCTTATTTGCACAGCACAGTACACATGAATGATCGGTATGTCTGCCCGTCAGAGCGGAGGTAACCATGAATCACACTGTTGTCAAATATCAAACAATTCATCATGTGACTCAGCAGTGTGTACGGCCCTCACATGCCTGTATGCACCCATGACAACATGTGGGCATGCTCCTGAGGAGTCGGCGGATGGTGTCATGGGGGATCTCCTCCAAGACCTGGATCTGAGCTTCAGTGAGCCCCTGGACAGTCTGTGGTGGTACTTGATGGTGTCAGATGCACTGATATGTAACGTCCCATAGGTGCTCAATTGGATTTAGGTCAGGGGAGTAAGAGGGCCGGTCAATGGCATCAGTGTCTTCATCATCCAGGAACTGCCTGCATACTCTGGCCACATAAGGCCGGGCATTGCCCTGCACCAGGAGGAACCCAGGGCCCTCTGCACCAGCGTAAGGTCTGACAATCGCTCTGAGGATTTCATCCCGGTACCTAACAGCAGTCAGGGTACTGTTGGCTCTAACATGGAGGTCTGTACGATAGTCCAAGGATATACCTCCTCAGACCATCACTGACCCACCGTCAAACTGGTCATGCTGAATGATGGTACAGGCAGCGGAACAGTCACCACGGCGTCTCCAGACTCTTCTACCCCCGTCACCTGAACCTGCTCTTATCTGTGATGGACCTGCCATTTCTGGTGTTCGCTGGCGACTGCCAATCGAGCTGCACAGTGCTGGGCTGTGAGCATAGGTCCCACTAAAGGGTGTTGGGTCCATGCCACCAAAAACACGCACACGCACATATATATATATATATATATATATATATATATATATATATATATAAAATATTACAAAATTATCATCAGATGTGGCATGTCACATGACTGGCTCAGGCAGCACTATGAATATTTAAGATGGCGACTACCTGCCACATATCAGAAGTCTGAGGAGGAGCCATGTGGCTCGAAACTTTGCTCTGTGTTAAAATCCTTCTTAATGGGAGCTACTTGGTGTGCAGATTTATTAGTCCATTCTCTTCCAATGACAGCCCCAGACTTAAAGGCTGTGTTCAGACCAACTTTAACCCTGCCTGAAAAAATGCATCTTCCTCGTTCATTTCAATGAGGGCAATCCAGTGACAGAGGTGCCAACACATAAGGCCCCAACAAAGAAAAGCAGGGTTGTCTGCCAAAAAAAAGAGATTCAACCTGAGTGTACATGCCTGGCAGATTATTTTGTCATGTGAACATATTTCTACTGTTTACCTTGAAACTGTCGCAGTAAAAGATAAAATAAGTACTGCGTAATAACTTTGCAGGATTGTAAAATCCCATCTCATAGGATTATAAATGGTTTTGCAGTGTTTTGGTGTCTGACAAGCCTTAAAATTCACTTAGTTCATGTCTCACCTGCACCTGGAGCAGCACATCCTCACCAACACAACTGAAGTCCAGTTGGGAGAAACTCAGAAAATATCTTGTTGAGCAGTTTTTTTTCTGTAATTAATTCAGGAAAAGAAAAATGTCCACTTAAAACTCACAATGTCAAAGTGTCTGTGTAACACAGCCTGCAGCAGTGTGAGGAGGGAGGTTGTCCTTCAGCTGCCTGAGACAACATGCATCCACCCTCACTGAGCAAGACACTGAGCTTCTTCCAGCTCCTGGTTTGCTGCGCTGTACCTGACCTTGACCTTTGACCTCCACATGGAGCAAACTCCCCTCATTTGAAATCACTAAAATCTTACACTACATTAAATCAGAGCACAAATTTACATCTCAGAAAAATGTCCCGACACTTCCTGCTCCCCTGGACCGAGCTCAGGCACCTGGGAGCTCAGCTGTCGCAGGATGTGGGAAACCGCAGGACTCCCTCAGGATTTACCAGATACACACACACACACAGAGCCAGCAGGTGTGTAGCAGCCAAGAGGGCTGCAGTGTTGATAGTAGTCGGCATGTTTGTGCTGCTGCTCTTGAGATCAAGCAGGGAATCTAATTTCTGCTGAGGTGTTTTTTTATGGTGCAAAATATTTTGGAACAGAATGCATAAGGTATTGGAAACACAACAAGGGGCAAAGTGTAGGGCTACGAAAGACGTATTCTTTGATTCATCTTTATATTTTCCCTTTTTCTGTCAGTCTTTTTGGTCTTTTTATCAATGACATGTTCAGCTATTAACTGAGGTTTTACGATAATTTTGTTATCAATGCTACTGACTGTTTTACAGAAAAACCAAACAAACAAACAAGGGCATATACAGAAAATGTCACCTTTCTGATTTTAATTAGAGTTTGTTTTTGAACATATTTCTAAGGTAGCAATCACTGATAAGGACCTATTCTCCGCCCAACGCATTGTTGGACCCGCTCTCTCTATGGGCCCCCCACCTCACAGGCCTCAGTACAACCACACTACCTGCATTCAGTATGTTTACATGGACAGTTTAATTCCACTTTTAATTGGAATGAAAGGCCATTCCGATTAAAAGTGGTCATGTAAACGGTCATTCCGATTGAAACTTAAATCCAATTAAAGGGGGTGGTTTATTCCGTTTGTCATTCTGAATGAAATTTTGTGTGCATGTATACACTCATTCCTCTTTAAGTTCATTTCCGGTCTTTCTGCGCATGCTCATTTCCTTGCCCTTCTGGCGCGATGACGTCCATAGTGCGCATAGCAACGGGCTGCATAGGAATGGGCTGAGATAGAGTAGAGCAGTCGGACTCGTTGCACTCACCGGTTTCCATTCGCCACAGCACGGTCCTCTGTCTCCCTTCTTCGACCTTCTACCTCCCTTCTCCTCCTCAACAGATGAAGCATTAGCAGAACAAGGTTGTTGTCGTACTGCTGCTTCAAGAATATAAGCAAAACACGCCCGTAAAAGGCACTAAGAACGGCGTCGTCAAGCATCTTGTTATCCGGAACGAGGACTACAGTGTTTTCTTCCGGTAAATGTAAACACGTAACATCTGCCCCGCCCCCTATCCAATCAGAAACCTTCCCTGCCCCAAACCTTGCGCAGACCTGAATAAAGGCGATTAAACTGATCTCCCATGTGAACCCTCATTCGGAATGAATATTTCCCATGTAAACTACCTGGAAAAACTTTAATTCCGAATGATGTCATTCAGATTTATTTCATTCCGAATGAGAAGCCATCATGTAACCGCAGCCAATGTCTGTAATTACACCCCTGGACGTCACCCACTGGTTTGTGGACTCCTGTTTTGAAGCCTCAGGTTTGGCATTCTTGTGTCGTCACCTTGGATTTTTTGAGCTAGAAGTGATCATATTTGGACAAGAACATAGAGCTAGCCCTGATGCTAGCAGCTAGCTTGGTTGTGCAGTTAGAGCTGCTGTTCATAAGGCAGTTTCCGCTGATATTGAGACAACAGCATTGCAAAAACATAGTGCCCACTCTCAGTTGCCTGCCTTTATTAACACCGTTAGCTCTGTCAGCACTGTTGCCATTGTTAAGCACTTTTTACAGAGTAAGCACCATTAGCTGCTAGCCGCTGACACAACCACCTCCATGTTGAGATCTGTATCAAAACAACTCATACCAGTGGCATATGGTAGTTTGGATGGGCCCCAGTGCAAGATTTAACATGTATCAATCAATTCAATCAATCAATCAAGTTTATTTATAAAGCCCAATATCACAAATCACAATTTGCCTCACAGGGCTTTACAGCATACGACATCCCTCTGTCCTTTGGACCCTCACAGCGGATAAGGAAGAACGCCCCAAAAAAACCTTTAACGGGGGGAAAAAAACGGTAGAAACCTCAGGAAGAGCAACTGAGGAGGGATCCCTCTTCCAGGACGGACAGATATGCAATACATGTCATACAGAACAGATCAACATAATAAATTAACAGTAATCCGTATGACACAATGAGACAGAGAGAGATGCAGGACAGACGGTAATGACAGTAGCCTACAACAACATTAATGAAAGTAATAATATTATAGTTATAGTTCTGGCTACTGTGGTACAATATGTTGAAAGTATATATTAATATCTGGCAGTATACATGTGTGACAATAATCATATGTGTATAATAACAGTAGAAGTGTGACTAATGACTAATGATGGCAGCAGCAGCAGGAGGCATCTGGCAGGACCACGGCAGCAGCACAACCACACATGTCACGCTGTCCAGGCACCGCTGTGATATGAGTTAACCTGAGAGACAGTGGAGCACAAAGGCTCCGGAGAAGAAGCCGAGTTAGTGACATGCAGAATGGCCGAGTTAGCAAGATGCAGTAATAGAATACGAGAGAGAGAGAGAGAGAGAGAGAGAGAGAGAAGGAGAGAAGGTGCCCGGTGTATTATAGGAGGTCCTCCGGCAGACTAGGTCTAAGTCAGCCTAACTAGGGGCTGGTACAAGGCAAGCCTGAGCCAGCCCTAACTATAAGCTTTATCAAAGAGGAAAGTTTTAAGTCTAAACTAGCTACTGCTTGACACTGGACAACATCCACATACAGTACATTTTACCCAGCAATCATCAGCGCAAATCTGTATATGACAAAACTACCAAATAAAATAACAAAGTATTCATTCGGTTAAATATTTTTTATAGTTTATGTAAGGTAAATATATCACTTTATTGTAGAATAGATTGCTACTGAGTCTGCTCTCTCTATAGGCAACGAAACATAAGAACTGTTTAAAAAAACTATTTAGCACAATGCAAGAGAAGAAGACAAACACACAGAAAACTTAAAGATTATATAAAGATAAAAGTAAAACTCAGTCTGGGTGATTTCCACCTGTGGTTTCAGATCAGGCTTTTGAAGGCAGAACAGTGTTTGTGGTGAATCAAGTGTCTTTACAGAGGATGAGTTCAGTTCCCAGTTTGTCACCTTTTATTCCACAAAGAATGTTAATCCCTGATGCACCATCTCTGTCAGTGGATATCTTAATAGAAAATCCACATTGGACCGAGCATAAAGAAAAACACTAAGCTCCGAACTTTATTTACTGGCTGAATATTGTGTGGTAAGCAGAAAAGCAGTGAGGAAATCTGAGGTTTGTTTTGGGACATGATGAATAAATACCAGTGATGTTGACAGACTGAACTATTTAGTGACTTAAAACCATTTGATTTGTTTATGTAGCAACAACATGTTTAATCAGACACTCCTCTATTATATGGTTATCACAACGAAATATTAGGTTGCTTATAAATATAATAATTTATTCAACATGATGAATAAATAATCATCATTGGTCACCAAACGTCAGCTGATTGGCTCTTTATGAAAAGGTTCTGATAATCTCATATAACCATTCACTTCTCTTATTGAGAGAGACCAATAACATTCACTTCAGCAGTTATGGCTCTCCAGGTTTAAAGGTGCACTAATCAGTGTTTTTAACATTAACAGTAGATACACCGTGACCTCCAGCATGCACTGGGGCGGTTTGCAGACGAGTGCGAAATGGTTGTGATAAGAGTCAGCACCTCCAAATCTGAGGTCATGATTCTCTGCCGGAAACCGGTGGTTTGCCCTCTCTGGGTTGGGGGAGGGTTACTGCCTCAAGCAAGGGAGTTCAAGTATCTCAGGGTCTTGTTTCTGAGTGAGGGTAGAATGGAGCGTGAAATGGCTCGGCGGTTTGGTGCAGCTATTGCAGTGATGCAGGCGCTGCGCCGCACAGCCGTGGTGAAGAGGGAGCTGAGCCATAAGGCAAAGCTTTCGATTTACTGGTCCATCTACGTCCCAACCCTCTCCTATGGTCATGAGCTCTGGGTAGTGACTGAAAGAATGAGATCGTGGATACAAGCAGCCGAAATGAGTTTCCTCTGTGGGGTGGTTGGGCTCAGCCTTAGAGATAGGGTGAGGAGCTTGGACATCTGGAGGGAGCTCGGAGTAGAGCCGCTGCTCCTTCGCGTCGAAATGGGTCAGTTGAGGTGGTTCGGGCATCTGATCAGGATGCATCCTCGGCACCTCTTGTTAGAGGTATTTTCAGGCACGTCCCACTGGTAGGAGGCTCCAGGCAGACCCAGAACACACTGGAGGGATTACATATCTCATCTGGCCTGGGAACGCCTCGGGGTCCCCCAGGAGGAGCTGGAAAGCGTTGCTGAGGAGAGGGACGTCTGGGGTGCTTTGCTTGGCCTGCTGCGCAACGACCCGGCCTCGGATAAGCAGATGAAAATGGATGGATGGATGGACTCTGATTGGTTGAATTCATGTCATGCCCAAAACACATTTAGACAGGGCCCAGTAACTCTGGTTCTGTTGCATTGCTTTTCATACTTAAAAAAAAAATCTTTCCTTTAATCCTTTAATGTTGGCTTTATACTTAAGCAGGGTTTGTTGTGACTGTAAGTCATTGCATGAACATCTTCCCCACCTTTATAATGCTGAAATGTTTTTCTGGGTTATTTATCTCAGATATAAATCCCTCTTTCTTCTTTTCTTGTCCAAACAGGTGGTGTCCTGCAGCGTCTCTGCTGGACAAACTCTGTCCGGTCCGGTTTTAAACCTCCCTAATACTCCGTATGTTTACTGCCTCATTGGTATGAATGAAACCAGAAGCTATGTCAAGCGCCCCTGTGACCAGCATCGAGAGGTCAGGGAGGGGTCGCCGCTGTCATCAGCATAGAGATGGGAAACTATTATTGGAGCTATTGTGGAGTAGCTATAACTCATGTGAAAGGAAGTTGTCTTGTTGTGTATATGTGTGTGTATCTGCATGTTCTAATGACAGTACGTTTATACAAATCTATCTATAGACTCCATGTTGTTTTTGATTGATTGTGCTGCAGTGGCACTTTAAAACTCCCATGTATCCTCACTGCTGCGCACTGAAATATACAGAATAATGAGCTGAGACAACCAATGATGATTGATCATTTATATTTCCTTTCTTTTAAGCCTGGTTTACTTGATTAATTCAGAAGGTTAGAAGCTTTAAATCTGTGTTATTTAATGAGAAGCGTTCAACACAAAGCGTGGTGATGAATCTGCATATAGATAATATAAAGTTTTTATGTGAGTGTGTGTCGGTGAATTCGTGTTCGTGTGTGTCCCTGTGCTCTGATGCGGCCTTGTGACCCCGCAGGGAGTAAACAGTGTTTCAGAGGGATGGACTCAGGCTGTTGCTCTCTCCCCCTGTGGCGTCGCCGTCAAAATGACAATCTGTTATTGGGAGAGACCGTGCGGCTCCTCCATCACACGCCAACGCTGTAAATAAAGAGCCGCAGAGCCGAGCTTTGGGCCTGGACGCTGCGTTTTTTTGGACCAGAAAATGCTTTTCTCAAAAATGTTTGGGGACAGTAAACTACACATAAAAATATATGGGGCCAATGTGTCCTACATAAACACACACACATACTGATGGCACTCAGACATTTGCAGCTGCAGCCCTGCCTGCAGATGCAGCACAGCAGGCGCCAAGGTCTCTGAGGCAAAACACAACACTCACCAACAACTGTGGTAAAAAAACTCACACCAGCAGGACACCGTCACTCTCCACATACTGGAACTGGTCCCAGTTTGTGGTGCCCACTTACAGTTTGCCATCTTCATGTGGTTTCTACACAGAAAACACACACACACAGGTTAAGTTTCCCTACTCTATTAATATCACATATTGTGTATCAGCTTGCTCCAGCTCTTCATGAAGCTATTTGATATTCAGATATTCAAGTTCTTTAACCCGTTTATATCCCCCACTCTTTCCAAGGAACATGAAGTTCAATGATTACTGTCATCTGACTTCAACCAAATGCACAAACTTATTGGATCAGATGTCTATGAGCCAATCACAGTGTTCCACATCATCAAAAGTGGACTGCAGTAGAGCCACGCCCCCTTTGGAACAAGCATGGCCGACCATGAGGCAAGGAGGAAGCACATGGTTAACAGTGATGAGCTCTTTACTCTAAAAATGTAATGTACCACTCATTACTTGTTACTCTTTTCAAGAATAATAATAATATTACTTTACTTATTACTCCCTGCCAACATGATAGTACTTTTCTGTTACACCAGTAATTGCATATCTCCCCAAAATTCAGATGTGTGCCTCGATGTGAACGTCAGGGTAATCACCAGTGAGTGTAGCTAAGGCTAGATAGCTTTTTTTTTTACCTGGGGGTTTTCAGTTACCTGTGATCAGTATTTTCTCAAGGCTCTGCGGCCGCGGAGGGCTCACCTTTGGTGGGGTGTATTTCCTGGAGCTTTACATTGTCGTGCTGTCGGTTTTAATAGCCGAGGTGTTTCAGAGCAGAGGTTTGAGTGTTTTTTTTTTTGTTTGTTTTGCAGTGGAAAGAGCTTTAGCACATCTACCTGCAGCAGCAGTGTTCTTGTCATCTTTCCCCCCGGCAAAATCAAAGTAATGGGATTGATTCTAGCCGCTGAGGTAAGAGTTTCCATCTTCAAAACCTGTTTGCTGATTTGTGACATGCCTGTGCAGTGCAACGATTACAAAAATGAGTCCGCTGATGTGATGTTGTATTTTAAATCAGTAGTGATGTCATAACAAAAGTCACCTTTAACAAGTTGTTTGGTTTTGGGATAACTGTAATATTATTAGTTACACTACTTGTCACTGGAAAAAGTAATATTATTACTGTAACGTGCTACAGTAATAATATTACTTTTTACTGCCCAACACAGATGGTTAAAGTTCATTGTTTATTGTTTATTAAATAAATCCCCATTAGCTGAGGCCTTGGTGACCACTAGTCTTCCTGGGGTTCATAAAAGACATAAAACATAACAGACATAAATATAATGGACAAAAACATAATACAAAATACAAACAGACATAAAACTAATACATACAGTCACGTCAAAACCCTGCATGAGTCATGCTATTAAAATTATACATTCATGTATACCTAAACAAGAGTTATACAGTCAAGATAGCAAATTAATTTAATTATGGTATCGATACCAACAATATACATTTATATTTAATCATTTCATTGGAAAGAAGAAGAAAAGATAAAACAGAACAAAAGTCAAATCATTTTAAACTTTGTTTCATAATTTGTGTTTAAGCTGTTTTTAAAGTAAACATGAGCTGTTTTATCACTTATACATGTCAAAGAATCATTTATAGCTCATGAAATTTATAGCTTTTACCCAGGAATTTTCAAAAATATTCATTGGAATGGACGGGATAATGATAAAATGAACTTATAATACCTCCTATTGATGATGTGCACAGAATATTTGTGTCAGGAGGTTTTGAACAACTGTTTTACTGATACTGAAGAAATTAAGGATATTTTGAGTTATGATGACAAATACAATGCAATATATATATATATATATATATATATATATATGTATATATATAAATATGCAATGTGGGTTAAAGCATGACTTTATTCATTGATATGGGTTAGCAAAAAATAAATACATTCATGTTTGTTGTTTTAAAAAAGGTGTGTTAAAATCATTTATTGTCATTTTTACTATTAGGTGATTTCTGCTTTCAGATTATGGTTCCACTGGAATGGACTGAAAAAATAACATAAAATGAAGTATCATAGTTTATTTTGTGAGTAATGTCAATATAAAAGGACATTTAAAACAGTTTAAAACATGTACTGATTCATAGAGTTGTAAAACTATAAATCATAAAATCAAGTAAGATTTTAAAAGAGTTGCAGCCAAGTAGGAATAAAAAGCATAAATAGAAAGAGTTTCAGACCTGTATCGGGAGAGTCAGAGCTAGTTAAAGACTAAACTGAACAGATATGTTTTTAGCTTTCTTTTTAAAATATTTAGCGAGCTAACTTCCCCTGATATCTATCTATAGATAGTGTGTTCCATGGCTTTGGGGCGTCATTGACAAAGGCTGCATCCCCATTATGATATTGTTTTTGTGTTTGGAACATAACTGTGTTTGGAATGAGTTAAAACTGCACTTTTCCATCAAATGAACATATTCCATATTTCTTGTGCATCATTTTATTATAATTATTCCCCCAAAATCAGCTGGAGATGTTTGGTATCTTTGGATATATAGGGATCTAGTTAATCTTTTCTTTCTTATCTTCTGTTTTGAATCTTCTACGTCTTGCCATACATGTCCCCTCTTTTAACATCTGTTTCAGGAATGGTCTAAAATTATTCAGTGACTACATTTAAAAGTTATTCACAAGTTTTGCAAAGGTGATGGGACATAATGTGCAATATCATGGACGTAACTGTGAACACTTACACTCACCTGTACTTTAGATTTGATACTGGACACACATATTTGCAACTCAGCAAGATCCTTACTGTTTTTGGCTTTGCATATATTCTGTATATTTTGGATTTGCACCTTATTGTTATTTTATATTTTTATATTTACACTCTTTATATCTGTTTTAAAAAGTGCTTTATATATATATTTTTTTTTTAAATTATTATTTATATTTGCACCCATCCCTACTTTGCATTGCAACTACATCTTATCTTATGCTTGTTGGAGAGCTGCATGAATTCTTACTTTTCATTTTATTTATTTCTTCACATTTGTTTCATCTTAATTCTTTATTTGTTTATTGTATGTTTGTGTTTTTCTTTCATTGGACAACATATGTATCTCTTTTGTGCTTTAGTGTTCATTATATGCTGATTTAAATTTTACATGAAAAAAATGCTCTGACGTGTGTTATATTGATGACTTGTAATGCTCCTGTGGACTGATGCTGGAGTTGCCCTCTTCCTGCCATGATACAGACTTCACCTGCTGCAGGATTTTATCTGTATCTTCTGCATGAGTAGTGGTAGGAAGGATCATCTTCAGCTTCTGTTCTGTTCTGACTCTTTTTCATACATGTTGAAGTGTCAGAGGATTTTATAGTATGTTCCCCCATGAATGCCTTCTCCTGCTGAGTTTTAAATGGAGACGCCCTCTAGTGGACAGAATCTGCAGAATCCTGTTGACGCTGGTGTTGGATGCTTTTGCAGTGTCTCAGTGTTTCATGCCAAGTTCAGGATAAACATACGCCCACACACACACACACACACACACACACACACACGCGATCCAGTTCCCATCAGCTGCTGGCGAGGCCTTGTCAGTTCCTCCAAGAAAGTGGCCCTGAAGACCCAAAAATAGGAGCTGACTGTTCCCTGAGTCGGGCCACCTTGCAGTCCAGTAACCTTGACAGCAACCGGTTGGGATGGCAACAATGAGGCCATTATTCAGCTGAGTGTTGATGCCGCCCATTGGACAGTTCAGGGATACCAGTCGCTGTGGACGAGTTTTGGCCGTGTGTTCAGTGACTCAAAGACTGGCATCTGGTCTGGCTTCACTGCAGAGATACTGTGACTTCACAGCAAATATTTACTGTTGGCGAAGAATATCACTGTCACTTTAAAAATGCACTTTACGTACTTTAAAGTATTTTAAAGTGCTTGATATTGCTTTTGATATCTTGTTCCTGGTGTTTAAAATCTGACGAAGAACCTGATCAACACTATAGTCCTGTCCTGGTTCAGGATCTTGCTGCCCGCTGCAGAGCTGGAGAGCTTCTTCATGTTTTTGGTGGGAAGCAGGTGGACTGGAGCAGCTCTTAGACAGCAGAGAGGAAGCAGCAGGTAACCCGTACGGCTAATTAGTTAATGGAAAGTGGACAGAATGAGGATGAGAGCTTCCCTGAGCAAACATTCAAAGAGATTATTAAATATGCCTGATTTAAGTATTGTTGTCTGTCAGCAGATTCAAACTGGCATTCTTCAATTAATCACTTCTTTTGCCTCAAACCACCACCACTAGCTTCGCTCTCTGTGCTGTCTTCAAGCGCTCCTCTTCCCGTCTTGTCTCCTCTCTGCTGTCGGGGTGAGCCCTGATGACAGGACAGGCCTCTGGTCAAACAAACAGCAGACATGCTGCTGCTAAAGGCCGTCAGTCAACAGTCCCCTCCCACTTTGACTTCTGACCCTGTCCACCACCTCCTCCTCCTCCTCCTCCTCCTCCACCGCCTCCTCACAGATCCAGGTCCTGTTTGTTGATGTGTACGCAGCGGCACGGATCACTTCCTGTCAGAGATCACCCAGACTCAACACAGACAAGAAGGCAGAGAATGTACTGACACATACAGTACACACAGACACACACACACACACACACACGAGCCACAACCTAAACTTTCAGTAAGGTCTTGATCTCGGCTTAGCAGTGTAAATTACCGTGTTGACAAGTTGTTGTGCGCACACATTTGACAGAGGAGGAAATGAGGCCACTGCTCACTGACAAACCACACGCCATTAACTGTCAATGGCGGCACGTCCACAGAGACACAGAGGCAGTCCAGAGGTAACACCAATGAGGCTTCCAGGGACACTCAGAGGCCCTGTGGAGAGGCTCCCTTTAAAAATAATGTTAGGAAGAGCTTTGTCTCTTTCACTGATGTGTCAGTTAGTATTTTGACTTCAGCAGAGGCTGTTATATAGTTTTTTGTTGATGCTTTTATTGGAGAGTGGACTGTAGAGAGCTGACAGGAAATAAGGGAGGAGAGAGATGGGAAATGCAGTGTCACAGCTGGACCTCAACCAGGAAGAATAAGACTACATAGTCAGTGCTCCCAGCTTGTTTTTAAACCACAGCCAGAGCAGCTCAGATGCCTTTTCAGACTGCCAACTCATACATGGACTTCTACACCAAGTAAGCAGGACTACTTGCCCCAAACCTTTATCCATATTTAACAACGCAAATTAAGCTTGACTAAAAATCTCTTTGTGTAGAAATTGTATGTGATTTTAGCATCGTTAATATTATTTTTATGATGTTAATTTTTCTTTCATAGCAAAATAAGATAATTCTGGTGAAAATTCAGCAGCTGTCAGAGGAACATGTTGGCGTTCTACGTTTCTGCGAGTCATAAATATGTTGTAATTGAACGTTTCATACGTATCATATCAATGTTTTTAAAGTGATGCAGATCATATAACATGTATACAAGCTGAGGAAGAGGGGCAGACAAGACAGCTGCCAAGCTGCTGACCACTGTTCAAGACCAACAAATAGTAAAACCAGTTCATTCAGGAGAGAGAGAGAGAGAGAGAGAGAGAGAGAGAGAGAGAGAAGAATAAAGATAATATTTAATACAGAATATGAGTATACAATTTAATAGATGATTTGTGCTGATTAAGATTTAACAGAAGTCCTTGGTGCTTCGCCACCAGAGCAGTGGTGGAGCCAGAAAATTTTCTGTGGGGTGGCGAGGTTGGTTATGTGATCATTTTGGGGTGGCAATGTCTCACTAGAAAATATAGGGGTATTTAGGGCACCTAAACCACATACCTCCACAATATTAGGAATGCAGGTAATGGTGGAAAAGATCAAATAATATTCAGTGTATCTAACTTTTTTTCTTATTCCTGCAAGTAAAGCAACAAAGATGCTTACACTATACAAATGTAGCACAATATACAGACAACTGTACTGCGTACTGTGCTCCGAGGACTCAGAGATGTTCAGCTCAGCTTGTAGTGATCACTATGAGCTCATTCTCTCGATGTATCATCAGGAATACACAGACATAATTTGAAAAACAGTTGTTTTTATTATAGCCTGATCAAGCTATATACACACACATAAACATATGAATAATGGCCAGCAAAATGGGCCAACATAAGGATCTAACAAGGAACAAATTGAGATTTTTGCCTCATGTAGGTTACTTAACAGTTTAAGGATGACTTCACCGATGCATAAAGAAGTTAGCCAATGCTTACTTTTTGCTATCTTTTCCTGTTAGTTAACATTAGCTTGCTAGCATCGAAACGCTAATCTCCCCACTGATATTATAGCTTACCTGTTATTATCTGTTGTTCGGTCGCGTTTCGACAGCGCCGCCGGTACTCAGTGGTGACTGGCCTATGGGTGTGCTCTGGTAAGGAAAGGTTCCACACGCTAGAAACTAGCGACGGCTGCAATGCAGTGGTTGGGGTCAGGCCAGGGTGGCCAATAGGGTGGCCAGGATTCAGTGTGAGGTGGACACGGCCACCCACTGCCACCCCACACCTCCGCCATTGCACCAAAGGGAGATATTTTGTGATCGAGGCACATCTGAGCGGCAGCAGGATAAATCCCCCCATGGAGTCCAGACACTGGTGGTAGAGGTGGCTGATGACTGCTGAGTCGTATGAGGCTGATGAATCCGTAAAGACAGACAGACAAGCCGAGTGCCATCTAGTTCCATTATACTGGAGAGACAGCAGACATCTCTGCAGCCGATATCTCCAGCAACTCACACCAAAACAATCTAGACTGATAAACAGCAAGTAAAAGGGAAATGAATGTCCATGATGAAAATTGCAGGTCACATAATTACGTACTTTGCCTTGCATATTTCAAGTCTCAAATGCAGGGCTCTGAGGAGAAAATTATTTTTGTTGGATAAATATGTAAAGGGAGTTGAAAAGCTCCAAGAACTTTTTCATTGGAATGAATGGGGCACCATCTTAGTACACATATTTAGTTTGTTATAGTAGTAAAACTAGCAGTGCAGTAGTACAAGTAGTATCCGTTGAATCTGACCATCTGACAGGTGATGTCTCGCCACGCTGATCATTCTCTTCTTTGCTTGTTCGTGTCAGAGTCATTGTAACCTCTCTGTTTGTACTCTACATCTGCTGAGTGTATACATGTGTGTTTTTATGGGCATTTCTGTGTGCATTTGTTACACCGCATATGTTTATATAAAGATGTGTAAATGCATTCCTGTGTGATTCTTCATATGTGTGTCAGAGCTTGTCAGAGTGTGTGTTTGCATGTGTTTTTCTGAGCATGAGCAGGCAGAATCTCCCACTAAGCAGCTGTCAGAGTGGCGCTGGCTATCGTCTCCCCCTGGGGGTCGGCCTGTCAACTCGTCCCACTGACGGCTCTCCTCTCTCAGCCTCGCCGCGGCTGGCCCCGGGGCTGGTTAAGGTGTGTGTGTACGTGTGTGTGTATGTGTGTGACCCATTCCTGCTGGGGCCTTGGCAAATCTGATAATTACTGACCTGACAATGAATCACCCCTGACCCCCCTCTTCCCATCCACCCACTGACACCACTGTGTCCAGACCTCCCCTATAGGTGCTGAATGCTCTCTACAGGTTCAGAGCTTAATACAGACGTACAGAGACTGACGTGTATGAAAGGAAACACCAGATCCCTTCTTTACTTTTCCATATATGAGATAAATACACAAACACAGTGGTGTTTCCATCACAGTACACTGATTTACATTACACTAACCTTACCCTTAACCTAACCTTACCCTTAAGGCTCTGACACACCAAGCCGATGGTTGGCTGTTGGTCAGAGTTGGGGAGTCAGTGAGCATCTGTCGCCCTAGTTAGTGTGGTGTGTCCTGCATCGTTGTCCCTCATTGGTCCCTTAGCTTTATTTTGGCTGATTCAGCGTGTTATATTGGCAACGGCGGAGCTCGTCTGTGAATGAAATCACTCTGATTGGCAGTTGAGCTCAGCACACATGAAGAGAAACAGAAGTGAGGAAAGTAAACAAAAGCTAAAGTCAAGAAGGAGTGAGGTCTAAACAAACTTGTTATATAAGGTAAGATTATTTTTCTTTATCCTTTGAGCTCTTTAGCAGAAACCATGACGGTTTATGTTACATCGGATTGTGTTGCTAATGTGCTAACTGGCTAACTAGCATCAAGACAGTCCCCTTGTTTCCCTTTTTGAATGACGAATATAGACTACCGTCATCTGCTGGAGTGGAGAGTTTTTTCCTCTAATGCAGGCACAGAATATACATGCTAGCTGGTCGTCAGCTGTAGTCTTTGCGGTGTGTTCATGTACAACTTTGTTTGGCTGAGACACAGGCAACATGAGGCAATTCAACAAGTGCCTTTCATTGCCACCAGTTCTTTGAAGTCCATTCGGTGTGTCTGGGCCCAGTGAGTGACGACTTATGCTGTTGGAGCACCAACATACGGTGTCATGTTTTTCCATGACAAAAGGAAATCAAGGTTCCAGAAAAGAAAAGGAAGAAGATAAAAGGGAATGAAAGCAAAATTACTTTATAAAAAAGAAATTTAAAAGGTGCATGAGAGAGACATAGATCAAGATAGGAAGAGCAGGGGGGACCACAGAGAGACTGCTTTATGCATAGAGCCCAGAATTTGGAGCTACATGCCTGTCCCCACAACATGAGGAATACACATCCACACACACACACACACACAGAGTTTTCTCCCCATTCCTCAGATGGTTCACACATGAAACATGGAGAGGAATGAAAACATCTGAAGCTTGAATGTTAGTTTTGGCGGGAGGTGGTGTGTGTGTGTGTGTGTGTGTGTGTGTGTGTGCGCGCGCGTTGGTGTTGGAGGGATGGGAACAGTATGAGAGTCTCTATGCAGGTGCTTTGCCCCCTATATGTCCTTGTCACACACCCACCCACACACACACACTCACACACACACACAGAGGGCCTTGGTGCAGGATAGCAGGTGTTGACTGAGAACAAGCAGCTGTAACAACTGCTGGAGGAAATCAGATTATCTGACCGGTTGCTTTCCACTAATTATTATTATCATTGCCTCGTGTGGATGGTTTTTGGTTTTCAACAACTGCTGCATACCATGATGCATTCATGTACAGTGGGGAATTCTAATGTTCTAGTTGAGGGTAAACCAATTTTTAGTGTTAATGTATCATGTGTGTATCAAAGCTTCATCTGCGTTAACTTGCTGTGTCCACATACAGATTATAGTTAGGATGACTGCTTGAATTCAGGGTGTGATTTCTCCTGTTATAACACTGCGGCAGGTGTTTGTGCTTTGACTAAGAGGACTTCCTCTGTGGGGCTTGTACACTGGGTTGAACTTGGGAGAGAGGGAGTTCATTGAATTGCTGCACACAGGGGTGATGGTGAGTTAAAGGTCCAGTGTGTGTGTGTGATTTAGCAACACATTCTCATTCCGACCTCGTCACATATTGACATTTGGTCATGGACTTTCCACGTCCACACGTGCAAAGTACACTGGTTGTGTTGGTTGTTGACGTTCTGGGACACCGTGTCAAGTTCTGCCTCTTTCAAAATAAACATCGATACAACACTCCAAAGTGACGTTTTTTTTTTTTCCTTCAACATCAAAGACACATGGTTAGGTTTAGGAGAAAAGAACAGGGTTTGGCTTTAGAATCTTACGGGACATGAACACAGCTCTCTTGGTTGAAAGTCACTGTTTGTTGGACCCATACACCACCCATCCAGCCCGCCTCAGTCGGAATTTCACAGCCTTAACTTTCGTCCTTGTCCTGCTGTGTTTCCCTCTGATGCCACTGAGTGCCATTAAACTATAATGGCAACCAGCTGCGAATCATGCCGAGGATAAAGGACGCCTTATTTCATTGGTTTCTGACACCGCAAGTCACTGCCCAGGCGTCTAATTTCGATGACTTCGGAGTGAGACAGGACTGAGCCAGGAGTTGGGTTAATGCACAAAGCCCTTTCAAGATCTACACAGATAAAACCAAACCAAACTGCTGGTTTATTTTTTATGTGGGTGAACCAAACATTTGAAATGTATGCCCTTTGTGTTTCTGAAACAGCTAATGACTCATGGACTCATGTTAACACCATACACTTTCTCAGTAGGTGAATTGTAACTGGCAAAAACAAACTTAACTCAGACTCACATTCTTATCAAATTCACGTTTTCTTATCAATTAAGATTTGGATGTTCCCCTCCACCGCTCACTGAGCAATAACACTGCTGAAAAATATCTGACAAACCTGTCAGCCCTGTAGCCTGCAGTCAGCAGGAGAGCAGGAGCCGAGGCCACAAAACGTCCATCATGTCGACAAATTGACTCAATCAGCTTCATCCAGGAGCATTAGCCCCTCGCCCCTTTGAAATTCAACACTGTTGACGGTTCACCAGAGTGTTTCTGGAGAGGGAAAGGAAAAAGTGGAGGAGAGGAGGAGGTTTCATCATCTCTGGCAATGACAGAGTGAGAGGGGAGCAGGGGGAGAATTGTGTGATGTGTGAAGTACCGTGTGTGTGTGTGTGTGTGTGTGTGTGTGTGTGTGTGTTTCCATGCTGCTGTCCACCTGAAAATCCATTTGGCATTTTAGACAATATTGAAAGGAAAGGTGAGTGTAGTTTGGCCTCAGCTGGGAGAAAATATGTTAGGGTGCCAATTTGAGTAACTGTTTTTACTCACAGGAAATGAGTGTTACGTGTGTGTGTGTGTGTGTGCGTGTGTGTGTGTCAGACAGTCACACTTCACTGACACAAAAACATGCTACTTTAGCTACAGGAGGGCTGAAAGTGGAGGCTATACAGCAGTGAAGCTGAGGCTATTCATCAAACACTTTGGATCAAACATAGAGAGAAACAGAGAGACAGAGAGAGACAGACAGACGGAGAGAGACAGACAGATGGAGAGAGAGGGGAAAAACACACCTGGATGTTTGTACAAAGTTTCCAAACAGTAGAGACACAATAAAGAGGCATTAACCACCTATTGAGTCCACACACAGCTACCTGTATGTGTGTGCAAAGCAGTGGTGGAAAGTAAGGACTTTTATTCAAGCACAAGACCACATTGATACAATTGTTGTAGTTTTCATCAAGCCCATATACTGCTAGAATTCCTGAAATTCAGTTATGGTTTGTGTTTCTGGCGTTCCACCCCAAGATTTCAGTGGCCCTATCTGCCCAACTTTATGAAAAAATTCTGGGGGTGTGCTCGAGTATTTCTACACTGTGGCACAGTGGTGGAAAGTACCAAGTACTGAATGTAAGTATGATTTAAGGTGCATGTACATGCATGTTTTTCTTTTCTTTTTTTAAATACAATTTGTAGGCTGCTTTTACTTCTGTACATTACAAATGCATATTGTACTTTTACTCATATTGTTATTCATATGCAGTGGTGAAAGGAAGTTACAATGGGCGCCTGTGCACACTACAGTGCATATCTTGTCTTGACACTGGACAACATCAACATACATATTACCCAGCAATCATCAATGCATGTCAATGACAATAACATCAAAGAAAGTAAGAAATTTTCTATTTAATTAGGTCTTTTTTTTATAGTTTTTTTTTTATATTATTTATACGTATGTTTATGGATTTTATAGCCTATATAGAAAAACATATAATTGTGTTTTAGATATTTACTGACTATTTAAAAAGAACAACAAAAAAAAAAGAAAACCATGATGCAGATGGGTTTGCCTTTTTTGAGGACATGTATAGATATATATAGGTATGTTTCCAAAGTGTTAATCTGAATCACTTGCAAAGGCCTGGTCTCTCCACGGGCCCCTCCGCCCCAAGGGCCCCAGCGCCATTGCACTTCCTGCGCTGTCTATATTTACGCCCCTGCTTATACATATTGTTACTCTTTACTTTGTAGTATAGTGACCTGCTGAAATGGGCCATCCTGCGTTACAAGAACTTTTACCTCAAAGATTTTAGGTTTGTTCATTCATTATCCCTAACTGTTTATCCTGTTAAGGGTTGCGGGGGTTTGGGGGCACCTTGAGCCTCCTATCCTAGCTGACATTGGGTGAGAGGCAGGGTACACCCTGGACGGGTCACCAGACTAACACAGGGCTGACACATAGAGACAGACAACCATTCACACTCACATTCACACCTACGGACAATTTAGAGTCACCAATTAACCTGCATGTCTTTGGACTGTGGGAGGAAGCTGGAGCACCTGGAGGAAACCCACGCTGACACAGGTAGGTGATGGTGCTGACCCCTGCACCACGGTGACGGCCCTTTTCAATCATTTCTATGAGGCTTTTCTGCTAATATTGCAGATGAACTTAAGTGTTGAACATCTGGCTATTTTTACATTGTAACTGTAATTGTAACATTGTGAACTGGGAGAAAAAGAAAATGATGTAACCTTTTACTTTCTTTCATGCTACAGTTATTTTTAACATGCAGGCAGGGTGTTCTTCAGCACATTCGCAGTATTATATTATAACCTGAAACCTGCCCTATCAAACTGGATAAGGTTAGCTATTGCAGTGTCTTAATATGGTCATATGACTCTGTAAGAAACTGTGAAATGAGGGGGAAATTTATCTTTTTGAAAGTCATGTTGATGAAGCATGTTATCACATATAATCATTCTGACTCTGCACATTCTTCTGCTCGGTCACACTGACCTCTTGTGGCAGATCACAGGAACTGATTTTACACTTTATACCCCTCTCTGATGCTTCTGATAACACACTCACAGGCTTATCTGAAACACCTCCTGCTTATCACACAGTGTTTATGTAAAGCACAGATAAGATCATAAGACCTAAGATTATATAATAAGATCTTATAATCCTCACAGTGTGTACACTGTGTAATCTTATTTACATGTTGTGCATTTTCAGTGATGTTTGTGTTTTGTATATTGTGTATAAGCTACATCTTACCAGTCACTGGGGTTTAAGAGTGAACATGGGCTAAAATATAACTTGTAGGCAGTAATAATCATCTTTATCAAGCTGCTCAAGCATTACACATCACACTTATTGTCTTGATCTTTACGCGACTGCTCGAAATTGTGGGTTCAAGTCTCAGTTACATTTAATGGTTTTTAGCAGGAGTGAGAGGTAAGGTGCACATTTAACTCTCCAACATTTATTTGAAAGTTATATTCACGTGTTACTACTAGCCTACCACTACCACTTTTCGTCTGATACATAAAGTGCATTTTTACTGCCAATACTTTAGCAAATTATAAATGCAGGATTTTAACTTTTAATGGCGTATGTTCAGCGTGTTGCAGTGCTACTGTTACTTAAGTGAAAGTAGCATCAGCACCTAGAGGACAAGGTGAGATCGTCTGTAATGTTTCAGTCACATTCAAAAAACAATTTCCACTCAATCAGGTAAAGTTGAAACAACAGAATGTGGAGATTTTATTGAGCAGTGAAGATACTCAAAAGGTAAAAATGAGTAAAGTAAGTTACATACATACAGTGCATTTTATAGAGCTGTTACATACTTCTATATGTTGTGTAGCTGCAGACCACTGTGGACCTGCTGAGTCTTCATCAAGCTGCACAAGCATTAATAAGGTCATCAAAATCACATCTACTAGAGTCCCTTTGCTCTCCCCACTGCTATTCTCCCTCTAGTCTACACCAACCTTTGCACCGCTTAAGACCCCTCTGTTGCAATTTGCTGATGAGTCTGCGTACAGATGGGAGGTTGTGCAGCTGACCCTCCAGTGTGGTCAGAACAAACTGGAACTGAATAATCTGAAAACTGTGGAGATGACATGGGACTTCAGGAGGAGCCTCCCAAACATTGTTCCTCCTCATCATACTGAACAGCACTGTGTCTGCCATGAAAGCCCTCAGGTTTCTGGGATCCACCAGTCAGGGCCTAAAGTGTATGTTCAACATAGGCCTCAGCAGAGGATGAACTTCCTGCACCAGCTCAGGAAGTTCAACCTGCCTCAGGAGCGGCTGCCACAGCTCTTCTCTGTAATAATCCAGTCTGTTGTCTGCACATCTATCACTGTTTGGATCAGGAACACTCTACAGCAGACAGTCAGGACTGCAATAAAATCATTAATGCCCTCAAAACAGGACTTATACACTTTCAGAGTTGGGAAACATCACTGCTGAACCATCACACCCTAAAAATAACCTGTTTCCACTCCTCCCCTCTGGTAGGCGCTAAGAAACACTGTACGCCAAAACAACCAGAGACAAAGCCTATATTTTATGCTTTGAACAGAGACGACACACACATTTTGTTACATGCACATATCATTATCATTTTAAATATAATCTTAGCATAGTGTATTAACTGTATATAGATGTATACATGCATATTGTATATATCCACCCATTTCATATATAGACTAACCTATAGCATTAATCATTCCATATTCATTTCAGCCCTCTGCACCCTTCTATGATTGTATTCATGTTTAACACTTTGACTTGTATACAGACATTGATTTTCATTGTTGTTGTTTATATATATTCAAATACATATCTATTTTTTCACCTACTGTATTTACATTATAGTTTTATGTTTATGATTCTACCTATCTTTGTTCAGTTTGTTGTCCTTTTTCTGTATTTTTATCTCCCTGGAAATAGCTCTTGGACCTGTGAATCAAATTCTTTAGCCAGTGAAGCTGATTCTGATTTAATATAAGCCACATTCTTTGGTTTGTTGCTTGGTGTTTTTCATTATTCTATTTCTTACTCCCTCTTTTAGAGTGTATATGTGTTGTTTCCCTAATGATTTGTGTGATTATTCCGTGTTGATAAAACTACTTTTGAAAGCATAGCTTTTGCAAGAAAACAATTGCTTCACACTGAAAGAAGCTGAACTACAGCAAAGCAGCCCTTGTGAGAAATATAGTTTGACTGACTAAAGCTACTCAGAAAAAGTTGTTCAACCTACTTTGTAAGAAATTATCATTTCGACAATGTACATGTGATACGAAATTTTAAGGATTTACAATACAAACATGCCAGTCAAAACTGCCTTAATCGAGTTTATCACAAAAGTGCACACTTATTCACAGGTCATACATAAACCAAAACAAATAAAATATCCCACTATCAATGGGAATGTGCAGGAAATGTCAGCTTTGGTTTTGTATTCAGTGTCCACCAGTCAGACACCTGTCTTCAGAAACTAGAGTCCAGCAAATGGAACTGCATGCATTCAAGCATGCAATAACTTCTCCAATCATTTGTTTATAAAAAGCAGTAATTAGTACTTATGACTAACTGTGGTCAGTGGTGAATGAAGTGCCTGAAAGCCACACTTGAGTAAAAGTACAGATATCTTACCAGAAACTGACTTTGGTAGAAGTTAAAGTCATCTATTAGAATATTACTTGAGTGAAAGTCTTAAAGTGTCTGATATTCACTGTACTTAAGTATGAGAAGTAATTTTATGATAAAAAATACACTCAAATATTGAAAGTAAAAGTGCAATCAAAGGCTGGTAATAAAAAGCAAGCAGTTTATTTCTTCTTCACATCTATACCACCTTAAAAAATGAAGCTTGAAGAAAAACTAGGTCTTTTCACAACTCAAAATCCCTTCCTTCCCTATTTTGTAGTGAGTAACCTAGATGCTTAGCCAAAATGTATTCGAGTAAAAGTATACATTTTATTTAGGACTTGTAGTGGATTTCTTTTTTTTAAATAACAGAGAAACAATAGTAAAATTAAAAAAAAAATAATTCCTTTCATTTTATAGCCCACAATTTTGCAGTGATTTTCGGTGGTTAACTAAACAAAAAAAAGGCAAAAAAAGTTATTTAACTACTTGAATCACAATGTAAATATGAATATAGTATATATATTTTTTTAAATTTAAAAGTAAAAAAAAATACATACATATATTTAAATTTAAAAAAATACAAAGAATGATTGAATCTGAATTTATTTTAAATCAATTAAACAAAAAAACAAAAATTAACAAATAATTAATTCATTTCCACAGCTGTGCTCTCATTGGCTATCTCAGGGTAACGTCAGTGTTACGCGCCTTCCTATTGGCTGTCGGATTGACGCCTATATTCGTCTGTCCTGACAGCAGGGTGAAGGTGAACCGGGCCCATCTCGCTCTTCTCTACCCGTCAGTGGAAGCACCTTCTCCCCATCTCCTCCTTCTGCACCGGGATCACCTGCCTAGCCCCGAGCCATGTCCATATTCAGCGATGTCCCGCAGGCTCCTCCGGTGGCGGTCTTCAAACTGACCGCTGACTTCAGGGAGGACAGCCACCCGCAGAAGGTGAATCTGGGAGTTGGAGGTAAGTTGAGCTACTGCTGCTAATGCTAACGCTAAGCTAGCTTGCTGGAAGTGAGTCAGCCCACTAAACGCTGCCGCCACCGGCTGTGTTTGTTAGCTTCATTTAGCTATGTAGCTTTAAACGTCCCCTCGGTGCGGTGCTGGGGGTGCAATGCTATCAAATATTAGCAGCTCTTTGATTTGACCTTCGCTACAAGCTAGCAGCGAAGCTAACGAGCTGGAGCATAAATTAGCTTCATGTTGACAGCTCTCAGCCCAGTATGAATAGGGAAACAGAGCTGACGTTTACACCAAAAGCACGAGACTAGAGCCACGGTGCGAAATATACAGCAGGTGTATTGCTTGTTTCCCTGTCTCGCCTGAGTCCTTGGTGATATATATCTTACAGGTGATATGTGTTGTCTTTATTGATAACCAGCCTGAAAACTTTAACTCAGTGGTCTGGTAATTTCAAAGCAGCTTCATTTTGATCATCTCATCTTGCTCGTCCTGCTAGTTTTGAAGCTGTCACATCACTGTGTACTTGTTGCATTGTGACAGGTGCCAGGGACGATGTCATCTTTAATTAGGGCCTTTGCAGGATACTTGAGAAACAACTGTTATTATTGTTGTTATGGCATGACAGCTTATTTGGTTACCTTGTGAAGGCTGGAGCTGCACAACTGCAACTCAGTGCAGCACGCTGTATCCCCTGATGGGGATTGCAGGTTGCAACCAGCTGAAATGTCTCAGAGTCAGCATTCTATCAGTGTTTCTTGCTCAGGAGGTTTTTACCAGCAGTCGAGTTTCCCCCAAAACAAACAGACCAGGTGATTTTGTCCATCCATTTTCATCCGCTTATCCAGGGCCAGGTCTAGGAATGCTGCGATCCAACTTTTTCACTTTCGATCTGATACCGATACCACAGCCCTACTGCCAATCCGATACCAGCGCATATTTCTGTCTCTCTGTTCTGACCAATAGGTTCATTCTTTCTAGTACTTATTTTTTCTAATGTGGAATAATAGAAAAGGCTTGATCAAGTACTGTTACTCAAAATGAGATTAACATACTTCCCGAGATGAATAGTCCACAACAGTGGGTTATTATGACAAAACTTGAGCCATTTATTAGATATTTAAATTTTTAACATAAAATAGGCAGTAGCATTAAATAAAATAACATTTCTGTAGTGACTCTGAGACAAATTAGAAAAAGCCAATATAAAAAAATCAAACAAATTTAAAAGAAGGCTTTGTTTGACATCGGTTACATAAATAAAAAAGTCATAACTTCCAAAGTCACTTATTTCCACTGCCAGTGGCAGCCTGGTGCTGCTGCTGTGTGTGAAACATAGAACTGCAGGGACCAAAGTTCACCACCCACAGAATATAGGTCGTCCAACTGTTCAAAGTCCAGGGCTCATGACAAAACTTGGAATGGAGTGCTAGTATCGCAGTGCTAGTATCGCACTTTTCCCCTGCAGTGCGATCTGATCCCATCCACGTTTTTTGCCTGGATCGCAGCATATTTTCGATCCGCGATCCGGATCGCAGCGTCCCTAGCCGGGTCACGGGGGCAGCAGGCCAAGCAAAGCACCCCAGACATCCCTCTCCCCAGCTCCTCCTGGGAGAGCCAGCTGATTAAAACCAGTATACATAATGAATAAAAAAGATGCACGTTTCTCAGATGCTCGTTGACACCTGCTAATGTGTGCTCACTTATGATCCAGATGTTCAGGAGGTTTTTACCGTGAGCTGAATTATGTGCTAGGTCGCCTCCTCTCCAAAACAGACCTGGTGTTTTAAACTGATACAAACACTGAATAAAGCTGCTTCACTTTACAAATCAGAGTTTCACTGATGGTGTTTGGTGTATCGGAGACGGGCTGCTAGCTCAGCACCTGCCAGTGTGTGCACACCTTTTATTCTCTGTTAACAACATCCAGACGTTCAGGAGGTTTTTACCGGGAGCTAGATTATTTGCAGAGGTGTCCTTCTCTCCAAAACAAAAGGACCTGGTGATTTAAACTAGTAAAAACACAGAATAAAGCAGTTTAATGTTAAAAAAATCAGTGTTTTTCTGACACTGCTCATTACCGAGGAGCTACTAACTAAAGTGGCTGATTTGAAAATGTGAATGGCCGCATCTAGAGCCAGTGTTTAGTTCGTCCATTTTGGGCTACTGTAGAAACATGGCGGTGCAACATGGCAGACTCCCCCTAAATCCTGCACACTGAACCTTTAATACCACATGGATATTTGTTCCTGTAAGATCTGGGTAGTGAGGTAGTTATTACCTTTTGTAGATTAAACCAATAGATAACCTCACTTCTAGAAAGGAAAAGCTCAAATCATGACTTGTTGGAACCCTTAAAGTGTCTGTTAGCATAGCATAAGTTTAGTATGACTTTGGAGTGACTTGTATCAGTTAATTATTGTATGAGTTTGTTGGTAGTATGTCTCCAATCTATGCATCTGTACTCGATTTACACAAAGCACCACAATTATATTAAATTGCGTGTGCGATGTCATCATTCCCATACAGTCAGCAGAGTTCTTCTTTTACAGTTTAATGACCCCCAGTGAACTTTACAGTAACTGAAGCATTTAAGTTCAAGAAAATACAGCTGCATTTCAACATTACAGGAAACATAATCAAATCTTGATATCAATATTATATTGGTAAATATTCAAACATGAAAAACCTGAAGTTGCTGCCCCTTGCAGGGTTATTTAAGTTTAACTTGTCTTATCATGCAACATGGACTCGGGCTACGATGCACTATTGCACCTCGTTGCCAAAACATACCGGTGTGCACAAAACCAGTTTGGCCTGTAAATAATTGGCAACGGCGAAAGCCTCACCCGTGCAATCAAACCATTAGCCATGGTTTTATCTTTAATAGGACACATGAGTAGCAGTGCACTCTTATTGATTCAGATACTTGTTTGTGTGGGACTGAGAAGAAATCAGTGGGAGCAGCAGCTGACACACGTCACAGATACATCAGTGTTTCTGTCCTCTTTGCCACCCTGTCCACATTTTAAACTCACTGCCATGAGCCGTGGTCAGGTGCAGTTTTGACCCTGAACTCGCCACCGATCCAAAACCAACAAGCTACTTGTTTGACCTTGTGTCGTGAGTCTACAGCTGCGGTGAAGGCCTGATATTTGATACAGCTCTGCACAGGCCGGCATACAATCTGAGGGAACACGAGTTCTTAAGGAGTCAAATATGTGCAACAGACACACACACTTAGACTATTCTGGATATTAATGGTGACCCTCAAAGGGTGTGTGACATTGACAGTGAATCACTCACCTTACCTCTGTGTCTCTTTAGCTTTTATCTCATGTTGAAGGTTATTGCTGTTATTACATTTAGGCTGTATACTTTGAAATAAAACACATTGAAATACATCATTGCTTCAAGAAATCCGACTGTGACTAACCAGAAGGCTTTGTGGCCCGGTGATTAAGTGCTGTGTTGCTTTGTGTCTCCTCCAGCTTACCGTACTGATGACTGCCAGCCCTGGGTGCTGCCGGTGGTGAAGAAGGTGGAGCGGCTGATCGTGGAGGACAACAGCCTGAACCACGAGTACCTGCCCATCCTCGGCCTGCCTGAGTTCCGCTCCGCCTCCTCCAAGGTCGCGCTGGGAGAGGACAGCTCTGCCATCAAGGAGAACAGGGTGAGACGCACACACTGAACACTGTCGCTCTGCACACTGGGTCTGGTGCAGTTATTTTGAAATTGAGCATAACCAGGTTAACATTTTGTTCAGATGAGACTGTTGACCTGAAGCTGTATGTGGACAGCACAGTGTGTGTGTGTGTGTGTGTGTGTGTGTGTGTGTGTGTGTGTGTGTGTGTGTATACTAGGGTTGGGTACCGTTCATAATTGAACCGATACGGTACCGGTACCAAACAGTACCTTATTTCGGTACTTTTTAACCCTATGGGCCCTAGGCCTTTTTGGGGTATTTTTACTGCTTTTACTTTTAAGCTCATATCACAGTCATTATAAAGGCTACATACACATGCTATATCTTGTTTTTTTCAGGACAATCTGGGCTAACCAGATTTGCCATCATTCCATGTGCCTGTATTTTATATTAATTTGAAAAAAATGAAAAAAACAAATCCGTGTGACTAAATTCTTACATTTTTACATGTATCTCACCATAGCAAGTTGGAAAATGACATATTCTACCATATATGAAGAGGGGAGACTCTCTGGAATCTGGCAATATAAGAACCATGATGCTGGAACATTCTGTCACTTCACACCTGTCCAAAACATGTGGTTTGTGCCAGGCTGACACGATTGCCAGTATTTTTTCATTATTGCAAGAAATTCCATTGACTCATTCACAAGTCAAAAATGTGTTTTATCTGAAAGAAACATGCAATATTTACATCTAAGATCATAGAAAAATAGTCAACCAAGTGCAATGATGTCCTCCAAGATAATATTTGTTTTTCAGTTTCAGTTATATATTGGGGAGACATTTTGGGCATTGGTGGGGGGGCACGTGTCCCCCTCAATGTATATGGTGACTACAGCCCTGTCAGCATGCATAATTAGGCTACAGTTGTCTGGGTGCGCAAAGGTGAAGTGGCTGGTCTTGTCATACAAACTTTGATGGAGTGTCAACTGGACAATATGGAGATATTTGCATCTTGAAAGCCGGACTACAAATGTGGATAGACAGGGAGAAACACACGCAAGCCTAAGACGTGGTAAGATACGATATTCCTCACTATATGAAGTGACTGATAACAAGATCTGTATAATGGATTGTAAAGAAATTCGTTAAGGTTTTATTTTGTAGACAATTGATCTGTATTTAGAGCGTGATGGGATGACAGCACAATGATGTGTGTGGTCCTGCGCTTTCATGTGATATGCGTGGCATTTCTGTGCGAGCCTGCGTTCGCGAGTAATCCATCCAAGAGTAATGTGTGTGCAAAGCTGTATGAAAGCTTTGTTATACATCATTTTATTGTAATTTTTCACTGAAAGCTACAATTCTGCTGTTTCCGCTGATATGCGTGGCTTCTCGCTATGACGCATGGTTGGGGAGAAAATCCACAGAGAAGAACCGGTGTGAATTTGGACGCACTATGCGTCGTTCGGGCCCATAGTCTAAACTTCGCAGTTTCAACATTTTATTGAGAACATTTAGGAACAGTGCTGCACGTTAACTTTTGTCTGCACATTGTTTTTGTCGCCATTGTTGCTGAGTCTGAGGTGCGAGTCATGTGCCCTCGTTCCTCCTCCACCTCAACCGAAATTTGGCACCATTTCATTTTAAGTGAATCGGTACTAGGTAGTACCGACGTGAATCGGTACCAAGTACAAAAAGTACCGAGTTTCGGTACCCAACCCTAGTGTATACCCTAAATTACAGTAGTGACATTAAAAAAAATCTTAAAGTAACACTCCAAAATTTGGGAAATGTTCTTGTTTATCTTCTTAACCAGATGAAAAGATGTTGGTATCTACCCTGGAGTTTAGCCTAGTTGAAATGAAAATGTTTGTCAGTGTTTTCATCTGACTCCAGATAATATGACGAACAAGCAAACAAAACAATTTTTCTTTTAAAACAGGTTTTTAGCTTGTCTTTTAGTCTAGATCACAGGCCACACTCAGCCCAGTTTGATGGGCCAGACCAGTAAAACCATTGCATAATAACCTATAAATAACAACCCCTTAATTTTTTTGTGTGTGAAGACCTTCTGAAAACGTTCATCCATTTACAAACAAATGAACAGCCCGTGATATCATAAGACAAATGTGTCCAAATTCAACAATATGACTCAGTTTTTCCACATTCAGTCAGTCTACTACTCACGTTCATTACATGTGCTTTTTTTTTTTTCCATAATTTTCCACTCCCACTAAAGTGGACACTTTTGAAGAAGCAGGTTAGGTCATCCCCTGCCTTACAAGCCATTCACAGTCTGAAGTTTCGTCAGTGCCTCAGCAGCAGGGTTCCACCCAGATTATTTTAAGACATAAGTCTGATACAGATTCTTTTGTACTGAAGTTGCTGGTTGACAATATTTTGCACAATGTTGAATAGTATTATTTCAGAGAGTTGTTTTCTGGTCTGGGTGGTGTTTTACATTGAGTATCTACTTACTGTTTAAATTTCTCCTGAAGCCTGGCACCTCTTAGTCTTCACAAGTGCATCAATATTCCGTGTGTAAAGTCATCTAGTGGGCCGGATTGGACCCTTTCGCGGGCTGGTTCTGGCCTCCTAGTCTTATGTTTAACACCCCTGGTCTAGATAAAGATGTGATATTATTAGTATTAGTGATGCTGGTCTTTTTCATGCTACCTTTAATAATATCCTGACTTCACTGACTAATAATTTACGTCCAAGGAATGTAAGAATAGTCAATAATATTGTTTATTTGCTAGATATTTGTAGTCCGTATAAAACATTATAAGTCTTCTTTTTCTTTTTCACAGGCTTTCGCAGATGCAAAATGTTAACAGTACTATTCAAGGCACATCACTGTAGATGTGGATTCAGACATGACATTTTTTTTTTAACTTTATTGCCTTTAATGCACATTAACAGGCAATTATCATCACAAAAGAAAACAAAAAATCATCTTGAGATTGGGTCTCATCTGTCACGTAGAGCTAGCACTGTATAAAGGTAGAGCACATATACACTTATCTAGTTCTGTATCTCCAAAAAAGGGATATTTAAAACAATAAATAAAATCAATAAATGAATAAAAATAAGTCAAATGATAATAATAACAGTAGTTATTTAAATAAAATTTAAATTTGAGGCATAAGAGTCTTAGGCAAGATAGTCAATAACTGGGGTCCATCTTCTCATAAAAATAGGTACTTTTAGCTGTAACTGGGCAGTCATATATTCCATCATGTAGATATGCTTTACTTTCTGTAACCATTGAGCGATCATAGGAGGGTTAGTTTTCAACCAATTAATAGTAATCATTTTTCTTGCAATCATCAACAAAACATGTAATATATAACATTGTTCTGTGGTAAACAGGTGGTCAGGAAACACATCTAATAAAAATAACAGAGAGTCCACGGGGAGGTCCATTGCCAAATTTTTTTCCAGTTCTTCTTTGACATTTTTCCAAAATATTTGTATTTTCGGGCAGTCCCAAAATATATGAGTATGGTCGCCGACCATACCACAGTTCCTCCAGCATTTGTTGCTGGAATTGTTTTTGGAGACAAAAGTTGTTAACGGTGTCCTGAAGAACCTGATTTTGACCTTCCAGTCAAATTCTTTATAGAGTTGGCTTCCAACCCCCTTGTGGCATCTGGAACGTACGTTTTCCCAAGAGTCATCATCTATTATTGCAGTTCCCATTGTTGCTTGATGTGTAGTGTATTGTCTGACAGATCCAGCCATAGTTTTTTGTACATGTGAGATACTTGTTTTTTTGTTGAGGAACAGTGTTCAAACAGATGTATAAAGTGGCTTTCTATATTTGTAGGTTCCTTTCGTATATTTTCCCAATCTGTATTTTTTGTAACATGTCTGATTTGTAAATATCTATATAGGTCACTTGAAGGCAAGGCAAACTTGTCTCTAAGTTGTGAAAAAGATTTAAATACATTCCCATCCAGGAGTTGATTTATTATTATCAGACCAGCCTCCGCCCATCTTTTATAAGCCCTGTCAGACATGGATGGTAAAAACTCTATGTTCCCTACTATAGGCATGGCCCGTGACAGAGCTACAGCTCCCTTTAGTTGTTTTTGGACTAGATTCCAGACCTTCAATGTGCAGACATGACATTTTGTTGATAAAAAGTTTATTTCATAAATCCCATGAATGTAAATAACAGTTATTTGCAACCTTATTAAAAAGTCAGCTTTACAATCCTGAGGTTTTTTTTTGTTTGTTTTTTAAAGATTATTTTTTGTGGGCTTTTGCCTTTAATGGATAGGACAGTGTGTGAAATGGGGAGACAGAGAGAGAGAATGGGGACTGACACGCAGCAAAGGGTCGCAGGCCGGACTCAATCCCGCGACCACTGCAGCAAGACAATGCCACTGTACATGGGGCACTATCCACTACGCTACCGACGCCCCCTGAGTTTTTTAATTTAATATATGTTTGACCTGGTCTCTTTATTCTTCTCATGTTTCATCCTGTTTCCCTCCTGCTGTGTCCTCTCTCAGGTGGGAGGGGTCCAGGCTCTGGGTGGAACAGGTGCCCTGAGGATCGGGGCGGAGTTCCTGCGCCGCTGGTACAATGGCGTCAACAACACTGCCACACCCGTCTACGTCTCAGCGCCTACCTGGGGTTAGTAGACAGCTTTGAAGCAAGTAATGAGTACAACTGTGATATGGAAAAAGAGTGCTCTAAATTCCCTAAAATTTCCTTGAACTTTTGCCGCTGCACCTTAACGCTACAGTCTCCTTGAACTTTTCATCATGGTGATTGACAAACTTTCTTGATTCTGTTTTAAGGATGAAAGGGAAGTTAGTAATGAGGGTCACTGTCAGTTTGATAGATGAGTTGAGGTTTTAAACACCTGCTCTATGTTCTTGTTCCTTCCAGAGAACCACAATAGTGTGTTTGCTGATGCTGGCTTCAAAGACATCCGGCCCTACCACTACTGGGATGCTGCTAAGAGGGGCCTGGACCTCGCCGGGCTCCTGGATGATCTGGAGGTGAGATGAGTGAGCCCAAGTTGGTTCAGCTGATAAGAAATTAACGTTAGATAAAACTAGGATGGTGGAACTTTAATGTGGAATTTCTGGTAGCTGCTCAGGCTGAAAAAGAAGACAGAAGACACTGTTAAGCAAAATTAAAATGGTAGCCGACAAAGATTGAGCTGTTTGGCTGTATTTGGGCTTTAACCAAGAACAAAAGGGTTAAGTAGTAGATGAAACGGGCTCAAATGCAACTGACGTGCTGTTGTGGATCCCACTGCTTTTCTTGGCAAGTCTTGCCCCACTGTGCTGTGATTGGCTGAGCCTCGACGTGTCTTGAAGATGGTTAGGGTGAGGACAAAGAGGTCATGGTTCAGGCTAGTACCAGCCAATCAGTAGGGTTGGACTTGCTGAGATAACGTGCAGCGTGACTAGACTGTGACATGTGACTGAAATCATCTCCCTGTTGTCACTTGGTCCTGTGACTTGTTGTGTTTCTAATCATGTTTGCGTCTCACATCAAAGTGATGTCACATATTACAGATTTACAACTCTAAACATCTACATAAACACTCATATAACTATAATATAGATGCCGATAATGCACC
This sequence comes from Epinephelus lanceolatus, assembly GCF_041903045.1. Classification (NCBI taxonomy): domain Eukaryota; kingdom Metazoa; phylum Chordata; class Actinopteri; order Perciformes; family Serranidae; genus Epinephelus; species Epinephelus lanceolatus. The sequence continues at coordinate 45,587,271 of NC_135736.1, forward strand.
TTTTTAATTCATGACACGAACCACTTGCAGAGCACATGAGGAAAAAAGTAACACCTGCACACTTAGTCCATGCAGCACAAGTTTAATGAAGACAACATTTCAATCCTACTTGGAACTATAATTATTCACTTTCAACTCACGAGCCACTTGCAGGCAACATCCACTACAAGAATTCAGTCTCCCTCCTGACTGTCATTCTTTGGAAACTGCATTTGGACCATCATCAAACATTAAACATTGTTTTAAATCATGATTTCAGTGCAGTCGTTTTATATGAGCTTCCTCTCTCAACAGAAAGCTCCAGAACATTCCATCTTCGTCCTCCACGCCTGTGCGCACAACCCCACCGGCACCGACCCGACCCCGGACGAGTGGAAAAAGATTGCAGAGATCATGAAGGTAAGATGATGCTGTTGCTGCGGGTTTAAATCATATGCAGATTATGGTGTCTGTCACATGGTGTCACTGTTTCAAGCTCGTTGTGATGCAGCAGGTTTTTTTTTTTACATCTACATCCCAAACTAAATCGCCAAATTATTGATGTCTGCTTAAAAGAGTTTTTAATTCAAACTGTATTCTTGGGCTGCTTTCTCATCTTTTACATCCTTCATATCTTCTTTTTCTCTCTAGAGGAGGAACTTGTTTGTGTTCTTCGACTCAGCCTACCAGGGTTTCGCCTCCGGCAGTCTGGATAAAGATGCCTGGGCCATCCGCTACTTTGTCTCTGAGGGCTTTGAGCTATTTGTGGCTCAGTCCTTCTCCAAAAACTTTGGCCTTTACAGTGAGTACACGATACTTGATTTATTTAGGGGTGATTTAAAGCATAACATACCCCAAGGGCTAGTATTTTAAAATAATCACATACCAAAAATAAGTTTAAACTAACACAGAGTATGGGTATTGTTTATAGAAACATGATCGATTCTTATCGTATGTTCTGTTATCAGATGAGAGAGTTGGCAACCTGACCATAGTTGCCAAGGACAACGAGAACCTGACCCGCATCCTGTCCCAGATGGAGAAGATTGTCAGGACAACTTGGTCCAACCCGCCGTCTCAGGGAGCACGTATCGTCAGCAAGACCCTCAACTGCCCCGAGCTCTTCGCTGAATGGTACGCTCTGAACAGTCAGCGTGTCCCAGAGCTGCTGGTGACGCTTAAGCTTGAGCCAGTTAGTGTTAGCTAGCTCACTTACCATGTTAACTGCATGTATTTGAATGTGTAGCACTAAATATTAGCATGTTAGATTGCCAAGTGTTTTTAGGGCTGCGTCTGGAGTAACTCCATCATCACTGTAGTTTCTTTAAAGTGATTAATAACTTTCGATGGCGACTAAATTGAACCATCGTCGTTTTGTTGCATCACTGACAGGTGCAGTGTTGCCTATCTGTAATTTACACGTCTAGAACACAGATATGCAAAGCGTTTTATTGTGTAAAAATGTGTCAAACATGCTCTACCCTCAGCGAAGTGCACATGAAACTTTTACAGGTTTCTTTTAAAATATTTAAGAAACTGTTGGGGGCTTTGAGAAAGTTGCAGTGAACTCAATTTATCTCAGCTAAGGAGTCGACTCCACTGTTTTTCTCATTTCTTGCCTCGTGTCTTTTTCTTTTTCCCCTCTTCTCCCTCCTCTCCGCTCCCTCCTCTAGGAAAGGTAATGTGAAGACCATGGCAGACCGCGTCCTGCTGATGAGGGATCAGTTGAAGAGCAAGCTGCAGGGTCTGGGCACCCCGGGGACCTGGGACCACATTACCCAGCAAATCGGCATGTTCAGCTTCACCGGCCTCAACCGTGAGTGGAAAAACACACACACACACACACACTCATAGAGGAGCCTCCAGCTGGTGATATCAGGGTTGTTTCGTGAGTAACGACATAATCCTCAGTTTGTGTCAGCAGTTGTCTTCATGTAAAATATTAAGGGAGAGTAATTATTCACACATCACTCAGGTGCAAGGCTATCAAAACAGTGTACATGGGGAAAAAAGTCTGCATACTAACTCCAAGCGTGCTCGGTGTAGTTAGATGACAGCGTCATGGATCACGTTCTCCAGGAAGACCTTCAACACAGCGCAGGTTTCCTCGTAGATCAGGCAGGAGGTACGCGTCACTCCACCACGCTTGAGTCCTTTTCCTCCTTTGCCTCTGCCACTCTTCTTCTCTGATAAGTCACTGTGCTGGGTGTTTCTTCATTTAGCTTATTTTCAAGTTATTTAATCGAGGTGTTTTATTGCTGCTTAAATGTAGTCCACTATATGGCTATGTAACACATACATCCGATAGTTGTTTTATATGGGCGACATTCTGGAATATTAACGGCCATATTGCCTGTCAAAATAAAGTCAGATGTAGTTGAACATTCCAGAAAAATCTAGTCAGAGAATCTTGAGTGTAGTGAAGTGTAACAAAGCATCAGTTCTTCTTCTACACCGTGTGTGACCGTCACTGTGTCGTCATGTGTCTTACAGCCAAACAGGTGGAGTACATGATCAAAGAGAAGCACGTGTATCTGATGGCCAGCGGTCGCATCAACATGTGCGGCCTGACCACCAAGAACATCGACTATGTCGCTCAGTCCATCCACGAGACCGTCACCAAGGTCCAGTAAAGGCTGCTCCTGTCCGCCCACTTCCTGCCTCCTGTACGCCACAGGAAGTAATCGTCTTGTCTGTGCCCTTGTACCCCTCCCCTGCTCATCCTCGCCTCCGATTGGTTAAACTGCAGCAGGGATTTTGCAGTTGAACCAATGAGAGGGGGGATGCTTTACTGTTCTCACATGAAGGTATAAACCTTTGGGAGGTGCAATGATTTTAGGAAGACACTTGAATGCACAAAGTCAGGTCTCACCGTCAGCAGAGCTCCACACCCAAATGTGTAAAATGTCTTTTTAACCAGGTCCCTTCATTTTTAGATTTCCTGTTTTTGTGCTATCCAAATCATTTCTGGTCACAAAAGATCACTCGCTTCCTCAGTCCTTTATAGCACATCAGGGGATTGAATAAGATGTGTCTGTAATATTGAACAAAATGCCACTCAGGTGGGTTAATGTAAATAGATGTAAGCACTGTTAGAGGTCCTAATGTGTCCCGCAGAAGCACTGGAGTCCAACTTCACTTCAGCTCGGAGCCCGTAACAAATCAGAAAGATTATGACTCCTTTTTCCAGCCATCAGATTTTACAATTTCAGAAACTAAATACATTTTTATTTTATGAATAATCATTTCATCTCAGGACTTTTCTTATGCTGAAGTTTTAGGAAGGGCATTATGAGCACAACGGTTATTGTCTCTGTCACGTGACCAGACTGAAAGGTCATTTAAAGGTAAATGCATGTGCCTGATGTTGTTGGTTTTGCCTTTTGTCAGACCTGTGCAGCTACGTAGAAGATCATAATGTTAATAGAACGTCACAAAGTGACTCTGTGCCATCAGCGAACAAAATCACCTCCTTTCTCTCCCTGCTCTTATTTTCTCTCCACCCTGCAGTGCCCTTATTGTGTTGCAGAACGCCTCTGTAAAGCCGGTTGTTGTAATGACCTCAGAGCCTGACACTTGTTGGCCACATAACCACACTCCCATGTGGTGTTGTTTGTAATGGCACACGGCAGTATGTGTGTGTTCATGCTGAAATAAATTATATACAGGAACCAAACTTTCCTTTCTGCCTGTTTTTTTGTTGTTGTTGTTTTTCAAATTTTCAGGCTGTTACAGTTTCTACAATATCTATGTGTTTGAAGTAAAATCTCATATCACAATCATTATTATATATTTTCTTATATTTAACTTTATTGTGTAGTATGGTGATAACAGAACAAGTGAAAACAGGTGAGGAAGAGACATACAATAAAAAAATAAAGACCAATAAAACCCAGCAAAACAAAATAAAACAATACAGAACAAGGTGTAGAGCACAGGCTGAAACTGGTGGGGATACAGGCACAAACTGGTATCCAGCAAAGCAAAGGTAGCAGGCTGGTAGGTCAACCTCATAACACGAGGAGATGCCACAGCAACAGAAAAGCTGGTGTCAAATCAAAGTGAGAAGAGAGACCAGAAACTTCCTCTCTGGTGAGGTGGCGGCTGGTATAAGTTGTGAGAAATCACGCTCACATCACAATTACAATGACCAACATGATCATAGTTATCAGTTTTAAGAGTTACTGTTAAAATGTACTGAAGTGTACCTCACGCTGTAAGGCTGAAATGTCTCCAGACTGCTGTCACTGCCTCCTGCCACGTTTTCACTGATGCAAAATGTCAGGGAGACTGTTGCCAACTTTGGTTGATGTTGGACTGTATTTACTGAATTTTTGAAAGTACAGTATTCATAGTTTTAATGGTAATTAAAAATTTAAATGTTGATACAGACCATCTGGAATTACATCATGAAACCAGTAACGGTTTCATCCCTAGTATAAAGGAAGTCATCCTGAAACTAATAGAAAGACAAGATTTGGACATAAACTTTGTCCCTTGTAAGCTTTCACCTCCAGCTTTTTTTTTTACTGCATCTACTGGAAATACTATTTAAATTTCAATAGTTAATGATAATCCGACAATCTCAATCCCAAACAAATTGGTTCCTACAGAAGAATTTTTTTAAAGTATGTCTCTCAAATATTTATTTTCAACTTTAAAAAAGCTGAATATTTTTTAACGGTTGTAGTTGCATGTAGTTTTAAGCAAATGTTAGCCAAACAGGAGTTAATGGTGCATTTGCTGGACTGTTGTCAGTGGCAAATTAAAACACATCAAGTGCTCGACTGTGTTTTTTTTATAGCAGCAGCTGCTGCAGCTGAGTGTGTTCTTGGTAATGAAGGAACACGTGAGCCACGTGCAACAGAGCTGTGGCTCACTGATGTGTGTTCACAGTTTTTGGACAACAATGGCAGAGTGAAATGTTGCATGCAATTTTTTTTATTAATGACGCAAACACAGTGGGTTGGGCCACATCACTAGATGCAAATCAAACACTTTACTACAGTTTCCAGCACTTGGTCTCACCTGTTCCTATTCCTCGTCAGACAGCCAGTTTAATTACTGCCAATCGTGTGACTGCACAGAAAGAAGCGTGCAGCTACTGCTAGCTCATGTAGCACCACAGAGCTAGCTAACATTACAGCTCAGCCGAGGAGGACGCCACACCTGCTGTTAGGAGCATGAGCTTCCCCTCCATTAGTAGATGCACACTTCCTTCTGTGCGGTGATGAGGTTGGCATTTGGTAGCAGAAAAATGGTTCCTCCATGACTTTTTTCAATGTATTCCTTTGGCGCTTTGAGCACCACAAGCCGAGCGCCATCTAGTTCCATTATATTGGAGAGAAGGCTGACATCTCTACGGCCAAAATCTCCAACACTCTGCAACTCAGACCAAAACAATCCAGATTTATAAACAGTACTACAAGTAAGAGGAAAAAGATGTGTTTTTGATTTTAGGGTGAACCGTCCCTTTAAGAACACATCCTGATAACCAAACATCAAATGCATGTGCAGGAGGAGAATGTGTCCGCTAAACCAACAATCTCATCAAGAAAATCCTGCAGCACAGTCAGTTATTGTCCGTCTTTGACCTCAAAGGATGATGCTGATTGGCTGTGGTCGACGCTCCAATGCAGCAAAGTGACTCAGCAGGTTTGAAATATAGCAGCCAGGAGTGATGCTCCCCCCCCTGCCTGGTACATTAGCCAATGAGCGGAGTTAGAAAGCACCACTCCTTCTTCTTCATCCTCCCCAGTCTGCGATGGATCCATCCGAGGGTTTCAAAGCCAATACTACTGGGACATGCTGCTGAGAGCTGTAGATATTGCCAGGATTTAGGGTCTTTACATTTCATGATTGTCATTTAAGAAAACATCCTGTTTCCTAAGGAAGTTTTTCCTCTTTGAATAGTTTTTGTGGGACATGAGACCTTTAAAACCTCCAGTGAAACACATACAGCTCTTTAAATGCAGGTGACTCGCCAAAATAAAACCATACAAGTGATGTAGCAGGTTAGTTCAGAGAGGAACTTAAATTATATTGATTATTCTGAGTGGCCTTTTCATTAAAAGGCCAGTAACGGCTTCTATGTCAGTGAGATCTGCGACTTCAGACCTCTGTCTGCGGCTCCCTTTTCTTCCTCCTCCTCCTCCTCCTCCTCCTCCTCCTCCTCTGTGCTGCAGTGCCACAAATCTGATCCTGCAAACTCAGTCGGACGGAGCCACGCCCGTCCATCCCGTCCCCTTACACCATGCAGACAAACACCAAATACAGAGCACTGCAGGTTCAGGGACAGAACACTGTGCACAGACAGGGAGAGAACTGAAGGATTGTGGGTTGCAAGAAGACAGCGCTCCAAGCTGCAACCAAAACCTCCACACTGTTATGTCTGAGTACATTTCCTGGGACAAAGAGCCTGATGTTATGTCATATTTGATCAGTGCGGAAAATTATTAGGCTTAAGACACCACACTATAACATCTTACAGGTATCAGTGCCAAATACATTTCCTTTTCTTTATGTTAAGAGAACTGACCATTTCAAATTTGAGCCCATGTAGAGACTGAGGCATTAAATCCACAAAAGCAAGACTTGTTCAATTCCTCTAGGTCGCCATTTCCATGCAACGAGTCCTGTAAGAATTTAAAAAGCAACACATTTTTACATAACAGCAACTGATATAACATAATCAGTTAATAATTTAATTTTCCCCCTTTTATTCCTCAAAAGGTATGTTTCCAGTGTGATTCATTTGGATAAAATAGATGCTACACATAGAAACACTAACCCTACCAGTTTAATATCTTGACATCAGTGTATCTCTGCCAAGTGAGTAAGTTTCCTTTTTCCAACAGAAGATGACAAATCATCACCCAAAGTCCAAATTTCAACAGAGCTTTAGAACAGCAGACATTTTGACTTGTCAAATGTCCCAGTAATCCATGGCGGTGTGACAATGAGCCAACATTCATCGCAGCAGGGTAGTGAAATCAAAGCAGCTAAATGGAATTCAGCCATCTATGATTTTATTCACACCTGTGCTCTTCCAACTGGCAGCCTGATTGCCAGAATAAAATGTTTGCATTGTATGTTTCTGCATATCATAGATAAGTTATGTTTTTATTTTTCCTATGCATCACATCAGCGTTTCTGAAGTGACATAGTTCAGATTACATGGATATGAGTATATGAGCTGAGTTTCTCATCAGGAGGAGGAGGAGATGGTGGATTGCATGACACCTCGGTGAGATGGCTGCTAAGCAGCAGACAGCAACAGTCCACTGTTCAATATCAACTGTTTGTAGCGGGTATTTTTTAACGAGGGATGAGACATTCCAGCAGTGTCTGTTGCGACAAAATCGAATATTTTTTATCATGAGTTTGGACATTTCCAGCCATGTTTGTAGTGGCAAAAGCAGGTATTTTTCACCAAGATGTATGACATTTCCAGCTGTGTTTGCAGTGACAGATGTGGGTATTTTTTAACATGAATTCGAACTTTTCCAGCCATGTTTATAGTGGCAAAAACGGGTATTTTTAACAAGAGTTTGGGAGATTTCCAGCTGTGGTTGTAGCAACAACAGTGAGTATTTTTAACAAGAGTTTGGGACATTTCTTGTTGTGTTTGTAGCTACATAAGTGGGTATTTTTATTACAAGAGTTTGGACTTTTTCAGCTGTGTTTGTAGCTACAAAAGCAGGTATTTTAATGCTAATTCAGGACGTTTCCAGCCGTGTTTTTTAGTGGCAAAAGTGGGTATTTCTTAACAAGAGTTTGGGACATTTCCAGCCATGTGTGAGTGTGTTTGTGGCGACTAGACCAGATATTTTAAGCCAAAACTTCGTTTTCCTAACAATAACCAAGTGGAGTTTTTTCCAAAAACCTAATCACATGTTAACCACAGCACTGCTACAACAAAATTCAAAGTTTAAATGTAAAGAATAGATGAAACCTAAAAAAGGGACATGTCCATAGTTTGGAGAAACATACAATGCCAACATTTATTCTGGTGATTGGGTTGTACTTTGACATGTCTTCAGTAAAAATGACCTGTTGGAGGTCAATTAAAAAAAAACTACCATCACTTATTTCTTTTACCTCATCACATGTGTGATCATTTGTGTAATCGACTGGTGTTTTGGGGTAAAATTTAAAAAGAAAATCCACAGACTCTTGTTCGTGGTTTCTCCTCCACAATCTGCAGAGTTGGTCACATTATGTTTGCATTAAGCATTTTCAGTGTTGCTTTTATACAAAAAGTAGGTAGCAGTTGAGAGTTGCAACAAAAAAGAAAGTGGAGACAAGCTTGGTAAAAACATTTAAACCCAAGTTGAAGCACTACTGCTTCTTTAAGTCATGCCGACGAAGCTTTGCAGTCAACACCTATTTTGCAGTCGAAATGTAAACACATCATATCATCCTTACATTCACACTCGTATCCATCCAGCAGGGAGGCAAAGAACAAATGTATTGGAAAGAATATTAAACAGTTCTGAAAACATTCTTCATCTTAAGATATACTGACATTTTTTGCAGTAGGTTTCAGACATCCTGTTTTTGTTGCCAATGTGGTGATAAAAAGAAATCTGAAATTAAACATGATTTAATCAAACAAACATGAAAAGGCAACATTTACTGGAATAAAATCATTATTGTATGAATGCAGATTAATTCAGTGATGTTAAAGTAAAGGTAGAGTTGATACAGATATTTTAGATATATGTTGATTGGTTGAGCTTGGAAATGATTCAAGACTCTGGTGAATGAAGGTGTACATCAGACTGCAATAGAGCCTTTTTTTGAGATGTGTATTTGGTTTAGATAATGCAGAAGGCGCTGACCTCATGAAATCAATAACATGTAATCTAAGCATTCTGCATAACACAAGGGCACAGAGCCCTCACATCCTGTGTTGTGGTGAACAGTGTCTGCAGCCAGAAGCTCACTTCATTTTCACCTCTCATAAAGAAACACCAGAGAGGACGTGATTCATTTATAATTGAAATGGATCTAATGAAAAGGGCTCCGCTCAAGAGATGATTATTTAAAGAGGTTCAGTGGTCACAAATCGTGTGATGAATAAAACTGCACCGAAATGAAAGGCAGATCCAAGATTTTTAAAAATCTATATGCAGACAGGCAGCTCCAATCTGTCTTTTATCCTCGACTTAGACAAAGTGTGATAGTCCTCTGAAGAAAAAAAGAGATGAAATTTTTATAAGGTATAAAACTGTGATTCAGATCACATACCTTCAAAAGGAAAGGTTCAGATAACAAAACAGAAAAACAAATGAGGAGGAGGATGGTCTCTGGGTAAGTGGAGGCATTATAGGGATGATTTTCACCACAAAGCAGAATAAGCAACCACAGACTGTATAAAGGAAGTGGAGGTAGCTGCGGGGTCGGAAATGTGAAGCCAATGCTGAAATGCCTTAAACCTGCATTCTTTCTAAAGGCCAGCAGGGGGGCGACTCCACTTGTTGGAGTACTGTACATGCCCATACTTAGACTGATTTTTTTTACCTCACTGAACATTATCCCAACTAGTTTATGGTCTCAATCTCTAGTTTCAAGTCTTCTTGAATACAGCATGACGTTCATTTTGTAAATTATGGACACATTTGGAGTAAAACGGACGATAAAGCAGGGTAAGCTTTAGGGCGCGACTACCTTGTGATTGACAAGTCACTTCCAAGGTGACCTGTCAATCAGGATAGAGCTGTAGCAATCGTATCCTCCATAGCTCCACCCTTTTGTCCAAGTATGGTCACTTCTGGCTCCAAAAACCAAGATGGTGACAGCCAAAAACATGTATCTGTAGCCCTGTTTCCACCAAACACTTTCAATATAGTACCTTTGGAACCAAAAGTAACCCATCAGAAATAGCACGTAGACCCTTGGTCCACTTAGCATTTCCACCGCAATGGTACTTTTTCACAGGGGCGGGGTTGTTGTTGTTGGACTGCTCCGTCCAGCACTCACTGGAGAATTGCTTGCTGGGTGCACATGCCACTGAATATGTGCAGTAGTGTTTCTACCACTGGCCCCGCCCGCGAGTCTCCATTTGGTTTTACAAAGATAAAACCTCCTTGAATGAAAAATGTATAAGGGTAACAATAATAACTGACCTTGTTTGCTGTTCCAGGTGTCAACAGTTTTACAGACGTCTTTTTTATAGTAGTGGTCTATCGAGAAAATGCTTTTTGGGCTACAGGGATTTAAATAACTGAGAGTGGCCCCTGGGGAAGAATTGGAAGCAAAGCTGAGCAGTGTTCCTGGAGGCCTGGCCAAAATACCAAACTCGAGGCCTCAGAACGGTAGTCCACAAGCCAAGTGTGACATCACGGTGACTACATCTACATCTTCAAGTCAAACAAATCAAGAAAAAAAAATGAAGAAAATACTTACGAAAAAAGAATGTTGAACAACCATACAAATCCAATCTGCTCATTCTTAACATATGATGAGATACGCCTTTATTAATCCCCAGTGGAAAAGTTGGGTTGTTGCAGAACAGAAATAAATACAGGTAAGTATAGACGGAAACAAATAACAAGCTCCACAAAGGCCGAATTTCCTATCTTGAGAAAATAATTTGTGTATCCACTTCATGATTCAGATCTGCTCCAAAATTTAATAGGTTCTTCCTTGGCCCATGCTGGGTGTCTGCAGGTATCAGACACTTAAATTTAATGCTTTTTAAGACCATTTCAAGATAAATATCTAAACCAAATTTAAGGCTGATTTTTGAACAAATAATCAGTTTCTTATTAAGCATTGTGGGTAAGTATAAATGTAAGTAGAATATAGGTAGTCTCGTGCAGAGGTGGGTTTTATGAAGCAATGTTGGTAACAAAAGTGACTTAGGTTAATCTACATTTTGCCAACAAGAAAGTGCAAGTATGAAATAAAAAGACAATTAAGTTCAGTGGTAGGTTTAAAGATTTAAACATCAAAAATGTGGACTTTTACTCAGAAGAGCTCGACTTATTTTTATAAAAAGGAACTAAAAGATGGATAAATTAATTTAGATAAAAGCTTTGTGGCAGTTAAGACCTCACAAATTCAAACTTCAATGACATTTAAGGCCTAATATTTTCAATTAAATTTAAAGTTCCAGTGTGTAAGATTTAGGGGGATTTAATGGCAGCTAGCTGGAGGTTTGCAGATTGCAACCAGCTGAAACATCTCCCGGTAAGAATTCCTTCAGTGTTCATTGTTCAGGAGGTTTTTACTGGGAGCCGAATTATCCACAGAGGTCTCTTCCTCTCCAAGACAAACAGACCGGGTGATTAAAACTAATAAAAACACTGAATAAAGCAGTTAAATGTCACAAATCAGTGTTTTTCCAATGTTGTTTGGCATGTCGGAGACAGGCTGCTAGCCCAGCACCTCCTAATGTGTGCTCACCCTTTGTCCTCATCTTTAGAAATTTAGAAGGTTCTTACTGCCAGCTAAGTATCCACAGAGGTCTCCTAAGAATAAAGCAGGTTTGTGTTTGAAAAAAAATCAGTGTTTTTCCTACTCTCCCATTGCGGAAGGGCTGCTAACTATGGTGGCTGATGTGAAAATGTTATGTCCCTATCTAGAGCCCATGTTTGGTTTGTCCGCTCTGGGCTACTGTAGAAGCATGGTGGTGCCACAAGGCTGTAGATGAGGACCTGCTCCCTTGGTAGATGTAAACATATGTAAAATTCTTATTTTTAGGTGATTGTACACTAAAGAAAACATGCTTATTATATTATGTTTCTGCCAATATATCCTCCTAAATCCTACACACTGGGCGTTTAAGACATTTTAAGACTTTTTAAGGACCTGCAGACACCCTGGCTACACCCTTTCACCAAGTTTAATGAAAATTGGGCCAGTATTTTTTCCATAATCCTGCTGACAAACAAACAAACAAACTGAAAACATGACCTCTTTGGCAGAGGTAATAAGAACAGATTAAAAACAGAAACTACACAAGAGAATTTGGAGAAAAATTACATGCTGAAATAACAAGGTGTACAATCAGTCAGCTTCTTCAGATCAGCTGTTTGAACATACTGTAATTGGCTGTGATGATGCAGAGCAGGTGTTTAAACCTTTGTTTTATTTCCTGACACCAACATACAAAAACTATAAATGCAAAGTTACACTAAAGTCCAAAATATTGCATGTTGGTGTCTCAACACTTCTGTTCATTGTAAGTAATGAGCCCAAACCAGGAAAAACAGGGCTGTCCATATACTTTTGGCCATATTATGTTAGATGTGTGTCTATTTAAATTTTGGGAAGCAACGAACATTTTTAAAAACTGACATCCAGACACACTCTGGATATAAAACACTTGTTCACAGATAAATAAAAGGCAAAAAGAACAATATGTTTCTACACTAACATGTTAGACTACAGATCTAATTAGCAGGTAAACAAGCGATAATCAAGCAACCTTTCAAATCAAAAGCCTTAACACAAAGCTGCCAGGTAACGTCTGTCCTGTCGAGATGTCCCCTGTGCAGTCTGGCGCAGTATGTACAACAACAGCAACATCTTTGGTGTCTTCCATCCGATTCTTGTGTCCTGTGTCATTCCTTTGAGCTCCGTTGGAGAAGTGATCACATGAGGAGGGTATACAGTGTATAAAAAACTATTATTTTTCCTACAAACATTTTACATCCGCAGTCATTCCTTTATTTACAAGCATCAGCGTGAAAAACCTGTGGCGATGACAAGCTACAGTTTGATGCATATTGCCAAAGCTGCGACCCCCGTTTGTTTTGATGGAATGGTTTCTTCCATCTGTGCGTTCAGTCCCGGTGATGGGTCCTCTTTATAATCTCCTGCAGCGGGGGTGTGTGGAGTGTTTTCAGATAAAACTCTGATAGCTGTAGTAACCACATCGTCTTTACAAACAACTTATAGAACCATCAGATGATGGAGAGTTCGGGTCCGTTTCACTCGCACTCTGCTAGGTTTTCACCAGCGGCTGCTCTGAATTGTCCTCTGGCGTCTTTTCTCCTTCGCGGGATTTTTTCCTCTTCTTGTGGCCTGAAGAGACGAGACATGTCGACAGTTTAGGAACAGTTCAATGAAAATTCTGTTTTTATTCTACGAGGAGCTTATCCATATAACTGTGTCCATTCTGACTTTGGGTCGTGCCAGCTTTACACTCCTCACCTCTGTCGTAAAGATTCGGGAAATCCAGATTCTGATGTGCAGATGAATGAGCAGCTAGTTTGGTTTGCTGGTTGCAGTTAGCTACAAAAGCTAATGCAGGGGCTATGTTTACTTTTGGTGGCCTCAGACACAAGCATCTAAAATAATTACCAGAAAACTTAAGTTTATATGGACAGCTTTATGAGGCTCTCTGGAATCTGATTTTCCCAAATCTCTATGGCCGATGCAGCAAAAGAAGTTCGTATCAACCATAATCAGGCTGACCCTGATTTTAGCCCTTTTTACATTGGACTAGTAAAACCTGGGGACCTCCAGTAATCTTACTATATAATGACGAAAACTCTGTCTGTGTGTGTGTCTGTTCCACGTTTTTCTCCTCACTGACTTGGTCAATCCATGTGAAATTTGGCACAGTGGTAGAGGGTCATGGGAGGATGTGAATGAAGCAATATTACATCAATTGGCCAAAGGGGGGTGCTATAGCCACCGATTGAAATGGCAAACTTTGAATGGGCATATCTCATGCCCCGTATGTCGTAGAGACATGAAACTTTACACAGAGGTGCCTCTTCTCATGAGGAACACATTTGCCTCAAGAACCCATAACTTCCGCTTATATAGATTTTCCGCCATTTTGAATTTTTGGAAAAACACTTCAAATGGATCTCTTCCTAGGAAGTTTGAGCGATCTGCATGAAACTGGGTGAACATAATCTAGGGACCAATATCTAAAGTTCCCTCTTGGCAAAAGTTGGAAAACTTACTAAAACTGAGCTTCTATAAGGCAATGAATATTGCGGAGGGCGTGGCTCATCACATAAAGATGTATAACATCTCAAGGGTTTCACCCATCACCACGCAACTTTGTAGGCATATGACCACACATAATCTGAGGGGACCCCTCCATTATTGACCCCATCAAACAAAATGGGGGCGCTAGAGAGCTCATTTTTTATCTAGGCCTAACCGCCATATGGATTTTTACTAAACTTGGTAGATATGTAGAACAGGACGCCTCAAGGTGACTGGAGAAATTTAACTCTAATTGGCAACTGGGTGGCGCTATAACAACAGAAAAATGCTTAAAAATGGCTAAAATGCGACTGATCGCTGTGGCTCCCCCTGTGGACCAATGTTGGTGTTTTTTCTAATGTTTGGTATGACTAAGTCATGGTATGGTATGCTGTACATAATCACAGAAACTGTCAGTCAGTCATTCTGTCTGTCCCACATTTTTCTACTCACTGACGTGGTCAATCTATGTGAAACTGCACATAGGCATTGAGGATTGGCATAGGTAGAAGGTGACAAAGCTACCGATGGGTATGGACTAGTTTGTAATAATCATGGAGATCATGTGTGATATTAATTCTGTGCAAATATGCCATGTCCCTAATTTGTCAAGTAAAATTCATTCATCGAGAGAATGCCAAGAGTGTGCAAAGCAGTAATCAGAGCAAAGGGTGGCTATTTTGAAGAAACTAGAATATAAAACATGTTTTCAGTTATTTCACCTTTTTTTGTTAAGTACATAACTCCACATGTGTTCATTCATAGTTTTGATGCCTTCAGTGAGAATCTACAATGTAAATAGTCATGAAAATAAAGAAAACGCATTGAATGAGAAGGTGTGTCCAAACTTTTGGCCTGTACTGTATATATATATATAGTATATATATATATTTATTTACGTTTATGTTTGTTAATAATTTCTGTTTATTTAACTATATATTTGTTAATACTATTGTTTAAATTTCTTATATTTTCATGTATCTTTCCTCTCTTGCAAGGAGCACCTGTAACATAAATAATTTCCCCTCGGGGATCAATAAAGTATTTCTGATTCTGATTCTGATAAGATCAAGTCACATCTGCTCCATTACCAACAGTAACATAAGTCACAGTAATAAATCAGACATGAAATCATCTGGGATTTCAAATGAGTTGTAATTCTCTGTGAGGTGTTTTCATACCCAACTGAGATGCATAAAAATGGAGGCCTTCCTGGCAAGTAGAAAATACTTTTTGAAAACTTTATAAACTATTGTTGTTTGTGTCTATTTTTTATCTCTGTATGTAGTTTATGGCTTTTAAGATATGCTTTGCAAATGTGTATGTGTACATAGAGCAACAAAAAAAAGTGTAATGTCCCTTTAAGAATCTTCATGAGAATACAAAGTAGTCCAAGTAACTAATGTATGTTTAAGTAGGAGGCAGGATCTGGAGAGGAAGCTGTCATTGTGAGTGTGTGTCGAGTTTACATGTTAATCAAAGCAGAGCAGGGAGAGAGTGTGAGAGGCATAGAAAAGGTTGGTGAATAAGTGTTCTGTGTGTGTGTGTGTGAGAGAGTGTGTGAGAGAGTGTGTGTGAGAGAGAGAGAGAGAGAGACTGACTGAGTTTGAGCAGGAGTTTCTTGCCCAGTGTGTCCTCTGAGCCGCTCAGGGACAGGCTGCTGATGAAAGGAGACGTGTCCGTTTCTATGGGAACAGAGGCCATGTCTGAGAGAGGGAGAGAGGGAGAGAGGGAGAGAGAGACATAGTTATGACCCCGTCAATGATGAACAGCTTTGGTCTCTGTTGGAGGAGACATTAAAGTCCTGCACGACTCTCAGACAGCTTTGTGTACGAGGTGAGACGAAGGACACATCAGCCGTAGAGATGTTCTCCAATATAATGGAACTAGATGGCTCTCGGCTTGTGGTGCTCAGAGCGCCAGAAACATAGATTTAAAAACCTCAGCAGCAATGTCTCTTTCCAGAAATCATGACCTGGTTACTCAAGATAATCCACAGACCTTGTTGTGAACTATTTTCTTTCTACTGAACTACAGCTACCACACTTCATCACCCTACGTCTTCTGCTACCTGAGGCTCTCTCCGAGCAGGTTATCCCAGGAGGCCATGCTCCTTGTTTCATCCTGAATGGTGGCTCTGACACTCACTAATCCTCAGCCTCCCTCTTTTCACTGCTCGTAGATTCTCAGAGTGGAGCCCTCCGTGCATTATGAGATCCATTATATTCGAGAGAAGGCCGACATCTCTACAGCCGATACCTCCAACACTCAGCAACTCACACTAAAACAATCTAGAGTGATAAACATCTCTATAGAACTCTCCCTTTAAATAATCTATTGTTATTTATGGTTATTATCACTTGACACGTGAGTGGGAAAAGTGATCCCTCAATCAGATTGCTTGTCTGTACACAGCAATGAACAGTAAGACATCATACCAGTGTGTGCCTCAGTCTCAGGCCTGTCCTCCCTGATGTAAGGGATCTCATCCATCCTAAGAAACACTGAATCGCTGGGACTCTTCTGGCCGTCAGACTTGCTGCCTGCAGCAGATACAACACACATAAACACATGCATGCATCAAAACACATGTAATCCTCTTACTATATAATGATGAAAAAAGGGGGGCGCTATAGCCACCGATAGAAATGGCAAACTTTGAATGGGCATATCTCATGCCCCGTATGTCGTAGAGACATGAAACTTTGCACAGAGATGCCTCTCCTCATGAGGAACAAATTTGCCTCAAGAACCCATAACTTCCGCTTATATAGATTTTCCGCCATTTTGAATTTTTGGAAAAACAGTTCAAATGGATCTCTTCCTAGGAAGTTTGAGCGATCTGCATGAAACTGGGTGAACATAATCTAGGGACCAATATCTAAAGTTCCCTCTTGGCAAAAGTTGGAAAACTTACTAAAACTGAGCTTCTATAAGGCAATGAATATTGCGGAGGGCGTGGCTCATCACATAAAGGTGTATAACATCTCAAGGGTTTCACCCATCACCATGCAACTTTGTAGGCATATGACCACACATAATCTGAGGAGACCCCTCCATTATTGACCCCATCAATAATGGAGGGGGCGCTAGAGAGCCTAACCGCCATATGGATTTTTACTAAACTTGGTAGATATGTAGAACAGGAAGCCTCAAGGTGACTGGAGAAATTTAACTCTAATTGGCAACTGGGTGGCGCTATAACAACAGAAAAATGCTTCAAAATGGCTAAAATGCAACCCATCACTGTGGCTCCCCCTGTGGACCAATGTTATTTTTTTTTTTTTTTTCGTTATTTTTTCTAATTTTTGGTATGACTAAGTCATGGTATGGTATGCTGTACTCAATGGGTATGGAATAGTAATATTTATATTTTATAAGGCGATGTCCATCTGTTCATTCCCATTAGTGTAGGTTTTTCATGTGAATTTTGCCATATATGCCATTAAAGTCTTCCCTTGACTGACTGTAATTTCTCTAACCAGGAAACTGTAAAGATAATCAGGTTGCCTTCTATGAGGAACATCATTTGGTGCACCACTCTGAACAAAGTAATTAAGCCGCAGTGCTGCATTAATATTCATGTTTATGATCTCCGTCCCTGCGGTGCATTCAAAGACAGATTACTGACTGAGTTCTCCCTCGCAGTAACAGAAATGCAGCTGTAAAAGTCACTGCAGCAACACATTGGTAAAGACATGAGCATCAGCATAAAGATTTTGTATTTGGGCCCCTGGGCACAGACATGTCAAAGGCCCCACCACCTCTCCTACACAGGACTGGAAACACACACAG